>NC_057867.1:82903937-83611437 GCF_019393635.1 Dromiciops gliroides | reverse complement strand
CCTTGAACTTGACAATGAATCCTCCAAAATGGAAATAGTCCTTCAAGGTCCTCTGGTCCCTCCTTCCAAAACATGAATCCTTGACAAGTCATCATCCATTTTATGACTTCCAATAATGGGGAACTCACTATTCACACCAAGGCCACTTGATCTATTGTTCAATAACTTGACTATTGAAAGATCTTTATATTGAGCAAAAATGTGCACTCCTACAACTCCTACCAACAAGCCCTAGTTCAAAGGGGAATTATAGAGATCATCTAATTCAACCCTCCAATTATGGAGATAAGGAAATTACATTTAACAAATCCAATCTCTCTTCCACATGTTGGACCTTCAGATACTGAAAGATCATTCCTGCCTCCCTCCCCAAACCCCACCCCCACACACAATGTCTTCTGTTCATCAAGATAAATGTTCCCAATTTCTTCAACTGATCCTTGTATGATAGGATTTCCAGAGCCTTTTTCAACTCAACCAAGGCCAGTAGTTGTGCCTTGGTTTAGCCACTACATAAATTGAATATTACCTTGCTTCAATCATTAAGCCCTTCACTTTCACAGCATGACTGAGAAGTTACTAGTGATTGTTAAATTTCATTCATTATACTCATATGCCCTTTTATTTTCTTGGCTATCTCCAGTTACCCCAACTGCAACTTGTAGGATACCATTTTGAGTCCCCTAGCTGGTGGCACAGTGGATGAAGTACCATGGCCTCAAATCAGGAAGACAGTTCAAATTTGGCCTCAAGTATTCACTATCTGTGTCACTCTGGGGAATTCATTTAACCTGTGTGCCTCATTTCCTCAAGTATAAAATAGGGATAATAGTACCCGTCTTCCACGGTTGGCATGAAGTTCAAGTGAGAAGACATTTGTAAAGTGCTTATCATAGTAGATGCTACATAAATGTTTCTTTGCTTCCCTTCTTTTCATTTTCTTCCCCATCCTGATTATGCTTTCCTAGACACACTATGGTTTGCCAATGTCATTTCTACAATGTGGTGCTGAGATCTGAATGCTACAGAGGTTGTCTGATTGGGTTGAGTTCCTATAGTCTTCCCTGGGGGTACCACATCTGGTTTAGAGTCCTTAGTTCCAGACACTACATTGTAAGAAAGACATTGGCAAGGTGCAGGATGTACAGAGGTAGGCAAGTGGCCCCCATGCCACACAGAGATAGATTAAAGAGATGAGGACTCCTCTATCTGGAATAGTGAAAGATGAGAATGGACATGATCAAAGCACATAAAATCATGAAACATATAGTCAAAGTAAACGTAGACTTGCCTGCCAAATCCACTAGGCTTAGAACATGTGAACCTTAAACAAGATAAGAACAAGTACCATTTTCCATAATAAATAAATAATTCCAAGAACTTGATTCTTAAATTTGGACCATTTTAAACAAAGGAATAGGCTCTTAAGAAATGCTGTGATGAACTTAATCATTGATGTTCTCAGGAGGACCAAATGTCCTACAGAACACTTCTCAGTCTCTGCTGGTTGGATGAACTATGTATCTGTCTCACTATGGCAATTTCCTGTCTCCTTAACTATCTCTCCAACTTCCATTCTCCATAGTCTCTAGAGAGCTACAGACAAGGGGGTTGAGCAAAGAAGTGACATGAGAGCAAGACCCTAGGCCATGGAGTTGAAGTACAGTCACTCTAGTCTTGAATGTTCTGCCACAAGCACATCAGTGGAATGCCCCTACACCATTCCCAATAAGCATCATCCAGTCACTGCTTGAATACTTCCAGTAACCTGTTCCATTTTTCCTGAACGTAATCTGTATGCAACGACCTCTGCAGCATTCAGCTCTCAACACCATATTTCAGGAAAGACATCGGAGAGCCATAGAATGGATGTCTAGGAAAGAACAATCAGGATGGGGAAGGCAGGGGGGCAGCTAGGTGGCGCAGTGGATAGAACACCGAACCTGGATTCAGTAGGACCTGAGTTCAAATCCAACCTCAGACACTTGACACTTACCAGCTGTGTGACCCTGGGCAAGTCACTTAACCCCCATTGTCCCGCAAAAAAAAAAAAAAAAGGATGGGGAAGACAAGGGAAGGGAAGAAAGGCATATGGGCCAGGCCCTGTCTCTTCTCCCCAGCCCAGCCCAGCCCTTCCCTTCTTTTCTTCTTCAGGAGCTTGCAGAAAAAGTTTGATCTGTCTTCCACCTTGTCATTATTCTATGTCTACTAACCTTGCCTGGTTCTGGCCACTAATACTTATCTCATATGGTCTCTAGACTAATTACTATCCTGGTTGTGTTCAGGTCTGTCAGTGTCCATCCTCAAATGTGTTGTCTAGATGAGGCTTCACCAGAGCAGAGGACAGTGCAATTATCCCCAATACATAGCTGGGCTTCCTAAAGAAGGCTGACCAAGAAAGTCTCTTAGTATATATAAAGTCTGGGAGTCCCTACCAGTGAAGACTTCCTATGTCTCTCAGCACCTAGCACAATGCCTTGCACAGAGCAGGCAGACAATGGATATTTCTGTTGTAGGAGAAAAGGCCTCCGTCCTTTCCCTTTTGGTTGTACAATGATCCTTTCCCTAAACCTATGCTCTCTTTCCTCTTGGCTGTAAACACAGATTTACTTTGATCATGTGCCCTCTGAGCCGCCTATCTCTCTTCCTTTTGAACATAAGGGTGTTAGGCAGGAATGACATTCGTTTTGCCTTCTTTCCCTCTACTGTCTCTTACCCTATAAATCATGATTGCAGAGTCAGAATTCTGTAGATTATTCCTTGTCTCTGTTTCCTGTAAGAATTATGTGTTGCTAATGCATTGTTGGTGGAGCTGTGAGCTGATCCAACCATTCTGGAGAGCAATTTGGAATTATGCCCAAAGGGCGATAAAGCTGTGCATACCCTTTGACCCAGCAATCCCACTTTTAGGTTTTTTGCCCAAAGAAATCATGGAAGGGGGAAAGGGACCCACATGTACAAAAATATTTATAGCTGCTCTTTACGTGGTAGCAAGGAATTGGAAGTTGAGGGGGTGCCCATCAATTGGGGAATGGCTGGACAAGTTGTGGTATATGAATACAATGGAATACTATTGTGCTGTAAGAAATGATGAGCAGGAAGAGTTCAGAGAAACCTGGAGGGTCTTACGTGAGCTGATGATGAGTGAGATGAGCAGAACCAGAAGAACATTGTACACAGTATCATCAACATTGAGTGTTGACCTACTGTGATGGACTATATTCTTCTCACCAATGCAATGGTACAGAAGAGTTCCAGGGAACTCATGATAGAAGAGGATCTCCAAATCCAAGAAAAAAAAAGAAAGAAAGAACTGTGGAGTATAGATGCTGATTGAACCATATTATTTCTTTTGTTTTGGGTGCTGTTGTTTTTTTTTTTTCTATTTTGAGGCTTTGCATCACTGCTCTGATTCTTTCTCTTGTAACAGGATTAATGCAGAAATAGGATTAATGTTATTATGTGTATATATATGTGTGTGTATATATATATCTATATGTATATGTATAGAGATATATAGATATAACCTATATCAGATTACCTGCTGTCTAGGGGAGGGGGGAGGGAGGGGAGGGAGGGAGAAAAATCTGAAATTGTAAAGCATGTATAAACAAAAGTTGAGAACTATCTTTACATGTAACGGAAAAAATAAAATATCTCATAAAAAAAAAAAACTAGAGTTAATACCAAAAAAAAAAAAAAAGAATTATGTGTTGGCAGGGGCAGCTAGGTGGCGCAGGGGGCAGCTAGTTGGCGCAGTGGATAGAGCACCGGTCCTGGAGTCAGGAGTACCTGAGTTCAAATCCGGCCTCAGACACTTAACACTTACTAGCTGTGTGACTCTGGGCAAGTCACTTAACCCCAATTGCCTCACTAAAAAAAAAAAAAAAGAATTATGTGTTGGCTTATATTCATGACAAGTTTCCCTCCACACTTTCATATTATTATACAAAATTTAGCTTGAAAAAAAACAATATATAAATTGAAATTCATTAAAAGGAGATGACTTAGTTTTTTATTTTTACTTTTCTTCCAGGAAGCCCCTCAAAATGTTCTAAGAAACTTTTGAATTTTTAAAAATAATAATAATGGTGATACAACACACAGGCTCATAATCTGAGAATGCCTGCAGGAGAAAGAAAGCAGATTCCACAGATGCCCACTATCTCAAAGTGAAGACTGTCAAAAGGGAAAACTGTGAAGAATCTTGAACCCTTTGGATAGTTAGTCACTGAAATACACCACTGGCATGAACCTTCAGGCAGTCACCCTGGCCTCATCTGCTTGGCAGTTCCCAATCATGGGACTAGACTCAGGGTTGAACCAGTTAAACTTCAAGTCAAAGACTTCTGACAGAACAGGAAGCCCATCAGTCCTGACATAGATGAAGTTCAATAGAAAAAGCTCTGTAACAAAAATACCACCATGTTTGATTTCCTCTTAAAGGTACAATGTATATTGGTCAAATATGAATATTCAACAGATTCTTCTCATTTGATAGATAAAAGAAACCAAAACCAGCCCAGTGACTTACCCAAGGCCACATGCAAATCAAGCACTGAGCTGAACATCACAAGATTTACAAACCTAGGCCAAGAAGTTGACAATATTTTCAGTTTTCCTTGGGGAAAAAATTAAGTATCAAAAAAGAACAACTGGAACTCATGACACGATAGCTACAAAAAACATCCAAATAATGCCATAGGAAAATGCCTGGAGCAGCAAAACTCACAGAAGAATGTGCTGAAATCATCTTCTAACCAAGAACGGCTTGGAAGGTCAGAAGGAGGGAGCTGCTGTGCTGAGACAGGAGTCGGGCCTAACCCCACAGTCACCTTGACACAGATCCAGTCCCAGGAAGGCCTCACCAGAGAAGGAGACCCCCAGAGCCTCTGAATCAGCTGAAGCACCAGTGTTTCTGGAACTAAGCTCACAGGCTGGTGAGTGGGCTGAGCCCTGGGCAGGGGGGAGACTACAGGGGTCTCTGCTGGTGCTAAGGCAGAACTTGGATTTTACACCCCTACTGAGAACCAGGTGGTAGGCTCGAGTAGAAGTGGCCTAGGTGGGGGAGGGGCACGGGCTCGTCGGAGCTGACAACCACAACACACAAAGCTGGTTGATTGGCAAGTTGGTCTGGGGTCATCTAAGGACCAGGGAACAGGCCGGGTGAGTGAAGAACCTGATTCTCCTTAAATCATACCACCTGGGACTTCTTAAGCTTGGGATACTGCAGCCTGGAAACAGTGCCCCACTTTAAGGAGATAAAAGGCAAGTAAAAGAAAGGCAAGATGAGCCGACAGAGAAAGGTGAGGACCATAGAAAGTTTCTTCAGTAACAAGGAAGACCAAGGGGCACCCTCAGAGGAAGATGTCAACATCAGGGCCCCTATATCTAAAAAAGAACAACTGAGCAAAATGTTTGCTCCTAAAATCTGAACATACAAGGGTCATTACTGGTGTAGGTGTCTCAGCCAGGTGCACCGCTTTCTACCCTGAGGCAGCACAGGCCCTGGGCAGGTCCAACGGTGGTGGACACATTCCCAAGACATTTGGCCCATCCTTTGAAGCAGTTGGACAGCTTCTCTATATCTGAAAAAGATGGAAATAAACATAAAACTGCAGCAAGGCACAGATAAAAGAGAAAGGAAAAACCAAGGACATCAATATTCTACTACAAGGAGATGGAACATGTTTGCAATGAACCTAGTAAGTGCTCAGGAAGTGCTGGCTGCTAAGGATGTTTGCTTGGAGTAAAAAAGTAACATTTTATTTTCCACATAAAAGAAAAAAATAGGAGTGGAGAAAGAGCAGCATATGCAATAAATAGTTGCCAAACTAAGTTCTGGGGCTAGGGGCTAGGGGTGAGGGGAAACCCAGCCAATTAAAAAAGGAAAATTCATTTTGCTGGAAGAGCTAAGTGGGTGTGTAAACGATAGAAATAAAGGGGAATAATGAGGACCACAGGAAAAGATGACACTGGGTAACTCTCGGGGTTTCAGTAGTGTGCTCCTATAATTGCCAGAGGGGCTTGAGGAAGAAAAAATTCTCGTCTACAAAATGCATTCCCAATGAAGAACAGAAATTTGATGAAGGGCATGTGGACACATTGCACATGAGACAACCTTTAAATGATATTCAAGACATAAGAGCATAATTCTTTCCTTCCTTTCCCTTCACAGTCTAAGACTTTGGTCTGGCAAACCTTTTCCCAAGGACACAGCACCATTTGGTGGGGAAAAGGAAAGGCATGCTCAACTAAAAAGTATAAACAAAACCAGCTGTATTATTATTATTATTTTAATTCCATTTCTGCTGATTAAAAGTTTCAAATGATCAATTCCTAAACTATAACGAAATAAGCACTGACTTGTCTTTGGAATTGAATTCAAATGTCTATATGACTGAACAAGTTTAATAAAATATTTTGAATGTTTCTACTGCATGTAAATAAATCTATGTTGTAGGTGTTGATACATTAATTTGGCATCTATAAAAACTCTGGAAATGATTTAAAAGTTTCATTCTTTTTGAGAGAGCCATAGACAAACAATTATATTCACACAGACTACATTTTTAAAAATGTTTCTTCTTTCAAAGCTTCTTTATTAGTCTGAAATCTTAATGATCAAAACCTAAGTCTGATTTTTCTTTTTAAAAAACACTAAAGGTCTTTTACTTATATGAATAAAAAATGAGATGAAGAACTCAGTGGTACTTTTCTGAAAATTATAAAAACGAATTAATGAAGCATTCTCAAAAGAACATGATGGGATTCGTTTTTGGACTTTTGGATAGCAATGTCACACTTTATTGAAAACAAACCCATGTGGAGTTGTAAACTGATTCAAACATTCTGTAGAGCAATTGGGAACTATGGCCAAAGGTCTATGACCTAGTAACACCACTTCTAGGTCAGTATCCAAAAAGAGATAAAAAACAAAAAGTTAAAGGACCTATATGTACAAAAATATTTATGGTAGTCGTTTTCTGGTGCAAAGAATTTGAAATTGAGGAGATGTCCATCAATTGGGGAATGGCTGAACAAATTGTAGAATGAGATTATGATGGAATACTATTGTGCTATATAAGAAATGATGAGCAGGATGCTCTCAGAAAAACCTGGAAAGACTTACATGAGCTGATGCAAAGTGAAATGTACTGTATACAAAATAACAGCAATATTGTAAGATGATCAACTATGAATGACTTAGCTATTCTCAGCAACACAATGAACCAAGACAACTCTGAAGGACTTATGAAAAACGTGATCTATCTCCAGAGAAAGAACTGATGGTGTCTGAATATAGATTGAAGCATAATTTTTTCTAGTTTCTTTTTCTTGTTTTTTTGTCTGTTTTCTTTCACAACCTAATATGGAAATGTTTTGCATGACTACACATGTATAACTTATATTGAATTGCTTGCGTTCATAATGGGGGCATGGTGAGGGAGGGAGGAAGAGAATTTGGAAAACAAAGTTTTAAAAATGGATGTTAATGTTTTTACATGTAATTGGGGAAAATAAAATTCTAAATAAATGAAAGACAAAAGAAAGAAAAAAAGAAGGAAAGAAAACAAACCCATGTAAAAACAAAATCAAATTTTTTTAAATGGTACCTGAAAAAGAAATTATTTTATATAAAGAAATCAATCACTTAAAATACACTAAATAGGCAAAATGTTTAACCACCTACTGTACAATATGAGAAACAATTGATAAAGCCTCCTGTTCCACAACAGTTTACTTTGTAAATAAAATGTTATATATTTTAAAAAATGGACCAATTAAAAAAAAAGATTTCAGGTCAAGATTTAAAGTACAGTAAGTACAGTACTATACAAAGTTACTGGTCAAATAATCAGTTATCACAACTTATATGCTCAAAATGCCAAAAGTCACTTGCTTTTCAATGACCAAGCAAAATATTTAACTATATCACTGAGGGAAGCTTGGAAATAAGAAACAATCATTACAAGCCAAGGGAAAAGCAAAGTTTTGCAATGGAAACCACATAGGATTTCAAAGATTCTGGCAGTAGAAAACCTACTCTGTCATTACTAAAATGGCTCATCAATGACAAACTTCACTCAACAGAAAAAAATAAAAACCAAAAAGCTTTCTTCTGGGCTGCCTGTCAGTCTTGCAGGGTTATAGAGATTACTCTACCCAATTGAGCGTATACATTAGTCCCTCCTTGAGCCAATTCTTTTTTTGTTGTTGTTGTTATTTTATTATTTTGGTGAGGCAATTGGGGTTAAGTGACTTGCCCAGGGTCACACAGCTAGTAAGTGTCTAAGGCCGGATTTGAACTGAGGTACTCCTGAATCCAGGGCCAATGCTTATCCACTGCACCATCTAGCTACCCCCTTGAGCCAATTCTAATGAGATTGAGGTCTTTGAGCCAATTCTGATGAGTGTTAGGCTCATTTACTGCCCAGATTAAATAGATTACTCCACCCAGTTGGTTGTGTCTGTTAGTCCCTCCTTGAGGCAGCTCTGATGAGTTTAAGATCTTTGAGCCTTTTCTGATGAGTGTAAAATTCATTTACTGCCCTGCTCCTCTCCCATCTCTGCCCCCACTCCATAAGCCTTTTCCTGTTACTTTCATGTAGGATTTCACTTCTGCCCTTCCCCCTCCCTCAATGAATTCCCTTCACCCCTCAATTTAACTCTAAAGATCTTATCATCTAGCTAAGTGACACAGTGGACAAATCATCACCCTTGGACCCAGGGGGATCCCAGCCAAAACCTGGCCTCAGACAGAAGACAGTCACCCACTGTATGACCCCAGGTATGTCCCCCAGCTCCAATTTTTTTTTTATGGTTCTCTAGGGTCTAGTATTTGAAAGTCAAATTTGCTATTCAGTTCAGGTCTTTTCATCACAAATATCTGAAAGTCTTCTTTTTCATTAAAGTCCCATTTTTTCCACTGAAAGATAATGCTGAGTTTTGCTGGGTAGGTGATTCTTGGTTGTAATCCCCTTTCCTTTGCCCTTTGGAATATCATATTCCATGCCCTCCGGTCCTTTAATGTAGAAGCTGCTAGATCTTGTGCTATCCTGACTGGGGCTCCACAGTACTTGAATTCTTTCTTTTTGGCAGCTTGAAATATTTTCTCCTTGACCTGAGAGCTCTGGAATTTGGCTATAATATTCCTAGGAGTTTTCTTTTTGGGATCTCTATCTGGAGGTGATCGGTGGATTCTTTCAATTTCTATTTTAGCTTCTTCTTCTAGAATTTCAGGGCAATTTTCCCTGAGAATATCTTGGAAGATGGTGTCTAAGCTCTTTCCTTGATCATGGTTTTCAGGTAGACCAATAATTTTCAAATGATCTCTCCTGGACCTATTTTCCAGGTTGGCAGTTTTTCCCAGAAGATATTTCACATTGCCCTCTATTTTTTTATTCATTTGGATTTGCCCTGTCAGTCTTTAGGAAGTGTGGAGGAGCCAGCAGCAGGGCCACAGGGAATATGGACCCACATCCTACAGGTCAAACCACACTGGGCAGAAGAGTCCTAACCAATGCATTGGCATTTGGTGTATGGAAGGGGGGGTTGGAGGAAAAAGGGAAGATGTCCTTATCATCTTACTCTCATATGAGTGCTACAAAGAGCATACAGAAACAAATGATGCTGCGCCTGATATGAAACCATTTCAATGTCCAAATCTGACAACTGTGCTGAGTCTAAACCAAACAATTTCAATATAGAATATTCAGATAACCATAGATGCTTGGCTATAAGCTTTCCCAGCATTGACAGTCAGTACAGACCCACAAACACTAAGTAAGGCACCTACCTTCAGAACAGGAAAAGTCTCATTTTATGTAAAGAGAGAAGGCTTAACCAGACCCAGTACCAACTATATAAAAGCAATCTAGATGTTCTGTAATAGTGCACTTGTTTGATGGTGGAAAGGATAGATGCCCTTGGGTGGGAAATCAGAATGAAGGAACTTCCTATTAGAGGTAGAATTAGCACACAGAAAACCCTCTCTGTAGGTGACATGATATTTTACAATGAGTAATCAATTTAGAGCAAAGCTTCAGGGGTAGAGTCAACAATGTTAACTTAATTTTTAAAAAGTTACCACTAATTCTTTAATCTGAAGTTTTGTTTTTATCTATTCTCTCACAACCTAGCTAATGTAGAATTGTTTTCCATGACTACTCATGTATAATTTATATTGAATTGCTTGAGTTCTTGGGGTGGGGGTAAGAAGGGAGGGAGGAAGAGAAGTTGGAACACAAAGTTTTTTTAAAAATTGATGATTAAAGAAAATAAAGAATATACTTTTAAAAAGTTACTGGGACAGCTAGGTGGCGCAGTGGATAGAACACCGGCCCTGGATTTGGGAGGACCTGAGTTCAAATCTGGCCTCAGACCCTTGACACTTACTAGCTGTGTGACCCTGGGCAAGTCACTTAACCCTAATTGCCTCACCAAAAAAAAAACAAAAAAAAAAGTTAACACAAGCTAAGTCTCGTTTAGCAGATAATTTTCAGGAGGTGTCAATCAGAAGCTAAAAGATAACTGAATCAAATTAAAATATCTCAACTATTTGCAAAATTGTTTTCTAAATTAATAATGTCTACTAAATTCTTTTCATCAAGTTATTTTAAATAAGGAATCTTTGGAAAACAGGAAATTTCAAAAATAGAGTTCATCTTTTTCAACAGAAATGGGATTAAACTGTTTAAGCAATGTTTTAGAAAAGGATTCCATTAGAAATATGTCCTACCTATCAGATTGGCTAAAATGACAAAAAAGGAAAATAATAAATGTTGGAGAAGCTGTGGGAAAAATTGGAACACTAATGCATTGTTGGTGGAGCTGTGAACTGATCCAACCATTCTGGAGAGCAATTTGGAATTATGCGCAAAGGGCAATAAAGCTGTGCATACCCTTTGACCCAGCAATGCCACTTTTGGGTCTTTTTCCCAAAGAAATCATGGAAAGGGGAAAGGGACCCGCATGCACAAAAATATTTATAGCTGCTCTTTATGTGGTGGCAAGGAATTGGAAGTTGAGGGGGTGCCCATCAATTGGGGAATGGCTGGACAAGTTATGGTATATGAATACAATGGAATACTATTGTGCTGTAAGAAACGATGAGCAGGAGGAGTTCAGAGAAACCTGGAGGGTCTTGCATGGGCTGATGATGAGTGAGATAAGCAGAACCAAAAGAACATTGTACACAGTATCATCAACATTGAGTGTTGATCTACTGTGATGGACTATATTCTTCTTCTCACCAATGCAATGGTACAGAAGAGTTCCAGGGAACTCATGATAGAAGAGGATCTCCCAATCCAGGAAAAAAAAAAGAACTGTGGAGTATAGATGCTGAATGAACCATACTATTTCTTTTGTTTTTGGTGCTGTTGTTATTTTTCTATTTTGAGGTTTTTCATCATTGCTCTGATTTTTTCTCTTATAACATGACTAATGTAGAAATAGGATTAATGTTATTATGTGTGTGTGTGTGTATATATATATATATATATATATATATATATATATAACCTATATCAGATTACCTGCTGTCTAGGGGAGGGGGGAGGGAGGGGAGGGAGGGAGAAAAATCTGAAATTGTAAAGCTTGTATAAACAAAAGTTGAGAACTATCTTTACATGTAACGGGAAAAAAAATACTTTATTAATTAAAAAAAAATAAAAATCTTTTTTGAATTAAAAAAAAAGAAATATGTCCTGCCCTCTCTCTCAGGTCATGTCCTTTCTCAGCACGCACCCTGAGCCACTGAGGCTCAAAAGCCACAGTCACCAATGGGATGGGGAGCAAAATACCCTCTTCCATAAATAAATCATGAATTGTTCCTACAAATCAGATCCAGGAAACAACTTCACATAATTCTGTAGTGATCTTCTCAAAAGCACCTTATTGAACAATTACAAAAAACCCTTTTCCATTACATGGATATAAACTACTGCAATGGAATTGGTCATGGATAAATTTGCTGGCCAGTTTCAGGATGTTCTTCACAAAATGAATGATACAAGAACTGTTCCAAGAATTTTTGTCAATGGGACTTTTACTGGAGGAGCAACTGATACGCATAGGCTTCACAAAGAAGTCAAGCTATTTCCATTAGTTCAGCAGCATTATTTTTTTTAAAAATAGATCAAAGAATTTCATATAGTAATATAGGCTCCCTTGGCTATGCTGAAAAATGTCAGCTTTTTAGTCATTTTTCTTGTAAAACATTTTAAAAATCCTTTGAAAATGTGAATCTTTCAAAAACTTGGATCTTTGGGTTTATCATATACTAGATTACTAGAGAAATTCACTATACTGTAATTCATCCCTATTCTATTCTATTCCACTTATCCACTACTCTATTTCTTAGCCAGTACCAAATTGTCTTGATAATTACTTTATTTATTTATTTATTTATTTATTTATTTTAGTGAGGCAATTGGGGTTAAGTGACTTGCCCAGGGTCACACAGCTAGTAAGTGTCAAGTGTCTGAGGCCAGATTTGAACTCAGGGACTCCTGACTCCAGGGCTGGTGCTCTATCCACTGCGCCATCTAGCTGCCCCATGATAATTACTTTATAATACAATCTAAGATCTGTACAGCTGTACTACCTTCCTTCACATTTTTGTCATTAATTTCCTTGATATCCTTGAGATTTTTTTTGTTCTCCCAGATGAATTTTGTTATTATTTTTTCTAGATCTGTAAAATATTTTCGATAGTTTGATTGGCATGGCATGAAATAAATAGATTAATTTAGATAGGACTGTCATTTCTATTATATTGGCTCAGCTTACCCATGAGCAATTAATATTTTTCCATTTGTTTAGATCTGACTTTGTGTAAGAAGTGTTTTATAGTTGTGTTCATATAATTCCTGGGTTTTTCTTGGCAGGTAGACTCCCAGATGTTTTATATTGTCTACAGTTATTTTAAATGGAATTTCTTTTTCTATCTCTTGCTTCTGGCCTTTGTTGGTGATATGCAGAAATGTCGATTATTTATATGTGTTTATTTTATATCCTGCAATTTTGCTAAAGTTGTTAATTATTTCAAGTAGTTTTGTAGTTAATTCTCTAAGTATACCATCATACCATCTCCAAAGAATGAGTTTTGTTTCCTCATTGCCTTCAATTTATTTTTCTTCTCTTATTGCTAAAGCTAACATTTCTAGTACAATATTGAATATTAGTGGTGATAACGGACATCCTTGTTTCAGCCCTGATCTTATTGGGAATGCCTCTAACTTGTCTCCATTTCATATAATGATTGCTGATGGTTTAAGATAGATACTGTTGTTCCTTCCGGGGTGGAGCCAAGATGGTGGAGGAAAGACAGTGAGCTCTCGAACTCATGACACAATTGCTCCAAAAAACATCCAAATAATGCCATAGGAAAATGCCTGGAGCAGCAAAACTCACAGAAGAATGTGCTGAAATCATCTTCTAACCAAGAACGGCTTGGAAGGTCAGAAGGAGGGAGCTGCTGTGCTGATACAGGAGTCCAGCCCAACCCCACAGTCATTCTGACACAAATCTAGTCCCAGGAAGGCCTCACCAGAGAAGGAAACCCCCAGAGCCTCTGAATCAGCTGAAGCACCAGTGTTGTCTGGAACTAAACTCACAGTCTGGTGAGTGGGCTGAGCCCTGGGCAGGGGAGAAACTACAGGAGTCTATGCTGGTGCTAAGGCAGAACTTGGATTTTACACCCCTGCTGAGAACCAGGAGGTAGGCTCGAATAGCTTATTTCATTCTTCATTCTCTTCAGCCTCTCTTCAGGCTTTGGCACTGTTGATTACGCTGTTTTTCCTTCATAATCCCTTCTCTCTAAGTTTTCTGGTGGTATCCACTCTCTCCTGGTTCTCTTTCTACCTATCTGACTACTCCCCATTCTTCTTTGCTGGATCTTTATTGTGGGAATTTATTTTTATTTGGGGACCCTGCCTTTGGGCTGAGATTAAAAAGCCTTAGCTCCTCAGGGGTTTTTTCTGTGTAAGAGGGGCTGGTACCACTCCCCCTCTGCTTCAGCTGAGCCAAAAAGCCCCGTGGGCTTTATGGGACGCCAGGTCAGGTCAGACGGCTGGGGGGGAAAAGCCTCAGCTCCCTCTGCCCTGAGGGAATCTACCCCAGAGAGATCGGCCTCTGGCATAGCCTGTGCAGAGGTCCCTGGGCGCACAGCAGGGGGCACAGGCCCCTGGAGCCCTGGGTGTGGTACACATGGGACACTCCAGCGTGTCTCCCCCCCCTGCCCCGCAGCGGCAGCACTAGTGCGGCCGGCGGATTGGCTTGGAATGTGCAGGAGCACAGGGAGCCCCAAGGTTTGAGGGGAGAGAAGGAACATATATACAGGGGAGAAGACAGTGAAAGGGGAGGCCAGAAGATTGAGAGAACAGAAGGACGCCGGAGGATAGAGAAAGCGAGAGGAGACTAGAGACGCTGATGGGGAGATGGAGAAAAAGCTAAGAGCAAGGAAGGAGGACACAACAGTAAGAGGCTTTGCAGGGGGTTGGCAAGAGTACAGAGCAGGGGGGCTTTTCAGTTGAGGGCAACGCTAGAAGAAGGTTCATTGCTATGCAGGAGGAGGCTAAAAAGTTCCAGGTGTGGCGGGTGGAAAGAAACGTGCTGGAAAGCAGTCAGGTTGTACATTTTATTTCCCTGTATTTTTATGTTTAAATTGTATCTCATAAATAAACTCTGCTTTGATGATTTAGTTAAGAGGCTTCTTAACCATTTGCTTATCAATTTGGGAGCGGAACAAGTGTGGGGGAACTTTATAAATGGCCCATGTTAAATGAATAGCAGTCAGCCAGCCAGTCAAAAGTCCCCAGATTAGTCACCCAGTTAGATTAGGCCCTGCAGTCAGATTAGACCCCAGTAAAAATATTTTTACATTATTCAGATCATGCCCTCTAAGCACAGCTGTCCCAGAGCATTTTGTCCTGAGCCCTCTTCTCCTTTTTCTTTATACTACTTCACTTAGTGGTCTCACGAACTCCTATATATTTAATGACCATTTTATACTCATGACTTTACCTCCAATTTTACATCTTCAGCTGACTTTCAGACATCTTCAATGAAACCCAACATGTCCCAAAGAAAACTCATTATCTCTTCCCCAAAACCTTCCCCCTCCTAACTTCCCTATTACTATTGAGAGCAACACCATTTCCCCAATCCCTTACACTTGTAACCTTGAAGTTATAATTCCAAAGGACTCATGATGGAAGTTATCTGTAATTTCTCACTATTTCTCATCCACCACATCCACTCTGGTGGCAAGGCCTGCCGATTTTCCCTTTGTAACATCTCTCACATAGGCTCCCTTCTTTCTTCTGATATTGCCATCACTCATTACCTCTTGCTTGGCCTATTTCTTAGCCTGCTGCAGGGTCTGCCTGCCTCAAGTCTCTCCCTGCTTCAATCCATTGTCTATTCAGCCACCAAGTGGTTTTCCTAAAGTTCAGGTCTGACCATGTCACCCCCTTACTCAATAAATTCCATTGTCTCCCTATTATCTTGAGGTAACAAATACAAAAGACTATATAGCATTTGAAGCCATTTATATATAACCTAATCCCACCGCCAGTCTTCATTCTCTGCTGAGTACTCTTTGGAGACTGAGCACTTAGCATAGGGCCTGGTCTACAAATGCTTTTTGTTCAATTAATTACCATTTTAAAATATAGCCAAGTCCTTGAGTGACATCTAGTGTCCACAATCAGAACTGACAGGGAAGGCTAATAGCACCCTCTTATGGCAGATTCGCATATTACCCATTTTTGTCTGTCATCTTCTGTCCAAACCATCCTATTACACTTTGACTCATTAAAAGCCTCAATTTATTTGATTGTAACTTATGTGATACCTAACACACATTTATCCAGAGAGAAGGGAGGCAGAATGAAGCCAAAGGGAATGATGGATTTCTGAAATGAAGTAATTGAAGAATTCTCTCAGTATTAAGTAGAATTCAGATGGAATCATCCCATTTAAAATTGCCCATTACCTTCTTAACACTATAAAAGGCCATCCAAGGCAGTATTAGAGTTGTGTCTGATTCTTCATGACCTCCCGAACCATAGCATTATCTCCCAAAGTATGTCTAAGCTCATCATTTTGGCTTCCATCTCATCCTTTTCCTGTCGCCTTTAATTTTTCCCAACATCAGGGTATTTTCCAATTAGTTCCATCTTCTCATTATGTGGCCAATGTATTTAAGCTTCAGCTTCAGTATTTGTTCTTCCAGTGAATAGTCTGAATTAACTTCGTTAAGTATTGACTGATTGGATCTCCTCACTGTCCAAGTCTTCTCCAGCACTACAATTCTCAAACGGACCACCATGGATTAGCACCTTGAAGAGCCACAGGCCACAGTGTGGCTGTGCAGCCCGATAAGGTAGCCACAGCTCCTGAGTGACTTATAACCAGTAACTGCCGAATCCCGTGTTGTATCTACCCCATGAGGAGTAGCTGGAATGTCCTCTCCAGGGCGCTGGCCTGGGCAGATCAATATGGAAAACAAGCGGTTGCCCATGCAGCAGGTTTTCCCTCTCTGAGACATTGGTGGATCCAAAGGAGAGGCAGAGCCAGTACAGTTTGGCACCTGTGCCGCTGCAGGAATTGCCAGAGGGATGTGATTTCCAACATCCAACTGCCTAAGGGACTCCCGACTCCTGATTTTTCCTCGGGATTAACTTCCGAAGCCTTTCTCATAGATGGGTATAGCCGCAAGGCAGCAGAGGTTTCAAATCAGGGTTTCCTTCCCCTAGGCGGGTTGCCTGCCAAAGCTAACAAGCCCCACCTGCCTGAAGCGACTGGTTTTAAGGCACCAGTCTTTAAGGCCTTCGACCCTTCTCCTGTTAGTGGAAACAGTTCCGCCAGGAGAAGGCCAGGAGTTGGGCTTCAGTTGTCAGAGGCTATTTGAGACGCCCGCTACGGGAGCATTTTAGAGAGAGTGGGAGCTTATCCCCACACCCACCCCAGCATGTATTGAACTAATTTCAGCCTACAATGTACCCTTTGCCCAACAACAAGAGCAAAATTTGAAGGAAATAAATACAAGAGAAGTGATTAATCATTTAAATAGTGATTTTTCATTCTGAAGGAAAATTATAAAAGAAATATCATGAGTTTGACTAAAACTTTGTTAGTGTTCAATAGGCTTGCCGGTGAACGATTTTCTAGGTGCTCAGGGCTTGTCACAATCTTTAACCCTGAAGTATTCAATACAACATAGTAGGTGCAGCTACAGCTATTATCATTGTACTCAGCAGTTGAACAAGAAACTATGCTTGCTGACTACTACTACAAATCCCAAAGCAGAATCTTTCCCACTATTTCCCACTGAATTAAATGAATTTACAGGTCAGTGGTAGAGAAACTTAGGGATGTTGGAGAGGGCATGCCTGTGACATGCTAGGTGATTAATTAAAAAGGAAAATAAATTGGGAATGCAAATACAAAGAAGGGAAGGAAATTTTACTTCAAGAAAAAATAACCAAACACTACAAAAACTCTTTCTATAAAAACAAAATATACTGAGCTCCAAGATAGGATGTGTAGAGACAACATAAGGATCATAAGTCTCCCAGAAGACCAGGACAAGACAAAAAACATGAACACCATAATGCAAGAAATAACACAGGAGAATTTCCCAGAACTTCTGGACACAGAAAATGAAATACAAATGGAAAGAATTCATGTATCACATCCAGGAAAAAAAAAACCCAAGGCTGCAATCTCCAAAACGTGTAGTCAATCAATTTAAAAATTTACTTCAGAAAAAAATTCTACAAGCAATAAGGAAAAATACCTTAAAATACAGAGGAAAAGACATTTGAATAACACAATGTTATATGCACTTACCAGAAAACATATGGGGGGGAGCTAGGTGGCGCAGTGGATAACTTGACACTCACTAGCTGTGTGACCCTGGGCAAGTCACTTAACCCCCATTGCCCTGAAAAAACAAAACAAAAAAACAGAAAACATATGAGGGAATAGCATAACATGTTCCAAAGAGCAATGGAGCTCAGGATGCAGACCTACCCAGCAAATCTGAGCTCCATCACAAATGCAAAAGCTATATAATAACAAAGAGGCAATTGAAACATTCTTAGACAGAAAACCAGACCTAAAGAGATTATTTGCTTCTCAAACACCTCAGACAAGAGAAATACAGGAGAGGTTGATACATGAGGCAACCAAGGACAGGAAGAACAGGGACAGCAGAGAGACCAGTAGGGGGCTTCCTTTTAAATTCACACAAGGAGATGGGGTGGAGATAGCAGTGAAGACATGAGCCTGGGGCATTACGGACAGACTGGAGCAACACCCTGTCTATAGTTGAATTAATCTCGTTTGTGAGAATATATTACAAAATGGGAGGGGGGATTGTTAGGGAATAGAGTAGAGTGTGTGATATACCTAGGTCAAATTGAGGTCTAGCTATGAGTGGAAAGTAACCTCTGTGACCTTAGGAAGAGCTTGCAGGGGAGTGGGTGAGATGGGGGAAAGGACTTGAAAAGGTAGGGAAGTGAAGAGACAATGCTTTGGTGGTGGGATGGAGTTCAATAGATAAATGCTCCTATGGGTGAAGAGGGATATTCTGTGAAGGAAGATGGTGCCTGTCCATTGGGTATGGTCTGGGGGAACTGGTGCTTGCAAAAAACACTCATGCTACCCTGAAAGAAGAGAGTTGGAGCTCCTGGGGGAAGTGGGAGGGCACCCAGGGAAGAGATTCTGAGGCAAATGGGGGAAAGAAGGTACCCAGGGGGAAGGCACAGATCACCGATGGGCTGCATAATCATGGATGACGTGGGGGCAGGGACCTAGCATGAGGCAGTATCCTCTTTGACACCAGCAGGAACTGGCTTTTTTTTTTTTCTCGGAATGAGTAATGGTGCTAAAGGGGAATCTGGAGGTGAAGCTTTCTAAGGTAGTGGTAGACACTGCCTAGAGAGGAGAGCTTAGAATGGGTACCTTTGAAGTTTTGATTGCATTTTAATACAATGAAAAAGACTGCAGAAAACAGAAAGAGAGAGACCAGATAAATATAAGAATCATGAACCAAAGAATGAAGGTCTGTATTAGACAGAAAGAAAAGGTAAATAATAAAGGTAGATGGCTCTGGAGGAGAGAGTAAGGTTGGTGACCTTGCACAGCCCTGCCTCCCTTCAATCCAATTCACTGCAAGTCATGACATCACCCGATGTCAGGGTCCTCTTGGAGAATGAAGGATGAACAACAACAACTATGAGAGAGCCAGTGGCAATGAAGTAATTGTTTTGTTTTTGTGGGACAATGAGGGTTAAGTGATTTGCCCAGAGTCGCACAGCTAGTAAGTGTCAAGTGTCTGAGGCCGGATTTGAACCCAGGTCTTCCTGAATCCAGGGCTGGTGCTTTATCCACTGTGCCATCTAGCTGCCCCGCAATGAAGTAATTGAAGGAACAGAGTACTATGTTTACATTAGAAGAGGGAAAATAAGAAAAGCAGGAAAACAACATTAGAGACAAATGAAGGAAAACATAAACCTAAATATCATAATTTGGATGTAAAAGATTTTAAACAATTCAACAAAATGAAAAAGTGACATTGAGTAAAAAAATGAAACACTAGCAAGAAACAAACAACATAAAAATGAGAAGCCTGAAAAAACTTACATGCAGAAAGGGGATCAAAAAAGTAGGAGTTACAACCATGGTATATGGCAAAGCAAAAAGGTTTATTCAAAAGCCAAAAAGGGATAAACAAGAAAACTACATCATGGTGAAAGGAACCAAAGTCAAAGCAATGTCAGTAATAAACTTCTATGCTCCAAATACCTTAGCATCTAAATTGATAAAGGAAACTTTAGCTGAGCTATAAGAAGATATACACAGTAATACAGAAGTGACAAGAGACTTCACTATCCCTCTCTTGTTTTGAATAAGTCTAACAGAAAGATAAAAACAAACTGAACAAATTACTGGAGAAACTAGTTAAAAGGCTTACTGAGTCTTTTAAATGAGACTGCAAAAGAGAATGGATTGCAGATTTTAATAACTAGAGAAACAGAGCAGACTTTCTGATAGAGTTGGATGATCCCAGATTTGTAAAAGAAAATGCAGGAGGATTTTGAACGGTGCCCAGAAGAATTTAAAATAGAAAACATTGAATACTTAGGAAGAAGTGACTCTGTTACACTGGCTGCAGAGGATTCATTGACCCCTCATGCTTTCCCAGGAATGACAAAGGAGACATCACCATTGTGTCAGATCCCAATACATGAGTATTTTAAAGAAGCAACAGGATGGCCTGAGGTATAGCAATGGTACAGGTTCTGTACCAGAGTTGAGAAAAATCCTCTCTATAAAGGGGCTTAAGAAATGAAAATGTGTGGGGCAGCTAGGTGGTGCAGTGGATAAAGCACCAGCCCTGGATTCAGGAGGACCTGAGTTCAAATCTGATTTACTAGCTGTGTGACCCTGGGCAAGTCACTTAACCCTCATTGCCCTGCCCCCCCCCCCAAAAAAAAGAAATGAAAATGTGAAAACTAGTGAACATAAAGAGAGGACAAGGAAATCTACTTGACTGAGGGGGCGGAAAGGAGGAAAGAATTATATAACAAGATAATTGCAAGAAAGAAAAAGAGACTATTAAGCAAAACCCTGAAAAGAGTGAAGAAACAGGGTGGGGAGGATGGGAGAGGAGGAGTGGGAGTAGGTATAAGGGAAAGAGAAGAAGACTGATCCAGGGGAACATATTCTAATTTATTTTTTTTTTAGTGAGGCAATTGGGATTAAGTGACTTGCCCAGGGTCATACAGCTAGTAAGTGTTAAGTGTCTGAGGCTGGTTTTGAACTCAGGTACTCCTGACTTCAGGGCCAGTACTCTATCCACTGCGCCACCTAGCCGCCCCAAACATATTCTAATTTAAGACCTTGCATAATTATAACCATGTCCTGAGGGAATGGCAGCACCCTAGGGCTATTTTAATCTACAAAAAGCATGAGAAAAAGCTTCCCTCCAAATGGAAATCCATTTCTCCATGTATCCATTTAGAACTTCTTGTGAAATATGGTATAGGCTATTGGTCTAAGCCTCACTTCTTCCTGACTTCTTTCTAGTTATCCCAGAAGTTTTTGTCAACAGAAGTCATTCCTGGGGCAGCTAGGTGGCGCAGTAGATAGAGCACCAGCCCTGGATTCAGGAGGACCTGAGTTCAAATCCAGCCTCAGACACTTAACACTTACTAGCTGTGTGACCCTGGGCAAGTCACTTAACCCCAATTGCCTCACTAGAAAGAAAGAAAGAAAGAAAGAAAGAAAGAAAGAAAGAAAGAAAGAAAGAAAGAAAGAAAGAAAGAAAGAAAGAAAGAGAAAAAAAAGAAAGAGAAGTCATTCCTAAATTGGAACACTAATGCACTGTTGGTGGAACTGTAAACTGATCCAACCATTCTGGAGAGCAATCTGAAACCATGCCCAAAAGGCTATAAGACAGTGCATACCCTTTGACCCAGTATTACCACTAATAGGTCTTTATCCCAAAGAGATCACAAAAAAGGGAAAAGGACCCACATATTCAAAAATATTTATAGCTGCTCTTTTTGTGGTGGCAAAGAATTGGAAATTGAGGGGATGCCCATCAATTGAGGAAAGGCTGAACAAGTTGTGGTACGTGAAAGTAATGGAATACTACTATGCTTTAAGAAATGATAAGCAGATGCATTTCAGAAATACCTGGAAGGACTTACATGAATTGATGCTGAGTAAGATGAGCAGAATGAAGAGAACATTGTACACAGTATCAACAACATACATAGTGTGGTGATCAACTGTGATGGACTTGGCTCTTCTCAGCAATACAATGATCCAAGATAATTCCTAAGGACTCATGATGGAAAATGTTCTCCACATCCAGAAAAAAGAACCGTGGAATCAGGATGCAGACTGAACCACACTGTTTCTATATTTTTTTGTTTTTGTTTTTTCTTTTTTGAGATTTTCCCCGTTTATCCTGATTCTTCTTTCACAGCATGACTAATGCAGAAATATGTTGAATGTGATTGTACATATATAACCTATATCAGATGGCTTGCTGTCTTGGGGAGGGGGAGAGAAGGGAAGAGGGAGAAAAATTTGGAACTGGAAATCTTATAAAAACAAATATTGAAAACTATCTTTACATGTAACTGGAAGATAATAAAATACTTTTATGGTTTTAAAAAAAGAAAGATAAATTAGAATCAGATTATAAGAGGACTTTTTTGTCTGAAAAAGGGTCCTTAGCTTTACCAGATGATATATTGTATTCCCCTACCCCCAGAATATAAGCTCCTGGAAGGCAGGGGCTTTGGGGGAGGTTTCTTTTATTTACTGTATAAGTTAATACTAATATAAGAGCTAGGCCAAAAATACTCTCAACAGGGAAGGAATAAGAATAAAACGAGTTTGAAAATGGAAAAAAAAATGTTTGCTAATTGATTAACAGACTTGTACAATCTCATGTTTTCTCACCTCGACAATTGTCATAGATTCCCGGCAGTTCTCCCTGACTAATGTGTCTCCCCTCTTCAACTCATCCTCCACTCTAGTCCACAAGGCTTCCTATACCCCATGTCGGTTTATGCCATCCCCCTGTTTACTAAACTTCTGGGCCCCTCTAGGAATTCTAAGATCAAATATAGATTTCTCTTTTGGTTGCTGAATGCCATTCATAACCTGGCTACAACCTGCCTTCCTAGCCTCATCTTATTCTATTCCCCTTGATGGACTCTATGGTCCAAATATACTTATCTTCTCATTCTTTACACATGACCCCTCATTTCCTATCTCTGTGCCTTTGCAAAGGCTGTGCCCATGTCCAACGCATTTTATTCTCACTTCTGCTCTTGGAACCCCTCGTTTCCATCAAAGCTCAGATAACAAGAAGCCTTTCCCAATCTCCTTGAGTTATCAGCCACACTTCCTAGTCTTTTGTTGATAGTGTGTACACAACACACACACACTCACATACACACACATACATATATATACATATACATACTCTTTTCAGTAACAGGTGGGGCAGGAGCTATTACACTTTGGTCTTTGTCTCTCCACCTCCTAGCCCATAGTAAGTGCTGAGGAAATGCTCGTTGAACAATTAATTGTTACCATTTTAGACAAATGTAACAGAAATATAAGCAAAAGAAAAAATATGGAATCAAACATCTTGCTGGTGAAGCTAGAGTTGAAAGACTTAGGGTATGTTCTGAATGAGACTACTAGAGAATATATTATTCCTCATTGCTACATGGAACTTTTATAATACTTGACCATGTAAAAAAATTTTAAATTAAAAAAAATTTAAATGAATACTTGACCATGTGCTAAGCCACAGAGATATTGCACACATAGGAAAAAAGCAGAAATAGAAAACATATCCTTTACAGACCATAATGCAATAAAAATAGTTCTCAGGTCAGGGAGCACAAAAAAATCTCAATCAAAAGGGAGATTTGACTATGAATAAGTTAAAGAACAAATGATATTAAGAATTTTAAAGTCTATGAAAGAAAATGATAATGATGAAACAACACATAAAAATTTTAATATGCAGTTATAACAATCCCCAGAAGAAATTATATTGCTAAAAACATACATATATTAGTGAAATAGAAAAAGAGAGGATTAATGAACACTAGTCAGACATAACTAAAATGACTGAATGACGACAACAAAATGAACTCAATATGCGTTTTAGATTAGAAATGCAACAAATTAAGAAACTATAAATTCAAAAAGGTTAAATAAAATCTTAATCAAAAGGAATACAGCAATTGACTCAAGAAATCATTCATTAAGATCAACGTGGATTAAACCAGAAATACAAGAGTGGTTTAATATTAGGAAAACAAGCAGGGGAGCAGCTAGGTGATGCAAAGAATAAGGCACTGGTCCTGGATTCGGAAAGACCCGAGTTCAAATCTGGCCTCAGACACTTGACACTTACTAGCTGTGTGACCCTGGGCAAGTCACTTAATTCGCATTTCCATGCAAAAACAAAACAAAATAAAATAAAAACAAACAAAAAACCAGAAACACCTCAAACTTCATGCTAATTTCAATAGAAACAGAAGAAAAGGACTTGGACAAAGTACAATACTCACTTATACTAAAAAAAATTCCTACCAAGTATAGGCATAATCTCAGAGAAAATTTCCATCCCAAACAAAAAATAAGCATCATAAACAATAGGGATAACCCAGAAGCTTTCTGAAAAGATACAAGAGTAAAGTGAAGATGCTTGCTTTCCCTGATATTGTTTTATATAATTCTGGAAATGCTAGCAACCATATTAAAACAACAGAAATAAATTTATAAAGATAGGCAAAGTGGAGGGAAAAGTATCTCTATTTGCTGGTAATTTGATGGTTTACTAAGAAAATCCCAGGGAATAAGCAAACCTACCAGATAAGAAAATTAATAGCTTCAGCAAAGGGACAAGCTACAAAAAAATACATATATCAACAGTATTTATAAATAATAACAATAAGAATATTTTTTAAACTCAAGTAAATAGTAGAAAATGAAATACAATTTAAAATAAATTTTTAAAAGGCACAACATATTTGAGGATCAGTCTCCCAAAACTCACAAAAAATAATATAATAAAAATGACAATGCTACCAAAATTATTTACCATTTTAATGCTCTGCCTATCCAGGTATCAAAAAGATACTTTGTAGAAGTCAGTAAGATAATAAAATTCATTTGGAGAAACAAAAGAGAGAGAAGATTAAGTCAAATAATAAAAACGGAAAGAATGCAGAGGTATATTACTTCCAGACAAAGTATATTACAAAGCAGGAGTCATCAAAACAATCTTTTGGGGGAGGTTAAAAAATAAAGAAATAGATCAATCAATCAAACAGACCAGACAAGGGAAAATAAGAAACAAAGGAATTCAATAAACCAATTTTCAATAAATCAGAAAACATAAATTACTTTGGAATAAACAATTAATTTGATCTAAAAAATAAAACACTTCTGGGAAAACCTGAAAGCAGTCTCACAGAAATTAGGTTTAGCAACATATTCCACAAGAAATTCAAAATGTCTGCATGACCTTAATATGAAAGACTGTAGATTATGATTTGAAGAGAAAATGATTATATACCTTTCAGTAGTTTGGGTAGATGTGTTGATAACCACACAAGAGTTAGAGGCAATTAGAAAAATAAAATAGGTAACTTTGATTACAGGGAACTAAAAAGCTTCTGCACAAATAAAATTAATCTCATCTGGGATGAGAAGGGAAGCAGTCAAATGGGAAAATATCTATAGTCAATTTTTCCAAAAAGGGGGAAGGGTGGGGGTACCCAAAATACAGAGATAACTAATAGAAAGGGATAGATTAAATTGAGAGATTCAATGTGTTTATGCATTAATGCATATAGCTAAACCTCCACTTTGTGAAACACCTTCCCACACAGCTCACATTGGATACCTAGAAAGGGCCATGGAAAATAAAATCCAAAGTCTGCTGAAGGGGAGAACTAAGGATATTGTCAATGGTATGAGGTCTGTGCAGGCAAAGCAGAAGCCCTTGCAAAATAACCTAGTAGAGACTGAAGAAGTAGGCAAACTAAAATTCCCTCCATTTGAACAAGTTCTGCCCTTTTCTCCCTTTCTCCCTTTCCTTTCTTCCTTCACCCCAATATTCTCCTTTTTGCTATCCACAATCATTAGGCATTTTACACACACACACACACACACACACACACACACACACACACTTCACAAAACATTTCCCATCAAAGGTTCTGTACACAGCACCATCTCTCCCCATGAATACAGCTGGGTCATGCTTTTCAGTGTCAGAAGCAGACTTGCCACCTTTTTTTCCCTATCAAGACATCCAATGTTTCCATGGAAACCAGGGTGGGTGGAGGTTTGGTTTGGTTTTGTTTCCTCTCTATGTTTCCCTCCCTTCCCCCCAAATCCATTCATAGGCATCAAAGACAATCCACTGTCTGTCTTAGGATGCTCCACCTCCACCTTTCTGTTCTACTGGTGTAAAAAGATAAAATATGAAACCAACTTCATGAAATGCCATGGTGGATGAAAGAGAGTAGAATCACTTGAAATCCAATTGTGTGGGGGGTGTATGTGTGTCCATTGGAGGTGGGAATCAAAGAGGGGAAGCATCTCTGAACTGAAGTGCAGTGAAGACCAGACTCCTTGGGGCTGTTATCTACCATTTTTTTCAGGGGAGAGCCTGAGAGGCAGAGGAAAATCAGCTCAATCATTCAGCTCTTCTAGCCTGAACCAGGCATATTTCTCGAAATTATCAGGGCATGCCAAAAGAATTTTGTTTCTTGTTTGTTTTCTTTTTCTTTTTGTAAAGCTAATGAAACAAACAAGGAGAAAATATATTTTTCCAAATTTCTATATGACTGTGGTATGTGAATGTGTACATATGTGTGTGTGTGCATGTGTTAGCATGGAAAATGGCCAGTGATTGGGGACAGACATTAAAAACTGGGGGAGGGGGCGGCTAGGTGGCGCAGTGGATAAAGCACTGGATCTGGATTCAGGAGTACCTGAGTTCAAATCCGGCCTCAGACACTTGATACTTACTAGCTGTGTGACCCTGGGCAAGTCACTTAACCCCCATTGCCCCGCAAAAAAAAAAACAAAAAACTGGGGGAATCAGAAAGGTCCGTTTAAAAGGTGGTATTGAATTAAGTGATGAAGGGAGGTAGAGGTTTCTAGTAGTGGAGAGAAGAACCTTTTAAGTATGGGGGATAGGATTACAAAAACAGGGGGAAAGGAGTTAGAATATATTATCAAGTTAAGTCAAGTCAAAAACTATTTGCTAAGGACCTACTATGTCCCTGGCACTGAGCTAAGTGTGGGAATGCAAATCAAGGGGAAGGGGGCGGAATCACTGTGTTCAAGGAGCTCATATTCTACAGGGGAAGATAATATGCATATGCCTATGGAAAAGCAAGATATAAAATGGATAAATTGGTGCTAATCTCAGAGGAAAGTCACTAAGATTAAGAACTTGGAAAGTCACCTTGCAAAAGGTGGGACTTTAGATGACCCCTGTGAAAAGACCTTGATTTGCTTGAGCCTCCCAATTATCCAGGTAACCAGACAACCGTATGAGGACTGGCTGCATTGGCTAACACACCAACAATCCTTTTCAGTGACCACGGGTAAACCTAGCTGGACATGCGGAAATCAGTAACTCTGAAGCCAATCAATCAAAAACTTATTTGATTGTAGGATATGTAACTATGGACATATCCTGTTTATGTTATCCTTTGGAGACAACCTTATCCCTTAACTTTGGAATAATCCTTTTAAAGAGATCTTCTTATCAAGATATCTCCTAATAAGGCCTTGAACTGAACTGCTTATCACCAAGGATGCCTTCTGATTTGTGTATCAAATGCCACATCCTTGACCCCTGAAATTCCCCCTTTCCCTCCCCTTGGGAATGGGACCCACTCTTTTCTAATCCCAGCTTTCCCTTCAGATTTCTTACCTGACTTTGTTTAAACTGTATATAAACCCCCATAATCTGTTACCCAGCATCCTATTCAGCGATAGGCAGAATAGTACCCATGATCATGTCAGACTTTCTTCCCTGCCTAATTAAACTTTTCTTTAATTTTACAGGCATTGTCTTTCTTTGGTTTCCTTCACTTTTAGGAAGAATGGGATTTAAATCTTGAGAACTGGTCTTTGAATTAAGTCTTCCCCTTTGAATCTAACCCTAACCCTAGAGATTCCATTAAGAGCATGTTTGCCTTGGTTTACACTCCTGAAGGAAGTCAGAGAAGATAGAAGGTGAAGATGAGGAAGGAGAGAGTTCCAAGCAAGAGGGAAGTATTGTGTAAAAAGACTAGAAAGATAATAAAGGACAAGTTTGTGAAGGGCAAAGGATTTATATTTGATCCTGGAAGTGATAGGTAGAGCCACAGCAATTTATCGAGTAGAAGACCTGATATGGTAATACCTGAACATTAAGAAAACCAATTTGACAGCTGAATGGAGGGAGGATGGACTGGAATGGAAATAGAAGGCAGAAAGATCAACCAGAACACCATTGCAATAGCCCAGGCATGCAGTGATGAGGGTCTCACTAGGATGTTGATAAAATCATTGGAGAGAAGGAGATCTATAGAGAGTAGCTGTGACGTTAGAAACAATAGGACTTGGTAAAAGTCCTTGGTTCTTGGAGAAGAGCAGTAGAGAGTGAGAAGTCAAAGTTTTCTCCTACGTTGTGAGCTTGCGTAACAGGGGGGATGGTGGTACTCTTGACAGAAACAGGGATGTTAGGACAAGGAAGTGTTTGGGGGAGGAGAAATAATGAATTCAGTTCTGGACCTGTTGAGTTTAAGATTTGTCTATAGGACATCCAGTTTGAGAAGTCCAATGGGGAGTTGGACATGAGAGATTGGAGGTCAGGACAGAAAGTAGGGCTGGACAAAAAGATGTGAGAATCATCTGAATATAAATGACAATTGAAACCAGGGGAGGTGTTGTGATCAACAAGTAGAATAATTTAAAGAGAGAAAATATTGTTGTTGTTATTTGTTCTTCATTCTCAAAGAAGACCATGACATCAGGGTGATGCCATGACTTGCAGTAAATTGGATTTAAGTGAGAGAGAGCTGTGCAAAGGTCACCAACCTCACTCTCTTCTCCAGAGCCATCTGGGTCCAGTGGCAAGAGATTATATATATATAAACTCTTTGTGGAGGCTAAGAATTGAGAATCAAGGGAATCTTCTTCCATCAATTGAGGAATGATGGAAGAAGCTGTGCTATATGATTGTGGTGGAATAGTCTTGTGCTATAGGAAATGACAAACAGGATGATCCCAGAAAAACCTGGAAAGACTCATGAATTGATGTATAGTGAAGTGAGCAAAGCTGGGAGGACATTGTGCATAGTGACAGCAGTATTGTTCAATGAGCAATTGTGAATGACTTAACTACTCTCAGCAGTGCAATGATCCAAGTCAATCCCAAGGAACTAATGAGGAAGCTTACTATCCCATAGAAAGAACTGATAAAAAGAACACTTGTGAATTGTACATATATAACCTGGTTGCTTTCTTGTGGAGAAGGGAGGAAAGGGAGGGAGGGAGGGAGAAAAATTTGGAACTCTAAATCTTATGAAAATGAATGTTGAAAACTACTATTACATGTAACTGGAAAAAATAAAATAAATGTTTGTTGCTAAAAAAGTAAAAAGAAAAAAAAGACATTATGGGACAGAATTGATCTGTTCTGCCTACCAGGTTTTTGGGCTTGTGTTTCATCAAAACTACATTCCAATGAATAGCAGGTTGTGGGCTGCCATGGGAAAGGCTGGGAGAATGACTTTGGCAACTGCTGAGATAGAATTCTCCTGACTTAATTTCCCCAGTAAGCACATCCCACCTAGCTGACTTTGAGCCTAACTCAATACACCTGGCTGTCTGCAGAACTTCTGCCTGGAGTGCACATGAAGTTCCCTGAGAGCTTGGTGGTAAATTCCTATAATCATGTCATCTGATCAGCATGAACACAGTATTAGATTTCAGGTTGGAAATGCAAATGAGTTGATATAGTGGGATGCAGATATAGGCTTTTATATTCTAAATAACTGAAGTGAATAAGAATCTGGCTTTGTCATCTGCCTGCTATTAGTTATGCATTTATTTTTTATTTTTGCCCTGGCCTCTTTTAACCAACCTTTTGTTAAAGTTTGTCCCATCCAGGCTCAAGATTTCAACCTCATAGCAGCTACAGCTGGTGCCTATACATCTCCTCCCACCTTCTGAACCTCACATCTCCTGTAACTCTCCGGACCAGGCCCTCTCCCCTTTCCCCCCTCGCCCCCTCTGATTTCTTTGACCTTACTCAGCTTGAAGCAGCTACAGAAGAAGAATCTTTGCCCCTTTTCCCATACATATAGAGAAGTAGGTAATGTTATGGGCCTGAGGGAACTCAGGGAACCTTCTTGAGAAGCTAAACCAAAGGACAGACACAACTTAAGAAATAAGTGGCACCCGATTGGAACTGAGTCAACTCCAGGACCACCAGCCTTCATTCCAGCCTCCCTCACCCCTCAGGGAGATAAGCCCATTAGGCATGGTGGTGCCAGGGGGATGGAGCTGCCTCTCACCCAACTTCCCCGAGCCACCACCAGTGGGGAATATCTCACCCTCAAGTGATCACCCCCAATCAGGAAACTTTCCGCCATCAGAGCTCACTCCATTGGATCCCCCCACCATTGGTCCTCTATAAAAGGATTTGCCTTTCTCTTGTTCGAGGAGATAGGTATCTCAGAAAACCACCTCTCTGGAACTAGCTCCACTTGAGAAGAAGTCCAAGGATTTCTCTCTTGGTTTCCTTTCTCTAGTGCCCAAATAAAATAGTATGTTATTCTAATTGGATTTGTGTGCGAGAGGGTATAATTCTTTAAAGAGGAACTCCTAAGGACCCTCAACAACCCTCTCACCAATTTACCCTATAACAATTTCCATTCTGACCCCATATGAAGAGTGAGGCGGGGGGGGGGGGGGGAATGTATAGAAGCCAGGAGCAAATGTTCTTCAGTTCAAAACACTGAAGAGGACTGTTCTTGCCATTTTCCTTTTGGATCCGTCCCCTCGGGTGCCTAGCCTGTGGCCCTACCCCAAAGGAATCCTGGCTTACCACACGGAATGTGACAGCCCAGAGCCCTTCCATTTACATCTCAACACCTAAAGCAATGAAATTCTAATAATGATATTTCTGACCCTGATGAATAGTATCTGGGAGACTCCCCTGAACCCCTCAAAGTATACCAAGTAAGTAATAGCCTGCCCTTAGTCAGATAGTAGGCATTACCCACAGAATCTCAGGGATCTCATCCTACCCAGTCTTGGAATCAGAATATTTATCAGTTTAACTTTCTTTAAAATGATGATGTTGTTCAGTTGTTTTTCAGTCTTGTCCAACTCTGTGACCCCACTTGGGGTTTTCTTGGGAAAGATCCTAGTGTGGTTTGCCATTTCCTTTTCCAGCTAATTTTACAGATGAGGAAACTGAGGCAGGCAGTGTTAAGTGACTTGAACAGGGTGACACAGCTAGGAAGTGTCTGAGGGTCACATAGGAAGTGTCTGAGGCTAGATTTGAATTCAGGAAAATGAGTCTTCATGGTTGCAAGCCCAGTGCTCTATCCACTGCAACACCTAACTACCCAGTTTTCTTTTTAAAGATAGTGTTTTACATTTAGATAGTGTAGGGGCCAAATTTTAATTGGAGAGTATTAATTAGGTGGCTTGCTGTAATATGGGGCAAGGAAGGAGATTAACAGCCTCTTTCAAAAACAGAACAGTGTTTATTAACAGGAAAACAAATTCAAAACAAAAATAAGATTAATAGAATTAGGGACAAAGGAAAAAGGGAATTGGTAAAGGAAAATTATACAGCCTGTGATCATAGCACCGCCCAGGGCTCAGCAGAGCACACAGCTTCGTCCCATCTCTCTCCAGCTCACACGCCAGAATGGTGAATCTCCTCCCTTCTCCTTACCAGAAACCCCCTCTCTCACAGGAAACAGGGTGGACATACACAGCCTGAAGCTAATTGGCTGGCAGTCATGATTGACAGAATTAACAGAGGGCTATAGAATGGCCAGCCTCCCAGCTTCCGAATGCTGAAGGTCACCTGACTGCCCTCACTTGGCTTCCCATCATTATAATTTGGCCAGGCCCATGTAGGCTTCAGAGAGGAGGCAAGGCCCCTGAGCCCCAGCCAGCGTACATTGGGGCTTCTAAATCATAATTAATTCTTTACAATAGTTTTTTTTTAATATTTTTCCAAAGCCACTTAACATCCTTTGTCACATTGGTCCTCACAACTTCCCCATGTGGCTAGGCATTCTTTGTGAGTGCCCAGTTTGACCAGTCAAAGAGGGAGAACTCAGATGTCTCACACACACAGACACACAGACACACACACACACAGACACACACACACACACACACACACACACACTGAGGATGGTTTATTTCAGACCAGTGATGAGTTATTTTGAAAACATCTACTTGAACTCAATGGATGAATTGGTTGAATTAAATGCCTTTTGTTTCTCAAACTGGTCTGTGGGTGTAGTTACATCATTTAATTCATCTCTGAGGCCTGGCAATCATTACTCTGGAGGAAAGCAATATTTGGTTTAAGGGGCTGTACACCCCAAGAGCCACCTGTAGTGACATCATAAATCTTTGGGCTGGGACAGGCATAAAAAAGCTACATGAGGTTAGGGTTCGAGTTCTAGCCCTCCTACAAAAATAAGTACATTGTGGACCAAACTTGTCACCTGTTCTCTATGAGATTTGTCCTACATGCAGATCCCAGTTTAGTTTTTCCCAAGGGCCTCCCCATCATTCCCAGCCCCACTACTAACCATGGGCAAGCCTGCTGTAAAATGAAGTTAAAGACAGAGCTTGATGTTCAGACCAGCGATTGCCTCCCCAGGAGATCAGTAGAGTAAAAGAAAACTCTATTTGATCTCATTAGCAGTCTTCCTTTCTGAAATGTTGGATTCGCTCAGGGCCCCTGGGCCCCGGATGGGGGAAGTTGGGAAGAGAAGATGAAAGGAAGCACAGAAGATGTTAGATTCAGGAACAACAGGCAAAAGCAGAGACAAGACTCACTTCGTCATGTAGATGCTTCTCACTTAAGGTGTTAGGTACAGAAATGATGCTCAATGAAGCTAGGTGGAATTAATAGCCTATACAAGGAACATTTTAGGTCTCAAGTGTCTATATAGAAGATATACTTCTTTCCCAAGAATCTGAATTACATTCCAGAATACAGATGAGAAGAGAGCAAGCAAAGAATTCTCTGAACCATATTGTGGGATTCACTTTGGGCAGCAGGATGCTAGGAAAGTGGAATAGATGTATTTGAGAGTACCCTTCAAATCCTGAACAGGGACAGTGCCTTGTGAACCCATTTACCAAACCCCTGATTCCTAACCTGTATTAGTCACCTCCACAGGGCCCCTATTCCTCCCAAGGCACAGTGGAGAATGCTAGGCATCTGTCCTCATATGATGTGAAACAATGTTCTAGAGGTGGGGGCAGAGCCAAGGTGGTGGAGGAAAGACATTAAACACACAGAGCTCCTGACACAATCACGCCCCAAACAGCAACGAAATAAGTCCTGGAGGAGAAAAACCCACAAAAAGATGCTGAGATTATTTTCCAGATTAAAGGAGGATGTCCACCCCCCCCCCATAGCGCCAACACAGACCCCAAACAGCTGCACAAGGGGAATTTATCCCCAGCCTTCGAATCAGCTGTAGTACCATCGTCTTCTGGAACTAAGCTTACCGTCAGGTGAGATGACTGAACGGCTGGCCCAGGGGGTGGAAAACACAGGGGTGTATGTGGGACCTGAGGAGTAGTTCAGATATCCCACCCCAGCAGGGAACCAGGAAGAAATCCTGAGCAGCAGAAGGCCCAGGTCGGGGAGGGGCACAGGCTCGTAGAAGCTAAGAACCACCACAGCACTCTGCTGGCTGGTTAACTAGCAAGTTGGCTTGAGGTTACCTTCAGACCAGAGAACAGGCCAGAGGAGAGGAAAAACCTGCCCTCCCTCAAACTGAAACACCTGGGACCCTCTAAAGCTTGACACAGTGTAGCTTATAAGTAGGGACCCACCGTAAGAGGGAACTAAAAGTCAAGTAAAAAAAACTGCAAGATGAGCAAGCAAAGAAAGCTGAGAATTATTGAAAGTTTCTTTACCAACAAGGGAGATCAAAGTGCACCCTCAGAAGAGGATAGCAACCTCAGGGCCCCTACATCCAAAGCTCCAAAGAAAAATATGAATTGGTCTCAGGCCATGGAAGCTCTCAAAAGGGACTTTGAAACAATGTTCTAATTGTTGAAATATCCTAATTGTCTTGTAGCATTCACATCTAATGAAGGTGATCCTATTAAAGGACCTTGGCACTTCATAAGCAACCACTTGCTACACATGGGTCCCGATAAACGTCAGCCAAACGTATTAAAACAGTCTGCCGTATTTGATCAATTCATCATAAGAAATGCTATTTGTCTAACTTTACAGACTTTTCCAAGTACTTTTCCATCGATCATCTCATTTAGCCTTCACACCCTGCCTGAGGACAGTAGATAGTCAAAGTAGTCGCATCCCCATTTTATTATGAACAAATGAAGAGCCAGAGAGAAGGAAAGTGACTTCCAAGTACTGAGGCTGGCCAGGTTCAGCCTGTTCAGCTCCATTTCTATCTGTTCATTTTCTCCTGAAGTGACAATGCTCACTGGCTAACACGTATCAGAAGTAACTTTAGGGTTAGAAGAACCCCCAATTCAGCTGAAGTGGGGAAAGGGGTAAAAAAGGCAGGTTGGAGCTAGGTTGTGAAGGATTTTTAAAGATTCTAGTTTGTGCTAGAGGCAATAGAGAGCCATTGAAATCTACTGAGCAGAGGAAAAATCCACAATTAAAGAAAAAGTCTGGCAGCTAGGTAGAGAATGAATTGGAGTGAGGGGCCAACTGCGAGGCTTTTGCAATAGTCCAGATGATGGGTGATGAGGATCTGAAGTAGGTCAGCTTCTGCAGGAAGAGAGAAAAGGTGGCGGGAGTGGCTGGGAGAGAAGATGTTGAGGTCGAATGGCAAAAATGGGCAACTAATTGGATGTGGGATGAGGGAAAGTGAGTCAAAGGTGATGCTGACATTGTGGGTACTTTCAAATAGAAATCAGGAAGCTTGAAAGAGGAGTGAGTTTGGGACTTGATTAGCACAGTTCCTGGCACACAGTAGACATTTGATAAATGCTTGTTGACTGAGTGGCATGCTGAATTTAGATGTTTCTAGGACATCCAGTATGAAATGGCCAGTCTGCTGCTGAGGATGGATATATTCAGAGAGAGTTGAGTTAGAAAATAAACTTGTGAAATATCTGTATAGAGATGATAATTCCATGGGAGCCGATAAGGTCACCAAGTGAGACCACATAAGAAAAAAGAGTCTAAGGACCAGGATGGATCCTTGGGGAACATGTACAGGTGGGGTTCACAACGACAGCATGATGTGGATGATGACTCAGTAAAGGAAAGTGAAGGGCAGCTAGGTGGTGAATCCAGCCTCAGACATTTACTAGCTCTGTGACCCTGGGCAAGTCGCTTCACCCTGTTTGCCTCATACAAGTAAAATGAGCAGGAGAAGGAAATGGCAAAGTGCTTCTCTATCTTTGCCAAGAAATCCCCAAAATGGCTTAGGAAGAGTTGGACACAATAGAAAACCAAAAGTTGATGTGCTGCTCTAAGGCTGCTTTACATAAGTTCTTCACAGCCATCCTGTGAAGCAGATGCTGTTATTTTATAGATGAGTAAACTGAGGTTAAGTGACTTGCCCAGGGTCCCATAGCCAGTAGGAAAGAAGGAAGGGAGGAAGGAAACAAGCATTTATACAGCATTTACCATGTGCCAAGCAGTGAGCACTTTACAAATATTTTCTCATTTCAGCCTGGGAGCTGGGCACTATTATTATCCCCATTTCACAACTGAGGAAAATGAGGCAGAGAGAGGGGAAGTGATTTGCTCAGTCACACTGTTAGTTTGAGTCTGGATTTGATTAGTCTTCCTGACTCCAGGCCCAAGGCTTGGTATACTGCATCACTGTGATAAATATGGATGGATGGATGGATGGATGGATGGATGGATGGATGGATGGATGGATGGATGGATGGATGGATGGATGGGTATATCTGTATATATGTGTATATGTATATATATATGTGTGTGTATGTGTGTATATATATACACACACATATATGCACACACACACACACACACACACACACACACAGAGAATAAACCATTCTGTCTGGGAATTGATCGGGGAGCTTCTGATCCATCAGCAGCCATTTACTAGGCGCCCATCAGGCCGTTAGATAAGCCTGGCGGTGCGTGCTGGGAGTGCAGGGTGTGTGCTCGGGTCCGAGCCCACATTTATTAGAGACCCCAACTGACAGCCACACTTGGTACGGACCCCCCCTCCCCCTCCTCCTCCCCATTTTAGGAATGGGCCACGGCGGGGGGGGGGGGGGGTAGGGCCAGCCCAGCGGCCGGCTCCCGGGCAGGCCAGCACCATGGCCACCTCCCAGCTCCGAGGAGGCGGCCTCCGCTGCCGCAGCCCCCAGCGAGGGAGGGAGCGAGCGCGCGCGCAAGCCGCCCCTGGCCCTGTCGCCGCCCCTGCCGCCGCCCCCTCTGCCGCCGCCCCCTCTGCTGCGCCGCCGTGGAGCCGTTTTCTATTCCGATTGCGGTAGATTTTTGTCCCTCCGCGCTCGCCCTCTCTCCCCTCCCCCCGCCCAGCCCCCACCCCGGCTCCAGACTGCGGGCCCCCCACCCGTTCCTTTCCTCTTGCCGGAAAGCTCGCGGAGGCGGCTGCAGCAGCGGCGGCGGCGGCGGCAGCGGCGGCGGTGGTGGCAGCAGCCTGTGGCCCTTCTTCTTCTTCCTCCTCTTCCTCCTCCTCCTCTTCCTCCTTCTCATCCTCATCCTCCTCCTCTGCCACCTCCACCCCCTCCTTCTGCTCTTCCTCCACCTCCTCCTTCTCCTCCTCCTCCTCCTCCTCCTCCACCCCCCCCCTTCTCCATCCTCATCTGGAGGCGGCGGCGGCGGCGGCGGCGGCGGCGGCAAGATGCACCCCAGCGCCCCCAGCTACCCCACGGCCTCGCTGTACGTGGGGGACCTGCACCCCGAGGTGAGCGAGGCGATGCTGTACGAGAAATTCAGCCCGGCCGGGCCCATCCTCTCCATCCGCGTCTGCAGGGACATGATCACCCGGCGCTCCCTGGGCTACGCCTATGTCAACTTCCAGCAGCCGGCTGACGCCGAGCGAGCCCTGGAGACCATGAATTTCGATGTCATCAAGGGCAAGCCGGTGCGCATCATGTGGTCCCAGAGGGACCCCTCCCTCCGCAGAAGCGGCGTGGGCAACATCTTCATCAAAAACCTGGACAAATCCATTGATAATAAGGCTCTGTTTGATACCTTCTCTGCCTTTGGGAACATCCTCTCCTGTAAGGTGGTATGTGATGAGAATGGGTCCAAGGGCTATGGATTTGTCCACTTTGAGACCCGAGAGGCCGCCGAGAGGGCCATTGACAAGATGAACGGGATGCTTCTGAATGACCGCAAGGTCTTCGTGGGGCGCTTTAAATCCCGCAAGGAGAGAGAGGCAGAGATGGGGGCCAGGGCCAAGGAGTACACCAACGTGTACATCAAGAACTTTGGCGAGGACATGGACGATCTGAGGCTCAAGAGGCTCTTCGGTAAGTTTGGGCCGGCTTTAAGTGTCAGGGTGATGACTGATGAAAGCGGCACGTCCAGAGGGTTTGGCTTTGTGAACTTTGAGAGGCACGAGGATGCCCAAAAGGCTGTGGAAGAGATGAATGGCAAAGAACTGAATGGCAGAAAGATCTATGTGGGCCGGGCTCAGAAAAAGGGGGAGCGCCAGACGGAACTCAAGCGCAAATTTGAGCAGATGAAGCAGGACAGGATCACCAGGTACCAGGGGGTGAACCTGTATGTCAAAAACCTCGATGATGGCATCGACGACGAGCGCCTGCGCAAAGAGTTCTCCCCATTCGGGACCATCACCAGCGCCAAGGTGATGATGGAAGGGGGCCGCAGCAAAGGCTTTGGCTTCGTGTGTTTCTCCTCCCCGGAGGAAGCCACCAAAGCCGTCACCGAGATGAATGGCAGGATCGTGGCCACCAAGCCTTTGTACATCGCTCTAGCCCAGCGCAAAGAGGAGCGGCAGGCTCACCTCACCAACCAGTACATGCAGAGGATGGCCAGTGTCAGAGCCGTGCCCAACCCAGTGATCAACCCTTACCAGCCTCCTCCTTCGGGCTACTTCATGACAGCTCTTCCTCAGACTCAGAACCGGGCTGCCTACTACCCTGCTGGCCAGATCGCCCCTCTCAGACCCAGTCCTCGCTGGACTGCGCAGGGCGCCAGACCTCACCCGTTCCAGAACATGCCCGGTGCTATCCGCCCGGCGGCTCCTAGGCCACCATTCGGTACCATGAGGCCGCCTTCTTCCCAGGTGCCCCGAGTGCTGTCCGGTCGAGCGGCAAACGCATCCGCTCAGAACATGGGTGCCCGTCCGGCCGCCGGTGGCGGGGGTGGCCCTGCTGTCCGTTCTGTGCCACAGTACAAGTACGCTGCCGGGGTTCGCAATCCCCAGCAGCATCTCAACGCCCAGCCACAGGTTACCCTGCAGCAGCCTGCGGTTCACGTGCAAGGTCAGGAGCCTCTGACGGCTTCCATGTTGGCGTCCGCCCCTCCGCAGGAGCAGAAGCAGATGCTGGGCGAACGGCTGTTCCCGCTCATTCAGGCCATGCACCCTACCCTGGCTGGTAAAATCACCGGCATGTTGCTAGAAATCGACAACTCGGAGCTCCTCCACATGCTGGAGTCTCCCGAGTCTCTGCGTTCTAAGGTGGATGAGGCTGTGGCAGTGCTGCAAGCTCACCAGGCGAAAGAGGCCGCCCAGAAAGCTGTGAATAGTGCCCCCAACGTGCCTGCTGTTTAAAAGATGAGGGACCAGCCGTGGCACCTCAGCATCACCGAAGAAAAATGTCTAAACATCTGAAAAACTTAAATGTTGTGAAAAAAATGCAAAATATGAAATAAAAAAATGGAAAGGAAAATTTGAACTTGATGTACGAGAAAATGACAGGTCTAGCAAACTTAATGCTAGTCCTAGAATACCTATTGGTTTAAAAGCAAAAAAAAAAGGGGGGGGAGGAAAAAAAAAACAAAAACCACCACTCCCCCAAAATAGTAAAATATAAAAACAAATTAATGTTTTGGGGGGAGGGATTTCCAGCACAGTACAAAAATTTAAAGCATTCGTTTCTTTAATTTTGTAATTCTTTCCTGTGGAAAAGCTCAGAATATCACTACTGTTTTATATAACAGAATTGATAACTGAGCAAGGAAATGTAATGTGGATTATAAAATTCTTGTTTTAATAAAAAGTCCTTAAACAGTGGGGTGGGGGGAAAATGAATGAAATGGAGATGTGGTCCAAAGAAAACAAATTTAATCCTAGTACAAAAAAAATATCTAATGGGAAAAAATATACAACAACCCTTAAAATTTAAAATGACACCTTCAAATTCTACATTATTCAGGTTATACCTTTTATTTATTATTTATTGACTATTTAAATTATTCATTTCAATGAGATGTGGATAAGATTAATTCTTTGGAGAAGTCAGAGGATGTAAAAATTGATCTGACACGGGGTCATAAATTCCAGATGTCTAGATGTAAAGGACCTAGTTAACAGAGGAAGAAAGTGACTTCATTCCTTTTGAAAGTAGAGTCACAGGAAGAGCTAGCTTCTGCCTTATATTTGGTGGAGAGCTCTTATCTCTAATCTGGGCATCCCCTTTTAGAACAGCTAAATGTATAAGCCAGCTGCTATTGGCCTTTGGTGATATCCTGCTGACTCCTCCTTGGCAGTTTATTTGATAAGATGGTTCTTCCTATTAAGGTCTGGTTGCTTTTGAAATCAGATTTTCAGTTCTTTTTAAGCTAGTGAGAATATGTTTCATTTTTCCCAGTCTTTTCTGATATGCCCCATAGTCAGCCATGTGGTCTCTCCATCAATGAGAGTATCAGACTGGGATTTAAGAAGTCTTTGGTTTGTTCTTGGCCTTGCTATCACTGTGGCTGCTGCTGCTGCTACTTGTGCTAGCTGGAAATTGTAAAGGGTTGGAAAGTTTGCAAAGCACTTTACATAGTTCAACTCCTTCATTGCTCCTAATAGCCCTGTTGTCCCCATTTGTACCTGAGGAAACTGAGGCTCAGTGGGGTTAAGTCACTTGTCCAGAGGCACCTAGGGCAGGATATGTAACTACCTATGTGATCTTAAGCAAGTGATTTCTCCAGCCTCAGTTTCTTCATTTGTAAGATGACGGTTGGATTTCTAGGGTCTCTCTCAATTCTGAAATTCTGTGAACTCTTTGATTGGGAGCAAGACTGGCCTTATGTGTGCATGGATTAGGTGATCACTTATTACTTATGAGTTAGTAGGCAAAGGGAAGCTCTCTTCCTACCCACAGAGCTGGGACTTGAATGAATATGGGACATGGATGAATGAATGAGCATTTATCAAGTGCTTACTATTTGCAAAGCATGGTGCTAAATGCTGGGATACAAATGAAAAATGAAGGTAGTTTCTGCTTTCAAGGAGTTCACTTTCTAAAAAGGAGATAGTACATGAGGAAGTTTCAGATGCAAGTCAAATAAATGGAAAAGCTTGGAAATGCATCTTTTGTAGTGTCATTTCAATTGATAAAACCATCTGACAGTGCCAAGGACTTTGACGACAACTTTGCTTTCTGGTTCTTTAGCAGCTTTGGCTGCTGTGAAGGAAGCTGGGCCTTCAGCAGTCTCAGAGGCTGTGGCCAGGCTGCATTTCTGCAAAGGTGGCTTCCCTTGGGTCAGTCACCTGGGAGGGGCTGCTCTTCTGAGTCATCTTGGGCTTCCCTGCCCACAGGTGGTCATGATAGTTTCAGCAGGGATGGCAGACCCTTTCACAGGGCTTGTTCCTCTGCATGATGACTATGGGGATGGGAATGGAAACAGGGTGTATGGTCGAGGGGGCACTATTCTTCCTGGGACTTTGGAGTTATACTGCTTTTCTGTAACCCTGAGCAATCTGGGATCAGCTAGGTGGCTCAATGGCTAGAGCACTGGCTCTGGAGTCAGGAAGGCTTGAGTATAAATCTGGCCTCAGACACTAGCTGTGTGAACATGGGCAAGTCACTGGACATGTATGTCTGCCTCAGTTTCCTCACCTGTAAAATGGAGAAGATAATTGTTCCTTACCCCCCTAGGGTTGTTGTGAAGATCAGATGGGATAAGAGTTGTAAAGCTATTTTGTACAGTGCCTTGCACATAATAGGTGATCTCTATATGCTTATTTCTTCCCTTCTTTTCTTTCCTTCTTCCCTTCCCTTCTTTCTTCCTTCCTCCCTCCTTCTTTCCCTTCCTCCCTTCTTCCTTCCCTCCCTCTCTCCCTCCCTCCTTCTCTTCCTCCTTCCTCCCATGTTTCCTTCCTCCTTCCCTCCCTCCATCCTTTTTCCTTCCTCCTTCCCTCCCTCCCTTCCTCCCTCCCCTTCCTGACTATTTTTTTTTTACAGGGCAATGAGGATTAAGTGACTTGCCCAGGGTCACATAGCTAGTAAGTGTCTGAGGCTGGATTTGAACTTAGGTCCTCCTGAATCCAGGGCGGTGCTCTATCCATTGCACCACCTAGCTGCCCCTTCCTGACTATCAATATGGAAAAAGGCAAGTTTTGCCTATGTCAAAACATTTTCCAGTTCTGGCTCTGGTTGTGAAGAAGGTAGGAGTCAGGGTGCTAAAGCATTCCAATTGAGGTCCATGAACCATACCAGAAGATGCATTCCCCCTTTAACCCCTCCCCATTCAAGGAATTTGCAGACTTATTTATACATACTTTGATTTTGTTGGCTTCATGTCCAGTTCATGTCCATTAGAATGGAAGTCCCTGGAAGACTGGGATTCCCTTTTGTCTCTGTAGTCAGTCCATCATCTCCAGACAGGAGCAGGACAGGTGCTTAACAGATGTTGAATAAATCGATTGGTTGGTGGGAAATGAAGCTACCACACATGAAACACATGACAGGAGACCAGCCAGAAATAGTAAGAAAACCTTGGAACCTGAAATCCATGGGTTCCAATGGAATGCACCATCCCTTCCTAGCGATAGGACCTATCTGGATTAGTTGATGGGCAATGTCTCTGATCTGAACAGAAGATTGTATACATTTGGTGCAGGGAGGGGTCGAGGAAGGGAACAAGCATTTATTAAGCCGCCTCCACTGTGCTAAGCACTTGAATGATCTCATTTGATCCTCATAGCAACCCTCAGAGGTAGGTGCTATTATTATCCCCACTCTACAGTTAAGGAAACTGAGGCAGACAAATATTAAATGACTTGCTCGGGGTCACACAGCTAGAAAGGGTTTGAGGCTGAATTTGAACTCAGGTCTTCCTGACTTCTGGCCCAGGAGTCCACTACATCTTGCCCAAATAGTGGGTTTGTTCTTTTGCTCTAGGGTAGATATAATGTTCTAGTAGAGCTACCTTAGAAGCAATTGGCAGGTTTTTTTTTTTTCATTGCTAAAGAGACCTGTGGAGGGGCAGCTAGGTGGCGCAGTGGATAGAACACTGGCCCTAGATTCATGAGGTCCTGAGTTCAAATCTGGCCTCAGACACTTGACACTTACTAGCTGTGTGACCCTGGGCAAGTCACTTAACCCCAATTGTCTCACCCTAAATAAATAAATAAATGAATAAATAAATGAATAAATAAATGAATAAATAAATAAATAAATAAATAAATAAATAAATAAATAAATAAATAAATAAATAAATAAATAAATAAATAAATAAATAAAACAAAAGAGACCTGTGGGTAAAATTTTTGGTGCCAGAACAAACCAGAACCAGAAATGTAGGGACCAAGGAGGGTTTCTTGAGTGTGCTAGTAAGGGAGCACCACCCACAGGGGCAGAGACTCCCCAAAGGGTTTGATAGGTTTTACTTGTAGGCATACATTGTGTATGGGTACCCCACTATGGCTCAGAGCTTGTTCCTTGGGGCTTGGCAAAGGTTCTTGTTTGGGTCAGCCATTTCTCATAACCTTGTCCTAATAGATACAATTGCTCTGGATCCTTACTGGTACAGCAGAAAGGAAGCTAGAGTAGGGGCTGCAATACAAACAAGGTCAGGGCAAGATCAAGGACTTGCTTTAGTTTCCTCAGTTACCTACAGATCTTAGCTGTGTGATATTCTGCAAAGAGCCTCCACTGGACGAGCAATCAGGAGTGAGCTTTCATGCCTTGCTCCACCTTAGCTCACACTGTTCTTCTACCCTTGCAATATCCTTCCTAACCCTGAATGCTGGCTCTGTCAACAAATAACACCATCATAACTGTGTGACCCTGGGAAAGTCACTTAACCCCAATTGCCTCACCCCGCCCCAAATTTTTTTTACCAAAAAACCCCAAAACAAATAATGCCATTTTGGGCTAGGAGCAGCTACAGGGCACAGTGGATAGAGCACTGGCCCTGAAGTTGAGAGGACCTGAGTTCAAATGTGACCTCAGTCACTTACTAGCTGTGTGACCCTGGGCAAGTCACTTAAGCCCAATTGCCTTAAACATCCAGGGCCATCTCCAGTTGCCCTGATATCTATCTTTCCACTGGACCAAGATGGCTCTAGAGGATAGAGTGAGGTTGGTGACCTTGCACAGCCCTGCCTCACTTAAATTCATTTCACTGCAAGTCATGACATCACCTCCCGATGTCATGGTCCCCTTGAAGAACGAAGGACAAACAATAACAACAAGCCATCTTGGGCAGGTTTCATAACCAATATAGACCTTAATTTCTTTATCTGTCAAGTGGGAATAAAAAGTTATCCTGTCCACCTTCCCATGGTTGTCATAATGGTCAGAGAATTAATTTTAAACACTTTGAAAGACACAAGGCATTACCCATATATAATATTATTACTGAGCCAGAAGAGAAATGAATTAGAAATGTAAAACACATTGTGAAAAGGAAAGTGGCAAGATAAACAAGAAAACAGGAAAGACTGAAAGTTTGAGATTATTGAGCTGTTTGATATGTGCATGAGGGAATAGACATAAGTATTTGATGAAATGGGATCGTTTTTGCTTGGTTTGGTGGTAAGAAAAGAACATCAAATATGTATATCTACAGCAAAATCTTGCTTTTCAGAAACCATTGGCAAATGGGTCATTGTTCAGAGAGCCAAGGGTTATTCCTTTAAGGAATAAAACTTTTTTGAATGCTTTTTTGCTATTGCCCATATCTTAGCTTTCTTAAATAGATACCGAGCATGGTTTAACCTTTGGTTTTTATGTGTCAGGCTATCATTTTCAAATACAGTGATGTCTTTAGGAGCTATTATGCCCCAAACCCCTCTTGCTAAATGGGCTTTCCTTTGGGATTGGCAGTTTTATACTTTCTTGTGTTTTTTCTCTTTCCTTACAGTAGGTATCAGCTATCACTTCTCATCGCTATTAGTGCACTTGCCTTCCTTGCCTTTTCTAATTCGTTGCTTCTAATCTGCAGAACAGTGAGAAATGAAATCACCAAGCTTATTAGAATTCCATGTAAAATAAGAATAAATAATCTCTCAGTGAGGACCTATTGAGCACCTCTGAGTTAAGCTCCTAAATTTTAATGCATGAATTGTATACAAAGGCCAAAATGAAACCATTTCTGCTCTCAAAGAGGAGACAAAATATACATATGGAACTGATATATGTGTTTGCGTATATATGTGTATATATATGTATGTATACATGTGTGCTTCTATCTGTATATGTGTATGCATATATGTATGGGTGTATATATGTGCTGATATGTGTGTGTTTCTATTCTTTTTTAATTTCTCTCTCTCCCCCTTAGCATTGTGGAAGAATTTCCCAGCCTATGTAACTGAAAGCCTGAGCCCTCTTTTTGGAGGTTAGTGTGGTGACAGGGACCAGAAGAGCTGGGGAAGGAAGCAGCTGCCAAGCCAATTAGCAGGCAGTCAGCAAGAATAGGTTCAGTTCCTAGTGTGTGCCAGGCACTGTCCTTCGTACTGGCCTTACCTGATGAAAGGCAGACACTGGAACTGTTAGGATTACTGAGACTAGAGCTGCTAATTTTATTCCCCCTCCTCTCATTTCCCTCCTAGTACTTCCAGCTGAGAGCCACAGAATTGACACTTGCTAATGGTGGGGCTGGAGAAGACTTCTGAGAGTCCCTTGGACAGCAAGGAGGTCAAATCAGTGAACACACATACAGCTTCATCCAGACAATTTCATGAACATAGCTGAAGCTTCAACACTTTGACCGCATAATGAGAAGATGGGACTCAGTGGGCAAACCCCAGATGGTGGGAAAAGAGGACAGAGTTGGGACAGCCTTGGGGAGGTAGCCTGGCATGCTGTGGTCCTCGGGATCACAGAGGCATACACGACCAAACAATACTTCAAGTGGCCATGTGCCTATTTCCTGGAACTTCTCGATATTTCTTGAGAAAAAATGCCCACTTTAGTGCTCCCTTGTCTTTGAAGCCGGTTATTAGGATACATGTGGTTAACTCTTGCTTTGCTAGCCTAGGTATTCCATTGTGCAAGTGCAGCAAAGTCAAGAAAAGTGTTGTTTGATTGAGGAGGGGGAGAGAAATAGATTCTAGCACTGGATCATACTTTGCCATAGCACTTTTATGCCTGGGGACTCAGATCCATAGGAAGAGAACTATTGAGGCTTTTTAAAAAATATAACTACCCAGAACAGAGAGACTTATCCTTGTATATCTCTCTAGGCAAAAAAAAAAAAAAATTAATCAGCAGTTTGACTTGAGGGAGGCTATGACTCACTGACTACCCTTCCACTTGCCTTCCCATTATTTCCTGAAAATGGCTTTGTGAGGAAAACTACCTCAAAGAGATGGGGAGCTCTGGGAAGGACTGGGGAAGAGTAGCCTCACCCACATGAGTTTATTGGGAAGGGGAATGGCAGAAAATAACTGATAGGAAAGTTAGCTTGTAGATTTCTTGTTCACCATCTCTTCCTGTTTCTTATAGTGTGTATACATACATAATTCTGTGTCTGTATGCGAGCATATCCTCTTATTTTCAAGAAGTTAGTGATTTAAGTCTGTTTCCAAGTGTCTGTTCAGAGGCAAGTTAGCTACCCCTCCTCTTGTCCTAGCCATTATACCATAGGGCTGAAAAGAAGTTGGCATGAGAACCAGCAATACGGGATTGGTTGGAGACATCTTTGGAGATAGACAGGGCACCATAGCAACTAGTGATTTAGATCAGCTGACTCAATACACACACACACACACACACACACACACACACACACACCTATACACACATTTGTGTTTATGGCTATGTGCACATATCGCCTGTTGTTTTGTAGCACAGAAGGATTTCAAACTATGCCTGCCTGGCTGCTCAGAGCAAAATGGGGAAGAAGCCCACCTCTCCTCCTGGCTGAGGGGCCATAATATAGGGCTAATATGGAATTAGCCCAGTAGGATTCAGGATTTCTATGGAAACAGACTAGTCACCATAGCAACCAGTGGTTGAGACCAGCTGATGCCATCTTTATGAACACTTAATTCTTCTTCAACAGGGAGTCATGAGTTTCAAGGATAGGGTTCCTGCTTACAGCCCTTTTTGGGATCCTCTCCTCCTGTCGAGATTGTCAGCACCCTGCTCCTTCTCATACCCTCATTCAGGATCAGAAAAAAAGAATCCAGGCAAGGTAGAGTCCAGATGAATTGACAGCAGAGCAGCACAGTAGTCCTTAATGCACTCCATCAAGTACTACATTCTAACCAGATTCCACATTCCCAATAAGGATTCATGGACTCACCTGTGGGTTCCTGCCTAGATTCCATATTGGATTCCCCTCCCACTGCAGACATTTTTAGCAGGATACCTTCTTTCTTCCCTCAATCTCCCTTCAAGAGATAGCAAACACAGATTCTCACTACTTATATTAGAAGAAAGGGGCACTGGTGGGTATTCCTGACATCACGCTACATTTTTTTGCAGGCCAATGAGGGTTAAGTGACTTGCCCAGGGTCACATAGCTGGTAAGTGTCAAATGTCTGAGGCTGATTTGAACTCGGGTCCTCCTGAATCCAGGGCCTGTACATTATCCACTGCACCACCTAGCTGCCCCTCAGTGTGCTACATTTTGTCTGTAGTCATTCCCAGCTTAGGGACCCCAACTTTGCAGAGACTCTGCCCAGGTTACCCTCCACATCATGTCTCCATGCTGAAAAAAGTAATTGATGTGGATTCATCCCAGGCACAGAAGGAAAGGAGAGCCAAGGGAGGAAATGGGCAGGGAGCCATGCTTGCTGCCTCAATCCAAAACCAGAGGCCTTTCCACTCTACCACAGTGAGTGACTGGAATTTGCAGGTGAGTGGGAGAGAGAGCTGGGGATACAGGAGTGGGCACTTTCTGTGTCCCTAAAATTACCCTTCTTCATAGACAGCCAGCTATTCTGCCTCCATCAAAGGTCAGGCTTGTGGACAAGTTTCCCTATTTCACATATAAAAATCCTTTCAGTGTCAAAGCACTTAAGTGTCTCAGGAAATCAATGGCTCATCAACTGACTCTGCCCCCAACCAGCCTATGGGAATGAACACACTGTGCCTGAGACTTGATGAGATTCTTCTGGTGCAGAAGGAGACCATGGGCTCTGCTTTGTGGAAATCTGTGGGGATAGGCTGCACAAAGCCATCCCCACTTGTCATCACAGCCAGGGCAGTAGAATTGTGTGGCTCTAAGGGAAGCAGTATGCACTCCAGGGGAAGTACCCCTCACCCCAACCATTTTCCAATGGGCTACTTTACTGTGAAGAGGGGAAGTAAGAAGATGGAGCCAACAGGAGCTCGGCCACTCTGCTCTCCTCAGAGAAAGAACTGGGCTAAAATTACATCTCTCTACTCCCTCCGATATTTTTAGTCCATGGGATGGAATCAGGTTCAACCCAACTTCTGATTTCTGTTTCCTTACTGAAAGCAAGGTAGACTTCAGTTTGATATCCCTGACTTGCCCTCCTTTCCCATCTCACACCATTCCCACAATGAACATACGTAGCACGTAGCAAAGAAAACCATCTGTCCATTTGACAGAAACCAGAGGAGGTATACACAGGGAACTACATACCAGATAACAGGGAGTGAAGGAGCCCTCCCAGTGGAAATGAGGTAACTCAGCCCAGAGAAAGGATCCTAGACTTCGTCCAAGGGGAAGTTTTCCAACATCTCTAGGGTAGGAAGCTGGGGATAGAAACCTGAGAGAGGCTGACAGTTTGTCTCATACCAGCTTCTTCCCAGAGGCTTGTCCTTCAGCAACTTGACATGTAGCTGATCTCTTCCATCTTCCCTCTTGAAGTCACAAGCCAGGAGCACCTGAATCAAACGACAAGAGCCTGAAGTGATTTGAAGAGCGAAGAGAATTTGAAGAAGATGGAAGAGAGTTCATCTTTCTCCCTCTTTCCAACTTCACCTCGTTTCTGATTCAGGGATGGGCATTTATCTGGACCAGTGAGGAGAGAGTTCTGTTCCAATGGACTCTGGGGACTAGGGCCATACCTAGAATGGGGTAAAAGTCATTTCACCAAAGAAATTTCACCATGGTTAGCTCTTCATTCTGTGACATAGAGTTGTGTTCTCCCTCCCCACTCCACTTCTGCTTCCCGCTGCCCTGACTCCACAATTACAGAATCTCAGAGCTGGAAAGGATTTCCAAGGCCACTGTTACAACCCAAATGAGGATCCCCTCTACAGTATCTCTTAACAAGTGGTCAAATAGCTTCAGTTTGAAGACTGCTTGTGACAGGAAAGCCACCACCTCCCAGGTCAGCCCATTCTACTTTGGAACAGCCCAAAGGTAAGGAAATCATTCTGCACATGGAGACATAATCTGCCTCTTCAAGTTTCACCAGTTAGTTGTTCCTAGTTCTGTTCGCTTGGGCCAAGTTTAATTCTTTCTGCTGGTTACCCTTCTGATGCCAGAAGATAGCTCTCTTGCCCCACCTGAGTCTTCTCTTCTCCAGGCTAAATATCCTCACTTCCTCCAATGGATTCTCCTTTGACACAAACTCAAGGGCTTCCACCATCCTGCCTGCCCTCCTCTGGATGATCTATAGCTTAGCAATGATTTTTCTGAACTGTGGGGTTCAGAATTCCACACAAGATTCCAAATTCCCCATCTTCCATACCAATCCTCTCTACGAGACCCAACTAAATTGGTCAGCCCACATCTACCTGAAGGCCCAAAGTGATGAGCAATTCACTAACTCATAATTCAACACATTCCATTTTCAGTCAACTCTAATGATCAGAAATGTCTTCCTTAAATTGAGATAAAAATCTACCTACTCATTGCTTCTAATTTTGCCTGCTGAGGATAAGTAGAACAAATCTAATTCTTCCTCCATACAATAGATATTCAAATATTTGAGATCAATCATTTATTAAGTATTAAGTATGTGCCAAATATTCTGCTATGCATAGAGAAAACAAAGGAACAAATGAAAACAGTGCAAGCCCTCAAGAAGATTAAATTCTTTGGGGAGAGACTACAGATACACATATAAAGTATGTACAACATACATACAAAATGGATACATAAATATAAGATAATTTGAGGGGTGTGAGAAAATAATGGGTTTGGGGGATCCCAGCAACCCATCCCCCCACTCGAGGGCCTAACTGCCTGAACTTTTAAGACATCCCAGAGTCAGTCAAGTTGGACCTTGGACTATGAATAGAATCAATATAGATTAAAAGCACACCTGCCTGAAAGCCTTGCCCCTCAGAGGGTCTGTCCTCTGAGACTCTGACCTCAGCACATTCTGCTCATGAACCACCCTCAAGTCCAGTAAACTAAGAGATTTCAATGATGCTAGCCAATTAGCTTTGAGTAGTGTGGAAGGGCTGCCTCTCCTCTGGACCACAGGGAGGTTACACTGTCACACACTCTCTTGGCCTGGGACAAGGAAGGAGGCAGGGACACTGCCTACACTCTCTCTCCCCTCTATCCTAGGGCTTCTGAACTTTCGGAGCCATGTGCTCTCTCTTTACTAATATTTAATATGCTTTAATAAATGTTTAATGCCCCAAACTGGTGGTAAAGTCTCTAATTTCTAAGTCACAATATATTAGAAACCCCAGCTAAATTCCCTAAAACTTGGGACAGAGACAGGAACCCCCATGAATTTTCTTTTTTTTTTTAATAGAATTTTGTTTTCCAAAATATATGTAAAAACAAAATTTTAACATCAATTTTTAAAAAACTTTGTGTTCCAAATTCTCTTCCCCCCCCTCCATTCGCACCCTCCACCCACAAGTACTCAAGTAATTCAAAATAAGTTATACATGAGTAGTCATGGAAAAATTCCCATATTAGCTAGTTGTGAGAGAAAACAGTCAAAAAAACCCAAAACATCAGATTAAGAAATTGTTAAAGAGGAAAAGAAAAAAAAATTTAAATGTATTTCCATCTGTTTTCAGATACTATCAGTTCTTTCTCTGCAGATGGGCTGCAATCTTCATACGTCTTTCAGGGTTATATTGGATCATTGCCTTACTAAAAATAACCACATGCTTCCGAGCAGATCATCCCCCACTATTGCTGTTATTTTGTATACAGTACATTTCACTCTGCTTCAGTTCATGTAGGTCTTTCCAGGTTTTTCTGATAGTATCCTGTTCATCATAACCTGTATATAGTACCTTAAGCTTGACAGAGAATTTTCTTCATAAAAGCCCAGCAAAGTAGGTACCATACATTTTGCCATTATAATCAATCATCATAACTATTTCCCTCCATCCCACTCCCTTCCAATGACATTTACTCTCTCTTCTTTTTACCTATTCCTCCTCAGAAGTGTTTTACTTCTGACTATCCTCTCCCTCACTCTGCACTCCCTTTTTTCACCCATCCTTCCTTATCTTCTTCCCCTCCTATTTTCCTGCAGGGCTAAATAGATTGCTCCTCCCAATTGCGTATGAAAGCTATCCCCTCCATGAGCCCACTCCAATGAGATCAGGGTCCCTGAGCTAATTCTTTCTTCTAAATTGTTCTTCCTCCCTCCCTCCTCAACCCTCCCTATGAAATCAAGCAATTCAATATGTCATACTGGTGCAGTAATGCAGAACATCTTCATCTTCCTTGAAAGTGTTTTGCTTTTACCTGCTCTCTCTCCCAATCTGCCCTTTCCTCCTTCCCCTCTTTCCCCCTCCCCTTTTCTCCCTCCCCCCTCCCCTCAGGGCAAAAACAAACATATTACTATACCTACTTGAGTATGTATGTTAGTCCTTCTTTGAGCCAATTCTGATGATATTAAGGTTCACTCATTCCCCAACTCCTTCCCCCTCTTCTACTCTCCTCCATAAGCTTTTTTCTTGTTTCCTTCATGTGAACTACCTTTCCCCAGACCATCTCTCCCCTTCTCCCTCCCCCAGTTTATTCCTCCTACACCTCAACCCATTTTAATGATGTCATCATGGATTAGTTAGGTGGCACAGTGGACAAAGCACCAGCCCTGGACCCAGGAGGCCCCAAGCCCAAATCCAGCCCCAGACATAAGATTCCCCACCCTGTTTGCCCTACAAAGAACAAAACATAAATGCTTTACAGATATCATCCCTTCATGTTCAGGTCAGCCCTATCTTCTGTAGATTTCTTACTGAGATAGTTCTTATGATTTCAAAGTATTATCTTCCCATGTAGGAATGTAAACAGTTTGATCTTTTAATATCCCTCATGAAGTCTTTTTCCTTTTTACCTTTTTATGCTTCTCCAGGGTCTTGTATTTGAAAGTCACATTTTCTATTCAGTTCAGGTCTTTTCATCACAAATGCTTGAAAGACCTCTTTCTCATTGAGATCCCATTTTTGCCTCTGAAAGATTATACTCAGTTTTGCTGGGTACATGATTTTTGGCTGAAGTCCCAGCTCCTTTGCCCTCTGGAATATCATATTCCATGCCCTCCGGTCCTTTAATGTAGAAGCTGCTAGATCTTGCTTTATCCTTAATGGAGCTCCACAGTATTTGAATTCCTTTTTTCTAGCTGCTTGCAGTATTTTCTCCTTCACCTAGGAGTTCTGGAATTTGGCTATAATATTCCTGGAGGTTTTCCTTTTGGGATCTCTTTCAGGAGGTGATCAGTGGATTCTTTCAATTTCTATTTTAGCTTCTGCTTCTAGAATATCAGGGCAATTTTCCCTCACAATCTCTTGGAGGATGGTGTCTAAGCTTTTGTTTTGGTCATGGTTTTCAGGTAGTCCAATGATTTTCAAATGATCTCTCCTAGATTTATTTTCTAGGTCAGCTGATTTTCCAAGGAGATATTTCACACTGCCTTCTATTTTTTCATTCAATTGGATTTGCTTTACTGTGTCTTGGTTTCTCATAAGGTCACTAGCTTCTATTTGTTCCATCCTAATTCTTAGGCAGTTATTTTCATCAGACAGTTTTTTAATCTCCTTTTCCATTTGGCTTTTCAAACTGTTGACTTTTTTATCATGGCTCTCCTGCATCACTCTCATTTCCCTTTCCATTCTTTCTTCCTTTTCTCTACATCTTCTTTCTATCTCTTCTACTTTCTCTTCAAAGTCCCTTTTGAGAGCTTCCATGGCCTGAGACCAGTTCATATTTTTCTTGGAAGCTTTGGATGTTGGAGCTTTGACCCTGTTATTATCTTCTTCTTCTGAGCTTGTATTGTGGTCTACCTTACCCCCAAAGAAGTTTTTGATGGTCTTCTGCTTTCTCTGCCTACTCATCCTGGCTTACTATTTCTTGGCTTTTAACTCCTTCTTAAAGTGTGGTGCTGCTTCCAGGACACACTGTTCAAGCTACAGCGTGGCCTGGGAGATGGTTGGACTTCTTATCAGCCTGCCTAGCCTCACTTTCATTTGATTTTAAACTCTCCACTGGGGGGTGTGGTGGGGTGCATCTTCTCGGCTCCACTCCTGTTCTCAGCTTCAGAGGGTCCCAGGTGTTTTGGGTTGGGGGGGGGCAGGCTTTAATCTCAGCTGGCCTGTTCTCAGGTCCAGAGATAACCTCAGGTCTACTTACTAAGGAACCAACCAGCAAAGCTTTCTGTGGTGTGGTTCTCAGCTTCCGATGAGACTGCTCCCCTGCTCCCCTCCCCAACCTTGGCCTTCAGCCGCTCAGGATTTCTTCCTGGTTGCCCGCTGGGGTGGGACAGTCGAATCCTTCCCCCCAGTCCACTGATACCCCTGCACTTACCCCTCCCCCCCCCAGCCAGCTGTTCAGCCGGACCACGTGCTCAGTTCCAGAAGATGCCGGTGCTGCAGCCGATTCAGAGGCACTGGGGCAAATTCCTTGGGCGGGTGTCTGGTGTGTAGGCCCGACTGCGGGGTTAGGCTTTATTCATGGCCCAGCATGGCCCCCTGAAATCTATCTATAGCTGGAGAAAACTCTCAGCCAGTATTTTTGTGTGTTTTTCTGCCCTGAGGGTTATTTTATTTCTATTTTTGGAGCGATTGTATCAGGAGTCCTGTGCACTTAATGTCTTTCCTCCGCCATCTTCACTCCACCCTGTCCCCCATGAATTTTCAAACAACACAGGGAAAGGCAATAGCACCTAGGGGGTGGGGATTATGAAAGGGTGTATATATACATTGGAATTTGAGCTCTGACTTGAATGAAGACAAGATTCTCAGAGGCAGAGGACAGGAAGGAGGGATGGCCTGTGCAGAATCACAAAGGGAGGAGACAGAATATTATGTGTGAGAAAGAGCAAAGAAAGTATGGCTAGATCATAGAGAGCACAAAGGAGAGTAACATATCATAAGGTTAAAATAAAGAGATTTGGGCCTGAAAAACAAAGGAGCAATGGGAGCCCCTGAAGTGTATTGAACTGGGGGGTGATGTGGTCTGAACTGGGTGTTAGGAAAATCTCTCTGGTAGCTTGTAAAAGATAGATTACAGAAGAGAGGCAATTGAGGCAGGGTGTTTAAGCCAGGCCTGACTCAGGCCAGTCCCTTGGTATTGTGGTGGCTAAATTATTTGTGTTAGGCTGTACTTTCTAAAATATATATTACTTATAAATTAATGGCTATTGCACTTGGTTTGGCAGTAATTATTTATTAATAATTACTATTAAATATGAGTAAAGTACTGACCGTGTGTCTCCCTGCCTTCCCAACTAGCCACAGGCTTACAGGCCTAAACTATTACATACCCATAAGAGATAGCTTTCAGAGCCAAGACAGTGAGGGGAGAAGGGAGAGGAGACAGAATGAGAGGGGAGGAGAGGAGACGAGAGAAGAGAAGACGGAGCAAAAAAGAGCAACAGAGAGCACTTCTTGTGGTCCAGGCTTTTTATCTTCTTTTGGTAGAGGTGGGTCACCACACATTGATCTAAACGAATTGGTTATAACATCAATTAGCTCCACTGATTGACAACGTGAGGGGTGCACTTAGAAAGGGCAAGTTCCTATGACTAGATGTTTTCCCCAATCAATCTGCATTCCTCTTGTTCACCTGAGCTCATCCCAGTCAGGGCTTTCTGGGGGTAAGGGAGAGAGAGAGCAACTAAGCTAATGTCTGGATCTTTCCTAGAAATCCATTATTAAGAATTATTTTCTCACAGTATTATAGGTTTAATATTGGAAGAAAAGAGGCACTCATAGGTCATTTATCGCTTAAGGAGAGGAGATTTACTTAGGCCTGGCAGAGAAGTGATATTAACTACTGATATGCATTGAGGACACCATACACTGAATCAACTTGGTGAAGCTCTCTTGCCTCTGAATTGCCCATTGCAGTCTACCAGTCAAGCCCCAGAACCTGTAATCCTCTGAGCCAGTAAGAACTCTGATAGTTTTAATCCTTTTAAAAATGTATTTATTAAAATACATTTTTAACTGATTATCTTTTGACATCACCATAATTTCCCACAGCATCCCCTGTCCCTCCCAGAGAGCTATCCCATATAACAAATTTTTTAAAGACAAAAAAAAAATTAAATCAGCATAACTGATTTCAGACTGAATTCTGAAAATATGCGCAATGTGCAACATTCGTCCACCTCACACATCTACAAAGGGGTTGGTTTGGAAGTCTCTTCTAGTTTTTCATTCAAGCCATGATTGTTATTTTCAGCATTGCAACATTCACTTTTTGTTTTGTTTTGTTTTTTGTTTTTGCAGGGCAATGGGGGTTAAGTGACTTGCCCAGGGTCACACAGCTAGTAAGTGTTAAGTGTCTGAGGCTGGATTTGAACTGGGGTCCTCCTGAATCCAGGGCCAGTGCTCTATCCACTGCACCGCCTAGCTGCCCCCGCAACATTCACTTTTGATTTGCCTTTTTGTATGGCTGTTCTTTCCTTTTACATTTTTATAGCCTCTGTGCATATTGTTTTCTTGACTTTTTAAAACTTTTCTCTACATCAGCTCATGTAAATTTTTCCATTCTCTGTATTTATCACACAGAATTTCTTACAGTAATTTTCCATTACATTTATATATCATGATTTGTTTTGGCATCTACTTTATTTCCATTTCTTTGGGGTCACAAAAAGTGCTGCTATAAGATGTTGTCAGTGGAGACTTTCTTCTTATCAAGTACCTTCTTGAGGTAACTTAACCTCACTTTTGATTTTAGTCTTTTTTTCCCCGGACAATGAGGGTTAAGTGACTTTCCCAGGGTCCCACAGCTAGTAAGTGTCAAGTGTCTGAGGCTGGATTTCAACTCAGGTCCTCCTGAATCCAGGGCCAGTGCTTTATCTACTGCACCACCTAGCTGCTCCCTGATTTTAGTCTTGCAAAGGAATTTCTGGGTCAAAGATAACAAACATTTAAATCACTTTCATAATTCTAAATTGCTTTCCAAAATGGTTGTATTGATTCTCATCTCTATTAACAATGTGATATCATGCCTATATTACACAACCTTGCCAACGTTGACTACCACCATTTTTTGTCATCTTTGCAAATTTGCAGGGTGTGAGGTGAAACCTCAAGGTTGTTTTGATGTGAATTTCTCTTATCATTAGTGATTTGGAGTAGTGTTTCTTCTTGTTGTCAATAGTTTGCAATTTTTTGAGAACATATATGTGTGTGTATGTATGTGTATTTACATATAAGCAAACACCTATATTTATAAATAGACATATATGTTAATTGATTATATAGCTTAGATACAAAGTCCTTTTCAGAGACATTTGATATATTTTTCCCTTTTTTTATCCTAGGTGCATTAATTTTGTCTGTACACAAGCCTTTTCATTTCATTTAATCGGTTATCTATTTTGTTTCTTGCAATTAATTACCTCTATCATTTGTGTGAAGACATGAAATAAATCAAAGCTATGAGGTGAGGAATAAAACCTCTTTAATTGAGATAAGAGGGTAGCAACCTGCCACCCTGGGGTGTGTCCCATGAATACACAGTGCAGTGGATTTCCCAACTCTGATACCTTTAGGAGGAGAGAGAAAGAAAGCAGTAAGAGGTGGCAAGGCCTGGTCATGAGACCCCAGTGGCTACTTCTTTCTGGCTGTTTTGTCTGTCATGCCATGAATCCCAATGGAAGAAGGCAAGAACACTAGAAGCTGAGATCCAGCTTAAGCTAGGTTCCTTTACAAGGCAAAATCTCTGGGGTAGGGGGTACTTAAGGTATGGTTCAGCTCAACCTATAAATATCTTAAGAGTGAGAATGTAAAGACATTACTGAAATTCTGATGTTACTATGATCATCAAGGGAGTAGCAGTCCATAATACATTTGGTATGAGCAATTTCCCCCTGATTCAGAGAAGGCAGTCTTCTCACTGAACCACTAACTGGTATGACACTCAATAATGTGGGGAGAGTGGAGAGAGATTGATTCATGAGCTTGTTGAGGAAAGTCCCCAGTAAGCAAGCAGGCATTACATAGAACAGAGGAACATAGGGAAGAAGTAAAAAGGGAAGGGCCCATTTCATTAGAAGCAAAAAGAGAAAGGTAAGCCACTCCCATTTGTCCATTTCATATCTTAGGGTTTGGACATCTCATAAAGTTATCTGGTTTCTGACAACTTCTCCTAATGCAATCCTCTGGGCTGGGTGGGGCCTCAGAGAAGCTTCTTAGTAGATTGGGTTTTTTCAGGTTCAGGTCACCCTCAGATATTCCTTCTCATCAAAATGGATCTTAATGCAATATTAAGTTGGTTTTGCCAATACCCAGGTCACATGGGGAGAACTGGCTCAAACTTGATAACTTTGATAAGAACATCAAATTATGAACAATAAAATTTACATTTTCCAGCAATATAATTTGTATAAAATAAAATCCTCTTAACACTGAATTTATGACTTAATAATATTCAAATTATAAGATCCAACAGAATGAAAGAAGAGTTCACTTTTCTGACAATATTTCTAATCACATGAATTATCAAATTAATGTTAGGCACTATCTTTATACACATTACAAATTACATAACTGGGGTAACGGCTTAAAACCACACATCTAACAAGTTTCCTGATCCATATAATATAATAAATTCTAGGAGGGACACATTTCACTTGAAATGAGACTAGAATAAAATCAATTGCACTTGGATCTATTTTTTTTCCAGATGGTATCACAGAGAATCTCAATTTAGAATTTCCATTACTTAGTATCATATTTTACACAAGGACTATTTATTCCAAGCATTTCACATTATGGGATTCACTATTTCCAGCCAATTCCACTATAAACGATTTAAAAAGTGACAGTGTTTAAGAGATTTTAATTTTCACACTTAGGAACATATTGCTTAAAAGCGTTCTCCTCCATAGCTGCCTATATTTGCTTTCAAATCAAGCTACAAGGGCAGCTAGATGGCACAGTGGATAGGGCACCGGCCCTGGATTCAGGAGGACCTGAGTTCAAATCTGGCCTCAGACACCAATTTCTAGCTGTGTGACCCTGGGCAAGTCACTTAACCCCAATTGCCTCATTAAAAAAACAACAAAAAAAAACTCAAATCAAGCTACAAAATTTTTCATTCTCAGTCTTTCTTTTTAAAGTCAAAACTTCCCCACACTCTTTCAGCATGCTTAAATCATGGGAAGCTGGCACACAGGCACCCAGAATAACTATCCAGGGACAGTATCTACCTTCCCTATTTTCCCTCCAGCCTTTATTTCTCTTTCCAAATCTTGCAAACCCATTACTCAGACTACACAGCTTTCTTTACATTTCAACCATATCCCAGACTGTATTCATCCTACTGAATAGTTTCCTTCATAACTTTAACAATCTTGTTAAACTTATGTCTTACCACAACAACCTTACTTTCCCAACTGATCTAGTTAATTTTAATCTAGGTGATTTTCTTCATTAATTATGGCAAATCCTAGGTCAGAAGCTCCTAATCTCTCTCATTTTCCCCCAAAGGAGATAGAACCTGTACTTCCTACTCTTAGTCCCAATCGAGGAAGAACTTTGTGGGACAAATCATTCTAAAATCCATTAAGATTAAAACCTGTTGGGGGCAGCTAGGTGTCGCAGTGGGTAAAGCACCAGCCCTGGATTCAGGAGTACCTGAGTTCAAATCTGACCTCAGACACTTGACATATACTGTGTGACCCTGGGCAAGTCACTTAACCCCCATTGCCCCGAAAAAAACCCAAACAAAAACAAAAAACAAAACTAAACAAAAGATTAACCTGTTGAAGTTCCCAGGGCTGCTAACAGGGTACCAAAGGCTTGACTGCTCAATTAACAATAGAGATGTATTACATGTATTATTATGTTGCCTACAAATATGAACTCAAAGTAGTTTTCCAAATTAAATCATACTTACTTTTCACTTTTCAGAATCTGGAGCAAGTTAATACTTAATGATTCATAAATCAAGAGAGTTGCATTTTTCCATTCTTACCAAATTTCATATACAAAAAGCTTTCCTAACGGTAATATACATTTTAAATATAAATTGCTGAAATTCTAAAGTGATTGTGTTTAAGACCACTAGAAAAATCTTGATCAAAGTGTCTTCAAAGACAAAAGCTTTTTTTTTTTTCAGTTTTGATCACATTTTCCTGATATAAGATATATTGGGTGGGCAAAGACAGTTGCCCAGATTTAAATTGATCCAAATTGAACATAATCTCCAAACTGTAGATTGGGGATGCAATTAAACTTGAATTTGTAAACTTTTAGTATTCAAGATCATTTTTAGCCTAGAGAGCAGGAAGAGATCTTATACTCTGCTTCTGAGTTAAAACAAAATTTCTTTTCACATTCAGCTTCAGTTAGTCAGTTATCATTTGTTTAATTTTTACACTAGAAAGAGTAGTTATTCAACCTTTAAAATTGGTGAAGGGAAAAAAAATTGGTGAAGGGATTACCAGGAGAAAGGCTGGGGCTGGGATATGATCTTTCTGCTATTCCTGGCTCTCTTTTCCTTTCTCCTATTTGTACCCACAGATAGAAAGCCTGTACCCACCAGGGTATCCTTTATGGGACCATTTTTTAAAGAAGTCTAGCCTTACATAGAGTTTACCCCTTTTGCTTAACTCATTGTAAAAATGATTAGTATTCTCACCCTCCTCTTGTACTGTTGTTTGAAATTTCCTGTAATGCTTTCTTCACATAGCACATCAGCCTGGTTAGACAAAGTGAAGATGTTTTTAGTAAATCTTTCAATTTAAATTAAATTTAGCTGAAATTTCTCCTGAAGGGCCATGTGCCTTAGGACAGGTGGAAGGCTATCAATTAATCTCAATTAAGACTAAAAATTAAAGGTACAGACAAAAGAACAGGAGGGCGACATTTGGAGGTTTCCTTTCTCCTTAGCTATACAATAATAAAGCTAAATCTGTTATAGAAATGAGGATTCCGATATATTTTACAGCAACACTTCTAAGTTCACAATGCATATCAATTCAAAGTTATTCCTGAACTGATTCCTACTTCACTTTGATTTGCAAAACTCCTAAGCATACAATTAAAATGTCTAGCACTTCCTTACAAGCTTACTTTTCTCTTGTCAGTAAGACTATCTTTTTTCTTCTCTCTGTAAAACCATACACCTGTTTTTCTGGGGAGAGGTTGTTCTTGTCTCCCTTAACTCTGAAGAATATGAAGCCAATCCTTGCCTTCCTAAAGTTGATTAGTTCTGAAAAGTGAAAAGGAAAGATCTTTTTAAAAGCACAGAGCTAGGGGCAGCTAGATGGCACAGTGGATAGAGCAACGGCCCTGGATTCAGGAGTACCTGAGTTCAAATCCGGCCTCAGACACTTAATACTTACTAGCTGTATGACCCTGGGCAAGTCACTTAACCCCAATTGCCTTACAAAAAAAAAAAAAAAAGCACAGAGCTTCCCAGAGTGGTTAAGAAGCGTGTGCACAATTACGTTGTTGATCTAAAACTAATTTCTGCCACTCTGTTTTCCAGGTTTTCCAGACATTTTTAACCAAATAAGGAGTTCTTTCCTAAGTAATTTCTTTTTTCTAGCTTCTTGAACACTGGCTTATCAGGTTTGTTTCTGACTTTCCCTTTTCCAGTTTGTTCTATTGATTTACCTCTCTATTTTGATGCTTATTGATTTTTAACATTCCTTTTAATTTTGAATTCCAAATTCTCTCCCTCCTTCCTACCCCACCCCCATTCACTGAAAAGGCAAACAACACAATACATTTGAAGTCATGCAAAGCATGTTTCCATATTAACCATGTTGCAAAAAAAAAAAAAAAAGACAAAGAAAAAATATGCTTTAATTGGCAGTCAGATTTCATCAGGTCTCTCTCTAGATGGGGATAGCATTTTTCAACATGAGTTCTTTGGAACTGTTGTGGATCATTGTTTTTTTGTTGTTGTTGTGTGGTTGGTTTTTTTTTGTTTGTTTGTTTTTTAGTAAGGCAATTGGGGTTAAGTGACTTGCCCAGTGTCACACAGCTAGGAAGTGTTAAGTGTCTGAGGCTGGATTTGAACTCAGGTACTCCTGACTCCAGGGCCGGTGCTCTATCCATTGCACCACCTAGCTGCCCCGTGGGTCATTGTTAATCAGAGTAGCTGAGGCTTTCACAGTACTGGCTGATGGAGCACCTGTGTTTTCTTGGTGTTAATTGTTATGCCAAAATTAGCCACAAGCAGCAGAGAATTGAATTGATCCATACTTTGTTGCATCTCAGCTTGAGGCTGCACTGAGTGCACAATCATCTGCAAACAAAAAATCGTGCCCCAACACTCCTGCCACTTTAGGGTATAGGTATAGGATAGACTAAGAAATAGATTAGGTAGAAGGAAAACAAACTCTTAAAGAGAGGATGGAGAGGAAGAAAAGGAAAGGGTAAAAGAATAGGGTGGAGGCAAATACACAATTAGTCAGCATAACTGAGAATACTGAATGAGATGAATCCCCCAACCCATAAAAAAAGGAAGAGCATAGCAGAGTGTCTTAGAGAACAGTCTAAGATGTTATTTACAAGGAACACATCAGAATCAAAGACACATGTATGTACACACAATTAAAATAAGGTCCTCAGGGGACAGTAATCATCCTTTGGGTCTCAAAGGAATATGATCCATATCAAAGTCCACTCACGTTCCTCCTGGTCTGAATCCTGCAAGTTACTAACAGTTTAGGGTAAATTGGTTTGTCCCTGGTTGGGAGTTTCAGGAGAATGCTGCTGGACTCAGGCACTATTAGCTGGCTAGAAGGCTCCACAGGTGCACAGCACCTGGACCACAGCTCCTTTTTGTTCTGGTGATTCCCCTACAGGCTGGAGGCTAGCAGTGAGTCATCAGAGACACACGTTCCTATTTGCTTCTGAACTCATTCTGTTTGGTACACATAGCTAAGTAGCCTGCTCACAGTGACCACTTATCTCCACCACTCCAGTGTGCAGATCTCCCCCACATGGTCTGACCCACAGCAGGCTCAAGGCTGACAAAGCTGCCTGCTGGTACCCAAATCCTGCACCTTGCACTAATTCAGGGGTCCCCTGGCATCTCTTTCTGCCCCAACAATGCACAGTGCATACAAAAATTTCCCATTACATATGCTAACCAGTGTGACAGAAACATGAGATTTACACTTCTCAATAGTAACAATCAAACTTTATTAACAGCACATAAACATTAGTTCATATCAACTGTTTAAAAAAAATTTTTATTTTCAGTAATACCCATGAGACATATGAAGTCATACAGAGTATATTGTGTGTGAAATAAAGTAAATAAATGTGTCAATCTGTATTAAGAATTCATCAGTTCTTTCTCTCTCTCTCTCTCTAGAGGTGAAAAGCATTTTTCATCATTAGTTCTTTGGAATTGTCTTGGATCACAGTATTTATCAGAGTAGCTAAGACTTTCAGTTAATTATCAGTACAATATTGCTGTTACTGTACCTTACAACACAATAGTATTCTATTCCATTAATATACCAAACTTGTTCAACCATTCCCCAATTGATGGGCAACCCTTCAGTTTCAAATTCTTCACCACCACAAAAAGAGTTGCTATAAATATTTTTGTTACATACAGGTACTTTTCCTTTTCCTCTGCTCTCTTTGGGAAATAGACCTAGTAGTGCTATTGCTGGGTCAAAGGGTATACAGTTTTATAGCTCTTTGGGCATAGTCCCAAACTGTTCTCCAGAATGGTTAGACCAGTTCACAACTCCACCAACATTCATGTCCCTATTTTCCACAACCTTGCCAGCATTTGTCATTTTCCTTTTCTGTCATGTTAGCCAATCTGATAGGTATGAGGTAGAATCTCAAAGTTGTATTAATTGGCATTTCTCTATTTATTAGATTAATTAATTATTTTGAAATGATTATCAAGAGCTTTGATTCCTCCTGAAAACTACCTTTCTATATCCTTTGACCATTTATCAACTGGGGAATGACATCCCAAAATGGCTTAATAAGAAATGCTGTCAGTTTATCAAGGCAACAATTGTATTCTCAGTCCATTTCCCTTCTGGCTGCTAGTTATCCCTATAGCCATCTAAGATGGCCTATTAATAGTATTATAATTAACACTAATACATCACTTAGGGTTGGAACACTTAGTACACATGAGCACCAACATTACACTTAGCATTAACATATTTGTAAATGTGTTCTTTATATATTTTTTTAAATTTTTCTCAATTACATATAAAGATATTTTTGATTTCCAAATTTTTTGCGCCCCTCCTATCCTTCCCCACCTCCCAAGGCCAGCAAGCAAATTGATATGGGTTATGCATTGCTATGTAACGACTGGAATGATGCCACCTGCTGGAGACTTACTGTAGGAAAGCTCCACCATGAGGAGAAAGTCTCTGAGGGCAAGACCATGTGTCTTTTCTTTGGCATCAGGAAGTGACGTTTGCTTGTGGGAGGAAGAAGGGGGAGCCTGGCGCTCTGACTCACTCTCTTTCCTGAGGACTCCGGTGGAGAAGGGAGCTAGAAATGCTCTCCCTTTAATAGATAGATGAATCTAGGCCTTTCTCTCTCTTTACCAAATTCTTATTCTCCTTAATAAATGCTTAAAAGTCTAACTCTTGCTAAAGCTTATAATTTATTGGCAACCACTCATTAGATATTTTAGACAGTATAGCTAGAATTTTAGACCCTTACACTATCATGTTAAACATATTTCCACATTAAACAGAACCAAAGGGGGGAAAACGAAAAAAAGAATAAACAAGAACAAAAAAGCAACAACAAAAGTGAAAATAGTCTGCTTCGGTCTGCAGAGACCACAGTTCCATGAGTCTTTGGGCATTGTAGCTTGGTGAGCTTTACTTGGGGCTCTGGCAGGCCAAAAGGTTCCAGGAGGTGGCAGTCCCCACTCTCATGCTGTCATTGTTTTGGACCCTTGTGCATCCTGCTTGTCACGACTGTGATTGACAGGAGCAGTTGAATATCAAGCAACCAAACGGAGGGTAAAGCAAGTCCTGGTTGCAAGGGGCAGCAAGAAGGTTCTGTGAGTCGTCATATAGGATAAGGAATGATGAAATATGGAAGGAGCAGCAGCAGAAGGATCAGGAAAGCACCAATGATGAAATCACAGTCCTTGCTCACCTGTTAAAGAGAAGAAAAACTTGGTAGATCTTTGTATGTAACTTGTTTTCAAAACACCTGAAACCATTTACCAGGCCCATCTGTGACCCAGACTATATTCTGCTTTCCTGTCCCACACTAGATTGAGCTGCTGTTTGGGGGGGGTGGGAGGGGACAGTGGGGAGAATGGTCTATTCCACCACATCCTGGCTCTCTCTGAGAATTTGATGCTTCTTTTCCAAATCAATGGGAGGTGGGGCAATAATTTTAGTTATTCTTTTTTAATTTTTTTTGGGGGGGGCAGTAATTTTAAACTCAATCATCAAGCCAGGATGAATTCTCCTAAACCTATTATTCAACTAGCTCACTGCTTTTGTAATGACTGCATTCTAGTTGGTAGCCTTTGCATCCTCTTAGATTTTGTTCACCTGAGTCTTAAGCATCTTTCTATCATTCTTCCACCCTGTGGACTGTAAGATACATGGAATTTCTACATAATGGTCTGGGCCTTTGCACAATCCTTGACCATATGGGCTACAAAATGTGATCTGTGAACACTTTTAATCATTACTATCTGGCTATAACCAATTAACAATGCTATCCCTTCAAGGTGGGGGTCTGGGTTTGCTCATGTACGGGGAAAACAAAACCTGGCCCTGTGCATGTGCAGACTGAAATTGTCTTTCTTAAGTTTATTAGTGAGTAGGCTAAAATAATCTATCTGCCATACTGTCCCAGTAACCCAGTTGTTGGTGATAGATACAGACAGCGGTTTCAAAAAAGGTCTAGACTGGGGGCAGCTAGGTGGCGCAGTGGATAAAGCAGGAGGCTTGGATTCAGGACGACCTGAGTTCAAATCAGGCCTCAGACACTTGACACTTACTAGCTGTGTGACCTTGGGCAAGTCACTTAACCCTCGTTGTCCCACAAAAAAAAATTAAAAAATAAATAAATAAAATAAAAGGTCTAGACTTCTAGCAAATGGGCCAAAGTAGTGCTATAGTGTTGAATAACAGCTTTTCCTCTCTTTAGCCCCACTTTATCATCAATCCAAGATTTGGTGGGATGGGGGACCCTTCCACAAAGAGTTTACCTGTTTGGGTATCATCCTTCTCTGATAGCTTAGAGGGCATGTCAATGGGGTGGGCTACTGTCTTCTCATGAAGATAGCTTATCTGTTTCCTCAGCAATGGCTATCAGTTTTAGGCCATTTGTACTTCAGCACCACAATTGAGTGGTGGAAGTGCCAACATGTTTGTTGGGGGTGATCTGGGCCCATGCTAATCCAGGAATCAATATTTCAACCGTTAATGGCATACCCTGGGTCAAGCAGGGCCTTGGTCCCCATGATGGTATAATATACTAACAGGGACAATTTTTTGCACAACAGTTTATCTCACCTGAGGGCCAGTAGTCATCTTTTTGGCCCCAAATCCTACTGGCATGGAAGCCTTTTCATGACCTCCCTTTGGCTTGATTCCCAAGCACCAAGTCATGAAATCTCCTTCACATGTAGGCTGCACTGATTCAGCACTTGCTTTCATGTGTGCTGTTCTTTTGGTCCCCATGCAGAATATCCCCATTTCCTTTGAACTCTAGAACTGGTGCGAGCATTATGCCTAAATGTGCAATGGGTTTTCTCTAGAAAACAAACAACCCAACTAGTTTTTTCTGTGCTTCCCTTTTCTCCTCTTGGGATTTTAAAGCTATTTTCTTCAACTTTTGGCCAAGAAATATAGTCCCTCTTCCCTAAGATTCTTTGCTGGGAATTTAACTGAAAATAATGATAATGTTAATGATGATACCAATAATCATCATAATGACAGTAGTATTATTCTAGTTGTATAGCACCATGTGCCAGGCAATGTGTGAGGTATTTTAGAATTACTATTTAGAATTTAGAATTATTGTTCTATTAGTTAATCCTTTTGCTCTGACATAATTAATATGTCATCTATAAACTGCTGTCCAAAGCAGGTGCCCGAGTTCATTTTAGCTAGGCTATAGATTTGCATAGATTATAGAAGAATAGTGGTTTTTACATTTCAATAATTCTTAGCTCAAAGGCCATACAAAAACAGGGTGAAGGGGGGCAGCTAGGTGGTGCAGAGGATAGAGCACTGGCCCTGGAGTCAGGAGTGCCTGAGTTCAAATCTGGCCTCAGACACTTAACACTTATTAGCTGTGTGACCCTGGGCAAGTCACTTAACCCCAATTGCCCCACCAAAAAAAAAAACAAAACCAAAAAACAGGGTGAAGGCCAGATTGGGACTACAGGGACACAATATGCCAACCCCTGGTTTAGGTTATCATTCAAGCAATAAGAACATTGACCCCAGTAGGAACAAGCTACCAACCTGACTTCCTAAGGCTTGCCAGTAAGCATGTCTCAAATTGGTACTCAGTGACAGTTCCTTCTCTGTCCAGCTAGAAGTCGTCTGTCTCCCAACAAGGTAGTTGGCTGGCAAGTCTGCAAGTCCCTGTCAATCAGCAGTCTTCAAGCAAACAGGACGTGGGTGCTCTAGTCTCAAGTGTGAGGAACACAGGAGCCATCAACAAAGGAATTCTACGTCACTGCTGTCATTAGTGGTGCAAAAGACAAAGCAGGAGACTGAAAAGGATTCGAGACTCCAGTCACAGCAGACTCAGGAACAAGAGGATGTGGAATATGGAGAATAGCAAGAATTACAGGACAATTCTTATGGAAGTGGCATATGGGGCTCTATGGCTTCCCTGAAGCAGTCTTTAAAAAGTTTCAGAGCCCCACAGCACTAGCCTATAGCAAACTCATCCATCACAAAGTACACAAAGAAAAATCAACAGCTGCGGAATAACTCGCCTCAGCCCATATTATACTGTTGTCCAGTCTCTGAAACATCCTTTGGTACAGTCCTGTGGTGCTCTGGAGATCTCTCCTCTTGGGTGTATTGGAATGAGTGGGGCTTCAGAGAAGCTTCTAGTGGATTTGCTTCTTAAGTTGAGGTCACTTGCAGAGATCCCCCTCTCTGTTAAAAATCTCTGACAAAAGAGATCTTAATACAATTCTAGTTTGCTATTACAATAACCAGGTCAGGTAGTGAGACCTAGCTCAAACCTTAAAAGCACTACTATGAACATCACTAGACCAGGGAATTTACATTTTTAGGTTGGCAAATTCAAATAATAATTGAAAAACAAAAAAAAATTCAGAACCTAAATTTTTACATGTAAATTAATCCAATTTTGAAAATTGTGTCACATTTTTCACTAAATGACATCTCCCACTAAGCATATTATCATAATGAAAGAATGCTATAGGATGAACTCTTAGAAACGAAATAACCCACCAACTGTAAGGCTTCGTGGTCTCTATTATTTGTGATTCAAATGACAATTCAAAATGGCCCAATTACATAAGTTTCCAAATGATCCCAAATGACACCCACTTATTATTTAAGTTTCGTTTCTCCATTTTGGGTGGAAGAGGCCTTCTTGTATTTAAAAAGATCACCAATCAATTGATAATAATTTAGTTAAATACCTTTCAAACATCAATTCATAAAAAGTATTTGATCTCATTACCCCAGGCATTTTCATGCTAATCATAGTAGATTATGTAGTGTCTACCACATGCCAGGCTTTTTCTATGTCTTGAAAGTTGCTTAAGTCTGTTTTTAGTAATACTTCCAAATGTTTAATCTAGAATTGCTCAATTTTGTTAACATTCCATGCCAATTAGAAAAAGTACCTGTAATGGGATAGTATTTTTTTCAGAACACTACATCCTTTACACAAGCTAGGCAGTGTTAAGCACTTCACAACTATGTGATTTTCCCAACAACCCTGGAAGAGAGGTGTAAATATTTATTATCCCCTTGTAGATACCAAGACTGATTAAAGTCTTCTAATTTACTACAACAAAATTTTCAGCTCAATCAATTTATAATTACTATTATCAGTACTTAAATCTCAATTTTTTACAAGGGTCAATTGTTTTTAGTTAGCTCATGTTCAAAAATTCATGGTGACACTCCCAACTTCTCATTACTGCTTTTCTTATTTCTTTGAATTACTGAAAAAGCCAAACCAATTCCTTTCAATATTCTAAATAACTAATCCTTTTGCATAACTATTGAAACCAGAACAAGAAAACAATCACTTCCCTATAAATCAGTTAATATTTGCTAAATGTCTGTTAAATTTCTCCTTGTTTTGTGATGTTATATTGATTGGGGGAAAGGAGACATGTAGCAACTGTCAAAGGGGCATAGTTTTAAAAATTCCTAAATCTTTTCTACTGCAGTAGAATTAAGACCCTCTCTGAAATCTCCTTTTCAGGTCTCCAAGCCCCTTTACTTTCAAATCCCGAATTTACACGATGTCAGTGCAGACTCCAACTTTCTTTACCCTTCTACTTAATTTAAACTTTTCTTATTTCTTTATGCAATAGTACTCTTCTACTTGCTTAATTCCTCTGGTCAAGCCCTTTTTGGTTCTTTAGTGGTTACAAATAAACAGTTCATACCAATTTCTTTAAGGGCTTTTGGGCGATTAGAATTAGTTACAAGCACATAGTTTTGTAAGTGATAGGCAAATAGACTCCAAAACCAACTCACACAGCACAAATTGCTCCTCATTTTAGGGTGACAGATTTCAGTAAACAGGATGACTTTGGAGAAGAAACCATCTATTTCCTCTAGATGGGTTCTTCACCCCATTGTGAGTTACTGAAATAAGTTCTCCCTCAATTAGAAAGGTTTCTCTGATGACAAAAATGATTGAATTTTTCCTTGATTAGAAAAAAAATTAAAGCAAAAAATATATTTTAACCCTGCTAATAGGAAGCTTTAAAATTAGCTAGGTAGGGACAGCTAGGTGGCGCAGTGGTTAAAGCACCGGCCCTGGATTCAGGAGGACCTGAGTTCAAATCCGGCCTCAGACACTTGACACTTACTAGCTGTGTGACCCTGGGCAAGTCACTTAACCCCCATTGCCCCACAAAAAGAAAAAAAAATTAGCTAGGTAGGTAGCTGACTGAAAATGAGGAAGTAGCAATTCCACTGCTGAATCTCGAACAAAATGGAAGTAAAGAAAATGGAGAAAAAAGGACAAAATCCCCAGTAGCCTATGTTTAAAAAGTTTAAATTACGTCCATATACTTTTTTTTTTTGAGGGGCAATGGGGGTTAAGTGACTTGCCCAGGGTCACACAGCTAGTAAGTGTCAAGTGTCTGAGGCTGGATTTGAACTCAGGTACTCCTGAACCAGGGCTGGTGCTTTATCCACTGCACCACCCAGCTGCCCCCGTCCATATACTTTTTTTTTTTTTTAGTGAGGCAATTGGGGTTAAGTGACTTGCCCAGGGTCACACAGCTAGTAAGTGTTAAGTGTCTGAGGCCAGATTTGAACTCAGGTACTCCTGACTCCAGGGCCAGTGCTCTATCCACTGTGCCATTTAGCTGCCCCCCGTCCATATACTTTTTACAAAAATTGAGTTTGAGTGCTCCAGCACTTATAAATTTAAACAGATTAGTCACAGATTTAAGCAGTCCTTCGTAGCCCAATTGGGGACCCTTCTTAAAGAAAATGAATTTAAAGTAAATCAAGGCAGACTCATCAATCTCCAGCTTAGGGAGACTTACTCTCGGGCTCAAAGAATTTGGGTACAGAAAGCAAGGGGAGCCCAACCTCCCAGGGCCAGTGTCCGTGGGGGAGCCATCAGCTAGCATGCACTTCCTTTTTGGGTCCCTTGCAGGGATTGGCCTAAAGAGGCTGAGGTCCAAGCATCACTGTCCCATCTCAGGGTGTCAATAATGTCTAAGGATTATAACTGCCCAACCTACAAGAAAAACCACTGAAGCACAGCACTGAGCCAATGGCATTTTATTAAAGGGTCCATGGTCCCCTCTAACGAAGTGGACCTCAGATCTTTTTCAAGATCTGAGTTGCCCTGTTCCTCCAGGACCTTGTTTTTAAAGGGTTTGATACCCAAATATGCAAAAGAGGTATGATTAAAAAAAGAAACTCAATGGTTGATAAACCTTGCTCTTGAGGGCCAAAAAAAGACATATCAGGGGAAGTCATAGGTTGGGTGAAGGATGGGGCATCTCTACTGACTATGTGGTCAGAAGTTGGTTACCTGCTCATGTTGGACAAGAGAGAGTGGTCTGGAGGTACAAAAATAAGTTGGGGGACTTTCCAAAGTATCAAGACATTCCATCCATGCTGGATTTGGGCGTGGAATTTGAGCAAAACAGGATGGAAATGGCTCTGTCACCATCCTTATGGTTGTACAAGTGAGCTTCATATGAATAGTGAACATTACATTAAAGTTTGGGGCCCACTATAAGAACCTATCTATCCCTATGATTTATGGAAAATATCAAACTGATTAATACTGACTGGAATAGTTGTTGTTGATGTTGTTTGTCCTTCATTCTCAAAGATGACCATGACATTGGGAGGTGATGTCATGAGGCAAGGCCACCAGCCTCACTCCTCCAGAGCCATCTGGGTCTAGTGTCAAGATATACACCAGGACTACAGGAGATGGCCCGGGAAGCAGTGGGAGACCAGGGCCTTTTTAAGCTAGGGTCTTTCCCAGTTTGCCTGGGAGAGAGAAAGAGAGAAAGAGAGAAAGAGAGAAAGAGAGAAAGAGAGAAAGAGAGAAAGAGAGAAAGAAAGAAAGAAAGAAAGAAAGAAAGAAAGAAAGAAAGAAAGAAAGAAAGAAAGAAAGAAAGAAAGAAAGAAAGAAAGAAAGAAAGAAAGAAAGAAAAAGGGAGGGAGGGAGGGAATCTGGTAGGAAAAGGCCCTCAGGGTTTCTGGCCAAAACAGAAGCAACTGCTATTCACACTCACTAAGAGCCATTAAGAGGATAAACAACAGCCAATGAGGCTTGGGCTGGGATCTATAGTTGGCCAATCCATAAAAGAGTGATTTGGGGTTAAGGCTTGGTCCTTGTAAAAATCTAGGCCATACACCCCACATCTTGTGAGGTTTGAGCAATCAAAACTTATATTCTTTCGGGCAAAACACCTGCACATAAGGGTATGTATGATTCCCTATATGGGCAGAGGAAGGAGAGGGAGGGGGAGGGAGAGATGAGGGAGAGGGAGATGGGGGGGGCAGAGGGAAGGAGAGATGAGGGAGTGGGGGAGGGAGCTGCATTGCCCAAATGGAGTTTGCCAGTTGGGTCCCCAGAGGGGCAGCTTTTACTCACAGAATGTTGGTTGTTTGTCCTTGTTCTTGAAGAGGACCATGACATTAAGGTGGTGTTAAGACTTGAATTGGATTTAAGTGAGGCAGGGCTGTGTAAAGTCAGCAGCCTCACTCTCTTCTCCAGAGCCATCTGGGTTCAGTGGCAAGATATATATCAGGTCCGAGAAAACTCTGAAGGACCTATGATGAAAAATGCTATCCATCCGCAGAAAAAGAATCAACGGGGTCTAAATACAGATTTGAAGCATAAAACCAAAACCAAAACAACAACCACCACAACAACAGCAAAAGATATACAAAAGGATAACTGGAGATGGCCCCAGATGCAGTGGGAGACATTGGTCTTTGGGGGGGGGGGGTGACAATGAGGGTTAAGTGACTTGCCCAGAGTCACACAGCTGGTAAGTGTCAAGTGGTTGAGACCGGATTTGAACTCAGGTCCTCCTGAATCCAGGGCCGGTGCTTTATCCACTGCACCACCTAGCTGCCCCTAGAGACCTTGGCCTTTTTAACCTAAGGTGTTTCCCAGGTCCCAGTTTGGCTGAGGTATCACCTATTCAGTGAGTAAGGCTAGGTAAGAAGTGAGGTAAAGAATGTCATCCTTTCCCTAGTCAAAATAAAGGAATTAATGAATGGAAAAAGAAAGATCAGAATAGAATAAGGATCCAAATGAATTATTTATCACGTAGACTAATGGTGAAGTTTCTGAACAAATTTTCCCACTGGTGGGCTGTGTCATACATGGGTATCCTATATCTTTTTTTTTTTTTTTGGCAGGGCAATGAGGGTTAAGTGACTTGCCCAGGGTCACACAGCTAGTGTCAAGTGTCTGAGGCTGGATTTGAACTCAGGTCCTCCTGAATTCAAGGTCAGTGCTTTATGCACTGTGCCACCTAGCTGCCCCCATATCCTATATCTTTATCATTTGTTTATGTGTACACATCTTGTTTACCAACCTATACTATATGTAATCTCTTAATGTTGAAAAACCAAGTTATAAAAAACAAATATCAAAATACTTGAACACAAAACAGTGGCCTACTAAAAAATGAACCCTGTGACTTAACACAGGCAACAAACTTATTCTCACTATACCTGGTGCTTCCTACCCAGGTACCCAGTCCTGTCTTTCAGTCCATGGGTGCTATACTACTCCTGGACAAGGCCTCATCCTGTGTCCACAGATTCCTATTTTTCTCTCTCTCAGCACCAGGTACTGGTGACATTTTCTTGGATTTCCTGGTCAGAAGTTGGTCTGGTATGTTTTCTAAATCTTTATGGATGAGGTCTGGTGGGGATGTCATGCTGTATTTCTTCCAGCTACTCTGCCATCTTGGCTGGCTCTCTCTCTTTTTGTGAGGCAATGGGGGTTAAGTGACTTGCCCAGGGTCACACAGCTAGTAAGTGTCAAGTGTCTGAGGCTGGATTTGAACTCAGGTCCTCCTGAATCCAGGGCCAGTGCTCTATCTATGGCACCACCTAGCTGCCCCTTGGCTCTCTCTCTCAAAATTTATTATTAAATATTATTTCTTCTAAGTAGGGACATTCTGCATACTACACTGAAGACACTTTGAGATAAACAACAACAAAAACACAACAAGCAAACAGTTCAATGATATTTTTTTTTTGAGGGGCAATGGGGATTAAGTGACTTGCCCAGGGTCACACAGCTAGTAAGTGTCAAGTGTCTGAGGCTGGATTTGAACTCAGGTCCTCCTGAATCCAGGGCCAGTGCTCTATCTATGGCACCACCTAGCTGCCCCTTGGCTCTCTCTCTCAAAATTTATTATTAAATATTATTTCTTCTAAGTAGGGACATTCTGCATACTACACTGAAGACACTTTGAGATAAACAACAACAAAAACACAACAAGCAAACAGTTCAATGATATTTTTTTTTGAGGGGCAATGGGGGTTAAGTGACTTGCCCAGGGTCACACAGCTAGTGTCAAGTGTCTGAGGCTGGATTTGAACTCAGGTACTCCTGAATCCAGAGCCAGTGCTTTATCCACTGCGCCGCCTAGCTGCCCCCAGTTCAATGATATTAATGTAAAAATTTAATCTTCTTTTTCTTCTTTTCCCTTTTCTCCTTCTTCTTGTTCTTGAACTTTTTTATCTTCTTCTTCTGGATTGAGTGCTTGGAAAGGCAGGGTCATTTTGTCTTCTTCAGGGTCTGGAATTTCGAGTATTTCAATTAATGGACTTGGAGGAAGAGAGCTCATGTATTGTGGAGTAAGCAGGATGAACTGCCGGTGTTGCTCGAAATCTGCAATCCTGAGGATCATATTCATGGCAATTTTTCTATGGTGCCTGTCTATGTAGACATCAAATGCATCCAGACATCTGAAGGGTGATTCTGTGATGTGCCATAAAGTAAGAATGAATAAGAAATTTGAAAAATAATGTACATCTCCTGAGAAGGCTTGAATGTCACTAAAATCAGTGCTGCTTCCTTCTCTATGCTGGACTGCTATAGAAAGGGTCTCTTTCTTATGATCCAATTGTATCTCTCCACAGAAAGACCACTGAGATAGTAAGTTGTGAAAATACAATTTGCATTGTAAAGAAAGACTCTTTTTATAATTCTGGTATGTTGCAGATCTCTTTTTAAACATCTTATCAAGTTTTTTAATACGCTTTTTCAAATTCTTCACTTTACCGTCTAGAGCAAGACAACTTTCTTTTACTTCTTCATGCTGCTTCCTTATTTCTTCTTGGGTTCCATGAGTACATTCTTCTGTTTGTATGGTCTTTTTTAACACAATCATTTCTCCATCAATAAAAGTGGTAGATTTTGTCACTTCTTTACGCTCAGAGCAGACGTATTTGGCCATAGTAGTCTCCTTCTCAAGTTCTCTCTTTTTCATTGCCAGCTCTTCTTTTTTCACTTGGAGAGGATTCAGGTGTTGCTCAAGCCATTTTTCATAATACAGCACAGATTTGCGTTGGGTGTTCATTTCTAAAGCGGTCTGGTTTTGTTCTTCTGTAAGGGATTCTATGAACTCTGAAACTTGATTACATTTCAACTTAAACTCTTTGTGTCTCTGTTCAGTATCCATTTTCAATTGTCTTAAACAATCTCTCTCTTTCTTTTGAACTTTCATCTTTTCCTCAATCTCTTTCATCTCTTCTTTAATTTCTTGAGCTTCCTCTTCCAGAACAGAGATACCTATTGACTGACTTTTATCTTCATCCTCAAGATCTCTTATTTCTGAAGTGATATTTAATACTCTGATCTTTATTTCTTTTAAATGTTGATTATGACTATTAACAATTTCTTGATTCTTTTTGACATCCTTTTCAAGTGAAGACTCATGTTGCTGAAACACTAACAACTGTGCCATTTTACTTTCTATTTCTTTCTCCAAATGACTTATTTCTATTTCCACATCACCTAAGTAAGTAGGTCTTGATTCTCCGCATGAGTAATAATGATTCTCAAATACTTCATCACCACAGGCAGTTAAAACTTTGCTACAGTTCTTGGGGGGTTCCTGACTTTGCATCACTGTACAGGCCAAAGAGTTACTTTTAATAAGCAGCACTGACTCTATGCTCTTCATGTCAATCAAAGTATTGGCCACTACTGGACTGTCTATTTCTAAAGCTGTGAGAACTGTTGGAAATTCTGGGTGATAAGCTGCTTTGTCTGTGACATCATACAGCTCACACTCAAATGATGATACGATAATCTGTGGTTGTAGAAAGCCTAATGGATAAAACCTTTTCATCAGCTCTTGAAGGACTTGCTCATCTTTGTTGTTGTCACAAAAAAAGACAAGAAGAAGATCCTTTAAGCAGGACTCAATAGCCAAAGCAAATTCAGGGTCTCGGAGACGAATGCAAGCTCCTAGTGGGCCTATAGGCTTAAAGGTAAATTGCCCCTGTCTATAGGCATCCTCTATTGCTTCAAGAAGGGCTGGGATCTGTGATCCAAATCGTTTTAGTGGGTCAAATTTATACTCTTTCAATTGGTTTAGCTGTTGTTGTTTGTAATCCAGTATTTGCTGCATGTATGACTCTTCTTTTCTAATTTGAGACTGTTCTTCATCATATTTTTGTATAGCTTGATGGAGGTGCTCTATATCTTGAACAAGTGAATCTTCTTGATCCTTAAAGTTCTTTGATTTTTCCTTCAACATGTTAATTTTTTCCTGTTTTTCCAACTCTGCTAGTTCCAGACTCTTTTTCAGGTCTTCAATTTTGTTATGAATCTGTACTGCAACTTTTTCTAATTCATTCAATTCATTTTGGGAAAGTTTATAGAAAGCCTCTGCTTTACTATGGGCCCTGTCTGTTGTCTTGACGTCTTCTTTTGCTTCAATGCATTTGGGCCCTAATTTAGCTGCTTCTTCTTTTAATTTCTGTATCTTCTCAAGAATGCCTCTATACTTCTTTTCTGATTCATTAAATTTGGCCTTTGAGGCCTCCAGTTTCTGATTTAATACAACAGTATGTTGGTCTCCAATATTTATTTTACTAATCATATCACTAAGGTCTCTTTCAGTTTCACTCACTAGTGCCCAAGCCATTTCATGTTTTAAATCTTCTAATTTCTGTCTCAAGGCAACCATCTTCTGAATATGTTCCTCTATTGCTATGTCCTTACATCTGAACTCCTCAAGCTGTTTTTTAACTTGATCTATCTCATCCTGGCAATGAGTTTTTCTCTCCAAAATTTCTGAGTACTCTTTTTGCCTCTGTTCAAGCTGGGTTGCTTTCAGAAGGAACTTGTATCTCTCAGCATCACTTTTGGTCTCCAATAACTGCCTGCCCATCTCTTGTGGTAAAATACATGCTGGATTATCTACCTGTATATTGAAATGATCAACAATGGCCATCAGCTCTACTTTCTTAGAGGAAATCAGATTTCCTGCTTGGTCTTTTAGTTTGTAACTTGCAGACCCACTTATACTGATGCTCTGCTGTATGATTATGGAGGCTCCATACACCTCAGATTTGAAAGCATTATGTCCTCTGTTCCTTAATATGATGGAGATGGTGGCTGAAACCTCTCCATCTTTCACAAACTCTCCCAAAGACGGTCCTACGTATTTTCCACCAAGCCCGAGGTAGAGAGCCATCAGCAACGCACTCTTGCCCCTGTATCCCACTATGAAGTTGACATTGGGCCCCAATTTCACCGGCCCCAGCATGGCATGGCACATAAAGTTCTCCAGCTGGATACTCTCAATGATGCCAATCTCCCCTGAGGCCGAATGAGAAGCAGCGCCTTCAAGAGACGCACCCGGAAAGAAAATCTTCTGTTTCTCTTTTGAGTCACCCTTTGGCCTTGGCCTTAAGCTTCGCTGCTCCTTGGTAGCTGGGGGCATCTGATCCTCTCTCCTCTGAGCCATTGCGTCACCTGGATGGGATGACCCTTCTAATTGTTCCTTCCCCCCCCCCTCCTTCCGCCCTCTCAGAGGCTCAACGGGAAGGTGACTAAGCGGCCTGCAGGTCTCCTGCTGGAGCCTGGCAGCCGCGGCCCAGCCCGGGCTTTCTACCCTGGCACGGCAGAGGCCTCCTCACGGCCTCCCCGTAGCGGCCACGCCGCGCAAAGGCCGGAGGCCCGAGACGCGAAACGCCCACGCGCAGAGCGGAGCAGGCCGAGGCGGAAGGACGCCGCCGCCCCAACCCCCCCCACGACGACCACTCGAGTCCGAGCGCTGCCTCTCCCACCCACCCCCGAAGCTGTGTTCTCCTCACCAGTCAGCCAGAGACCACCCACAGGCACCAGAAGCAAAATTTGTGGTAGATATGCCCCCACAGGCCTCCTCCTCCCGACGCTGTGGCTGCGGCTGCTTCTGCAGCTGCCACCGCCACCGCCTGCTCTGAGGTAACGGACCTCTCAACGACAAAGGGGTGGGGCCGGAACACTGGATTGCGCATGCTCCGAAACCTCTTTGCTGAGGTATCCACCCCTCCCCCTGCCCCAGGTTCGCGCCAAATTTTCCGGTGGGAGATCGTGCTTCCGGTGTTGCTCTTTCTTTCTGTCTATCTTGGGCTCCTCTCTGTGTACATCATCTCTCTTTCTCTCTCTCTCAGTGACCTTCTCAACTCCCATAGGTTCTATCTTCCCACCCTCCAGGGAGTCAGGGACAGTTGAGTTGCTTCCTTTGGTTTCTTAGCCAGGGCCAGTTTAAGGCCTTAAGTAGATTTTCACTTACCATGGTCAAGGAGCTTCATATTAACATAAGACAGGCTTACAGCTAACCAAAAATGGAAGAAGGAATGGTCGCCAATCATAACCATTAATAAAAAGCAATCAAGGGGGCAGCTAGGTGGCACAATGGATAAAGCACCAGCCTTGGATTCAGGAGGACTCAAGTTCAAATCTGGCCTCAGACACTTGACACTTACTAGCTATGTGACCCTGGGCAAGTCATTTAACCCTCATTGTGCCCCCCCCCCCAGAAACAGATAAACTGAGACAGGACCCCCGATCTGATGCAAAGCAAGAAGGCCTTTATTTTCAATCTTGCAAGAAGGGGCGCACACTCAATAGCAGTTGCATTTGCGCCTATGCTTGTTACACACCCAGTTTATATAGGTCCCTAATGCAAAAATTCCCTACCACCCTTTCACCTAAACTGGTTACTCAAGGTTCACATTCTTCATGATACTTCTAAAAATGTATACCCTGCCCCCCTCCCCATGTGGTGCCACGGTGGCCTCCAACCCATCGGGCGACCAGACCCTGAAAACTTATAGACCACCTCCCTTTTCCCCTGAGATGTGCTGCCACGGTGACTGCCCCCCCCCCCCCACTCCTGGGAGGACCAGACCTTGAAAATTTGTGATTCCTTGTTATCTAACTTTAACTCAGGAAAGGGAGATAAGCCCCTGGGGTTAGAATAATGTATGGATTCTACTCTAATCAAAGAGGAGGAATCCCTTTCCTGCTTAACTGTTGACTTAGCAGGAAAAGGAAAGAATGGTAGGAGAAAGGGAAAGAGGGCCCCTTTGAATTTTTGTGTAGAGAACACATCTATTTCTCTCACCCCCTAAAACAAAACAAACAATGCCCCCCCCAAACATCCACAATTCCCCTTACAAATGCCTGTCACACAGCTTTCAAATGAGTATTCCCTCCTAAAGCAGTTCTGAGCTTGTCACTGTGCTGCTTGTTGCAGGGAAATGTGTCCCTAGGATCTCCTTTGTAAAGAATTACACTCCCAAGGGGCAGCTACGTGGCACAGTGGATAGAGAACAGGCCCTGGATTCAGGAGAACCTGAGTTCAAATCCGGTCTCAGACACTTGACACTTACTAGCTGTGTGACCCTGGGCAAGTCACTTAACCCTCATTGCCCTGCAAAAAAAAAAATGTAAAAAAAAAAAAGAATTACATTCCCATGCACATCCTGATTAGAAATTAAAGAAGAGTTTTATTCAGTACAAGAAAACCTGGGTGGGAAAGTTCCATCTCAGATCCCCAGTTGGAACTGCTATTGTTCCAGGGACCCCTGCCCAGTCAGTTCCAAGCTGTGAGTGTTCATCACCCACTTGTACAGCCAGGCCCCAAATCCTTTTTTTCTTGTAGAGGTACAACAGTTGACAAGAATAATTTGCAAGTCCACACAGGAAAGGTCAAACTGCATTGTCACAGACTTAAAGCCATCTATGAACTTTGAGGGGTTCTCTAAGATCTCAATTTTTCTTTAATCTATGCCAAGTCACTCACAGAAAAAGGAGCATGCATTCTTATTACCCCACCCTCACTAGGAACTTCCAGTAGTGGAAGCAAGGGCATGGCCAAAGATGCCTGTAGATACATGGGCCAGTGGGGGAGGGGCAAAGGGGACTGCGGGAAGTGGGGTGAGGTGGCTCCAACCTATCTCTATCCCCCTTGTGCCCCATGGTGTGGGGGACACTGGAATGAAGGGTGGTGGTCCTGGAGTTGACTGGTGCCACTTATCTCATTAGATATGTCTGTCCTTTGGTTTAGCTTCTGAAGAACATTCCCTGAGTTCCCCAAAAAACTTCTGAGGGACCCCAGGCCCATGACAGAAATGGTGTCCCCAAACAAAATAGGAAGGCTGGAAGTGAATGAAACCTGGGGAGCTTTTCACCTTCTTTTCACATATGAAGTGATCTTCCAAATGGAGCCTGGGACATTAAATCATCTGATAAAAGCTACACAAATGCCTTGATAAATATATTGTATGACTGCTGGTCACTTGTAACTTTTACCTGAAATCCAACAGAGCTAAGGATATTTTATCCTGGCCTTATAAGCATGTCCCTGCTTTTTCTTCTATAGCAGATTTCTATCATCAGAATAAGTAGTCAGTAGAAGAGATGAGCACCATGGAAGTATGTGAGATCTTACTGTTTTCATTTTAAATGTGTGCTCACTTTTTATGTCAAACAACAAGGTATATTAATATTCAGGTTTCGCTTCTGCCTGCTAATACTTACATGGTATTATGAGAAGGTTAAATGAACTGGGTATTTTTCTGGTTTAGAAGAAAGTGAAATTCTTCCCCATTCTAATGAGAGGGAGGGTGGTAACTAGGAAACATAGTTATGCATTTCAGGTTTGATCATAAATCTGCCCAGTCAGATCTCTCTTATGTACTGCCAAGGGCAGTACCAACTCCATAGCACAAGGGAATCACAGAGCAGATCTTGCTGCTAGATTAGTTGCTAGGTCCATTCACTGGTCAACCCTAGCCCTGGTCCCCTTGCACCCTACTGTGCCCCAAAGGTATCTCCTCTTCCTAAACCAAGGAGGAGACTATGTCTTTAGGGTTAATTACCAACTGCTTAAACCCATATATTATTTTGGGCTATTTGTGTTTAAGCTATGCTTACAAATTTAACTTTGGTAATGGAATAAGTTTCTAACTCTACTGCATTAGGGTTACAACAACTGGAAGAGTGCTTGAACTCTCTGGCAAATGTGGTCCTGGACTGAGGCAGAGTCTGTATGGTTCAGAACACCTCCTGAAGGTTGAGCTGCTGTACAGAGATTACCTGGATGGCTGAAACTGGTCACAACCCCTTGCTTTGTCTGTTTTTTTTTTTCATGGAACTCTTAGATTTATTCTGTATTAGGGTCACTGTTGCCTCTTGGTCTGTTTAGAAATCATTTGTGTTTTGTGTTGTGGTTCTTGCATTTGTAACACTAGTTCCTATATCCTCCCTCAATTCATAAACCCCCTGTGGGCCCCTACTTTGCCCCCACTCATCAGGAAGCAGTAACAGAAGAGATGATCTTCGTCCTTTTTCCCAGGGTATATGAAAAGGGGGGAATGATGTAGGAGGCAAAAATGGGTTAATAGAAAAACCTAAGACCCAAGCTCTAATACAGATATGAGCTCTAGAAGGGAGTCAGATCTCAGTTAATGGATAACTTATGTTAGGTTCTTGTACCCATAGTGATCAACATCCATAACGGACCAAGCGGGTCAGGTCAAAATAACAATAAAGGAAAAAGACAACCTATAGAAATTCTAATGAAAAAATGATTCTATTTTGAAACTAGCCATGGGAATCAGAAAGAGACATGCGCAGAAAAGGACAAATGTGCCCCGAGATTCACCTTATGATGTGTAACGCCCCCAAAACACACCTCAACCGAAAAAGGTACCCGCCTTGGGGGTTGGCTTAGGACCCCAGGAACTCCAAATTAGGATAAGCCCTCCCCTGAAACACCCCAAGGTGGAGAATATTATAATGAGACTGATAATCAATTTATCCATACTATAAATATAACTGTCTTTCCTTTCCTTATTTGAGAGATACCTTTCCAATATTCTGGTTCTCTCCCTGTGGTCACCCACAGTATTGCAATAAAACTTGGGAAACTGAGTCACTGAGTCTTGTAATTCTTTTGGGACAACTCATGATCAATTTGACCCCAAATTCCAGCCCACATCAAAATCATCTACAACAGTAACAGGTCGGATAAAGGCACATACTTCTACTCAAAGCTGTAAGTTCCAAATACAAAATGCAAATGTAGAGATATTTCTTCCCCCCCCACCCCATTCATTCTCCCTCCCCACCCCAAACCACCTTCAGAGAGTAAAACAGACATAACACTTGAAGGAACACCCCCCCCCATATAGTGATTAAAACACAAAGTAGAAATTGCTAAACTCAGTGCAGATACAAAATTGAGGCACTGTTCCTCTCTGGATGGTATTTAAGAGTGAGACAGAGAGACAAGGGACAGACACAGACTGAGACAGAGACACAGAGAGACACAGAGAGACCTAACCAAAGCTTGATTAGATTCCAAGAACAATTGGAATAACTGTTCCCAGAACAATTACAAGCCTCCAAAAGTCCAGAATACTCCTGGCTTCATGTCTTCATCATCCCGACCTTTATAAAATGTTGAAATCTGGATACCAAGGGGTCTATGGGATGTTTTGTTTGTCAAGAAGACAGGCCAGGTACAAAGCAAGAAAATCAAAAGAATGGGTCTGACCTCCAGTCAAAGGCAATCATAAGGTCAGAGATCCCTGACATGGTTCAGCCTAGACTTTCTGAAATGAGGGCTCTTATGGTATAAGAACCTGATTTAGTTTTTTTTTCTTTTTTTTCCCCTTAATAGTATTTTATTTTTTCCTAGTTACATATAAGGATAGTTTTCAACATTTGTTTTTTGCAAGATTTTGGGTTCCAAATTTTTCTCCCTCCCTTCCCCCCTCCCCATGCCAGCAAGCAATCTGATAGAGGTTATACAGTACAATAACATTAAACATATTTCCACATTAGTCATGTTGTGAGAGAAAAATCAGAACAATAGGGCAAAAATCTCAAGAAAGAAAAAAACAACAAAAGAAAAAGTAAAAATTGTAAGATTTAATCTGCATTCAGATTCCACAGTTCTTTTTCTCGATGTGGAGACCATTTCCCATCATCAGTCCTTTGCAACTGTCGTGGGTCATTGTATTGCTGAAAGGAGCTAAGTCTCTCACAGTTGATCATCCCACAGTGTTGCTGTTACTGTGTACAACATTCTCCTGGTTCTGCTCATTTCACTCAGCTTCAGTCCACTTAAGTCTTTTCAGTTTTTTTGGAAATCTGCCTGCTCCTGATTTGGTCTTAAATTTCCTCCCCACCCCATTTTATCTATGTAAACTCTGAGTGACAACACATTTTCCTTCCTCATCTCTGTAACTTTCCATTTCAAAGAAAAAACAAGATCAAAAGAAATATAACTGGCGTCAAAAGACCAGGTGGGCCATCAGTATGCTCTATCTCCCATATGGCTACGGTACTTTGCCACAACTGCCAGTGACATCAATAGAATCAGTGAGGGTACATTAAAACATGGGCAATTTCTCCTCTTGCCTTGAGGCTACTGTGGAGAAAAGGAGGGATGACAAAACAGTCTCTGGTAATGTAGAGTGAAATTTCTAGGTCTGTATAGCCACATGGAGCAGATGGAGAATAGAGACAAGATCTAATGATAGCAATGCATGCAAGTAGTCAAAGAAAGAAAATTAGAAGCATTTGAGCACTGTGTTGTTGTACACCCATTTTTCAGTTCTGTCTTATTCTTTGTGGCACCATGTGGGATTTTCTTGGCAAAGATACTGGAGCAGTTTGCCATTTCCTTTTTACAGATGAGGAAACTGAGGTAAACAGGGTAAAGTGAATTGCCCAGGGTCATACACCTAGTGTCTGACTGAGGCCAGATTTGAATTAAGGTATTCCTGATACTTGGTCTTCCTTGGGCACTGTAATAGGGTTTTTCTTATAGAATGATTGTTAAGGGTTTGGTCAGAGAACAATGAGCAGAAGGACTGTCTGTTGTAGAGTGGAGGAGTCCTTGCTTAAGGGTCAGGAGACATGGACCCTACTCCTTCCTCTTCTGTGAATGTTTTGGAGCAAGTCACTTGCCAGATCTGTGGTATATGAATGTAATGGAATACTATTGTGCTGTAACAAACAACGAGCAGGCAGATTTCAGAGAAACCTGGAAGGACTTACAAGATTTTCAGCTTCAAATTTTTCTCCCTCCCTCCCCTCCCTCCCCCCTCCCCTAGACAGCAGGTAATCAGATCCCATATAGTCTTTTTTTTTAGTTAATTGTTCATTCTCTTTTTCTTTTTTTTCTGATAAAAGTATTTTATTTTTTTCCAGTTACATGTAAAGATAGTTCTCAACATTTCTTTATACAAGCTTTCCAATTTCAGATTTTTCTCCCTCCCCTAGACAGCAGGTAATCTGATATAGGTTTATATATATATATGCACATATATACATATATACATATATATCACATTAAACATATTTCTGCATTAGTCATGTTATAAGAGAAAAATCAGAGCAATTACGAAAAACCTCAAAATAGAAAAACAACAGCACCAAACACAAAAGAAATAGTATGGTTCATTAAGCATCTACTCCACAGTTCTTTTTTTCCCTGGATTTGGAGATCCTCTTCTATCATGAGTTCCTTGGAACTCTTCTGTACCATTGCATTGGTGAGAAGAATCTAGTCCATCACAGTAGATCAACACTCAATGTTGATGATACTGTGTACAATGTTCTTCTGGTTCTGCTCATCTCACTCATCATCAGCTCATGTAAGACCCTCCAGGTTTCTCTGAACTCCTCCTGCTCATCCTTTCTTACAACACAATAGTATTCCATTGTATTCATATACCACAACTTGTCCAGCCATTCCCCAATTGATGGGCATCCCCTCAACTTCCAATTCCTTGCCACCACATAAAGAGCAGCTATAAATATTTTTGTACATGTGGGTCCTTTTCCCTTTTTTATGATCTCTTTGGGAAAAAGACCCAAGAGTAGTATTGCTGGGTCAAAGGGTATGCACAGCTTTATAGCCCATTGGGCATAATTCCAAATTGCTCTCCAGAATGGTTGGATCAGTTTACAGCTCCACCAACAATGCATTAGTGTTCCAATTTTTCCACAGCTTGTCCAACATTGATTATTTTCCTTTTTTGTCATTTTAGCCAATCTGATAGGTGTCAGGTGGTACCTCAGAGTTGTTTTAATTTGCATCTCTCTAATCAATAGTGATTTAGAGCATTTTTTCATATGGGAATAGATAGCTTTGATTTCTTCATCAGAAAACTGCCTGTTCATATCCTTTGACCATTTCTCAATTGGGGAATGACTTGGATTCTTATAAATTTGACTTAGTTCCCTATATATTTTAGAAATGAGGCCTTTATCAGAAGTGCTGGCCATAAGAATTGTTTCCCAGCTTTCTGCCTCCCTTCTAATTTTGGATGCACTGCTTCTGTTTGTAGAGAAACTTTTAAATTTAGTGTAATTAATATCATCCATTTTGCATTTCATAAAATTCTCTATCTCTTGTTTGGTCATAAACTGTTCTCCTTTCCAAAGATCTGATAGGTAGACTATTCCTTCCTCTCCTAATTTACGTATGGTATCACCTCTTATGTCTAAATCATGTATCCATTTTGACCTTATTTTAGTATAAGGTGTAAGATGTTAGTCTATGCCTAATTTCTGCCATATTATCTTCCAGTTTCCCCAGCAGTTTTTGTCAAATACTGAGTTCCTATCCCAGAAGTTGGAATCTTTGGGTTTATCAAACACTACATTACTAGTGTAATTTACTACTGTGTCTCCTGTGCCTAGCCTATTCCATTGATCCTCCACTCTATTTCTTAGCCAGTACCAGGTAGTTTTGATGACTGCCGCTTTATAATAAAGCTCCAGATTTGGTACAGCTAACCCACCTTCCTGTGCATTTTTTTTCATTATTTCCCTTGATATTCTTGACTTTTTGTTTTCCAGATGGATTTTGTTATTATTTTTTCTAGCTCTATAAAATAATTTTTAGGTAGTCTGATTGGTATGGCACTGAATAAGTACATTAATTTAGGCAGTATTGTCATTTTTACTATATTAGCTCTGCCTATCCATGAGCTATTGATATCTTTCCAATGATTTGATTTGTGTGAAAAATGTTTGGTAATTGTGTTCATAGAGTTCCTGGGTTTGTCTTGGCAAGTAGACTCGAAAGTATTTTATATTATCTACCATTACTTTAAATGGAATTTCTCTTTCTATCTCTTGCTGCTGGACTTTGTTGGTCATGTATAGAAATGCTGATGATTTATGTGGATTTATTTTATATCCTGCTACTTTGCTAAAGTTGTTCATTGTTTCAAGTAATTTTTGAGTTGATTCTCTAGGATTCTCTAAGTATACCATCATATCATCTGCAAAGAGTGATAGTTTTGTTTCCTCCTTGCCTATTCTAATTCCTGTAATTCATTTTTCTTCTCTGATTGCTAAAGCTAACGTTTCTAGTACAATATTAAATAATAGGGGTGGTAATGGACATCCCTGTTTCACCCCTGATCTTATTGGGAAGGCCTCTAACTTATCTCCATTACATATAATGCTTACTGATGGTTTTAGGTAGATACTGCTTATTATTTTAAGGAAAGTTCCACCTATTCCTAAGCTCTCTAGTGTTTTTATTAGGGATGGGTGTTGTATTTTGTCAAAAGCTTTCTCTGCATCTATTAAGATAATCATATTATTTTGGTTAGTTTTCTTATTGATGTGGTTGATTATGTTAATAGTTTTCCTAATGTTGAACCAGCCCTGCATTCCTGGTATAAATCCCACCTGGTCATAGTGTATTATCCTGGTGATCACTGGCTGTAATCTCCTTGCTTATATCTTATTTAAGATTTTAGCATCAATATTCATTAGGGAAATTGGTCTATAATTTTCTTTCTCTGTTTTTGCTTTGCCTGGTTTTGGTATCACCACCATATTTGTGTGATAAAATGAATTTGGTAGAACTCCTTCTTCACCTATTTTTCCAAATAATTTGTATAATGTTGGAATTAATTGTTCTTTAAATGTTTGGTAAAATTCACCTGTAAACCCATCTGGCCCTGGGGATTATTTCTTAGGGAGTTCAGTAATGCCTTGTTTAATTTCTTTTTCTAATATGGGCTTATTTAAGGAAGTTATTTCCGCTTCAGTTAACCTGGGCAGTTTGTATTTTTGTAAATATTCATCCATTTCATTTAGATTGTCAAATTTATTGGCATACAGTTGGGCAAAATAATTCCTAATTATTGATTTAATTTCCACTTCATGGGTGGTAACATCACCCTTTTCATTTTTGATACTGGTAATTTGGTTTTCTTCTTTCTTTTTTTTAACCAAATTAACCAATATTTTATCTATTTTATTGGTTTTTTCATAAAATCAGCTCTTAGTTTTATTGATTAATTCTATAGTTTTTTTGCTTTCAATCTTATTAATTTCTCCTTTAATTTTCAGGATCTCTAATTTAGTGTCTAATTGGGGATTTCTAATTTGTTCTTTTTCTAGCTTTTAAGTTGCATGCCCAACTCATTAATCTCCTCTTTCTCTTTTTTATTCATGTAAGCATTTAGAGCTATAAATTTTCCCCTAAGCACTGCTTTGGCTGCATCCCATATATTTTGGTATGTTGTCTCATTATTGTCATTCTCTTGGATATAGTTATTGATTGTTTCTATGATTTGTTGTTTGGTCCATTCATTCTTTAGAATGAAATTATTTAGTTTCCAATTGATATTCATTCTACTTTCCCCTGGCTCTTTCTTACATGTAATTTTTATTGCATCATGATCTGAGAAGGATGCATTTACTATTTCTGCCTTTCTACATTTGACTATGATGTTTTTGTGCCCTGATACATGGTCAGTTTTTGAAACTGTGCCATGTACTGCTCAGAAAAAGCAGTCCTTTCTATCCCCATTCAATTTTCTCTAGACATTTATCATGTCTAACTTTTCTAGTAATCTATTCACCTCTTTCACTTCTTTCTTATTTATTTTTTGGCTAGATTTATCTAATTCTTGTAACTCATTTAACTTCTCTAAGAATTTGGATGCTATACCACTTGGCACATACATATTTAATATTGATATTGCTTCATTATCTATAGTAGCTTTTAGCAAGATGTATTTTCCTTCCTTATCTCTTTTAATGAGATCTATTTTTGCCTATGTTTTGTCTGAGGTAAGGATTGCCACCCCTGCTTTTTTTTTACTTTAGCTGAAGCATAATCTATTCTGCTCCAGCCTTTTACCTTTACTCTGTGTGTATCTCTCTGCTTCAAATGTGTTTCTTATAAACAGCGTATTGTAGGATTCTGGTTTATAATCCACTCTGCAATTTGCTTCCATTTCATTTTTATGTCACCTTAATTTCTTTCTTTTTTTTTTTGGTGGGACAATGAGGGTTAAGTGACTTGCCCAGGGTCACACAGCTAGTAAGTTTCAAGTGTCTGAGGCCGGATTTGAACTCAGGTCCTCCTGAATCCAAGGCCAGTGCTTTAGCCACTGCACCACCTAGCTGCCCCCTGCTTCCATTTCATAGCAGAGTTCATCCCATTCACATTCACAGTTATTATTACTAACTGTCTATTCCCCTCCATTCTATTTACCCCTTTGTACTTTTCCCCACTTCTTTCACCCTATTCCTCCTCACTGTTTTGCTTCTTACCCCTGCCTCCCCGAATCTGCCCTCCCTTTTTATCACCCCCTCCCACTGAATTCACCACTCAAGGATCACATACAGTAGATAACAAGCATCAACTATAATCTCACATTGGTAACAGTAAGATTCATTATATATAACTAAGGCTCATGTACGTTGATGCTTTTCTATACCTAAATTCAATATTACACAAATGATTTTGCTTTAAAATATATAATAACAAACAAGACCTGGTATGAGATATATAAAACTAATAATCCCAAATTACACAGAGGGGACAGATTAGACAATGTTTCATATAATAGTAAATTCAGTTATTAACCACATAAAACATAAGCATAGTCTACCAACCACAGATTTCCTTTAAACAATGGGAATCTTTGGGGTGACTTTTAGTATATGTGCTGCCAAAGTGAGCACTTTCGGGTGACTTTTAACTTAGTTAACTTAGTAGTATTTCTACACATGTTCTAATTCCAGATTAAATCACAAATGTAGGTAAAATCAGATTTCCCATTAGGGTGACACATAAGAAAAAGATACTTCAGGAATTGTATTTTACACATTTGCCAAATTCAAGCACCAATTTAGCCATTGCTTAGGCCAACAAATTCAAATCAAAACAGCAAGCTCTTTCCTACTTACAGATTACAGTAATTCAGATGCTTTAGTATTAATTCAGTCACAAATAGATTCAGTATGGCAATGGCAGGCTTTCACTTTGTTTATCCTAATAGATGGACACATTTTCTAGTATGGGAATGTACAACCTTTCCCAAGGTATTTCCTGTCTCATTCCCATTGACGAAGCCTTAGATCTCAGATGTTGCTTTCATTGACTGGGGCCTGCTGCTTCCTAAAGAATGAAATGCAAACAGAATTTTCAGGGTCCCACAAAAGCTTTCTCCTCAGTTAATAAAAATCTAATCACTGTAGGTTTGGACATAATTATTATCAATATTAAATTATTGCAATACATTAGCTTACAAATAAAATTTAATATGTCTTTTAAAAAATCACATAAAAGATCTTTCTCCTGAAACAATTTTTTTTTTGTGGGCAATGGGGGTTAAGTGACTTGTCCAGGGTCACACAGCTAGTAAGTGTCAAGTGTCTGAGGCCGGATTTGAACTCAGGTACTCCTGAATCCAGGGCCAGTGCTTTATCCACTGCACCACCTAGCCGCTCCCCTGAAACAAATTTTTATAAAATATTTTTAATGTAAAGACTTTACTCTAAAAGCATGTTCCTTTCTTTCTTTCTTTCTTTCTTTCTTTCTTTCTTTCTTTCTTTCTTTCTTTCTTTCTTTCTTTTTTTGGTGAGGCAATTGGGGTTAAGTGACTTGCCCCGGGTCACACAGCCAGTAAGTGTTAAGTGTCTGAGGGCAGATTCGAACTCAGGTCCTCCTGACTCCAGGGCCAATGCTCTATCCACTTCGCCATCTAGCTGCCCCCTGTTCCTTTCTTTTTAAAAAAATGTATTTATTTTAATTTTTCTCAATAACATGTTGTAACGATTGGAATGACGCCACCTGCTGGAGACTTACTGTAGAAGAGTTCCGCCCATGAAACAAAGGTCTTTGAGGACAAGACCAGGAGTCTTTTCTTTGGCGTCAGGAAGTGACGCGGACTAGTGGGAGGAGGAAGGAAGAGACTGGCGCTCGGTATCGCTCTCTTTCCTCTGGACTCTGGTGGAGAGCGGAGCTAGAAATGTGCTCTCCCTTTAATAGATAGAAATCTAGGCCTTTCTTCTCTCTTTACCAAATTCTTATTCTACTTAATAAATGCTTAAAAGTCTAACTCTTGCTAAAGCTTATAATTTATTGGCGACCACTCATTAGATATTTTAGACAGTTTAGCTAGAATTTTAGCCCTTAACAATGTAAAGATACTTTTTGAGTTCCAAATTTTTCTCCCTTCCTTTCCTCCCCCCTCCCCAAGACAGCAAGCAATTTGATATAGGTTATACATTACAATCATGTTAAACATATTTCCACATTAGTCATGTTGTAAGAGAGGAATCAGAACAGAAGAGAAAAAACCACAAGAAAGAATAAACAAAAAAAATAACAAAAAAGCAGCAACAAAAGTGAAACTAGTATACTTCAATCTGCATGCAGACTCCATAGTGCTTTTTCTGAATGTGGAGAGCATTTTCCACCATAAGTCTTTTGGCATTGTCTTGGATCACTGTATTGCTGAGAAGAGTTAAGTCTATCACTTTTGATCACAATGTTGTTGATACTATATACAATGTTCTCTTGGTTCTGCTCACTTCACTCAGCATCAGTCCACTTAAGTCTTTCCAGGTTTTTCTGAAATCTGCCTGTTCATCATTTCTTACAGTACAATAGTGTTTCATTACATTCATATACCACAAGCATGTCCCTTTCTTAAAACAGCTTAAAATCTATCCTGATGTTAAAAGGAATAACTAGTAAGCTTTCATGAAGCAAATTAGTTGGAAACTAGAATGATATATATCTCTTATTTACTCTGGAAGTAAAAATAAATCTGTAAAACTGGAATTTGTCAAGATTAAGGTGGTGAGGGGGCAGCTAGGTGGCACAGTGGATAAAGCACTGGCCCTGGATTCAGGAGTACCTGAGTTCAAATCCAGCCTCAGACACTTGACACTTACTGGCTGTGTGACCCTGGGCAAGTCACTTAACCTCCATAGCCCTGCAAAAAAAAAAAAAAAGATTAAGGTGGTGAATTGCACATAGTGAACATGTGACAGTTTACTTAACCCCCTAGAAAATGATTAACATATATAGATATATCACTTTCTAAAAGTATTTTAAATTTACTCCTTTAAGCAAAATTAATCCTTTAAGAGTTGAGGGGTTTGTTAATACTAAGTTGCTTCAAGATGTGTGTGTATGTATGTGATGTATATGACCCCCAAATATGATTGACAAATAACCTTAGATGAAATTCACTCTACCTGATAAGTAGGCTTGAAACTTTCACACCCATTTGACCACATAGAAAAACTCTTGTATAGATTGGCTCCAAGAATTTATGACTAGATAGTTGTAAGAATACTTATAGATTTACAAAGTTTTCATGAGGTATTTTCTTATTATAATTACCATTTTTCCTTTTACAAATATATATACATACAAATACATACATACATACAAATATATACATGCATACATAATTAAAACAATAATTCCAAATAGTTTAGTTAACAATCTTAGAATTTTCATCAGTGATAACTAAATAATTTTAGGTGAACTTCCTCTTAAATATAGGCAAAACTTGGAAGTTTATAAGTACTTAATCACAGTACTTCAGAACACATGGTCAACAGGTATGATAAAATGACCAACAGCTTCCTAGCACATTCATTCCCTTTTTAACTGTATAGTTCTCAATCTTGGCAATATCTAGATTATAAGAGAAATTGATTTTCTACCATAGCTGATACAACTGCTTACCAAATTGCACAATACAAGAAAATTTAAATATATAATAACTTAAAACAATATTGGGAATTTTAAAAACTTGAAACAGAACCAATTAATCACCAATCAGAGGGCAGCTAGGTGGTGCAGTGGATAGAGCACTGGCCCTGGAGTCAGGAGGACCTGAGTTCAAATCTGGCCTCAGACATTTAACACTTACTAGCTGTGTGACCCTGGGCAAGTCACTTAACCCCAATTGCCTCACTAAAAAAAAAAAATCACCAATCAGGTGAACTTAATTTAGTTGAAGGTGCTCTGAGCTCTATACCAGGCACTGCAGTTAAATATTTTATAATCATATGATCCCCAAAACAACAGTGGGAGGTAGGTTTTATCATTATCCCCTTTCAGGACAGTAAACTGAGGTAAACAGAACTCTCTTGGGGCCACACAGCTAGTAAACTTATTAATGCCAAATAAGAAATATCTTTTTATGTTGTCTTAATTGACCATAATAACCGTGATATGAGAGCATACACTCAGACCATGTTATTTTCTTTAGGGCAGATTTTGTCTTAAATCAAATGACATCTGGATTATAATCACTAATGGTAACATTTTAATTTCTAAGGCCTAATACTTTTAGCACTTTAAAACTTATCAGATAAGAAGTTGGAGTTAAAATGTGCAGACTTTCCTTATTTTCTTCTGCAGTGGTGCTCACAGGCAAAGGGACTTAAAGAATTTGGCTTAAAGCTGACAGGGTATAGCCTGTTTCACAGAAGTTAATTCTCAATTTTGATAGCAAAAGGAGATATTTAAGATTTTATATAATAATCACAATAACCAATATCTTTACCATATCCAGTATTTATGTAGGGTTAGATTTAATATGGTATTACTAGGGGGCAGCTAGGTGGTGCAGTGGATAGAGCACCGGCCCTGTAGTCAGGAGGACCTGAGTTCAAATCTGGCCTCAGACACTTAACACTTACTAGCTGTGTGACCCTGGGCAAGTCACTTAACCCCAATTGCCTCACTAAAAAAAAAATGGTATTACTAAAAGGTGGGTGGATGCTATTAATCACAGGACCTATCCTTACTAGTTGGAAACTGAAAGGAGCTCTTAGGACAGTATGGTCCAATGGTTAGACTAATTTTTTTTTAAGTAACAAAACTTTTCCTTGCAATTTTTAGCTCCTAACTAAAACTAAATTACTGTAGTTTACTGAGTATGTGGCTAGATTTTAAAATCTTATTGCACTTAGGAACTAGTTGTTATCAGATTCCTCTTTTCCCCTATAGCAGAAACTGCCACATGGAAAGAGAGGGGCTTAGAACATATGGCATCCTCCATTTTGATTCTTTTTTAAATCAAGCTACAAAATTTTCATCTTAGTCCTTCTATTTAAAACCAAACCAAACTTCCTCACACCCTCTCAACCTCCTTAGACAGTCACAATGGTGCCCTAACAACTATCTGGAGACAGGGGAGACACAAAGCACATCCCCAACTTGTCCCTAATCCTTTTTCACCTTCCATTTTCCATCAAGATTTTATTATATTATTTATTTATTTCTCTTTCCTAATCTTTCAAACCCATTCCTCAGACTGCCTACTTAACAGTTTTGAAAATTAAAAAATCATAACTTACCCTTCTCACTGTCTTTTTTTTTTCATCATGACACTTTTATTGACAAAAATAATCCAACAAACGATATTCACAGATGGCGACCACGGCGACCACCCTTTCTGCGAGTGCTGTCAGAGGGGATTGGAGTGACATCCTCAATCTGCCCTATCTTCATTCCAGAACGTGCCAGGGCTCTCAGGGCTGACTGTGCAGCAGGGCCAGGTGTCTTAGTCCTATTTCCCCTGTGGCCCGAAGTTTGATGTGAAGGGCAGCGATGCCTAGTTCTTTACATCTCTGGGCAATGTCCTGAGCGGCCAACATAGCAGCATAGGGAGAAGATTCATCTCTTTCAGCCTTGACCTTCATCCCACCAGCCACTCAGCAGATGGTCTCTTTGCCAGAGAGATCAGTCACATGGACAAAGGTGTCATTGAAGGAAGCAAAGATATGGCAGACACCAAACACATTCTCTCCCTGTGCAACCTGAGGTCCAAGGCTGGTGACCTGCTCTTCCTTCTTTTCCTTCCCCTTGCGAGGTGCCATTTCTGCTCCTTCACTTGGGCCGCCCCCTTCTCACTGTCTTATGGCTCTTAACCTTCTAGAATTGGGAGGGTTAATTTACAGATCAAGAGAGCCTTTACCAACATTAATTACTTTAAAAACAGCTTTTACAGTGTTCATCTAAGACTATGATAGGAAAAAAAAGCCCTGATCAAAGTATCTTTAAAAACTTTTTTTTTTGCAGTTTTAAAAAACATTGCTCTGATGTCAGATATTGGAGGTGGGGTAGGGGGAAAAGCCATTTCTCTAGATTTAAGTTAAACATGTTATTATGAATGTATGCACCACCTGAATTTGATGGATCTGCATTATCCAAAAGGATTTTATGAAACTCTGGATTAATAGAAGCAAAATGCCCTTTGACTGAACTCCAACTGAGCCCAGATATCTAGCAGGTGAGTCCCTATCTGCTGACTTCTTTCCCCAGGATAGTAAGTCCCTGTCTTGTAAAAACATCTGGGCATCCTCCTCCTTGCCAAATCCTTTTTGGGAATCATCTAATCTTATCACAGTGTTACAGTTAAGTTGAACTATCAAACAGATTGATATTAACTACATACTTGTTATAACTGAAATTGTTAAGCTGATTTGCATTATGTCCATTATTGTCATAGTATTTACTTTTAGGTTGACTTGTATCATGCTAATGAAACTGATAACACCTTGTAACTAATGAGCAAAGAAACCTTATGTACCCTCAGAAAGAGGGAGTCTTGGGAGCAGCTAGGTGGCTCAGTGGATAAAGCACTGGTCCTGGATTCAGGAGGACCTGAGTTCAAATCCAGCCTCAGACACTTGACACTTACTAGCTACGTGACCGGGGCAAGTCACTTAACCCTCATTGCCCTGCCCCCCCCCCAAAAAATGGGATAAAAAGAAAGAGGGAGTCTTCCAGTTCCTTCTTTAGAAGGGGTCTCTGCATGATTCATGCTTGCTTGTTCTTGGGACAAATGTTTTCTCTGTCTGTCTCTGATCTGGTTTTTCTATAGGGAGACATGAAAATAATTTCTCTGATCTGTTTTTTTCTGTAGGAGACAGGCATAAAAATAAAAATTGACAAACAGAAACTATAAACTTTAAAAAAGTTTTGCAAGACAATTGCAATCATTCCTGTTATCAGCAACTTAGAGTATGCTGGGCTGGATGTTGTGAGTGCTCTTGGACTTTTCTCACCCCAAGATTCTGGATGACCAACTTCTTTTCCCAGGGGTTTTCTGGCAAAGGCTGGAACCTTGGAGAGCTTTTTGGTGGGTTCCTAATCACACATAAGTCCTCCCTTGTTACTGGCACAGCCCCCAAAGAAAATTGTGTTCTTTTCTAGCTTTAACAATTTGAATGAGCTATTTCAGGGTTGGGGAAGGGGTTGGAAGAAGAGAAGGAAATCTTTAGGATTCACAGTAGAGGTTTTACTTCACATTCAATTTTTTCTTTTTTTTCACATTCAATTTTGAACCAGTTTGCAAGGTGCCATCAGAGCACAAAGACTCCTTCCTAGCTTGGGGATGTGATGGAATCTTATCAATTACAAATAATGAAATAAACTTTCCTTCTGAACTCTGTGCATACAACGACAACTTTCAACAAGACACAAATCACCAATTGTGAGATAGTAACCCGAGGGTTCAAGGTTACTTCTTCCTGTCTTACTAGAAATCTCCAGAGGGGCCATTCTGTCAAACCCACACAAATACATACAGCCTACGAGATGATTAGTTTTTCCCTTTTATCAATCATATCCCAAATAATTTTTGCTTTCTAACCTATGATATATAGTGGGCAAATGCCATTTCAAAGTTTTTCTAAACAGTGCTGAAAGTTTAGCCCATATTTGCCCAGACTATAGATACTAAAATTCCAGATGTTTGACCCTATTGCTGACATTATTAAGGCACTTAAGCATTTTTCACAATGCTCACAGCTATTACCCAGGGTCTACAGAACTTGGACCCTCTTTCCAAAAGCAAGGAAGACAAGCAGAGGACAAGGTGCATAAGCCCTATGGGACCAGTTCCTCTTTCCCTTCACCCTCAATGAAAAAAGTCGGGGGAAGACAACCAGAGACCCCCTCAAAAAGGTGGATAAGACAACTGGACCCCTATCCCAAGGGGAAAAATAATTTAACAGTCCTTACCTGGAGGATGCCTAAGGCCTCGTAACCTGTCAGTTCCCTGCTCAATAAAGGAGGACTCAGGGGGCAGCTAGGTGGCACAGTGGATAAAGCACCGGCCCTGGATTCAGGAGTACCTGAGTTCAAATCTGGCCTCAGACACTTGATACTTACTAGCTGTGTGACCTTGGGCAAGTCACTTAACCCCCATTGCCCCGCTAAATAAATAAATGAATGAATGAATGAATAAATGAAATAAAGGAGGACTCAACTGAGACATGAGTCTAGCTTTGAGTTGGGGTCCCAGCTGAACACTCTGTCAAGGCCATGGTGAAGATGGGCTCAAGTTAGCTCCAGCAGGTACCAAGCTCTCCTCCATAGCTGAGGCTGTTGGTCCCCTGTGGTCACAATCAGGCAAATATCTCTTAAGTAGAATTTAGATGCCTCATTCCCCAAAGGGGAAAACTAGTGAACTCAAAGGCCAGTTCTTGAGATTTAAATACCCTTCTTCCTAAAAGGGAAGGATAACTAGAGAAAGACAATGCCTGTACAAAATTAAATGGAAGGTTTTATTAAGCAGAGAAGAAAAGCTAGCATGATGCTATTCACCCTATTGCTGGCTAGGACACCATGCAGTAGATTGCAAGGGTTTTTATACAGTTTAAACAAAGGCAGGCAAGAAATCTGGAGGAAAGGTGGGCTTAGAAAGGCCCACTCCCAAAGGGAGGGTGAGTATGTGAGGAATTCCAGGGATGCAGGATGTGGCCTTTGATAGACAATCAGAAGGCTTTCTTGGTGATAGACAGTTCAATTCTTTTTATCTTATACTGTAGGTATTTTTTTATTTTTTTAAAGTAATAAACATTTTTATTCATAGTACTGGGTTCCAATTTTTATCCCTCTTTCCCTCCTTCCCCTCCCCCCTCCCTGAGGCAGTAAGCAATCAGATATAGGTTATATATGTATGATTATGTAAAACATTACCATATTAGTCATTTTGTATAAGAAAACTTGAATAAAAAAAATTAAAGAAAGTGAAAAATAGCATGCTTCAGTCTGTGTTCCATCAATATCAGTTCTTTCTTTGGAGGTGGATAGTATGTTTCATAAATAGTCCTTTGGGATTGTCTTAGATCACTGTACTGTTGAGAATAGTTAAATCTTTCATAGTTCTTAATCAAACAATATTGCTGTCTCTGTGCACAGTGTTCTCCTGGCTCTGCTCTCTTCACTATACATCAGTTCATACAAGTCTTTCCAGACCTTTCTGAAATCATCCTGCTTGTCATTTCTTTTTTTGTTGTTTTTTGTTTTTTCAGGGCAATGGGGGTTAAGTGACTTGCCCAGGGTCACAGAGCTAGTAAGTGTTAAGTCTCTGAGGCTGGATTTGAACTCAGGTCCTCCTGAATCCAAGGCCAGTGCTTTATCCACTGGGCAACCTAGCTGCCCCCGCTTGTCATTTCTTACAGCATAATAATACTCCATCACCATCATATACCACAGCTTGTTTAACTCTTCCCCAATTGATGGGCATTCCTTTGATTTTCAATTCTTAGCCACCACAAAAAGAGCTGCTATAAATATTTTTGTAAAATGAGGTCTTGGGCAGCTTGGTGGAGCAGTGGATAGAGCACTGGGCCTGGATTCAGGAGGACCTGAGTTCAAAGCTGGCCTCAGACACTTGATACTTACTAGCTGTGTGACCCTGGGCAAGTCACTTAACCCCCATTGCCCCGCAAAAAAAAAAAATAAGTCTTTTTATCTTTTTGGGGATGTTTTGGGGATATAAACCTAGCAGTGGTATTGAAGGATCAAAGGTTATGCACAGTTCTATAGCCCTTTGGGCAGTTCCAAATTGCTCTCCAGAATGGTTGGATCTTTTCACAACTCCACCAACAGTGAATTTTAAAATCTATCTCGATAAAATTGGTATTTCAATAAAATATGTAGCCTAATGTTAAGGTAGGAAAAAACAAAAATATGAATGCTTTGCAATTGGGTAGCTCAATTTACAACTTCCCTATGAAAAATACAATAACAGGAACATATTAAGAATGATCATGTTTAAGAGTAATGTCAAATACATATTTATTAAAAACACTCATGTGCAGTGTATCAAGGGAAAACAAAACTATTGCAACTATCTAAGTGTTGTACCCAACAGTTCTCTACAAAACTCCTTAAGAAAATGGAAATAAATCTTCATCTTTGAAAAAGTTCATTTAGATGCTGTTGAGCAAAGAAAACCAGACACAAGGCAAAAACATCTGCTTCTCAGTGAAATTGGTTTGTGCTGGATACATAAAATATGGTAAAGGGAAACATAAACTGAGAAGTACAAATACTGATATGCTTGAGTTGAAATGTAAAGAAAAGTTTTAGTAACAAAGTGGAGACAATTATGGAAACGTCATTAAATGATTGTTAGAAGCAAAAAATAAAATAGCTTATCAAGCACAACTATCATCATTTTATATCAACATTCATATTTTATTTTATTTTATTTATTTATGTTTTTGTGGGCCAATGAGGGTTAAGTGACTTGCCCAGGGTCCCACAGCTAGTAAGTGTCAAGTGTCTGAGGCTGGATTTGAACTCAGGTCCTCCTGACTACAGGGTTGGTGCTCCATCCACTGCACTACCTAGCTGCCTCAACATTCATATTTTTAAAATGATGTTTGAAGCTTGCTGTGTCTATGGTGGAAAATATGAAGGAAACTTCTTCCACTATTGATGCTGGAAACCACTCAATATCTAAATTCTAGGGAGTTGTCTCAAGCACATATGGATGATGCTGACTTGCACGGAGTCATGGAGCAATAAGTATCAGCATTATGATTTGAATTAAGGTTTTTCTGACTCCTATCAGTGCACTGCAAGAGACTGTCAGAGAGTATGTATGGAGGGCCAACTTTGGAGGAAGACCTGGGTTCAGGACCTTACTCTGAAACACATTAAGTATATGGCAGTAGGCAAGTCACACCCTCTCAGGTGTCCCAGGCAATTTCCTGAAACCATAAATTATATATGATTTGCCATATCTGCACTGGTCAAGTACACTGGTATACACAGGGAATTGTGAACACTGATGAAATCCTAAGTCTACTCCCAGCAAATGTAATGAATAATTGAAATAGAAAACACTTGGCTCAACAATTTTTATTTTTCACTTCTACAAACACAAATGGGTATGCCTAGGTATCTGAATTAGACTGGATCAATCAGTTAATAAGCTTTTATTAAGTTCTCACTCTGTGCCAACTACAAAATAGTCTCTACCCTATGTTCTCAAAGAGCTTATTTGGGCACACAGGGAGAGGAGAAACATTACATACACATACAGGTGGATACAAAATACAGACCAAGGAAATATGGGATTTCTTGGCAGTCAGGATGGGGTGGGAGAAAGTAAGAGGTTTGAAGGAGGCTAAAGAATCCAAGAGGTAGAAGGGAGGAGGCCACGAATTCAATCATCAAAAGGTACATAGATGGTGGGTGTAATGTTATCTTGGGAACAGCTAGCAGTATCTGAAGGGGAGCAGTGTGTAGTATGTAGAGCTAGGGGTTAAAGGGCCTGCAATGTCAAAAAGAGGTTTTGATCTGAAATTACATGTAATAGGGAACTATACAGTTATGGGGCAAAGGAGAATATCATGTTAAAAGCTGTGCAGGGTAAGGATTGGCAGGGGGGGAGAAACTGACGACTTACACTTAGAAGAGTGTTCTCCACTTTAGAGGAGAAAATGTTCTAAGGCCTCTCTTTCTAACCTCCTGAGTTGTTTTTGGCTTTAAAAATGTCTCACCCCATTGAGGCATTATTTCAAAGTTGTTTGGAGGAAAATATTAAGAAATTTGGACTTTCGTGCTTCCTCAATGGAGCCTTCCTTAAAATGATAAGTCATATCCATCTAAAACCTATTACAAACATTACTTATAATGGAGATAAGCTTGAACTTTTCCCAATAAGATCTAGGGTAAAACTATGATGCCCATTATCACCACTATTATTCAATATTGTACTAGAAATGCTAGATATAGCAATGATACAAGAAAAATAAATTGGAGTAATAAAAATAGGCAATAAGAAAACAAAGCTCTCCCTCTGCAAATGATATGATGATAAACTTAGAGAACCCTAGAGAATCAACTAAAATACTAGTGTAACAATGAACAAATTTAGCCAAGTTTTAGGATATAAAATTAACCCTATCTAAATCATCAGCATTTCTATATATTACCAACAAAGTCCCGCAGCAAGAGATAGGAAGAGAAATTCCATTTAAAATAATGCTACCTTTTTTTTTTGGTGAGGCAATTGGGGTTAAGTGACTTGCCCAGGGTCACACAGCTAGTGTCAAGTGTCTGAGGCTAGATTTGAACTCAGGTACTCTTGAATCCAGGGCCGGTGCTTTATCCACTGCACCACCTAGCTGCCCCAACACTACCCTTTTGAAGAGGGATAGGATGAAAGAAGATGGATAATAGAATAAATATCATGGGGGAGGGAATAGGATGGAAGGGAAACAGTTAACAATAGTAATCATGAAAAAGAGAAAAGGGGGAAAATTTGTACAAAAAATATTTATAGCAACTCTTTGTGGTGGCTAAGAATTGAGAATCAAGGGAATGTCCATCAATTGAGGAATGACAGAAGAACTTGTGGTATATGATTGTGGTGGAATGGTCTTGTGCTATAGGAAATGACAAACAGGATGATCCCAGAAAAACCTGGAAAGACTCATGAACTGATGTATAGTGAAGTGAGCAGAGCTAGGAGGACATTGTGCATAGTGACAGCAGTATTATTCAATGAGAAAAATTTTCAACTCTAAATTTTATGAAAATGAATGTTGAAAACTACCCTTACATGTAAGTGAAAAAAATTAAATGTTTGTTGCTTTAAAACAATAATAACTCTAGACACTATTAAATAATTGAGAGTCTACCTGTCAAGACAAACCCAAGAACTATGTGAACACAAATATAAAATACTTTTCACACAAATAGACAGATCTAAACAATTGAAGAAATATTAATTACTCAAGGGTAAGCAAAGCCAATATAACAAAACAACAATTCTGCCTAAATTAGTTTACTTATTAAGTACCATACCAATCAAACTATCAAAGAATTATTTTATAGACCTAGAAAAATTATAACCAAATTCATATGGAAGAACAAAAGGTAAAAAATATCAAGGCAATCAATAAAAATAAAATGTGAAGGAAGGTGGCCCAACAGGACCAGATTTCAAACTATATCACAAAGCTAGAATTATCAAAAACAATCTGGTCCTGGCTAAGAAATAGAATTGTGAATCTGTGGAATAAATTGGGTAAACAATACACAGTAATAAATGAACATATGTTTAATAAATCCAAAGATCTCAGTTTTGGGAGCAGGAACTATTTGAAAAAATTTGCTTGGAAAATTGGAAAGTATTTCGGCAGAAATTATGTATAGACCAACATCTCACATATACAAAAATAAGGTCAAAATGAGTACATGAGTTAGACATTAAGAGTAATATAAGCAGATTTGGAAAGAATGGAAAATTTTACATGTCAGATCTATGGGAAAAGGAAGAGTTTATGACCAATTAAAAGGTAAAGCGCATGACAAGAAGTAAAATTGATAGTTTTGATTACATGGGATTTTATGTTTTGCACACTGAAAATCAATGCAGCCAAAATTAGAAGGAAAGCAGGAAATGGAAATTTTTATAGTGAGTTTCTCTGATAAAAGCCTCATTTCTCAAATATATAGAGAACTTAATCAAATTTACTAAAATGAGAACCATTTGCCAATTGGCAAATGGTCAAAGGTTATGAACAGGCAATTTTCAGAAGAAGAAACCAAAGCTATCAATAGTCATATGAAAAATTGCTCTAAATGACTATTAATTATTGAAATACAAATCAAGACAGCTCTGAGGTCTCACTTATCAGATTCACTCACATAACAAAAAAGGAAAATGACAAATGCTGGAAGAGTTGTGGAAATATAGGTACATTAGTGCACTGATGGGGGAGTCTTGAACTGATCCAATCATTCTGGAAAACAATTTGGAATGATGCTCAAAGGGCTATAAAACTATGTATACCTTTTGACACAGCAATGCCACTATTAAATCTCTTTCCCAGAGAGATCAAAGAAGAGGGAAAAGGACCTATTTGTACTAAACTATTTATAGCAGCTTTTTTGTGGTATCAAAAAATTAGAAATTGAGATGTCTATCAAATGGGGAATGGCTGAATGAGTTGTCGTTTATGATTGTGATGAAATACTATCATGCTATAAGAAATGATGAGCAGGATGGTTTCAGAAAAACCTTGGAAAACATATATAAACTGATGCAAAGTGAAATGAGCAGAACCAGGATAATATGGTACACACTAACAGCAATATTCTAAGGATTATCAACTTTGAAGTATTTAGGTACTCTAATCAATACAATGATCCAAGATAATTCCAAAGGGCTCATGAAGAAAAACGCTATCTACATCCTGAGAGAGAGATCTGGTGAAGTCTGAGTGTGGATTGAAGTGTTTTTTTTTTTCTTTTAATTTTTCTTCCCTTTTTTGCAACATGACTAATATAGAAATATTTTTTGCATGACTTCACATGTATAATTGATATATTGCTTGCCTTCTCAATGGGTGGGGGAGGGCTAGAGTAAGGAAAAGAATGGGGTACTCACTTTTTTTAAAAAAATGCATGTTAAAATAAAGTAGATTTTTTTTAAAAAAAAACAAGAGGAACACCACAAGGTGGTTTGGAAATAGACTCAAAAAGGCTTGACAAATTATTTATATGTAGACTGAAGGACAGTAAAGAGCCTCTGATTGCTCAGGTCATGAACCCATGTGAATGGATGGATGGGGGTGCTAACAATAGAAATGGAAAGTTAGGAAAGATGGGTGGTATCAGAAGAATGAATAATTTCCCCCTTATGTTATTCAAAAAGTCTAGATAGAAAGACCATGAGCAAATCATTTGTTCTCCCTGCGCTGCAGTTTTCTTATTTTATTATAAGTGAGGGAGTTGGACTAGATGTCACTATATCTCTTCCAGATGTAGGTATATGAGTTATGAGTCATGAGTATGATGAAAATTATGAGGGTTTTTAGCTTCTATTCTGAGAATGAATTATTATTCATTAATACACTCTGAAGATTTTTAATAAACATTTTAAAATAACTTTTGAGTTTCAAATTATATACCCTTTTCCCTCCCTCCCCTCCCCCCAACTAAGGTGATAAGCAATTAGATATAGGTTATACATGTGCAATTATGTAAAACATTACCATATTAGTCATCCAAAGATAATTTCTAAAGTGAACTCATCAATGAGCACATGTGATTTTGTAAAATTGGTATTAAAAATCAAATACCTAAGTTCTTCTCCAAAGAGAAATTTAAAAATTTTTTAGTTGAAAAAGACATTTAGACTTGAAATTATCTTTTTCTTAAACTATAAATTATTGTTTTCATATGCAATATGTGCAAACAAGATGAAGGAAACCATTATAGTATTATAGAACTATGGACATTAAACCAACATATATGTAAGGGACTAGAGGCAGTGTGTTTCTTTTCCTTTTTTCTCCTCCCCTCCTCCCCTCCCCTCCTCTCCTCTCCTCTTCTTTGAGGCAATCAAGGGTTAAATGCCCAGGATCAAACAGCTAGTATAGGTCTGAGGCAGGATTTGAACTCAGGTCCTAACAACTCCAGGGCCAATGGTCTATACATTGTGCAACCTAGCTGCCCCTAGGGTGGCATTTTAAAAAATACATCATTTTCCTTAGTTATCATTTGCATAGAGTGATTTCTAGTTTCTTTTGGATGAGTTCATCCAGAATCATAGCTTTAATTTGAATATGTCCAGTGGTCAGAAAAAATATACCAATGTCATATTTAGGTCTATGAAGTACTAGTTTTACTATTATTCCTTAACAGAAGCAAAATTATAATGAAGATGATGATCACTTTCATCTAGCATATTTATAGCAATTCAGTTAATACTGCTTAGGGTTTTTACAAATGTGGAACTTTAATTTTTTTTTCATCTTAAACTTGAATCTCATGACTCACCGATGCAAATTAATTTTATGTTCTGAGTTGTTGTTCAGTCATTTCAGTCATGTCCAACTCTTCATGACTCCATTTGGGGTTTTCTTGGCAAAGATACTGGAGTAGATTGTCATTTCCTTCTTCAGCTTATTTTAGAGATGAGGACGCTGAGGCGAATATGGTCAAATGACTTTCCCAGAGTCATACAGCTAGTAAGAATCTGAGGTCATATATTAACTCAGGAAGATGGGTCTGACTTCAGGCTCAGCAGTCTATCAATTGAGCTGCCCAGCTGCCTCTCAAAACATCAGCAACTAAGTTGTAAATGTAATAAATCATAAACAAATTCATATTAATAAAAAGTAGAAAAAGGGTAGCAATGATTACATTCGGAAGAGTCCAGCAAATTTTCTATTTTTTCTTAAATAAAACATCACAAAATTTCAGTAAAAGAGATGTCTTTTTTTAATGCCCAAAGATAAACAGAGTGGGGAAGGATGCATTGCCAAATATGCACTTCAAAAATTACTAAGAGAAAATCAACAAAGAACTACATTCAAATCATTCTAAAGAAGAATGGCAGTCTCCCAACAGAATATAAAGATGTCAACGAAGAGTTGGCAGATTACTACTGAAAATCACGTCTCAGAGGCACTTATCAGTCCTTCCACAGTTATGCCATATAACAGGATCCTCAGACTAATGACTAATTAGTGCCTGTCCACCAAGGGATTTGATTGGTGCATTGTTCAAAATGAAATTATACAAGCCTATGGCAACTGTTTAAAAACATGACAAAATAAAAGCTCCATTGGTTCAGCAGAAATTGTCAATATCCAAAATATGGATAAACCAGAAAGCTGGAATAATCAATTATATGCTGAATTTATTGACACAGTAACTAACCAAAGGCACCAGTGACTATATTAAAACAATATAGTTAATTATAAACAGGATTATCAATGAAAATATATACCTTGTTCTCAGAGAGAATATTTTTGGTCAAATCTCTATCTGATATATAAAGCATTTTAAAATGTATGTGGTATGTGGTGATAATTTTGTTTTAATAACTGTCAACGTAATTTAAAATATTTAATATATTTCTCATTTTCTTGATTTTGGTAAGATTTAACATAATTTCAGAAGCACAAGAAACCCCTTACATATGTCCTACCTCTAAAACATACTTGTTGTTAAATGACTTAGGGGTCTAGGTAAATCTCTGAGATGATAAATTGCACAGATGTCCTACATTGCTTTGCTAGAGGGATTTTCTCACCCAATACCAGTGAAATCCTAGATCCACCTCTTATTCCTTTCCCTAAAGCCTATCTCTTTTACAACAGAATTTATAATATCCTGATGTATACATACAAATGGCCAGTGGTATGCTATCCTTCATCCTGGTCTTTGGAATATTCCATTCCTGCCTACTTCACTAAGTTGTTCATGGCTAACTGCTCTCTGGTGACTGTTACACTCTTCTAAGGTGGAAGGCAGTGAGAGCAATAGAATCTTTAGTTTCTATCCTTTGAGGCTCCTAGCTCAATGAATCTAACCTCATTAATATTTTGCTTATATACATACACTCCGTTTGATCTCTTCCCATTCCTTTCTGTATCTTCCTATTCCAATGCAGTTGGGGATTGGGATGGGTGGGAGTGGGAGGGGACGACACATCTACATTATCCAAGCTTTGGAATTGACTGTCCTCTTCACTTCTGCTTCCTAGAAGGCATAGTTTCCTTCACATCTTAACTAAAATCTGCCTCTTTATGAGTCATTTACTGATGCTCTCCAGTTGCTAGTCAATCCCACCCTGTAGGTCTTCATTGCCTCTTGCCTAGATTTATTTTCAACAAATGTATAAAATAGAGAAATTGGCTCCAAGTTAGTCTCCCTGCCACCTATCTTTTCATTGCAGTCAATCCTATACACTGCTGCCAAAGTAAGTTTCGTAAAGTGCACTTTTCATCATGATATTCCTCCCCTCAATAAACTCCAGTGGTTTCCTATCGCCTCTAGGATCACATATACATTTCTCTGTTTAGCTTTTTTTGTTTTGTTTTGTTTTGTTTTTGTGGGGCAATGAGGGTTAGGTGACTTGCCTAGGGTCACACAGCCAGTAAGTGTCAGGTGCCTGGGGCCATCTGTTTAGCTTTTAAAGCTCTGAACTGATCTTTCCAGCCTCATTGGGCATGACTTCTCTTCCCATAATCTTCAACCCAGCCAAGTTGTCTTGTCCTCTCTTTCTCCTACACAGTACTCAATCTCCACTCTTAGTTCCTTAGAATGGGCTAGCTCACACACCTGGAATAAACTCCTTCCTTAAAAAGACCTCAAAAATTTCCTCTTTCGATAAGACTCAGCTTGAACAGCATCTTTTGCATGAAGCTTTTCAGGATCACCCCAACTTTTAGTGGCCTTCCACAAATACACTGTTTTTAACATTATACTTACATATATTTATATTTATGCACACATCATAATGTTATATATAAATATATTTAACTAATAACTATTTTATTGAAATACATATGCATTTGAAGATATACATGTGCATATATGTATATGTGCACGCATATGTTTATATTTGTTTGCTTTGTCTGTATGTCATACATGTGTTTATATGCACTTATTGTCTCCCACAACACAATGTAAACTTATTATGAATAATGATTATTTCATTACTTGTACTTGTTTCATTCAGTGTCTGGCACATAAGTACTGAATTAATAATTACTGATCTGCTCTCATGCTTTCCCAGTCACCAATGGAGTGAAACAAGGCTGTGTGCTTGCTCCCATGCTTTTTGGAATAATGTTTTCAACAATGTTGTCAGACAACTTCAACAAGAACAAAAACAGCTACCCACTGATGGCAAATTATTTTACTTGAAAAGACTACAAGGCAAGACTAAAGTGAAGGGAGAGTTGGTCCATGATTTTTTTTGTTTGCAGATGATTGTGCACTCAATACAGCCTCTGAAGCTAAGATCCAACAAAATATGGATCGATTCTCTGCTACTTATACTAATTTTGGCCTAACATTGAAGACCAAGAAAATACAGGTTTTCCATCAGCCAGGACTACACCATCCATACATGAAACCATCGCTTATAGAAAATGGTAGTGGTATACTTAATTACCAAAGATTGTCACATAGATGATGAAGCTGATGGACACATTGCCAGACCTAGCTCAGCATTTGGGAGGCTCCGAAAGAAAGTGTAGGAGAGAAGAGGTATTAGACTGCCTACCAAAGTGAAGGTCTACAGAGCTGCCCTCATTGTTGTATCCTGTGACCTGGACAGTCTACCAGCGCCATGCCAGGAAACTGAATCCCTTCTGAAGATCGATCACCTGGTGGGATAAAGTACCGGACAGTGAGGTCCTTTCTTGAGCTAAACTGCCAAGCATTCAAACTCTACTGCAAAGAGTGCAACTTTGATGAGCTGGCCACATTATTCAAATGCCAAACCTAAGTTTGCCTAAAAGAACTCACAGAAGGCAAGCACTCACATGTAAGTCTGAAGTAATACAAGGACACTCTCAAGGTCTCTCTCTGAAGAACTTTGGAACTGACTGCATGACATGGGAAACACTGGCAAAGGACAACCCAGCATAGTGTACTCACATAAAAGAAGGCACTGGGCTCTATGAGCAAAGAAGAATTGAAGTGGCTCAAAGGAAATGTGAGATGTGCAAATCTAGAGACATCTGCACTCCAAATATTCACATGGACTATTTCTGCAAGACCTTCTGAGCTCTTATTTTTTTTCCCTTTTAAAAAAATGTATTCTAAACTTAAGAAATAAAACCAACTTTTCCATAACAAAATGGGATATAAAAGCAGAGGATTTATCTGAAATTGCAGTTTCATTATGTACAACTTGCCATTCCTTCCAAATGTACAACAAAGTTATCATGTCACTTTCTTTTTTTTTCCCTTGCCCTTTCCCCCAAACTTTGAGATGTGTGTAATTTAAGATTCTAAATGTGGATTCTAATCTGTTCCCCCAGTTTTGGGGGAAACTGACTAAAATCACTGATAAAACGAGTTTAGGTTTTTAAGGGTTTATTGGAAAATAGAAAGAAAAAGATTGAGAACAGAATTCCAACAGCCTGGCATTCCTATCTTTCCTCAAATTTCCTGTGAAGTCCTCTGCCGCCACCACCATCCAGTCAGGAACCCAAAAAGCCCCAGAGCTCCCCGCGCAGGCTCCCTTTCCTCCTTCCTGTCTCCTCCCAGACCATAGGAGGCTCCTCAAGTTGATTGTCTGGTAGCCTTGATAGCACCCATGAGCAAACGTCATTTCCTGACACCAAGGAAAAGCCAAAATGCCTCTGAGGCATTTTCCTCATGGTGGAGCTTTCCCACAGCAAGTCTCCAGGAGGTGGCATCATTCCAATCATTACAGTCCCCCCTTTTGTTCCTCAAGAAACGGAATGTTTCCTTGATGGAACAGTAAAAAGAATATAATAACTATTGCTAACTAATAATATGTGAACAACAATATAGAAAAGGAAGAGAGGAAAGTTTTGTCCAGAGGGGCGATTTTTTTTTGTCCTCATGAACCGACGCTTTGACATTAGTCTTGCAAAGGGAGAGCCTCTGCAGAGGGTACATGTTACAGATGATGTATATTATAACAGAAAGGAGATAGTAAAAACTAACAAAACAAAACAGTTCATATAGAGTCTCTGATTTCTCTTGTCTTCTTGAAGTGGTAAGATGTCATCAGGAGGAAGCTGGATTCTGGTCTGGAAAACTGGATTATCTTCTTTAACTGTTTGAATTGCTGTATTTTTACTAAACCTTAGCATAGCATTGTCAATGATCAAATTAATAAATTCCATTACATTCCCTCCTTTATATCCTTAGACTTCTAATAGAGGGTTGAGGTAGTTATACAGTCTGTAACACTTTTTACCACCATGTGTCTGGATCAAAGCCAAATTTAGTATGTGTTCATGACACCTGAAAATGTTATGGAAAGGTTATCATGCCATATCTTATGGTTCCGAGACAGCCAGTGATTGTGCTAGGCCACAGGTGAGTTCAACAGAGTGAGATAAAAAGATAATTAAGTTCAGTTAAATTAGGTTAAATTAGGAGGGAGAGAGGATAAATACTGGACTGTGCCTAGTAATTGTGCTCTACATAGTCACCATCATAAGCAAACCATGGACTTACGTATACCTGTCTCTCCTTTTGTTGCACATATATTCTCTCCAGGGCCTGCATCAGAGTTCACAGCAAGTTAGTCTCTGAAATGATAAGTTTCCATATTTCTGAAATCTCATTAATTTCACCAAAGAAAGTATGATGGTAAAAATGCATGCTATGCTGCATAACTGAGAATATATTAGTGATATATACAATAATTCCAAACCATACCCAGAGTATAATGACATATAAATAATAAATGAATGTAAATAGCTGATTATATTAGACATTATTACATAATCTTCTTTTAGCAAGTAAACCACATCATCTTATACATGAATTCTCTAGTATAACAGTAGCAGATACTTAAAGTGGTGATTAATTTTTCAAAAAGAAATAAGATTTCAATATTCAATGTTTTCAGTGAGGTATCAAGCAATAGGGTTCAATAACCCTTTCTGGTCTTTTTTAGTTAAACAGAACAACATAAAAGAGAAAGGAGAAAAAAAAACTCATTAGAACTCATGGTTCTTTCAAAAAGAAAGAGTAAAAAAAAAGAATTCTGGTAGCTTCTGAGGCCCAATGGCCTCACCCACAACATATATTTAAAATGTCTTTGAAAAGTCACTTAGTTTACAAAATTTAGTTTTAAATAAAAGCAAAAGAAACAAAAGTAAAAAAACAAAGCAAAACCAAAAACCAAAAATAAAAGGCAAAAGATTCGCTAAGCACCCTTTTGTGCTCTTAAAGAACTTAAAGGTGTGGTGAATTCCAGGTCTTTTCAGTGCCTTTCAAAAGTCAAAACAAAAAACAAAAAGGATTAAAAAAAAATAGGTATAGGGTAGGGAAAGGGTGGGGGAAATTGAGGTGGGCCAGAAAACTAGGCCATGTGCTTCAAGTGCTTTTGCCTGTAGAAGGAAGTGCTTATTAAATTTTAAGGTATTTAAGCTGCTAGAGTTTGGGGTATGCCACATTGTTTTAACTGGTTCCCCAATTCTCTGCATGCCAAAGTGGCAGGGGTTTCTGAATTGTCATTGATCTTTCTAATGCTGTCATAATGTTCTTTATGGTAGAAAATGTGGAGTTCTCTAGCATCAGTTTTGTCTGTGCCACTGATTTTCAATAAGGGCTGATTTAACTGATGAACTACCACATTCAGCTGATGCTGCTTAGCAAATGCTACAATTGTATCATTTCCTCCCCACTTTCCAAATTTCTTTAATTTGTCAACATATTCTTCAAAAGGGGAGTCATTTACTCTAAAAGACTCAAACTCTTGTCTATGGTTAATCATATAAGAAGCAGCTTCTTGTCTGAGATGATTTCTACAGTGACCTTCTAGCTGGTCTGCTAAAGCCCTAAAAAGGCAATTTCAGTCTCCTGATACTTTACAAAGACTGAGTCCCAAAGCATTTAACTGATCAGTGGGATTATCAAATGGGAACTGCCTATTTCCTCTGGACTCTCTTTGCTCTTTAACAGTTGCTATCATTAGGGTTTTTAGCTCTTTAGCGTCTACCTCAGGTCTATCTGAAATCTCTTCACCTATGAATGGTGCAGGCTTTACATGAGAGCAATGAATCCATGAGTCTTTTTCACCAATTTTAATGGCAGTAGGAGTTGTCAATAATACCTGAAAAGGTCCTTCCCAGGCAGGTTGGGTTCCACTGGTTCTCTGAAAATTCTTTACATATATTTTATCTCCTGGGTTGAAGTTATGCAATGAAAAGTCTAATGGTCCTGCCTGGACCACAGCTCCTGCCTCATGGAGTTCACGTAGCCTGGTTTGTAATTCCTGTATATAGGAGGCAACAGAAGTATCACCTCCCACCAGTGATGTATAAACTGGGAAAAAAGTTTTAGCTTGGATAGGAGGGTGACCAAAAAGCATTTCATAAGGAGATATATGAAGTTCTCCCCTTGGTCTACTTCGTAGATAGAATAATGCCAATGGTAGAACATCAGGCCATTTCAAATGGGTTTCAGTACATAATTTGCCAATCATACTCTTAAGCTCTTTATTCATACGTTCAACTTGGCCTGAACTTTATGGATGGTAGGGCGTGTGGAATTTTGGAGTCACTCCCAAGAAAGAGTAGATTTGGGATAAAATCGAATCAGTGAAATATGTGCCTTTATCAGAATTGATGCGGGCTGGTGGGCCAAAACGAGGTACTATCTCTTTAAGAAGAATTTTGGCAACAAAGGCAGCTGTGGCTCGGGGGCTGGGAAAGGCCTCCACCCACCGAGTGAGCTGATCAGCTATAACAAGGCAAAATTTATAATGTCCTGCTTTTGGCATAGTAATATAATCAATTTGTAAGTGCTCAAAAGGTGTATATGCTAGAGGACACCCTCCATAAGCTTTGGCCTTAAAAGCATACTGATTATAAGACTGACATGTGGAGCAGCCCGAGCAGATTCGAGATGCTGTATTAGTCACACCTGGTGCTATCCAGGTTCTCTTAATAGAGTCTACAATGCCTTGTGTACCAACATGGCCTTTTCTGTGAACAGAGAGGCATACCTGGTGGTAGAGTTTCCGGGGAAGAAGTGGCTTACCTTCCGGAGACACCCAGATGCCATTGATCTGTTTCGCCTTAAATTTCTTTTTCCACTTTTCTACTTCAGAATCGTCATAGGTTAGGTTGGAAGGAATATCCTCAGAAGGTGAAAGGTTAAATATATGTTCAGGAGCTTCTAATGCAGCAAGCTTGGCTGCAGAATCGGCGTGTGCATTTCCCTTTGAAACAGGATCACTATTCCCTGTGTGGGCAGGGCAATGTACAACGGCTAGGGAAGAAGGCAGTTTCAGGGCATCTAAGAGGTCCTTGATAAGGTCCCCATTGGCAATAGCCTTGCCCGAGGATGTTAGGAAGCCTCGTTGACGCCAAATCATACCAATAAAGTGGCATATGCCAAAGCCATATTTCGAGTCAGTAAAAATAGTGGCACTCTTACCTTTGGCTATATTACAGGCCTGTGTAAGAGCCACAAGTTCAGCAGCCTGTGCACTAAAATGGGAAGGCAAAGAAGCTGCCCAGAGGGTGTCATAATCAGAAACTACAGCAGCTCCAGTAAAACGGGTTCCCTCTCTCATAAATGAGGAACCATCTATATAGAGGACAAGATCAGGATTTTCTAAAGGTGTATCAAAAAGATCATCACGGGTTTTTTTTTTTTAATTTTTTTTTAACGGGGCAATGGGGTTAAGTGACTTGCCCAGGGTCACACAGCTAGTGTCAGGTGTCTGAGGCCAGATTTGAACTCAGGAACTCCTGAATCCAGGGCCGGTGCTTTATCCACTGTGCCACCTAGCCGCCCCTCATCACGGGGTTTTTCAGCCATATCAACTAAAGAAGCACAGTCATGCAACGGTTCCCCCGAGAATGGTAAGTTAGGGAGTAGTGTTGCTGGATTAAGAACTGTGCAGCATTTTAAAGTGATATTCTCATTACCTAACAGGGTTATTTCATACTTAGCCAGCCTTTGATCTGAAAAGGCTTGTGTCCTGTGACGTAGTAAGAGAGCCTCCACTTCGTGAGGGCATTGCACAGTTAGAGGGTTACCTAGGACCAAATCAGAGGCTTTTTCTACCAAAAGGGCTGTGGCTGCCACTGCTCTAAGGCAAGGTGGCGCTCCAGCCGCTACAGGGTCCAGCTGAGCTGAATAGTAGGCTATAGGGCGTTGGTTAGGCCCCAGTGACTGAGTCAGGACTCCAGAAGCCACCCCCCTTTGTTCATGCACAAAGAGAGTGAAAGGCTTACTATAATCTGGTAGTCCTAGGGCAGGTGCTGATAACAAGGCCCGTTTTAATTCTTTTATGGCTGAGAGATGCTGGGGATCCAATTGTAAAATGTCTGGGACAGAACTTTTTGTTAGAGCTATGAGAGGTTTAGTAATTTCACCAAAAGAAGGTATCCATTGTCTACAGTACCCAGCTGCTCCCAGAATGGCTCTCAACTGCCTCTTAGTAGTGGGGGCAGAGAGTTGTTGAATGGCCTGGACTCGCTTAGAAGAGACAGAGCGAGTTCCAGCAGCCAGAATAAATCCTAAATATTCCACCTGGGGCAAACACCATTGTACCTTTGACTTGGAAACCTTGTGTCCTCTCTTGTGCAGCTCCAGCAGTAAGTGACGGCTATCTTCCTGACAAATTTCAGCATTAGGAGAGGCCAAAAGTAAGTCATCAACATATTGTACTAGTGTGGAGGCTTTAAAGGTAATAGAGGCCAGATCCTGCTGTAAAATTTGGGAAAATAATGTGGGACTGTCTACAAATCCCTGTGGGAGTCTAGTCCAGGTCCACTGTCTATTTTTCCAGGTAAAAGCAAATAAATATTGGAAGTCCTCATGTACTGGTATGGAGAAAAAGGCAGAGCAGAGGTCTACCACTGTGAAACATGTAGATTCATAGGGAATGGAAGAAAGTATGGTAGAAGGGGAAGCCAATATAGCATGTCTAGGGATAACATAATTATTAATTGCTCTAAGATCTTGCACAAAACGATAAACAGGTTTACCATCTGGCCCAGGCTTGGGTTTTTTAACTGGCAAAATGGGAGTATTGCATGGAGAGTGATGACATGGAATAATAATACCCTGGCTTTTCAAAGCCTCAATTATAGGTGTGATCCCTTCTATTGCTTCCCTAGACAATGGATACTGTGGAATGGAGGGGGGTGGTCCCCCCTTAACTTTAAAGGTAACAGGCATGGCAGACTTAAGGAGCCCCACCTCATTAGGGGATGAGGCCCATAAAGACTCAGGAATGTCAGAGGGGATTTTGGATACCTCCCCTGCTGTTCCTTGAGCTTCTGTAAGTAAAATTGGTAATAAATGAACAGTATCCTCTAGCAATTTTAGGGAGACAGCCCCATCTGGAGCACAAGATATGGTTGCTCTAAGCTTGCAAAGGAGATCACGACCTAATAAATTTACAGGGGCATCAGGCATGAGTAAAAATGAATGTTCTACTGTTAAGGGCCCCATAGATACCATGCGAGGATTCAATTTTGCCACTCTCTGGTTCTTTCCTGAGACTCCTACTACATTCAAAAATCCTACAGGTCTACACCCAGCATCTGGTTTGCTTACTAATACTGATTTAGAAGCTCCTGTGTCTAGCAAACAGTCATAATACGTGTCCCCTACTTAGAGGGTCACATGAGGTTCATTACTCTGGGGAGGTGAATGGACTGGCACAAGTGCATTCAAAAAATCAGGATCTGGGAATATGTTGCTTTCATTATCTATGTTCCATTCCTCCCCTTCCTCTTGTCAATCCTGTGCCCCCCTTTGAGGGAGTCCACGGTTACCCTGATTCTGGTTCTGTCCTTCTGTTCCTCCCTGATAGGGTCTACGGTTATTCTGATACTGTCTCTTTGTATCCCCCTGAAAAGATTTATATCCATTTTGATTCTGCCTATAATATAAGGCCTATAATTACTCCGGTTGTTTCCTTTCTGATAAAAGTTTCCAAAATTATTTCGATTTCCCCCAAAGAATTCCTCAAGGCTCTCGGTCATTGTCCTCTTAAGGTCTTGTTTTCTAGTTCTACATTCCCTCAAGAAGTGTCCTTGTTTTTTGCAGTACTCGCAAAATTTAGGGGGTTGATAATGATTTTTAATTTTCCAGTTTCTCTGCCCTGTTGTTTCCTGTACTGGAGCTAAAATGTCTTGTCTGTTCCTTTCTTCTCTCTCATTTCCTTCGTAAATATATGTTGCTATTTCTTTAAGTCTGTCAGGACTCAAACTATTCCACCCAGGACATTGCTTTTTAAAATATTTCCGAATTTCTGGTAAGGACTGGTTTACAAAATGACAGCAGATAATATGGGCGTCTCTACTGTCTAATGGGTCTAGTCTAGCATATTGCCTGGCATACTTACACAGCCTGTCATAAAATCTATTAGGTCTCTCATCAGGTCCCTGAACTGTATCTGTAAATTTTTGCCAGTTATCAGTCTTTCTAATACAGGATTCCATTGCCTTCAGCAATGTTTCCCTTGCATCTTTCAACATATCAAAATGCTTAGGGTTATTGGGGTCCCAGTCAGGGTCTTGAATAGGCCACCCAATATCAACCTTTCCCGTGGCTTCCAGGCTGTTTGCTGCAGCTACTATATCTGCTCTTTCTCCTGGGGACAATATTGTTTCCATAAGGTCAGTAACATCATTCCAAGTGGGCTGATGTGCTCTAAAAATTGCTCTAAACTGCCTGATAACTGCTGTGGGATCTTCATCAAATTTAGGAGTGCTTTGTCCCCATAAAGCCAAATCCTTGGGTGTAAAAGGTGTGTATTGTCTGAGCTTACGTATAGTACCTTTTTGACCATGGGCGAGGATCTCTTGAAGGGGAAAAATTTTTACTTTCTCTGTCTCCTCTACAGGGGAATCATTTCTTTCTTTCTTTATTTGTTTGTTTGGCATGGAGGAAGTAGAGGGCGAGGGAATAAGAGTTGGGTCATTTGGAATTTCAGTCTGAACGGCCTTGGATTGAGTTGTATTATTGGGCGTTTCAGTTTGGGAGGCCATGTCTTTCTGCCAGTTTATTGTTTCAGTTTGGGAGGCAGACTCAGATGTAAACTGGGGCCTGGATTTTCTTTGTCTTATATTTTTAGTATGATAATTTTCGCTTGCTCTGGCCCAGATTTTCCAATAACGTAAATGTTCAGGTGGACATCTACTTAGGGTTCTTTGCAAATGCCTCAATGTTTGGGGATTGAATGACCCATATTTGGGCCATTCTTCCTGTAATTCCTCATGCCACATAAAACACAGTCTGATAAGCTCTCCTCTGGTCATGGTTCTATTTAGTCTAAGTTTTCCCTCATTCCAATCCATAAGTAGCTTTCCTAATGGGGAATCCCAGGGAATCATCTTTATTCTAATATTATCTAGGGAATGCCAAATTCTCCATACCACACCACAAAGCCCCACAAAACCAAAAAGAGTAATAAAAATATATTCAAATTCAAACTGGCCAACATCTCTGATTAGTGAAGGTAAAGCTAGAAAAGGGGTACTTAGGATGTTTAAAAGATCCATTTGAAATTTAAAACAGCCTATACTTGGTAGTTCTTTCCAATTTAAGGGGACAGGGGAGGGGAAATCTTACCCAATCAGAAGATCAGAAGATGAACATTCGGTTTTCCTCTTCGTGGTCAGCCAAACTGTGTAATTTAAGATTCTAAATGTGGATTCTAATCTGTTCCCCCAGTTTTGGGGGAAACTGACTAAAATCACTGATAAAACGAGTTTAGGTTTTTAAGGGTTTATTGGAAAAATAGAAAGAAAAAGATTGAGAACAGAATTCCAACAGCCTGGCATTCCTATCTTTCCTCAAATTTCCTGTGAAGTCCTCTGCCGCCACCACCATCCAGTCAGGAACCCAAAAAACCCCAGAGCTCTCTGTGCAGGCTCCCTTTCCTCCTTCCTGTCTCCTCCCAGACCATAGGAGGCTCCTCAAGTTGATTGGCTGGTAGCCTTGATAGACATCACCTATGAGCAAATGTCATTTCCTGACGCCAAGGAAAAGCCACAATGCCTCTGAGGCATTTTCCTCATGGTGGAGCTTTCCCACAGCAAGTCTCCAGTAGGTGGCATCATTCCAATCATTACAGATGGCTACCATTAGACACAAATCTGTATGAGTGTATACACACACACACACACACACACACACACATATATACACATGCAAATATATACATACATATATGTGTGTATATCTATATTTATAACTCTTCCTTCATAGGATCTTTGAGGTAAATGTGGGTATTTCTAATAGTCATATCGACTTGGTTGCTCAAAGTTGTTCTTAAAACAATTGATACTGTATACACTGTTCTTTAGGTTTGGCTCATTTCGCTCTCCATTATTTTGTGGAGGTCTCTCCATGTTTTTATAAAATCATTATGCGTGGGGAAGCTAGGTGGCACAGTGGATAGGGCACTGGCCCCGTAGTCAAGATGATCTGAGTTCAAATTTGACCTCAGACACTTGACACTTACTAGCTATGTGACCCTGGGTAAGTCACTTAGCCCTCATTGCTCCACCAAAAAAACCAACACCCCCCGAAATAAAATAATTATGCTCATCATTTCTTATAGCAGGGTAATATTCCATCATGAATATGTATCACAACTTGTTTAGCCATTCTCCAATTGATGGACATCCCTGCAATTTCCAGTTCTCTGCCACCACAAAGAAAGGTGCTATAAATATTTTAGAGTATATAGGTTCTTTTCCTTTTTCCGTGATCATCTTGGGAAACAATTCTAAGAGTGGTAAATCTGAGTCAAAGGGTATAAGCAATTTAATAATTCTTTGGGTATAATTCCAACTCTCTCTCCAAAATAGTTGGATCAGCTTATAGCTCTACCAATAACAAATTGAGGTCCCAATTTTTCCACAACCCCTCCAGAATGTTATTTTCCCCTTCTATCATTTTAGCCAATCTGATAAGTATAAAATGATATCTCAAGGTTTGATTTAATTTGCATTTCTCTAATCAATAATGATTTAGAGCATTTTTTCATATAACTATAAATCGTTTTGATATCTTCATCTGAAAACTGCCTGTTCACATGCTTTGACCATTTATCCATTGGGGAATGATTCATTTTTTATAGATTTGATGATGTTCTTTATATATTTGAGATATGAGACCTTTATCTGAGGAACTTTCTATAAAAAATTTCCCCCAGTTTTCTGCTTTCCTTCTGATCTTGGCTACATTTGTTTTATTTGTACAAAAACTTTTAAATTTAATGTAATCAAAATTACTCATTTTACATCTAACAATGCTCTCTCTCCTTTGTTCAAAAATTGCTCACCTATCCATGAGTGTGATAATATGTTCTATGTTCTTCAAATTTTCTTGTAACTTCTCCCTTTAAATCTAGGTAATTATATCCATTTTGACCTTATCTTGGTAAAGTATAAAATATTGGTCTATTCCCAATTTCTGCCAGACTGCTTTCCAGCCTTCCCAACAATTTTTACCAAATAATGAATTCTTATCCCCCAAACTTAAGTCTTTATACACTTGTCAAACACCAGGTTACTGTATTTGTCTGCTGCTGTAGATTGTATGTCAACTCTGTGCTACTGATCTACTTTCTATTTCTTAGCCAATACCAAATACTTTTGATAATTATTGCCTTATAAATATAGTTTAAGATCTGGCACTGCTAAGCCTAAACTTCTGTCCTTTGCATTTTTCCCATCAGTTCCTTTGATATTCTTCACCTTTTGTTCTTCCAAATAAATTTTGTTATTATTTTTTTCTGGCTCAGTAAAATAATTTTTTGGTAATTTAATTGGTATGGCATTGAATATATAGATTAAGTTTTATAAAATTGTCATTGTCATTCTGCCTACCCATGAATAATTAATATTCCTCCATTTAAAAAATCTGATTTCGTTTGTGTGCAAAGTTTTTTATGGTTTTGTTCACGTAGGTGTATTCCCAGGTATTTTATACTGTCTAGCTATCTCTTCCTGCAGGATCTTGTTAGTGATATATAGGGATGTTGATGATTTATTTGGCTTTACTTTATATCCTGCTACTTTGCTGAAATTAATTATTTCAATTAACTTTTTAGTTGAGTATAAGGTATTTCCTATACACAAAACTGATTATGTTCTGTAAAAACAATGAAATGAATAAAAAGAAAAAGAAAATATTAGGAATCCCATAATTTGAAAGATAGGAAATAACTTTACTGCTGAATTTTTGTGTACATATTATGTTTTGATTATTTAGCTGTCTGCTCCAACTTGAAATACGTAACAAATGATGCATGAATCATTGCATTTCTATCCCATCCTTTTCCAAATGCACGAAAAGAAAATATTTGTTTAAAAACAATATACCAGGGCAGGGTGGGGGGGGGTACAGCTAGGTGGTGCAGTGGATAAAGCACCAGCCCTGGATTCAGGAAGACCTGAGTTCAAATCCAGCCTCAGACACTTCACACGTACTAGCTGTGTGACCCTGGGCAAGTCACTTAACCCCAACTGCCTCACCAAAAAACAAAAAACAAAAACAAACAAAAAGCCAATATACCTTTTTTTTAACTTCCCCAGGAATAGTTTCAATAATTTTGACAACTGGCTTGTTAATATACAGTTTTCACATATTCATTTGATTGTATAAGCCTAGATGGAAAAGTCTAAGTTTGAAGGTATGTCAGACTAAGAGTTAAGAGAAAAAGAAACATTGCTGTTGGGAGAATGTTTCATCATTTTGTGTGTGTGTGAGGCAATTGGGGTTAAGTGACTTGCCCAGGGTCACACAGCTAGTAAGTGTGTGTTACATGTCTGAGGCCGGACTTGAACTCAGGTCCTCCTGAGTCCAAGGCCAGTGCTCTATCCACTGTTCGACCTAGCTGCCCCATGTTTCATCATTGTGGGAAATAGGTGGCCCAAACTGACACTCACATGAAATCAGTGAGAATTTCCATGAATATTAACAGAGCATAGTAGTGGGGAGAGGCCTTGTCAATGGATTCCAAAGCTTCCTGCATCACATAAATAGACTTTTCCTTCTACATCTCTGACAACTCGAATTGTTTCTTACTATTAGCATTTGTTTTCCTTTTATTTTTTTTGTTCACTATTTTACTATTTTCCCATATAAGGATAGTTTTCAACATTTGTTTTCATAGGATTTTCAGTTATTTGTTTGCCTTTTTAAAAATTCATCATTAGGGGGCAGCTAGGTGGTGCAGTGGATAAAGCACTAGCCCTGGATTCAGGAGGACCTGAGTTCAGATCCGGCCTCAGATACTTGACACTTACTAGCTGTGTGACCCTGGGCAATTCACTTAACCCCCTGTTCCACAAAAAAATAAAAACAAAAACAAACAAACAAAAAATTCATCATTAACTTAAAAGAAGCTGACTTTTAACCTTTAAATGATTGAAGGATTCTATTCATCTACTTGATATACAATTCTAAGTGTGAATCACTATGCCACCTAAAAATTTAGCCAAACTCATCAAGCTAAAAATAGATGAGGTGGGGGGCAGCTAGGTGGCGCAGTGGATAAAGCACTGGCCCTAGATTCAGGAGTACCTGAGTTCAAATCCGGCCTCAGACACTTGACACTTACTAGCTGTGTGACCCTGGGCAAGTCACTTAACCCCAATTGCCTCACTAAAAAAAAAAAAAAAATAGATGAGGTGGAAGAAATTCATCTGTGGGAAAATACATATATACACATACATATATGGATCTGCATATTTGTACAAATATCTCTATCTCTATAGGACATATACATATCTCATTTTTTATGCTGAAATCTATTTAAGCTGTAAGTAGTTGTAAAGTGAGTTTAGGAATCTAGACAAAAGGTCCAAGACCTTTGCTTCCCCACTCCCATTCAGCAAGTGGACTGAAATAAAAGGAATTGCATTTCCAAGTTTAAAAAACTTCTTAAAAGTCTCAAGATAATTAGATTCCTATAGTTTAATAGAAACAAAACTCCAAGCCATTTAACCTGTCCTGGAAACAACGAGCAGGTATGAATATCCCAACCCACATAGAACACTATCCTACTCCCCCACCACCCAAGAAGAAAACTACATGTAGGCAGATTTTTTAATACACTAACACTGCTCAGAGAACCTACATGCCCTTGAGCTAGGAATGAAGTCTAAGAGTTCTTTGCACCTGTACGTTATGCCAGGTATATCCCTTGCTCCCCTTTAGAGCAGGAAGCCAGTTCTCTAGTTCTTTCTGTATTATTCGTTCGTTCCCTCCCTCCCTCCCTCTCTCTCTCTTTTTCCATCTTCATCTCTCTCTCCCTCCCCACTTTAGTCAGCTCTAGGTCCTGTTTTAAGTGACTGTATAGAGTGTCTCCCCCTTTGACTATAAAGTATACAATCAATCTGATTTTTGTATTGACAATCTGTGTTGCTTTGCCTTTTGGGTTGTTCCCAGAGTCACACAGCTAGTAAGGCTGAGTCTGAACTCATGAGCTTGGTGTGAGAAAACGACTCTTACTCAATAATTCTCTGGAACTCAGTGGCGGTGATGTGTCAAAGGTGTATTTATTGTCATTCTCAAGAGAATGGGCAGCCCAGGGTGCCAAAAATGGAGGCTCAAAGGCCCCATTTTGTCCCCTAGTCCCTAACGTGAATGGCCCCTTCCCTTTTTCATCACTACTCCAATTACTCAAGGGTTAGAATCTATGTGCAAGAACTAGCTAATCGGAATTCAGTATTCCCACCTCTCTGCCTTGACTCTGCTTCTATTTCCCCAGGGGAAATTTCTCTATCTGAATTAACCCTTGAGAGGAGACAATTATGTATTTCCTCACACTTTGTAAACTCACTTCTGGTATGAGTAATGGAGGAGCCCTACCTCTAGCCCCAACTTTTGAACTCTCAGGGTTTCTTCTAAGCTGTTTCATTTGGGTTTACTACTGAAAAACAACAACAACAACAACAACCCAACAACCTTTTAATTAGCTGCTGAGCTAAAACTGGGTATACATACAAAAGGTGCATCTCTTTTCTGATGGCTTTTGAGGAGGAAGACTTTCTATAAGCCATCAGGTATGGAGTGGGACAACATCTCAGTCTGCCTTGTGTCCCTGAAGGCATGGCCCCTGTGTTCCTGAATTCCTGTTGTACTACTTCTTTCCTGATGGAAGTCATATGAGTACAATTATCATGGGAGCTCCTAATCTATGGATGAGACCAGGAGACATATCAAAGACATTGGAGATGCCATCACCAACTGGAGGCACAGAGATGTGGCAGCCTTGAGGAACAGCCTCCAAGCTCCAGGCCAGCAGTCTAACTGAGCAAGAGAACAACTTGTCCATCAGTTGCTCCACACCTAAAAGTAAACTTGATAGGTACTCCTTGAAGGGAAAAAGGGATTCCCAGGGTGAGGAAGTAAACATCCACCTTGCTGAAGATGGGTATTTTATAGCAATCACTTTAAGGTTGAGATGTGAGAAAAATTATTTTTCTATCACATTAATAACCAATTATTAAATTAGGATCTAGGTTTTTCCTTTCTATTTCCTCATTCAGGAAGTAGTCCCTGTAGGTCATTCAGCTAGTCTCTGAAAGCCAAGGCTGATAGATGAGATTGGTCTAATCCTCGAGGTACATGCTCCCATGATCTTGGGCAGACCCCACCAAACTAGGAGACCTTACTTTTGCTTATAGTATAAACAGAATCTGATAAAAGTGCATTCCAGCCCTAAAGCATTGGGCCCACATCCTTGCACCCCTCCATTGGAGTGTAGGGTAACTTAGCTCATTGTCATGGGGCCCAGAGTACCCCAGAAGTTTTCTGGGGCACATCAAAGAATCTTCTCCTTGAGAAACTAAACCAGAGGACAGATACGCCTAGAGAGATAAGCAGAACCAGATCAGACTGAGCTAGCTTGGGATTCCTACCCTTCATTCTGGTCTCCCTTACCCCTGGGGAGATAACTTTGGGTGTGGCTGCAGCCTTTGTGTCCTGAAGAGAGAGATGGCTTGAGAGATCCACAGCCACCCCTCACCCAATTCCCCAGCCACCACCAGTGGGGAATGGTCCTCCCTCACTAAAGGAATTTTCCACAGTCAAATGGTCACCCCTCCCCCAATCAGTCCTCTATAAAAGTACCTGCCAGTCTCCTGCTTGAAGAGATTGGTACCTCAGAGCCACATGCTTTGTTCCATACCTATCTCCCCATGAGAAGTCCAAGGATTTCTTTCATGGCTTCCCTTCCGCCCCCTCCCTTCCCTTGCCCCTAAATAAACTACCATCTTATTCTAACTGCTTTTGTGTGCAAGAGGGTGTAATTCTTTTTTTTTTTTTTTGCAGGGCAATGAGGTTAAAGTGACTTGCCCAGGGTCACACAGCTAGTTAAGTGTCAAGTGTCTGAGGCTGGATTTGAACTCAGGGAGTCCTGAATCCAGGGCCAGTGCTTTATCTACTGTGCCACCTAGCTGCCCTTGAGGGTGTAATTCTTTAAAGAGGAATTCCTAAGAACCCCAACCCCTAACCCAAACCCTGTACCCCATTTTTCCCCATAACATTTCGGCGCCCTGAACGTTTTAAGGGACACAGGAAATTCCCTCTTTCCTCTTCGCACACAAAACCGAGAGGTGGGAACCTCTCTTCTGGGTTTCTTTTCTCCCTCTCCCATCTGATTCAACCTCACGTTCGAGTCACAGAGAGGTAGAGAGAGGGTCAGTTTTTGCCCGTGACAGCAGAGGGCAGCCTGGGTCTCCCTCCCTCACTGAAAGCTCAGCCAGACGTCTGGACCACGCTTGGCACACAAAACCTGGATGTAGGGCCCTACCTTCTGGGTTTCTCTTCTCCCTCTCCCACTGGACTCAACCTCCCGATTGAGTCATAGAGAGGTAGAGATGGTTGGCATCTGCATGACAGCAGAGAGCAGCCTGGGACTCTCCCTCGCCAAAAACTCAGTCAGACATCCGAACCACGCTCGGACCCTCGGTCTCCACGTTTCTGGGTAAGAACTTTTATGCTTATGTGTCTATCCCTTGCCAGCGCTCTGCTCTTCCATGAGACAGGCAGCTGCGTTTCTCTCCCTTGAGAAAGCTAAACCTCACGTCTGAAGCATGTTCAGACCATTCTCCTTAGACAGTAGTTATGTGACAGAAAGGGAGTGTTCCAAAAAATTCTCTTCTGGGGTGCATCCTAAGAGATTGGACTAAACTAGAATTTACAAATTTGAGAAAGAGGTGCATGATACATTTTTGTAACAATTTATGGCCACATTATCCTCTAGGAAGTGAAGGAAACTGGCCTGTACACGGCACCCTTAGTTATAATACCATCTTGCAATTGGACAAGTTTTGCAAGCGTGAAGGGAGATGGACAGAGATTCCATACATATCGGCTTTTATGACTTTAAGCCAGAAGTCAAAGGGAAAGGATGAGGTCCCCTTGCCGGTTGAGAATCACCGCAAGTCCAAGCAATTAGCTAACCCTTCGAGCACCTCCTCTGAGACCCCAGCCCCTCCTGCTCCTCAAACTCATTTCCTACCTGTTTCTCCTTTCACTCCTTCCCCGCCTGCTTCCGTCCCTATGGGTCAACCACTGTCATGTCACTCTATGACTGAGACCTCCCCTTGCCTACCGGCTGATCTCAGAACCAATTCCCTGTGCCCTCCACAGCCAAGCTCCAGCCACACTGGGAGTGGATGTCAGTCTCCTTCTATTTGCCCGATCCTGCTGTACCCCATTTACAATCTTGGGGAACTCCAATATGTTCCCCATTTTCCTGTTCAGCCAATCCCATCTGCTTTACCTAATCTGCAGTCACCTACTTTGGCAGTAGCCAAAGAGAGAAAAGATGGCTCATGCCCGCTCCATAGACCAAGCTTCTATAATAGCAGCAGCCATCACCACATCTGCTACCAACAGAACTCTGGGTGGCCAAAATTCTGGCAGCTGCAAGTAAACCAGGACATAGGAGTGGGGAACACCGCATAAAGGTGAGGCCAGCTCTCCTACCTCTTTGTCCCCAGGGCAGCACCCAAGAGGACGGCCTAGCGAAAACCCAGCGCTCTGCAGCTTGGTCTCATGGCCAGCCCCTTGTCAAGCCTATGGCCAAGCTGGGCATAGGAGGCAAGCCTAGGAATGGTTCAGGGGAGACCTTTGTCTTACTCTCTGGTTCAGGTCCTACATTCAATCGAGGCACAAAGTGGGGATGGGGTAAAAGGACCCTAAAAATGCAGACAGACACTGCCTCTCACGAACTAGGCTTTGATATGATTACTTAACTCTAGTAAGGCAGGCCACGCCCTGTCCTGCATTCAGCCTTTCCAGCTTCCACTGGGGAAAAAGCAGTCACACTTTACTCCTGATCTGATAAAGTCCCTTTTCGGTTTTGCCCTGGTTTCTTTTAATTTTTTGTTTAAGTCTGTTCCATCTAGGCTCAAGGATTCATGGCACTGTGCCTACATGTGGCCTCCCACCCTCTGGACCCTTGGGATCTCACAGCTCCTCACAACTCACACTCCAGGCCTTCTCCACTTTTCTCCTCTCCCCCTCCCTTGCACCATGATTTCTTCAACCCCTGCTCAGCATGAAGCAGTTACAGAAGAATCTTCATCTCCTTTCCTTTTTTTTTTTTAACATATAAGGTATTTTATTTTTTCCGTTACATGTAAAGATAGTTCTCAACTTTTGTTTATACAAGCTTTACAATTTCAGATTTTTCTCCCTCCCTCCCCCCTCCCCTAGACAGCAGGTAATCTGATCATCCCCTTTCCTTTTATATAGAGAAGTGGGGAAATGTCATGGAGCACATCAAGGAATCTTCTCCTTGAGAAACTAAACCAGAGGACAGATACCCCTAGAGAGATAAGCAGAACCAGATCAGACTGAGCTAGCTTCGGAACCTCAACCCTTCATCCTGATCTCCCTTACCCCTGGGGAGGTAACTTTGGGTGTGGCTGAGGCCTTTGTGTCCTGAAGAGAGATCCGTAGCCACCCCTCACCCAATTCCTCCAGTCACTGCCAGTGGGGGATGGTCCTCCCTCACTAAAGGAACTTTCCACAGGCAGATGGTCCACCCCCATCAGTCCTCTATAAAAGTACCTGCTGGTCTCCTGCTTGAGGAGATTGGTACCTCTGAGCCATGTGCTTTGTGCCTGTCTCCCCATGAGAAGTCCAAGGATTTCTTTCATGGTTCTCCACCCCCACCCCGCTTCCCTTGCCCCTAAATAAACTACCATCTTATTCTAACTGCTTTTGTGTGCAAGAGGGTGTAATTCTTTAAAGAGGAATTCCTAAGAACTCCAACCCCTAACCCAAACCCTTACCCCATTTCCCCCCATAACATCATGAAGTAGAAAACCAACCAGAGTGATCCTGGTAGAGATGGATTCGTTTGTTCAGGTTGCATGATCAAGCCATGTTCTCAGCAGGGGAGCTGAAGACTTTTATGTTTTATGTTTTAATGTTTAGCCCCTTATTAATTGTTCATCAATCAGGGTTGATTTTCACATGTCAGGGGTACCTCCTTTTCCAAAGGTATTTAAACATTCAGTGATCTCCATGGTTTTGTCTGGTTACTGAGAGAAACCACTGAACATCAATTTGTTGATTATCAGGTAGCCTAATCAATAAATTGATTAGTAATTACCCAGAAACTCTGTCTTTTGGGTTTTTAATTTATTTCAGTTTTCTCACCCCAGGGACCAAGTGGATGAGAAGAGAAGAACTTACACATTCTTCCCTGTCTGTTCTCTTAGTCTTTGCTCTGCCTTCTGAGTAAATGTATTTTTGTAAAAGCTAATAGATATCAATTGACCAATTAACATCAAGGTAATGTTGACTGGTTAAATGATATTGGGAAATACACCATAAGGGACTGCTAGGCAATAGTATTAGAATTTCTCTGGGTCACCCTTAACAAACTGAGAAGAATAAGCTTCCCTCTGGGAACCCTGCCTGCCAGGATTACTGAAACCATTAGGAGTAATACAAAATTAAAGTCTAAATCTGTAGCACTTTTGGAGGAAAGAAATCTCTTGGCATCTTTGGAATCTCTTAGAAATTAATTTCTTTTTAATAAACTAAATTCAAAACTATTAGAAATGCATATGCATCTTAAGGGGAAAATTAAGATTAAAATTATATGTGAATGCTAGAAAATCTAATACTGTTTTTCTCATGATGAACAATGAAGACTTACATAGCATATAATGGTATCTGGAAATAAATACATTTATATCTATATATGTATCTATAGATATGTAATTACTATTAACATATTACCACAAAGCTATGGCTAATACTTTTAAGATATTTTGAAAGAGGCCTAACTTAAGACAACCGTAAAGTTTAACATATCTTTCATTGTTATCTAAAAAGAATAAATCTAAGGAGAAAAATAAGCTCTGTTCATAGGTAGAAAGTAAAAACAATCCTAAACTTTATATTAAAAAGGCATTTTAAAAGCAATCTTAAAGAAATATATAAAATGGGAGGTAATTCAAGAATATATATATACACAAAGATACATTTATATGCATATATAGATTTCAAATTGAATTTGTTTCTTAAAATAACCAAATTTTAATATAAAAACACAAAATTATAATTTCTTCAACCCCATACCTAATAAGATAAACCTAGAATAAAGTTTTAATTTATCCTATAGATCAAAATTGAACATTGAAATGATAAATATAGAAAGATTCAGAAATCCCTAGTGTGTACCCACCAGAAAACAGATTCTTCAACTCTGTTATATGATCGTTAAAATATCACTCAGTTACTGTTGATAATTTTCTTTTGTTTTATAGTATTTGATGTGGGATGGATTTACCGTCAAACTGATTGTGAGTCGTCCCAAAAGAATGACAAGATTCAGTGACTCAGTTTCCCAAGTTTTATTGCAATACTGTGAGTGAACACAGGGAGGGCACCATGGAGGTGTCTCTATGTCTCTGTTATAGTTAAGGTCTCTATGACCTTAACTTAACTATAACTATAACTGCAAACTCAGGTTAACTATCCCAAAGATAATTCCAGAATCATTTGTGTGAGTATTTGGGGAGGGAGGGAGGAATTTCATGAGGAATCAAAAGCTGGGTCAGAGTGCTACCTAAGATCATGGTAGCTCTGAAGTCAGAAGACAGGTTCAAATCCATTTTTGATACTACTCATATTTTCCTTAGATGTCCATTAATCTCTCTGGCCTTCAGTTTTCTCATCTATATTTGTTAAAATGGTGGTTGAATTAGATAGTCTCTTATACTTCTTCTAGCTCTCTATATAGGATCTTACAACCCTTTAAGTGTGGTTTAAGGCAAAAGTTGTTTTGTCTGGGTCAAAAGTTGTCAAGTCCGTGTCTGATTTTTCTTCATTTTAAAAGTATGGGGGGGGGGCAGCTAGGTGGTGCAGTGGATAGAACACTGGCCCTGGATTCAAGAGGACCTGAGTTCAAATCCAGCCTCAGACACTTGACACTTACTAGCTGTGTGACCCTGGGCAAGTCACTTAACCCTCATTGCCCCCCCCCCAAATACACCAAAAGTAGTGGGGGCAAAAGGCTATTTGTTATGAAGGTCCTTTGTCTTGAATGACAGACAGACACCTATTCTATAGATAGTGAGTTCACATTGAATTGGGGGGGTGGGGAACCATTGAATGTTATGGTAAGGGGTTCCAAAAGGGTTTGGCAAGGATAAGGAGGCCCAGATGTCACCATAAGACAGGGACTTACTATCCTGAGGGAAAAGAAGTCACTAGGTAGGGTCTTTTATCTGCTAGCTATCTGGGTTCAGTTTGGAGTTCAGTTGAAGGACACTTTGCTCCTATTATCCCAGGGTTTCATAAAAACTACTTTTGGATAATAAGGGACCTCCATCAAATCCAGGTGGTCCATATATTCATTTGACAGGGTGTTAGACCCAATGTTCTCTAAGTGTCCCTATAACTCTACATCTATCTCCCTAGGGTCCTATGCATGATAATCCTGATCTATTAAAAATTATTAAACAACTAAAATTAGCTTTGCTAGGAAATCTTTGTTTAATAATAAATATATTTGTATTGTGCCAGTTTTTACATAATACCTGTCCTCCTTATATTGTTGTCCCCTCACCCTTCAAATAGCCCTTTCCTTCTTCACCCCCAAGCCAAGCCTGCCCTCAAGATCAGGCTTTGTTTATTTGTTTGCTTCTTTAAACTTGGTGAGGCTTCCTTTGAAGAAGCAATTCATAAGACCACAAAGAAGAAATCATCTAGTCCAATTTCCTCATTTTCAGGTGAAGAAACCAAGGCCAGTAAAGATGAGGGAATTGCCCAAGGTCATAAAGATAGCAAGTGGAAGTCAGGATTCATAACCAAATTCCAAGTTCAGGACTCTTACCTCTCTGTACCACAATCACTGGTGGTGGTTTGTTCTAACCTCATGGAAGAAATATTATATTTCACTAGGCTGGAACATAGACAAATTCAAACCTTTCCTTTGATACTTCCTGAATTTTCAATCTTGTGCCAACCACTTAAACTTTATATCCCTTGGGCATCTAGTCCTGGATTTATCTACTCAGGAAATTTCCTGTACATATTTAAGTCACTCTATTCACCTCCTAGAGGTATTTCTATTTAATGCCTTTCATCTAATTATGAAAAGTAAGGAATTGTCCCTTCCCAAAAGGATTTCTGGGCTCTTCAGGATGATAGGGTAGCTATTGTCGGGGATGCAGGCTGGGGGCAATAGGTAGCCTTTCCCAGGGTGCCTGAAATAATATAAAGGCAACTTTGCCTAACTAGGGTCTTGCATATAATCATTGTGACATGAATAAGAACTGTGAATATGCTTAGAAGAAAGGTATTATTTTTGTTAGCATATCCTATTTGACAATGTATTCTTGCAAGATCTTTTTTTTTTTTTTAGTGAGGCAATTGGGGTTAAGTGACTTGCCCAGGGTCACACAGCTAGTAAGTGTTAAGTGTCTGAGGCCAGATTTGAACTCAGGTCCTCCTGAATCCAGAGCCGGTGCTCTATCCACTGCGCCACCTAGCTGCCCCGACCTCAGACACTTGTTAACTGTGTGACCTGGGCAAGTCATTTAGCCCCATTTGCCTTAAACAGTTATCTATGTTGATATCTATCATGCCACTGGAACCAAAAGGCTCTGGAGGAGAGAGTGAGGTTGGTGATTTTGCAAAGCCCTCCCTGACTTAAATCCAATTCAGTGCAAGTTGTAACATCACTGGCCGTGCAGGTCACAACTGGGGGACAATGCAACTGGTAAAATGAGTACCTCTTTTACTGTGAATTTCCTTAGGAACTTCCGAGGTGGGGAAAATCGTTTCAAATTAAGCATTTAGCTAGGGCTGTTGCCATGGCCTGCTTGCAAGGAAAAGCCTCTACCCAACAGGAAAACATGCAAAGCATAACTGATGGGAACTTATAACTAGAGGAGGGTGGGAGCTGAGTGAAATCAGTCTGCAAGACTTGAAAGGGGGCCTCAGGGAGAGGGAATTTTCCCAGGGGGAGGTCTTAGGGGCTTGCTAACATTATATTTGGGGCAGATTTCACATTGTAGATAAACATCATGCACAGCTAGCCTCATTTTGCCCCAACAATATTTATGGCCTAAACTAAGCAACTGAGCAAGGCTCCAGTGACTTAAAGAGTACAGGTATTCCATCACAGACTGACACAAAGTTTATCTTTTTTACCCTTCCTGTCTTAGCCTGTCTTGGATGGGACAGGACATGGCCTCTTAAGACAGCAGTAGGCTCTGCTGGGGTTAATGTTCATTTGAAGGTGGGCCCAGCAGATGCAAAGGAAGACAGAACTATAGAGACTACATGCAGTAGCATGTAGATCAGCAAGGGCCTTACCTGGGGCATGGGGAGAAGTCTCCATGGGAGTGTCCTGACACTTTAATGACAGCAATGTTTCTGGCAACAAAAAGGAGTACAGAAATCTCTGGACTTGTGCCCCATTCTGTTTTTTTGCAGGGCAATGAGGGTTAAGTGACTTGCCCAGGGTCACACAGCTAGTAAGTGTCAAGTGTCTGAGGCTGGATTTGAACTCAGGTCCTCCTGACTCCAGGGCTGGTGCTCTATCCACTGCGCCACCTAGCTGCCCCTGTGCCCCATTCTTATTTTTTTTTTCCTTTCATATAAGGTATTTTATTTTTCCGTTACATGTAAAGATAGTTCTCAACTTTCGTTTATACAAGCTTTACAATTTCAGATTTTTCTCCCTCCCTCCCCTCCCTCCCCCCTCCCCTAGACAGCAGGCAATCTGATATAGGTTATATCTATATATCTATATACATATAGATATATAGATATATAAACACACATATATATATACACATAATAACATTAATCCTACTTCTGCATTAATCCTATTACAAGAGAAAAAATCAGAGCTGTGATGCAAAACCTCAAAATAGAAAAAAAACAACAGCGCCCAAAACAAAAGAAATAGTATGGTTCAATCAGCATCTATACTCCACAGTTCTTTTTTTTTTTTCTGTGCCCCATTCTTAATGGGAATGCCAGAGAACATCAGGAACCCTCGATATTTCTATAACATCCCGAAATCATGTGCTACCCCAAAAGCATACCTGCTATCCCTGTAAATGTTCATTCATTTGCCTTTTGCTAATTTAGAAGCTGGAGTCAGGGCTTCAAATTTGTCCTGCTATGCTGAAGAAGCCAAAGGAAGGAGTCCTGACTCAATGGCCCCCTCAGTGGTGGGTACACCATAACTAGTTGTCAGTATACCAGAATCATTTTGGAGGCAGGAACCATCAGTGTACCAGCAATAATCTCAGTTTCTTAGAGATCTTTCGTGGTGGGGGTTAAAATAAAGTCAACAATTTGAATACAATTATGATCCTGTGTGTAGGTTCCCATCCTCTTTGTCAAGGATGAAAATTTCTGGGTTGAGAGCTCTATACCTGGAGATAGTTACATTAGGTTTGGATAGTAGACAGATCTCTAATACTGCAAGACAGAGACTACTGGCTGATATCAGATATCCTAAAAACTTAACTTGATAACAAGATAATTTATGGCCTTTTAAAATCATTTGTCATTGGTGAGTAAAGCAGTGATGAAAGTTAATCTAATTAGCCATCCTGATTTAAAAGTACAAAATGATTTTAGTACCATCTTTTTACATTTTCATTAGAAATTAATTGTAGGGGGTGGAGCCAAGATGGAGGAGGAAAGACATTAAACCCTCCGGGCTCCTGATACAATCACCCCAAAAATAACAATAAAAGAACCCTTGGGGGAAGAAAAACACACAAAAATACTGGATGAGAGTATTCTCCAGCTATAGATAGATTTCAGGGGGCTGTGCTGGGCCACGGATAAAGCCTAACCCCACAATGGGGCCGACACACCAGACACCCGCCAGAGGAATTTGCCCCAGTACTGCTGAATGAGCAGCAACACCTGCGTCTTCTGGAACTGAGCACAGTCGGACTGAACGGCTGGCTGGGGGTGGGGGTGGGGTGGTAAGTGCAGGGGTTCCAGTGGACTGGGGGGAAGGATTCGACTGTCCCACCCCAGCGGGCAACCAGGAAGAAATCCTGAACGGCTGAAGGCCAAGGTGGGGGAGGGGAGCAGGGGAGCAGTCTCATCGGAAGCTGAGAACCACACCACAGAAAGCTTTGCTGGTTGGTTCCTTAGTAAGTAGGCCTGAGGTTATTTCTGGACCTGAGAACAGGCCAGCTGAGATTAAAGCCTGCCCCACCTCAACCCAAAACACCTGGGACCCTCTGAAGCTGAGAACAGGAGTGGAGCCGAGAAGACGCACCCCACCACACCCCCCAGTGGAGAGTTTAAAATCAAATGAAAGTGAGGCCAGGCAGGCTGATAAGAAGCCCAATCATCCCCCAGGCCATGCTGTAGCTTGAACAGTGTGTCCTGGAAGTGGCACCACACTTTAAGAAGGAGTTAAAAGCCAAGAAATAGTAAGCCAGGATGAGTAGGCAGAGAAAGCAGAAGACCATCAAAAACTTCTTTAGGGGTAAGGTAGACCACAATACAAGCTCAGAAGAAGAAGATAATAACAGGGTCAAAGCTCCAACATCCAAAGCTTCCAAGAAAAATATGAACTGGTCTCAGGCCATGGAAGCTCTCAAAAGGGACTTTGAAGAGAAAGTAGGAGAAATAGCAAGAAGATGTAGAGAAAAGGAGGAAAGAATGGAAAGGGAAATAAGAGCGATGCAGGAGAGTCATGAGAAAAAAGTCAACAGTTTGAAAAGCCAAATGGAAAAGGAGATTAAAAAACTGTCTGATGAAAATAACTGCCTAAGAATAAGGATGGAACAAATGGAAGCTTAGTGACCTTATGAGAAACCAAGACACAGTAAAGCAAATCCAATTGAATGAAAAAATAGAGGGCAATGTGAAATATCTCCTTGGAAAAAGCTGACCTAGAAAATAAATCTAGGAGAGATCATTTGAAAATCATTGGACTACCTGAAAACCATGACCAAAACAAGAGCTTAGACACCATCCTCCAAGAGATTGAGGGAAAATTGCCCTGATATTCTAGAAGCAGAAGCTAAAATAGAAATTGAAAGAATCCACCGATCACCTCCTGAAAGAGATCCCAAAAGGAAAACCTCCAGGAATATTATAGCCAAATTCCAGAACTCCTAGGTGAAGGAGAAAATACTGCAAGCAGTTAGAAAAAAAGGAATTCAGATACTGTGGAGCTCCAATAAGGATAAAGCAAGATCTAGCAGCTACTACATATATTTTGGAAAATAAAATTCTATTCAAAATAAATAAATAAAATGAAGAATGAAAAAAAGAAAAAAAGAAATTAATTGTAACTGCAATCATACCTTTCAGGAAGGAAAAGAAAAAAATAAATATAAAAGATACCTCATTAAGGTCAGCTCTGATATAAGTCACATTTAGTATGAAAATGCAGTTTGCCTAAAAATACCATAATAGTAAAGTTAGGATAACATTTAAAAAGTAGTTGATTGGGAGCAGCTAGGTGGCGCAGTGGAGAAAGCACTGGCCCGGGATTCAAGGTGACCTGAGTTCAAAACCAGCCTCAGACACTTGACACTTACTAGCTGTGTGACCCTGGGCAAATCACTTAACCCTCATTGCCCTGCAAAAATAAAATAAAATAAAAGATATCAAAAAGTAGTTGAATGCTATGGAAGCTAGTAATCCTAGCAATGAAACAAAATATTAAGGGAAGGTAAAAGGTAAAATATCATAAATGTGCTTTACCAAAAACTCCAATTCCAGTTGAATAGCCTATTATGAAATAAAACTATTATGAGACAAAACGCCTACCAATGAAAAGGTATCAAATAGAACAGTCATCAGAACAGTAACATTTGAATGCTAGGGACATGAAAACTTGAAATACCTGTAAAACTGACAAAAAAGCTAAGACAATAGTAAACTTTGCTTTTAACTACATTATTAAAGGGTGTAATACTTCAACAGTATGGTACTTGGTTTGACTTATATTAAGAAACTCCTTACCAGAGCTATTGAGAAAAACTTTCACCAAGGCTAAGGGGAACAAGTTTTTCTGGCCCATTAGGGAAACTTCCAGTTTTCAGAATTGTTAAAAATATTCTTGCTATTTACACCTAGAAGCCAAGTGATTTTCCCCGGGGTCACATATTCATTATGCCTAGGGAGTATCCCAGAGGGGAAAGTTGAACCCATGTGTTCCTGACTTTGGGATCACTTCTTTGTGAATTCACAGTAATACTACATATCCAAAGAGTTTCAAGTTCTTGAGATTCTTTTAACAGTTCAATCTATAATAATTTATAACCCCAAAAATACAGATTGGTAAAATGAAGTAACTTGTTTTAAGATCATGCAATTAACCAATTTCCAGATCCATGAAATTTTAAAGCACTTTGGCTTAATGCAAATATCACAATAAACTGTGACTTTAAAAACACATCTTATTAGAACACATATTTCACTTAAAATAAGACTAGAATAAATTCAATTACAACTGGATCTCTATTCTCAAATAGTATAATTCTCAATTTATCTAAGGCTCATCTACTATCAGTATTTCAATATGAGACCATTATTATTAACAAACCCATTTTACATGATTTGAAAACAGAGACTGACAGCTATCCTTTTGGGACCTGTTGCAGTGGCCACATACAGTTCATAAAAACAAACTGCAGCCATCCCCTTTTCGGGGGACCTGTCAGAACGGACTCAAGTTACTAAGTCATCCATGGACATAACCAGACCCCGCCCCCCCCCCAATCAAAGAGCTTTAGAAACTCAAGCAAAAAGGACCCGAGTTCTGAATTTGAGACCCACTTACCCAAGTTGAGCCACTGATTTTGAATCCAGATTGGGAACTCTGGTAACTGAGAAGTCAGACAGATCCCTATATTTAAAGTGAATCTGATCTACCAACTTGGATTTTAAATTGCTAATATTGGAGATCAATTACCAATAAAAGTAACACATTTCTTAAAAACAGGTAAAAAAATATCAAGTGGGACACCTGGGTGGCACAGTGGATAGAGCACTGGCCCTGGAGTCAGGAAGACCTGAGTTCAAATTCGGACTCAGACACTTGACACTTACTAGCTGTGTGACCCTGGGCAAGTCACTTAACCCCAATTGCCTAACCAAAAAAAAAAAAATCAAGCTGTAGTCACCCTAAGTTTTTTATGTAAGCTGGGTACGTACATCTGTCCAGATGTCAGAATGTATATATAGCTCTGAAACCTGACTTACTGCTTGGAATTAATTTACCTTCGATGACAAACAAAATTTACCTTAACAAGTGGTAAATGACTCATTGTAACTAAACAGTGTCCCATTACCCTGGATTTGGCTCCATTCTTCCCTTCCAGATTCTTCTTAGACAATGGAAAAAAGAAACAGCTTTTCCTTTCCTCATCTATTCTCATTGTTATCCAGTTTTTATAGTCCTGTCTGACTCTTTCTGACCCCATTTGGAGTTTTCTTGGCAAAGATACTGGAGTGGTCTGCCATGACCATGAGGAAAGCAAGGTAAGCAGGATGAAGTGACTTGCCCAAGGCAATACAGCTACTGCAGGTGCAGTGCTCTGTGCACTTTGGCACCACCTAGCTGCCCTATCTATTCTCTATTTGTCCTAAATAGCTTGAAGACTATTCACCTTCTTAAGTCATGTTTCCATTGCATAGTATCTAGTGGCAATGTCCTGCTCAAAAACAAAAAAGCAAATAAAAACTGATAATCTGATATATTTGTCTTCTTTTCATAGGACAACAGGGAATGTTCTTTTTTAATCACAAGTATTTTATCATTTTCTACTTACATGTAGAAATAGTATCCAACATTTTTTTTTGTTTTGGTTTGTTTTGGTTTTTTGTGGGGCAATGGGGGTTAAGTGACTTGCCCAGGGTCACACAGCTGGTAAGTGTCAAGTGTCTGAGGCCGGATTTGAACTCAGGTCCTCCTGAATCCAGGGCCGGTGCTTTATCCACTGTGCCACCTAGCTGCCCCAAACACTGGTTTTTATAAGATTTCTAGTTCCAAATTTTTCTGCGTCCTCCCTCCCCAAGACAGCAAGCCATCTGATCTAGGTTATACATATACCATCACATATTTCTGCATTAGTCACAGCATGGAATTTTCAGTGACAGCCAGTGTTCTATTGGGAGAAGTTTGATAAAGCAGCACTTATTATAAAAATACATTTGATATTTGTTTAAAAAGGAGGGGGAGAAAATAATAGCACCCACCTCCCAGGGTTACTGTTTATTTATTTATTTATTTTTGGTGAGGCAATTGGGGTTAAGTGACTTGCCCAGGGTCACACAGCTAGTGTTAAGTGTCTGAGGACGGATTTGAACTCAGGTCCTCCTGAATCCACTGCGCCATCTAGCTGCCCCTCCCAGGGTTACTGTGAGGATCACATGATTGTAAAGTCCTTACCAGAGTGCCAGACATATGGCAAACACCATATAAGTGCTAATTATTGTTACTATTATAGATAAGAAAAGAAGGCCTGGGACAGAAGCCTGTGGGATGCCCATGGGACAACCTTCTCATTTCACAGTTGTTCTCTCCAAAGTTATTAATGAACTCCTAGTTGCCAAGCCCAATAACCTGTTCTCAGTTCTCATTCTTCTCAACCTCTCCACAGACACTGATACTGTCAATCACTCTGTCCTCCAGGATCCTCTCTCTCTAGGTTGCTGGGATACTACTCCCTCCTGGTTTTCCTCCGCCCTCTCTGACCTTTCCTTCTCATTCTGTCTTGATGGTTGCTCCCACTGTAGGGGTTCCTCAGGGCTCTGTCCTGGCCTCTCTTCTCTTTTCCCTCCCTACCATTTCACTTGGGGATCTCATCAGCTCTCATGGACTGATTTACCATCTCTATGCTGGGCAGAATCTGTGTCCACTGCTTGGTAAAAAGAGGAAAGGGGAGGGGAGGAGGGATAGTATGCACTAAAGTGTCTGCAGCAGGAGGGGATCCCAACATGGACCCCTGGCAGGAACCCATAGGCCAATTCTGGAATCTTGACTGGGAGGCAGGGTGGGAAGGAGTGATTAAGGAAGCACATTAAGGGTCAGTGTTCCTCTTTTATTTCATTTGGAGTCTTCTTTGGGTAGATTGATCTCTCTCTCTCTCTCTCTCTCTCTCTCTCTTTCATCCTGAATAGGGGGATGGAAGGGAGCACCATGCTGACAGTGTCTGCAGGAGGAGAGGGTCCCCATATGGCCTCTAGCCAAGGGCCTTGCTCTTCAAACTTAGGAGTCCCTGCTGAGGAAGAATCTGTGTCCATGAAGGTGGTGTCAGCTGGTCTCAAGCGCTGGTTGCCATAGTGACTGGTCTGTTTCCAAGGAAACGCCAAATCCTGCGGACCCTCGGGCTCGCTCCTTAGCAGGCCTCTATTATGTGGCCCTCACAACCAGGAGGAGGGGTGGGCTTCCTCCCCACTCTAAACAGCCAGGCAGGCACAGTCCTAGCTCCCTCAAGGGCTACAAAACAACAGGAGACACGCACACACATCCATGGATGGGGGGCAGGGAGAGAGATGGAGAGGGATACAGAGACAGAGAGAAGGACCGAGGGGCAGAGCCAGAGAGACAAACAGAGAGGCTGATTGGCCCAACGGGAGCTCTGTAAGGAAAGCGGCTGTGGGGCCGAGACTTGAGGCAGGACCGGGAACAAACGTGCCACCCGCCATGCCAGGCAAAGATTCACCCATCACCTCCCAGCCAGGGGCCAGGGAGTCTGTCCTTAGCCCAAATGCAGGACTCCATTCTGGAATTTCCCAAGATGCTCGCTCTCTCAACTTTGAGCAATGCAATGCTGAGTACAAAGCACGCAAAGCACCTGTCAAGGGCTACATGGGGACCAGGGGCAAGACCCACAGCAGAGTCACGTGGAAGCAGTTTAGGAGAAGGAACCCCAAATAGGTACCCGAGAAGCATATTTGTGTTCCCTGAGGAACACAGAAAACAGAAATTCCTCAATAGGTATAAGGGCCACGAATCCGAGAATAAAAGCCTAAAAATAGAAAGTAAAGATAAGTAATTAAAAACAAAAAAACAAGGGCATGAAATCCTTTTTTTTTTTTTGGTGAAGCAATTGGGGTTAAGTGACTTGCCCAGGGTCACACAGCTAGTAAGTGTTAAGTGTCTGAGGCTGGATTTGAACTCAGATACTCCTGACTCCATGGCTGGTGCTCTATCCACTGAGCCACCTAGCTGCCCCATGAAATCCTTTTTTAGGAAATGTGTAGAAAACAAAGTTTTTGAAACTCATGAATAAAAATATTGAAGAGAAGGAAAAGAAGAGGGATTCTCCCAGACTATTTACCTGAGAGGAATAAAAGAGAGGGGAAATCAAGTAACTGGATAAAAGGAAGAAAAAAGGAAAAAATAAACAAAATCCCCAAACTAGAGAAGGGAGAAACAAATGGGGAAGGGGAGATACTGAGGGAAAGAAAGCTGGTGAGAACAGGATTGCCTTTCATTTTTTTTTTTTTTTGGTGTGGCAATTGGGGTTAAGTGACTTGCCCAGGGTCACACAGCTAGTAAGTGTTAAGTGTCTGAGGCTGGATTTGAACTCAGATACTCCTGACTCCACGGCTGGTGCTCTATCCACTGCGCCACCTAGCTGCCCCCAAGGATTGCCTTTAAAAAGATGAAACTAAATAATTAAAGAGCTATAGTTCTGTGTTTAGAAAGTAAGAGAGAAAAAAATCCTAATTTGGAAAAAAACATAATACTAGAGAAAAAAGGAGATACACATCAGTGTAGCTCTCAGAATTCTTTTTTTTATTTTCAGGGCAATGAGGGTTAAGTGACTTGCCCAGGGTCACAGAGCTAGTAAGTGTCAAGTGTCTGAGGCCAGATTTGAACTCAGGTCCTCCTGAATCCAGGGCCAGTGCTTTATCTACTGTGCAACCTAGCTGCCCCCATTTTTTTAGCTCTCATAATTCTAAATGTGAATGGATTAAAAATGTCATTTAAAAAAGAGTTGACATTGGATAAAAACCCAAAGCCCCATAGCTTGATCCCACAGCCACTTTCCTGTACTGCCATGAGCCTCTCTGGTTATGTCTCTCTGGCTCTGCCTGTTGGTCCTTCCTTCTGTTTTTTTCTGTCTCTGTATCTCTCTCTCTCTCCGTGCATTACATGGAATTTTTACAAAATTGTGCCATCTATGAAGTCTCAGAGATACTGGAAACAAGTGTAAAAATGTCGAAATAGTACATATATTCTTTATAGACCATTAACACCATAAAACCAATAATCAATTCATTGACCACAAAAAAGGAACAAAGATTCAAATGGTGACAGTTGTGTGGAAGAAAATGATGATAAAATACCAATACTGCTGGGATACACACAGAGTAGTCCTCAGAGGAAAATCATACACCTACAAACATATACTAACAAAACAGAAAAATAGAGGATTAATAAACTGAATATTTCTTGGGAAAAAACTAGAAAGCCAACAAATAAACTGAAAAATAGCATAAAGGAGAAGACATTAAAAACTAGAAGAGAAATAGATAAAGTAAAAACCAAAAAAAACCCCCAACACCCCAAACCTTGTTGAAATGATAAATAAAATTAAATGCTAGTTCTTTTGAAAAGACCCTTAAGGGGGCAGCTAGGTGACGCAGTGTATAAAGCACTGGCCCTGGATTCAGGAGAACCTGAGTTCAAATCCTACCTCAGACACTTTCAGACACTTGACACTTACTAGCTGTGTGACCTTGGGCAAGTCATTTAACTCTCATTGCCCCACCAAAAAAAAAGACCCTTAAAACTGAAAAACCTTTAGCAAATCTGATTAATAATAAGGCAGAAAATTAAATCAACAACAAAGCAAATGAGTAAGGTAAAATCACAATAAAACCAGAAGAAAAAGAATAATCAGAGCCTATTGTAAAATTACAAGCTAACAAAACTGAGAACACAAAAGAAACAGAATTTCTTAAAACATATAAAATATCAAAATGACAGAAGACCAAACAGGATTTTAAATAACCTGATCTCAGAAAAGGAAACAGACCCATCTATTAAGAAAATTAACAATGAAAAACTCCTGGTTGTGATAGATTCATAACAAAATTCTATTAAACTTTTAAAGAAGAATTAGTATCCATAATTCACAAAAAAATGTCATAAACTAAGAAATAAAACATTCTAACAGGCTTGTTTTATGAGCTATAGTTCTAATATATAAACCAGAAAAGGGTAAAGCACAGAAAGAGAACAATAGACTAATATCACTAATGAATATTGATTCAAATATTTTAAATAAAATCCTGTCAAAGTACAGCAAATCTTCCAGGAAATCATTCATGATACCCAAGTGAGATTAATACCAGGGATACAAGGATGATTCAACATTAGGAAAAAATCAACAAAATTAATCATATTAAAATACAAGAGAAACATGAGCATCTTAATATATGCTGAAAAAGCTTTTAACCAAAATGCAACACTCTTTAATAATTAAAGTCTTACAAACTATATGCAGAGAAAATTATTTTTAATATGATAAAATGTATTTAAAACAAAAAGCAACCATCATATGCAATGGGTATACACTAGAACCCAATAAAAGTGACAGTAAAGCAAAGATGCTTTCTCTCCCCAATATCATTAAAATTCTGGGAATGCTAGTAATAGAAATAACACAGGAGAAAAAAATCCAAGGCATAAAGATAGGTAAAGAGAAGATCAAAAAAATGCCTATTTAGGGGCAGCTAGGTGGTGCAGTGGATAGAGCACCGGCCCTGGATTCAGGAGGACCTGAGTTCAAATCTGGCCTCAGACCCTTGACACTTACTAGCTGGGTGACCCTGGGCAAGTCACTTAACCCCAATTGCCTCACCAAAAAAAGAAAGAAAAGGAAAAAAAAAGATGCCTATTTGGTGATGACATGAAAGTTTACTTGGAAAAAAAAAAGCCTTGGGACACTAACTGAAAAAAAATGAAGAGCTTCAGAAAAGTATAAAATAAAACACGTCAGTAGAATTTCCATATAATAATCACCGAATCAGAGGCTATAACTACAATATACATGAAGTATCTGGCAACAAAACAACTAAAGCCCAGAAAAAACCTATATAGATTCAATTACAAAATGTCCTATAAAGAAATAAAGAACATCCTACATGAAAGTAACAGGAAAAGGCTTATGGAGTGGGCGAAGAGATGGGAGAGGAGAAGGGCAGTAAATGAATTTTACACTTATCAGAAAAGGCTCAAAGATCTTAAACTCATCAGAGCTGCCTCAAGGAGGGACTAATACACACACCCAACTGGGTGGAGTAATCTATTTAATCTGGGCAGTAAATGAGCCTAACACTCATCAAAATTCGCGCAAAAACCTCAATCTCATTAGAATTGGCTCAAGGAGGGAATAATGTACACACTCAATTGGGTGGAGTAATTTCTCTAACCCAGCAGGAAAATGGGAGGGGAAGGGGATAAAGAGAGAGGGGCAAAAGAAGGAAGGGCAGAGTGGGGGAGGGAACAGACAGAAGCAAATCCCTTATGAAGAGTGATAGGATGAAAGAAGATGGATAATAGAATAAATGTCATGGAGTGCAGAGCACCCCAGAAGTTCTCTGGGGCACACCAAGGAACCTTCTCCTTGAGAAACTAAACCAGAGGACAGATAACGCCTAGAGAGATAAACTGAACCAAATCAGATTGAGCTAGTTTGGGATTCCTACCCTTCATTCTGGTCTCCCTTACCCTGGGGAGATAAATTTGGGTGTGGCTGTGGCCTTTGGGTTGTGAAGAGGGATCTGTAGCCACCCCTCACCCAATTCCTCTAGTCCCTACCAGTGGGGGATGGTCCTCCACTGCTCACCCAATTCCCCCAGCTACCACCAGTGGGGGATGGTCCTCTCTCACTAAAGGAACTTTTCATGGGCAGATGGTCCACCCCCATCAGGCCTCTATAAAAGTACCTTCCAGTCTCCTGTTTGAGGAGATTTGGTACCTCTGAGCCATGTGCTTTATGCCAAATCTCCCCATGAAAAGTCCAAGGATTTCTTTCATGGTTTCCCTCCCCCCACCCTGCCCTTCCCTTGCTCCTAAATAAACTACCACCTTATTCTAACTACTTTTGTGTGCAAGAGGGTGTAATTCTTTAAAGAGGAATTCCTAAGAACCCCAATCCCTAACAACCCGTACCCCATTTCCCACCATTACATAAATATCATGGGGAAGGGAATAGGATGGAAGGGAAACAGTTAACAATAGTAATCATGAAAAAGATAAAAGGGGGGAAAATTGTACAAAAAATATTTATAGCAACTCTTGGTGGAGGCTAAGAATTGAGAATCAAGGGAATGTCCATCAATTGAGGAATGATGGAAAAAGCTGTGCTATATGATTGTAGTAGAATGGTCTTCTGCTACAGGAAATGACAAACAGGATGATCCCCAAAAAAACCTTGAAAGACTAGTGGTCGTTGTATAGTGAAGTGAGCAGAGCTGGGAGGACATTGTGCATAGTGACAGCAGTATTGTTCAGTGAGCAATTGTGAATGACTTAACTACTCTCAGCACTGCAATGATCCAGGACAATCCCAAGGGACTAATGAGGAAGCTTACTATTGAGAACTACAAAATTTACTGAGAACTGATTCCCCACCCAGTCCCCTCTTTCCCAGGCAGGTGAATTGCCTGGGGCTGACTGTCTTTGTCATTTCCAGACTCTGGATGGACTTAAGGACCTTCACCCTAGCAACTTGTCCCCTCCCAATGTTCCCCACCTTTCTCCCTGGACTTTACGTTATTATGTAAAAAGGGTCCACCTGCATTAAGTAGTTTCTATTCAGAGTCGGTAATGCCTATACTTAGGAGCAGTTCTATTGTTTCTTTTGTCAAAGGTTCATTTACATTAATTAGCTGTATGTCACTCTGGAGCAATCTTTTGGTTCCCTTTTTGTTCTGTTACCCCATAAAAACCCTGTCCTCTGTTCCCATCTTTGGGTATTCCTAGCTTCTGAGCTTTGCCATACCACGAGCTATAGTTCTTCTGCCCCATTAAAGACTTTATTTCTCCTATATTGATTGTTTCCTTAATTTCCAGGTTAACACTATGCACCCCTATAGAAAGAACTGATAAAAAGAACACTTGTGGACTGTACATATATAACCTGATTGCGATCTTGTGGAGGGGGGAGGAGAGGAAGGGAGGGAGAAAAATTTGGAACTCTAAATCTTATGAAAATGAATGTTGAAAACTACCCTTACATGTAAATGGAAAATAAAATAAATGTTGCTAAAAAAAAAAAGAAATAAAGAACAAACTGAGCTAGAACAGTATTCAGTGCTCATGGCAGGATCATGCCAATTGAACTGAAATGATGATATATCTTAGGTCCCAATTAGTATAAATACTGAATCCCATGAAATGGTCAAATTATTTGAATTTGTACTGCATATTTCCATTGAGCTGGAAACAGTAACAATATTTTACACACTATTTCCAATAGTGTGAATCTGAATACCTGCAACTAGTTCATGAGATTCATTCTTCACACTAATCTGTACATAGGAGTACTATTGAAATTAATTTATTCTTTTAATATTATAACAGCCAGTTTATCATCATAAAGCTTGACAAAATAATAAGTTCATATAGAAAAGGAGTTCAGGAATATAAAGAAAAATGGTGAAAAACGAAGGGAAAAGGGGGGAATAACACCTCTAGACCTCAGACAATATAATGATGTGTCATGAAAATCCTTTGGTAAAAAATATAGAGGTAGATTAATGGAAAAGACTAGTGAAAAGAGAGTCAGAAACTATGGAATTCAACAAGCCAGTCTTCAAGAAATCATAAAACCGAATTACTTGGGAAAGAATGGTCTATTTGATTAAAGTTTCTGAGAAAACTAGAAAGCAGTCTGGCAGAAATTAAGTTTAAATTAACAAAGCACATTCCACAATACAATCTAAAAGATACATGACCTTAATGTTATAGATCATATTACCAAGATAGAACAAAACCAGATCATCTACCTCACACAATTAAAGATAGAAGATATTATTAACCAAACCAGGGACAGATGTAATTACAAAAGATAAAATAGATCACTTTTGATTAAATGAAACCGAAAAACTTGCATACAGACAAAAATGATGCACCTAAGCATAAGAAGTGAAGCAGTTGAATTGAAAAAAAACAAAAAACATGACATCAAATTTCTCTGATAAGGCTTTGGCATCTATACTATACGATATATGTGTGTGTGTGTGTGTGTGTAAATTTATAAATATGTGTATATGTATATATGGAAATACAATATATTTTATATATGGCAATACAATATATAACACCAAAAGCAATTCCCCAATAAATAAGTGATCAAAGGATATAAATGTTCTGAAAAGAAGAATTATAAATTATTAACCACTCCAAATCATTAATGAGATGAGAAATGCAAATCAAAATCACCCTGGGGTTTCATCTCAAACTCTGCAAACTAGAAAAGATAACAAAAGATAGCAATAGTCAATGCTGGAAGAATTGTGGAATGTAGGCAAATTATAGCATTGTTGGTGGAGCTGTGAATCAGTTTTGGAAAGCAATTTGGAATTATGCAAATAAGGTGACTAAAATATCCATACCATTTAACCTGGAGATTCCTCTATGAGACTAATGCCTCAAGGAAAGAATTGAGAAGAAAGTTGCAATATATACCCAAATCTTTATAGCCATGGTTTTTTGATAGCAAAAAATTTGAAACAAAGTAAATGTTCATCAATTGGGGAATGGCGAAATCCTTTCCAGCTCTGAATTTCTGAGATTCTGAAGTGGGGGGAGGAGGAGGAACACAAAAACTAAAGTGGTTATGGCCTAAACATTTCAGTAAACTGAAATACCCAACATAGCCACTAGATAGCAACAAAATACCATGTTCCTTTTCTCAATGGTACTTAATTGGTCAACAAGCACCCATTAAGCCCCTAGTATAGGTCAGGCCCTGTCCCAGGTGCTGGGGATAGATGGACAAAAAGGAAACAGGCCCTGCTCCTCAAAGGAGCTTCCAGCATCCCAGTGGTGGACGCAGCAGGCACATGTATAGCTGTATCCAAAATATCAGCAAAATGCAAAGTCATCGGTTGGGGGGAGGATCGGGGTAAGAAAGAGCCAACCACTAGGAAGGTGGGGGTGGGGGGTCAGAAAAAGCCTCATAGAAGAGGTGGCGCTGAGGAAACTGGAGACTTTCCGAGGTAGAAGTGAGGATGGAATGCATCCCAAGCATGGGGCACAGCCTTTGCTGGCAACTGACTGAATATGGGGCTGAGGGAGAGTGAGGAGCATGGGAGAGGGACGGAGAGAAACACCAACAACTAAGACAAGACAGTCACTGCCGTCAAAGAGCTCACCCTGTAGTGGGGGGAAGGGAATGCATAAAAAGAAGCTGGAAATGGGGAAGAGCAGCAGCACACTTTAGAGCTGATGGCTGGGAAGTGAGGGGGAGGCTTGGTCCCCTGCAAGATTAGGTGAGAGCTCACCTATCAGAAAATGACTTTGAGGATGCAACCCTGGGTGACTGGAAGGATGCAGGTGTCCTGGATAGGGAAGGTTTGAAAAGGATGGATTTGGGGAAAAATAATGAGTTCTCTTTTGAACAGGTTGAGATTGAGTTGCTTATAGGTCATTGAGTTGTTTAAAGCGGCAGCTAGCCAGTCTTTTCTCCTTTGATTTACTTTTTCTTTCCTTTTACAAGGAAGAGGGAGAATGGGTCCCCACATGGAGCCTGTGTGCTAGGTCATTAAGTGCCAACTGACTGAACAAAAAGCATTTATTAAGCTCCTATCATGTGCCAGACCCTGCGCCTTTGGTCTTAAGGAGTGTACATCCTTATCCCTAAAGATAACTTGAATGTATATATTGATATATGCAAAATATTGAGAAAATGTCAGTTAACTGGGTGGGGCTGCTGCGCTCTAACACTCAAACACAAGGAAAGATCCCAGGGGGGGAAGTTTCATCTGAGCTGACCTTTGAAGCAAACAAGAAATTCTTCTAAGCTGTGGTCCAAGGATGGAGGATAATGTGGGCAAAGGCACATACATGGTAAATGATGTGGTTTGTGTGATTGTAGAAGACATGAAGGAGTGTTCTATAGAATGCAGTGAGAGATGTAGGTTGCAGCCAGATTGGGAATGGCCTTCAAAGACAAACCAAAGAGTTTGAATTTGGTTCTAGAGCAGAGTTACTTAATCTCCTTTTGGTTTTCTTTGTTGGCTCCTTTGGCAATGTGGACCCCTTCACAGAAGGATGTCTTTAAATATATGCAATAAAATATAAAAGATGACAAAGGAATTTGAAAAATAGTTATCAAAAAAGGTTTTAAGCATTCATAAGCTATATGTAAATCTAAGAAGCCTGGTCCCATGAAAAGATCTCAGCCTCGGCAATATCCTGTGGGAGCTAAGTGGAGAGGGATTAAAGGCAGGGAGACAATTTAGGATGCTATTGCAACAGTTCAACGGGAAGTATTAGTGGATAGGAGGATATGGATGTAAGAGATGTTGTGTTCCAATAACAGTAAGAGTTGGCAATTGACTGTTGGTGGAGTTGTAAATCTATCCAACTGTTCTGGAGAGCAATTTGGTACTATGCCCAAAGGGCTATAGAACTGTGCATACCCTTTGATCCTGCAATGTCACTGCTAGGTTTATATTACAAAGACATCTCAAAAAGGAGTAAAAGACCCCTTTGTACAAAAATATTTCTAGCAGCCCTTTTTGTGGTGCCTAAGAATTATAAATCAAAGGAAGGCCCGTCCATTGGGGAATGGCTAAACAAGTTGTGGTATATGATGGTGATGGAATATTATTGTGCTCTAAGAAATGACAAGCAGGATGATTTCAGAAAGGTCTGGAAAGACTTGTATGAACTGATGTATAGTGAAGAGAGCAGAACCAAGAGAACGTTGTGCACTGAGACAGCGATATTGTTTGGAACTGTGAATAACTTGACTATTCTCAACAATACAATGATCCAAGACAATCACAAAGGACTAAGGATGAAACATACTATCCACCTCCAAAGAAAGAACTTATATTGATAGAACACAGACTGAAGCATGCTATTTTTCATTTTCTTTCATTTTTTTCTTTTATTCAAGTTTTCTTATACCAAATGACTAATATGGTAATGTTTTGTATATATGACTAGTTACAACCTGGGGGGGAAGGAGGGATAACAACTGATTAACTATGGGAATATGGGAGAGTTGGGAGCATGGGAAAGAACAAGACAGATGAAAGGAGAGAAAGGAGGAGAGGGAGGGAGAGACAGAAACAGACAGAACAGAGAACATATTAAGCACATCTTATGTGCTGAGCACTATGCTAAACAAGGAGGAAACCAAGTATTGTCTTATTTAGCAGCAAGTAAAACAAGACATTGCCTGATCTCAATGGGGGAAGAGAATACATAAAAGAGAGTTTGGAAAGAAGAAGGAGAAGCAGCATGGGAAATGAAGTGGAAGTTTGGTTCCAGGCAAAGACAAGGGGAGAGTTCACCCAGCAGAAGGTGACTTTGTTGTTGCAATCCCAGGTGTCTAAAAGGGAGGGTGGGTGTGTCCTTGACAGTATTGGGAAAGTTCAGAAGAGGGTTATGTTTGGGGGGAGACATAATGAGTCCTATTTTGAACAAGATGGATTTGCAACATCATCAAGTTCAAAAAGAGTCATTTCTGCCTAGATTGGCTTCGTCCTTTCCTTTCCTCCAGAGGTGGAACATGAGCATGCTAAGCATGGGACATCCCTCCCCAGGTCCAGGGAGCAGGTTCACTCCTGGGGAAGCTGCTTTGCTTCAGGCTCAGCTCACACTGGCCTCAAGGAGGTATGTCATTTAGATTCCTGTACAAAACGACGGCTCTTTGAATGTGGGTCTTTTTGGTTTCGGGAAACGTATGCATACCTAGGGGTGTGTCAGTGTATCTCTTACATGTGGGACTTCTAGATCAGCATCTGCTGGTCTCCCATCTCCCCTCTGCCCTTTAGCACTCACTGAAACAGGGTTGTGCCTCCTGTCTCTCTAAAAGGATTTAAAAAAAAATGCTCTTAACAAATATCTATGGGCACCAGAGGCTGACTCAGTTTTCCATTTAAATCAAGAAAAAAAACCACTCAAGCAAAAATCATTTATCAAGTGCCTGCTATGTGCTAGGTCAGAGAAGGGGCAGGTGTAGTGGACAGTGCTGGCTTCCAAACCAGAAAGCCCTGGGTTCAAGTTCTCTCTCTGGTGCCTAGAAGAGCTGCTCAGTGTTCGCAGCCACTACATAATATGAAAAATTGAAGAGAAGGGGTCAGCGTGCATTGGTAGAAGAGTTTTCTCCCCTGGGCACTCCCTTTGCCAAAGGCATCACAAGTCCCTACTATCATCGGATCCAGTGTTTCAACATTCTGCATGTGAGATTTAAAATTGGATATTAGATCATAAATCTCCCCTACTTAACCTGCATGAAGCTGTATGTAGAATGAGGTTTTGTGGGAAATAATCATAGTCTGGACCCTGGGTCTCTGGACAGTGTATTCTTTTATGTAGAATTGTCATTTTTATTATATTCTCAGGCTACCTGTGAACAATTGATATTTTTCCAATTGTTTAGATCTGATTTTATTTATGTGAAAAGTAATCTGTTCTTCTATGATTTGCTAATGTCTGTATGAACCATGTCACACTCATGCTCCATAAACTCCAGTGGCTTCCTATCACCTACTTCAATATTAGCCATGTTACAAAAGGAAACATATATCCTTCAGAAAGGCCAAGAAAAATAAAGAAAGTTTAAAAAGTGTGCTTCAATCTGTATTCAGACTCCATCAGTTCTTTGGAGATGGATAGCATTTTTCAACATGAGTCCTTTGGAATTGCCTTGTGAGATTAAAATTGGATATTAGATCATAAATCTCCCCTACTTAACCTTTCCCTTAATTTATCTCCCAGACTAGTAAATGGAAGAAGCTTCTGGTTTTCTAGATAGAGCCTTTATTGTATGGTAGTCACAAGGTGATGTAGATTAGAAGGATAGGAAAGTAGAAATACAATACAAATCGTCTTAAGTCTAGGCTTAGTCTATATTCCGTATAAAACTCACCAAAACCCAAGGCCACTTTTGGGGAGAGAGACCGAGTCAAGTGCGTGCTGTTAACCGAGAGCCGGGCCAAGTCAAACTCCAGTCCGGGTCTGTCTGTGCAGCGCAGCCAGGAGACCAGCGGAGCAGAAAAAAGCCCCACTTCCGTTCTCTCCTTGCCTTTTCAGCTCGCACCCCGGAAGTCGAGTGCATAGCAGGCAGTCTGACATGCGCAGCAGGCGCACTGGCGTGCGTAGCTCATGCCATTGGTCTCCTCCCCGAAAGGGTGGTCCTTAAAGAAAAACTGGCGTCTTTAAGTTATCCTAACCGACTGTTAAAAAAAACTTTCATATTTTTTACCACAGCCTTGCAACACTCTCTTGCTGAGAATAAGCCATTCACAGCTGATAAATATTCTCCTGGTTCTGCTCACATTTCATCAGTTCATGTAAGTCTTTCTAGGTGTTTCTGAGAGTAGCTTGTTCATCATTTCATATAGCACAACAGTCTTCCATCGTAACCATATACCACAACTTGTTCAGCCATTTCCCAATTGATGGGCATCCCCTCAATTTCCAATTCTTTGCCACCTCAAAAAGAGCTGCTATAAATATTTTTGTATAAGTTGGTCCTTTCCCCATCTCCATTAATTTTAGTGCCTTCTCTCTGTTGATTACCTCCAATTGATCCTGCATGTACATTGTTTGTACTTAATTATTTGTTTGTTGTCTCCCCCATTAGACTGTAAGCTCCTCAAAGACAGGAGCTGTCTTCTGTCTTTCTTGTGCTAAGGAAGCATCCTTGCTGCTTAGCACATTTTGCCTGGCACAGAGTAGTAATAGATAAATCATAAATAAATTTAATAAATGCTTGTTGACTGACTGATAGATTGACTATGCCTCTCCTAAGATGTGTGGAAGATGACATATTTGCATCAGGCTCTAGAAGAGAGAAGTTTTTCAGAGAACATTGGGTCAACAGTGCAACCATGTCACTGTAGGCCCCCTTGTGATTTATATGAATATCACTGGCAATCAATATGGTATCCAAGAGAAGTAAGGAACATGTTGAAAGGTTGTTAATTGCTAAATGAATCAGCAATAATTAAACTTTTACTGTTTAATGTTCTCTATATTCATATTGTTTAATTGGATATCATTTTTAACCCCCAAAAGGAGCAAGCCCTCCCACCTACCCAGTGTGTTCCAAGACCATCTCTTAGCTAACTATGGCTTCTCATGCATAGGTTCAGCAGGACACAAACACTGTTGTTTATGTAACAGGCTACCTACAGAACCTTTCTACCCATCTTCTCTGGTGCAGAAGTGATAACTATTATTGAACCTGATGGTATCTGTCACAGAGTAAGCTGTCATGGAAATCCTTTCAAATGTCCCATGTCAACACAAGGCAAAGCTAGAGTAAGGAAATTCACTCCTTCAGGATAGACTATCATGTCATAGGCAGGAAGTCAAAGAACTCAAGTCAGGTTAATAACTATCTATTCAATGCTTACCACATGGAACTCTGCATTTGGGGAAAATAATTATCTTTTAAATTTTCCCAAATAAACAAGATATATAGATCATTACAAAATATAAAATGGGGGCAGCTAGGTGGTGCAGTGGATAGAGCACCGGCCTTGGAGTCAGGAGTACCTGAGTTCAAATCCGGCCTCAGACATTTGACACATACTAGCTGTGTGACCCTGGGCAAGTCACTTAACCCCAATTGCCTCACTTAAAAAAAATATATAAAATGGATGATTTTGATTATATAAAATTTAAAAGGTTTTGTACAAAAGAAACCAATGCAACCAAAATTAGAAGGAAAGCAAAAACTGGGGAAAATTTGTTTCAAATAAGTAAGGCCTCACTTCTCAAATATATAGAATAAGAATACAAATCATTCCCCAATCAATAAATAGCAAAGGATATGAAGAGGCAATTTTCAGATAAAGAAATCAAAGCTATCTATAGTCACAGGAAAAAAAATGCTCAAATCACTATTGATTATAGGAATGCAAATTTTAAAACTTTGACGTACCACCTTAAGCCTAATATGACAGAAAAGGAAAAATTATAAATGTTGGAGGAGGTGTGGGAAAAGTGAGACACTAATGCACTTCTGATGTAGCTGTGAACTGATCTAGCTATTATGGAGAGCAATTTGGAACTATGTCTAAAGGGTTATAAAGCTTTGTATACCCTATGACTCAATAATACCACTACTAGGTTTGTATCCCAAAGAGATAAAAAGGTAGGGGGAAGGGAGAATCTATTTGTACAAAAATATTTATAGCACTTCTCTTTGTAGTGCCTAAGAACTAGAGATTGAGGGGATGCCCATCAATTGAGGAATTACTAAACAAGTTGTGGTACAGGATTGTAAAGGAATATTGTTGTGCTATAAAAAAATTATGAGTAGGACGATTTCAGAAAAAACCCTGGAAAGACTTACATGAACTGATGCAGAGTGGAGTGAGCAGAACCAAGAGAATATTGTACACAGTAACAGCAATATTATACAATGAACATCTGTAAATGTATTAGCTATTCTCAGTAATACCATGATCCAAGATAATCCCAAAGGACTCATGAGGAGGATGTTATCCACCTTCAGAAAGAACTGATGGCATCTGAATAGAGACCAAGGAACATTCTCTTTCTCTTTCTTTCCTTTTTCTCTTGTTTTGAGTTTTCTTCCACAAAATAACTAATATGGAAATGTTTTAAATGATTGCACATGGATATGAAGGAAATTACTTAGGAAAGAATGGTCTATTTGGTCTATCAGATTGCTTAGTGTCCCAGGGAGTAGGTAGGGGAGAGAGGGATAGAATGTAGACCTCAAAACTGAAAAAAATAACAAATGTTAAAATTGTTTTTATATGTAATTAGGAAAAAATACAATATTATTTTTTAATGTTCCAAATAAATTGGTCTATTACATTTCTAGTCTTAGAACATCTAGAGAGATGGGATAAGAGAAAATAAGATGCTATGGTTACACCCCTGATCTTTGAGGCAGGAAGGCCTGGCTCCAAATCCTGCTTTAGGCACTTACTCAGGCAAATCAATTCACCCCCTTGGGCCTGTAGAAGGCTTCTGAGGTCCACTCCAGATCTAAATCTCTGACTATGAGCCTGTGGACTTGTTAAGTGACTGGAGGAATGGATGGAGGAGAGGAAATCTGAGAGAACAGGTGGAGACTATCAGACACTGGGAAAGGCTGGCAGTGACAGAAAGGAGAGAGAGGGGGGTTTGTTCAGCACGGAGTGCCACAAATGCAGGAAGAGCAGCACTGGAATTGGAGTCAGAAGCACCACATTGGAATCCTAGCTCAACTACTGAGTACAGTTATTACAGATGTAGCCTCACCTACTAAGTCGTATTGAATACTCCAGGGCTAATGATTGTGACAAGGCTTGGGTACCTCAATTCATCTTCACTCCTGATTTGACACTGGCAAAGTTTTAGTCAAACCTGTAATATTTGTTTTATAATTTTCTTTCAAAATTAAAAATCACTATTTAAATGATCAATCTCTTGTATTTATTTCCTCCAAGATTTGCTCTTGTTGATGAGCAATAGAGTATATGTTGAAAATCAGCTCAATATTATCTTTACTATTGAATGTGTCAGAATACCTTTTACAGAGGTAAGATGGTGATTTTAATGGAGATGATTTAGTCTGACTTCCTACAGACACTGAAGGAATTCATAACTTCACTTCATATGTCCATTATTCTCTTTGACTTCATTCTGCCTCCTTTACCACTGGTCAAATGTATGTTTGGTGTCGCATCATTACAATCTAGTAAATCTAGACTTTAAAAGAGTCAAAGTATATTACTATGGTTGGAACACACAATGGCAGACAAAATGTAAAATATCTGAACCAGCCACATTATTATTCATTCTCATTAGTCTACCTTGTCAATTCTGGTTTGGGATACTAGATGTCACCAAAAGACTGTGCTCTATTTTGTAAATAGTAATTAGTGCATCAAAAAGCATTTCTTAAACTCCTATCATGTGCCAGGCTGTAGGCTAAGTGCAGGGGATACCAAAACAAAAAGAGAAACAGACCTTGCTCCCAAGGAACATGCATCCTTTTGCTAGAGACAACAAGCATTTATATCAATATCAGCCAGGCATGGGGCAGCTAGGTGGTACAGTGAATAGAGCACTGGCCCTGGAGTCAGGAGGACCTGAGTTCAAATCCAGCCTCAGACACTTAACACTTACTAGCTGTGTGACCCTAGGCAAGTCACTTAACCCCAGTTGCGTCACCAAAAGAAAATCAGCCAGGCAGTCAATAAATGTACTGTGCAGAGGCAAAAAACAGTCACTGCCATCAAGGAACTTCCAATCTAATGACAAGTAAACAAATATATGTGTTATGAAGAAACAAATGAAACAGAACAGGAGAGATGGGACAGAATTAAGAGAGAGGAGGGATTCCAATTATGAGGTACTGTCGAAGGGGGGATATTACCTGGGAACTGCAGGATGCCAGGAGAGCCAGGAGGCAGGGATGAGCAGGGAGAGCCTTGCAGGCAGGACGGACAGCCAGAGAAAATGCCCATAGCTGAGAGATGGAGGGCCTGGGTCTGGAACAGCAATAAGGGCAGGATCACTGGATCAAAGAGTCCTCAGCAGGGAATGAACTACAAGAAAAGTTAGGTTACGAAGGACTTTGAATGCCAAATAAGAGATTGTAGTTGACACTGGAGTTAATAGAGAGACACTGGAAATTATTGAGCAAGGGCATTACATGGACAAATCTGCACTTGGTGGCTGAATGGAGGGTGGGTTGGAGCAGGGAGAAACTTGAGACAGGCAGACCCTGCAGCAGGCTGGGCCAAGCATGAGGTCATGAGTGATGGCAGTATCAGAAGTGAGAAGGGGGCATATGTAAAACATGTTAACAAGGTAAAAGCAACAAGCCTTGTCAACAGATTTGATATGCTGAGAGGAGAAAGTGAGGAGCTAAGAGTGACTCCTAGGCTGCAAGCGTGAAGGACAAGAAGGATGGTGTTACCCTCTCCAGTAATAGAGAGAAGGCTGGAGGCAGGGAGGATGTGGGGGAGGGCATAATGAATTGTGTTTTGGACATGTTGAATATGGGTGTTTACTGGAACCAGAATCCCGTCCAAGATGTTTGAAAGATAGCTGGAGATTGGGGTTTGGCAGAGATGTTAAAGGAGGATTGGTAGACTTGAGAATCATCAATATAGAGATGATACTTAAATCCTTGGGAGATGAAGAGATCACCAAGTGAAGTATTATAGAGAATAAGAGAAGAGGACCCAGGAGAGAACCCTTTACAGCACCGATAGTGAGAAGGTGTGACTTGGATGACGACCCCACAGAAGAACCTGAAAAAGAGCAGTCATATAGGTAGGAGGAGAACCAGGAGAGAGAGAGAGAGGTGTCCTGAAAACCCAGAGAGTGTCGAGGATGAGAGGGTAATAATAGTGTCAAAGGCTGCAAAGAGGTTAAGAAGAATGAAGGTGAAGCAAAGGCCATTGGATTTAGCAATTTCGAGATTATTAGTAACTCTGGAGAGAGTGCTTTCAGTAGAATGATGAGGTTGGAAGCTAGATTGGAAGATAAGAAGAGAATGAGAGGAGAGGAAGTGCAGGCACCTGGCCTCTTCAAGGATTTTAGCCAGAAAGAGTAGAAGAGATATAGGATGAAAATTCACAGGGATGGAGGGATCAAGACGGGGTTTTTTTCAGGACAGGAGAGACATGGGCATGTTTGTAGGAAGTAGGAAAGGAGCCAGAATGAAAATAAGTAAAATTATGAGGATGCCAGATGGGGCAATCTATTGGAGGAGACTGGATGAACAGGTAGAGGGGTTGGCCTTGGTAAGGAGCAAGGCCACTTCATCATATGAAACAGAAGAAAAGGAGGATATTGTGGCAGAAGACATCTGAGTGGTGTGAGATGAGAAAGAAGGAAGAAGGAAAAGCTCATAGCCAATGGCCTTAATGTTTTCTGTAATGTATGAGGCAAGGTTCTCAGTTGAGAGGCTGGGGTTGGGTGGGTGGGGAGGAGACATGAAAACATTTAGAAGAACCACTGTGGAGAGTGAGCTAGAGACTTGATAAGACAGGGATAGTAGCAGTGAGGGTCCTAGTTGAAGTTATGTAACAGAAACTGATAGTGGACCCAGTCAAAGAATGATTGTGTGATTTTTCTCCAGCTGGGTTCAATAACCTATATATAGGAAGTGATGTGGTGATCCACAGCTGAGGCTTGTCAGGGCCTAACTGGTGAAATGATAACGGGGTAGGGATTCAGGGAAGGACAACAGAATAGAGTTGAATCAGCTCAGCAAGGGGGCAAAATGGGAAAAAGAAGAGGGAGTGATTAGTGCAGGAGAAATGGTCTGGGATATAAATTGAGGGGTCAAGGAACAAGAGGCTATGGTGAGGACAAAAGAGTTGGATTTTTATGGGAAGCTAGAGGGAGAGCTGAACAGCCATAGATTGTGGAAGGATAAGCAAATTCCCAATACTGGAATGTGGAGGTGCTACATTTGTGGGTATGACTATCGTGGTCTAACAGATAAATACAGAGGGGCGGGGCTTTTCTCAGGAAAACAGGTGCTTTTGTGTTTTGCACAATGAAGTTTGCATGCATATGTGGAAGGAAACCCCTGGTGTGATGGCCTAGAAACTCTAGATATGTTTCATATTTAAAATTATAATGAAAAATTCTAGTTGAAGCATTTTATGCGTGTGCGGATATGTGTATATACATATCTTTTACATAGATGTGTGTATCACAAACAGATGTATACATATATACTATATACACTTTATGCTTTCATACTAAAAGATCATTTATGGAGACAATGCTTCAGATAATGTCAATTCTGAGGCAACACTAGAACAAACGCATGTTCAGCTAGTTAATGAAAAGAAATCATGGTTTCTTGTTTTTCAGTTTTTTCAGCTGTGTCCAACTCTTTGTGACACCATTTGGGGTTGTGAGAACCAGGGGACACACATTAGATTTTACTCATCACAGGGTCTTCTTAGCAAAGATACTGAAGTGGTTGGCCATTTCCGTCTCCTGTTCATTTTGAAGAGGAGGAAAATGAGGCACACGAGTATCTGAAGCTGGACTTGGACTCAGCTCTTCCTGATTCCTGGCCTGGAGCTCTATCTACTGTGAAACCTGGCTGCCCATCATATTGGTTACACTACCAATATTTTGAAACTCCCTCAGTTTTCAGTACTGTTCTTTCTTTTCAAAGGGTCTATGAACATCTCTTACATCAGTTCATGATAGATAATTGCTAAAGTTCAAATGGGGGGGGGGTGGAATCTGGGGAAATCTAGCATAAAAGTATGAGGAAAAGAAATACTGCTATTAGCACTCACAGGAATGGGAACTATTTTATAGACTTCAAGGCAGATTTTCTTTAAAAAAAATACAATCTGACCACTAGATTTTAATAGAATTAAATGCACAAACAACAGAAGAAAATGGTCTTTGCAAGGTTTTTTGGATATTCTCAAAAAGAGAAGCTTCAGCATGGCTATGCTTTGGGGAGAAAATTTAAATTCAATCCCAAAGTCTCTTTCAGTGTTCAAGGAATCTAAAAAGGAACCCAAGATAGTTCTCAAAACCAAATTTATAGAAACTTATAGTTTGAGTCCAACATTCACTTGTAGAGTTCCTTCATCTCTGTTTTTGCAATACTTCATTGAATTCACTATCTTATTTCTGAGTACAATGCAGCCCACAATCTTGTATCCTGACTCTTGTCAAATTTCTCCCATTAATATACCTGTTGGTCATTAGACTGAAAACTTAATGTCTTTTTTTGGATAATAAACATTTTTATTTTAAAGTTCTGACCTCCAGGGGCAGCTAGGTGGCGCAGTGGATAGAGCAGCAGCCCTGGTTAGGAGGACCTGAGTTCAAATCCGGCCTCAGACACTTGATACTTACTAGCTGTGTGACCCTGGGCAAGTCACTTAACCTTCATTGCCCTGCAAAAAACAAAAACATAAAAAATAAAGTTCTGACTTCCAAATTCTATCCCTCCCCTTCCCCCTATCCCCTCCCTGAGGTGGTAAGCAATCAGATATAGGCTATACATGTGCAATTATGGAAAATATTACCATATTAGTCATTTTGCACAAGAAAACTTGAATAATACAAAAAAATGAAAGAAAGTGAAAAATAGCATGCTTCAGTTTGTGTTCCATCAATATCAGTTCTTTCTTTGGAGGTAGACAGTATGTTTCATCCATAGTCCTTTGGGATTGTCTTGGATCATTGCATTACTGACAGTCCAAGGCAGATTTTCAGTATGTTCTCAAAGAATCATCATTTTCATTGGCAAATTTTTTGTATCTGTAATTAACTACTTTAAAATATACAAAGCTTATAGGGTTTTAAAGATGAGCTTTTATTAAGAAAATGGGGTCTTATATGCCATTAAGTACAACACAACAAACATGAATTAAGCAGCTACTGTGGGGAGATAGGTGGCTCAGTGGAGTACTGGAAGTGGATTTAGGCAGACCTGAGTTCAAATCTTGATTCAGGTGCTAAGTAGCTGTGTCACCCTGGGTAAGTCACTGTCTGCCTCAGTTTCCTCAATTGTAAAATGGGAATAAAAAACAGCACTCATCTCAGAGGGCTGTGAGGATTAAATAAGGTGATATTTTAAAGAACTCAGTACAGGTCACAGCACCTAGTAGGTGCTTAAAAATATTTCTTTAGGGGCAGCTAAGTGGTACAGTGGTAAAGCATGAGCCTTGGATTCAGGAGGACCTGAGTTCAAATCCAGCTTCAGACACTTGACACTTACTAGCTGTGTGACCCTGGCCAAGTCACTTAACCCTCATTGCCCTGCCCTACCCCTCCAAAAAAAGAATAGTAAAAAAAATTTTTTCTTTGAAAAGAAAAATCACTGTGTTAGACATTAAGGATAAGAAAGCCTAGATGAAAAAGTCCCTTCCCTCCAAGAGCTTACTTTCCACTACTAGAAAGATACAGAATATACAGATATGTTCAAAGAAAATCACTGGAAAAGTAAGAGAGCAGAATTCCCAGAGGATGGGGGACAACAGTGAAGCCGGGGTATGAAAGGGGCACCTGGACCTCAACCTTTAGGAAGCTAAGGATCGTAAGAGACATAGGTGTGGAGGAGGTGTACTGCAGGTTTAACCATTTGAGAGAGTTCCTGAGGGAGTCTAGGCCCCGATGGTGTCTCTGGATGGCTATGGTAGTATCACCATGCTAACCACTCTCATGTGGTGGTGCCCTGTGGCTAGCTAACTGCACCACCAGGCCCTAGGTATTCTTATCCCCCACCTTGCTAGAGGATAGCACTTGAAACATGCATAGGAAAGGCCTAAGCCTTGTTAAGGGCTAAAATTCTAGCTAGTCTGTCTAAAATATCTAATGAGTGGTCGCCAATCAATTACAAGCTTTAGCAAGAGTTAGACTTTTAAGCATTTATTAAGGAGAATAAGAATTTGGTAAAGAGAGAGAGAAAGGCCTAGATTCCTATCTATTAAAGGGAGAGCACATTTCTAGCTCCCTTCTCCGCCAGAGTCCAGAGGAAAGAGAAGCGCGAGACTGAGCGCCAGTCTCTTCCTTCCTCCTCCCACTAGCCCGCGTCACTTCCTGACTCCTGGTCTTGCCCTCAAAGACCTTCCCTTCATGGGCAGAACTCTTCTACAGTAAGTATCCAGCAGGTGGCGTTATTCCAATCGTTACAGCCTCATGTCACATACTGAGTTAGAAAACTACATATTCACATTATCTATGTTGCAGTATATCTTTATTTGCTCAATATTTTCCCAGTACATTTTAATCTGATAACCACTGTCTCTTAGCTCTGCTTCAGAACTCTGATTAATAAAATGATAGATCCTAAGTCCAGAGAACTGAAAATGAATCAGGCTTCCCATCTCTTTCAGAAAGGTAATGGACTTAGACAATAGAGAAGGAGATATACATATTTGGACATGGTCAGTGTGGGGATTGGTTTTGCTGGAGTATGCATATTTCTTGTGAAGGTTTTAGTTTGTTGTGGTGGTAGTTCTATATGGGAGGTGGAAGCAGAGGGCATAGTGGCTGGGAAAGAGAATGTTTTCTTGTGAAAACCAATTTTTTTAAAAGAATCACAAATTGTTATTTGTAAGCCAGTTATATCAATCAGTTACAGGTCCTAGAGGGGATCTGTCCTGTATTCCTTTAAGGTATCCGGTATGAGAATTGTGCATATCTGTCCCCATAAAGATAAATTCTACTCTGCATCCAGTTCCCTGATTGGGGGGAGACAACAAAAAAGAAATAATTCAAACTCTGTCTAAAACTACCATTCTAGAAGTTGGATTCAATCTACTTCTTAACAGTGAGGTGACAGACTCAAAATGCAGAATATGACATACATTTTTAGACACAACCAATATGGAGATTTGTTTTCTTTGGATATGCCTGACTACAACAAAGGCCTTGTTTTCTTCTTTTCTTTTTTTTTTCCCAATAGGGTAGGAACATGGGAGATCAAAGGGAGAGAGAGATAGGATATGGGAAAAAATAAAATGAAAGAAAAGAGGATGATTGAGGGATTTTTTTTCGTGAAAACAATGCAGGGAAGAACAAAAAGAAATACAGACAGTTTTGAAAGTCAGAGACTGAAAATAGTGAAAGATATTTAAAAAAGAAAAACAAGCTGTAGAGTGGTGATTCTCAAAGTGTGGACCAGGGACCCTTGCCAGGACCCCTCAGATGCCTGAGGTCAAAACTACATTCAAAATAACACAAAGACACTTTAATTTCTAATATGGTAAATATACAGGCAGATATAGCAACATAAACAAAGCTCTTTAGAGGATCTTCAATAACGTTTACAAGTGAAAAGGAGTCCTGAATCCAAGAATGTTTAAGAATCACTGCCATCAATCATAAAGATCTACAGGCTCATGGAATTCGACCCCCTCCCCCCAATATGTTATGGGAGAAATTTTACTCTGACTTCATGTGGTAGATAACTGCTGCTGAAATAAATCTACCACAACATAGAAATTATAAAGGTAAGAAAAATCTAGGTTCTATTAGGTTTAAGCAGAGGTTCATAACTGAGACCAAAAAATAAATGAATAAATGTGATCCACGATTAGGATTCTTTTTTTTTTTTTTTTTGGTGTGGCAATTGGGGTTAAGTGACTTGCCCAGGGTCACACAGCTAGTAAGTTGTCAAGTGTCTGAAGCCAGATTTGAACTCAGGTCCTCCTGACTCCATGGCCGGTGCTCTATCCACTGTGCTACCTAGATGCCCCTCACGATTAGGATTCTAAGAGGGCCTCTTATAAACAAAATTATGTCAGTGACAGAGTCATAATTGTTTTCCATAGTGCAATGACATTCATTTCTCTTAGGTCATAAAGGTTGAAGAAGAAACGGATTTATAATCCCACTTTTCTCAATGTCATCAAAATTGCAAAATTTAAACAATCTCAGATATGAACAAATCTAATGAATGTCTCTATACGTAAATTAAGTCAGGTTTTTGGGGGGTTCACAAATGAGCTGATTGAGGGAGGAGATTTACATGACACCAAGGAGGCAGGGTCAGATAGATTCTTCCTCTGGCTTCTTATCTAAGGAAGGTTTAAGGGCTTAAATACAATTGCACATCCCACTGGACGGAATTTAACAGAAGCAGGCTTTCAGGTAACCAAGAATTCTAGAAGGTATGGCTGTGAGGCCCAAATAATAAAAATCAGTGAAAGGAAATCAAGCCCCCAAGTTCCCATTACAACTATGTACGTGGAAATATCGGTATTACTAGGCGCTGATCGAATCTGGAACAAAAACCAAATATTCTAGCACAAGGAAAGTAACAAAAGAGAGGACATAACGGCGAATCTTTTCCCCACCTTCCAGGACCCTGAAGAGGGGTGGGGACTCTGGGGGCGAGGGGAGAAGGAAGAGGAGAAACATCAGGGTGGAAGATGGTCCAGGGCTTAGTTTATGCCACACTCACACAGACACCTGGGATCTTGCAGGGAAAAGGGAACGGAAACTGGACCGCCTACTGCAGGTAGGAGCCCTGCGCTAGACAGAGAGGACCCAGAGGGAAAGGAGGTCTGTAACGTCACCTCTGGAGGCGGGGCTTACCTCCATCTGTCAGCCCCAGGACTACAGACCTTAACGATAGAGGAGGAAGAAGGCCTGGTCCGTGGGCCTCGGCCCCGGGATAGGACCTCCTCTCAATCACCTCAGCCCGGAAGGAGGATGGGTAAGAGGCTGAGCTTGATCTTCCCCCTCCTGTCGTTCCTCACCCCGACCCCCCCCACACACACACACACACCAGGCAGGCCCGGGCCCCGCTGACTTCAGGAAGCCCGGGAAGCAGAACCTAGTGACCTCCGTGAGGGGACCGGAAGTCGGATCAGTAGCCGGACTGCTCTAACCTGGGCAGCAGGGGGCGTGGCCAGCAGCCTGAAGGATGGCGGCCGCATAGTCCCCAGGGCTGCCATTACTGCCTTGAAAAGAAGCTGTGTTGTTGTTGTTGTTTTTTGCAGGGCAATGGGGGTTAAGTGACTTGCCCAGGGTCACACAGCTAGTAAGTGTCTGAGGCTGGGTTTGAACTCAGGTCCTCCTGAATCCAAGGCTGGTGCCTTATCCACTGCGCCACCTAGCTGCCCCCAGAAGCTGTGTTCTTAACAGCGTAGCAGTACAATATCATAAGCAGTACTGTGGATATGAAACAAAACAAAACTCCTTTCTACTTAAATTACTTCGGTTCAGTTGAGTGTATCTCTAAATTATGCATTTGAAACAAATCGAAGTTGAACTTACACAAAACTTTTTCATTCGAATATTTTCACTTCTGTAGCTTGTAGGTTTAAGCGTAGTAGAAGTCATAACACGTCACCAGAAGTGGTGAAACAAACATAATCATGTCAAAACATCTAATGAGATAAAAGAAAAGGTTTTCATCATTCCTAATCCAAATAAAATAAAATGCTCTTTATGCTGAAAACAATGAAAGTATAATGGAACAATATCCAAATTAAAAGAGAATCTATTTTTCTAATTGTTGGTTCTACCAAGTTTCACAATAGAGGCATGTATTTAATTTTATATTAATAGTGTGGTTCCAAAGGTTTGTCATGCCGGGGTGGGAGTGGGGATAAGCTCCCACTCTCTATAAAATGTTCCAATAGCATGCGTCTCAAATAGCCTCTGACAACTGAAGCCCAACTCCTGGCCGCCTCCTGGCGAAACCGTTTCCACTAACAGGAGAAGGGGCGAAGGTGAGTCACTGGCGCCTTAAAACCAGTCGCTTCGGGCAGGTGGGGCTCATTAGCCTTGGCAGGCAACCCGCCTAGGGGAAGGTAACCCTGATTTGAAACCTCCGCTGCCTTGTGGCTATACCCATCTATGGGAAAGGCTTCGGGAGTTAACCCCGAGGAAAAATCAGGAGTCGGGAGTCCCTTAGACAGTTGGATGTTGGACATCACATCCCTCTGGCAACTCCTGCAGTGGCACTGGTGCCAAACTGTACTGGCTCTGCCTCTCCTTTGGATCCACCAATGTCTCAGAGAGGGAAAACCTGCTGCGTGGGCAACCGCTTGTTTTCCATATTGATCCGCCCTGGCCAGCGCCCTGGAGAGGACACTCCAGAAGTTTTAGCTGAATCATTTGAGAGTTAAGCGCATGCTACTGAAGAGATTTTTGAAGGACCACCCTTTGGGGCCAACTTCAAACTGAGAGTGGGAACGGAAGTTCTCTCTCGGTCTCACACACTCTGGCTTCTCAGTTTAGCGGTGATGGCGCGTTCTGGTGATCGGTTCTGGTGATCGGCTCTGGTTCTTGGCCTGGCAGGCAGTGTGGGGATTCGGTGAGTTTTATAAAAGAATATAGAATAAGCGTAGATCTAAGACTATTCATTTGTAGTTCTACTTTCCTATTTCCCTAATCAGTATCACCTGTTTGTTGGCTAAACAATAAAGGCCAATCCCTCATGATTAAAGCTCAGAGGCTTCTTTTTCTTACTGGTCTGGGAGATATAGAAGGGAAAAGTTCAAATGGGAGTTTAATGCTATTATATCCAATTTTAAATCTCACTGTTCCATACCTCTCTCCCTATGAGAAGTCCAAGGATTTCTTTCATGGTTTCCCTCCCCCCACCTTCCCTTCCCTTGCCCCTAAATAAACCACCATCTTATTCTAACTGCTTTTGTGTGCAAGAGGGTGTAATTCTTTAAAGAGGAATTCCTAAGAACCCCAACCTCTACCCCTAACCCAACCCCGTACCCCATTTCCCCCATAACAATTGAAAGAAAGGGCCTCAAGGCTAAAAGATAGTCTTGCAGGTGCCCAAAAGTAGATATAGAAGAGAACTTCAAGGCTAGCAATCTAGCTAGCCCAAGTGTGCCAAAGGTTAAAGCTAGTTACTTACTTAATTAGCTTATGCGTATTAACTGCCAACACTCCAAAGGTGGAGACTGCTGCCATTTTCAAGCATGTGATATATGTCATGGGAGTGATGACATGTTATAGGGAAATATGTAGAGGCCTTCCAGGAAGATTGTACACATCTTAGTCCTCAACCAATGAGGTGAAGAGAGGAGAGACTTTGCAATAGGATTAGGGATTAAAAAGAGTAGTTGCTGTGGCAAAGGGCACCACTCTTCTATACTGGGTGCCCATTTCCCCCAGGCAGAAACCTTTGAGTATTTTCACAGAAGGAGTTAATTAAATAATTCCCAATTTGAGGGGCAGCAAGGTGGTGCAGTGGATAGAGCACTGGCCCTGGACTCAGGAGGACCTGAGTTCAAATTCTGCCTCAGACACTTGATACTTAATAGCTGTGTGACCCTGGGCAAGTCACTTAACCCTCATTGCCCCACAAAAAAAAATAATTTCCAATTTGAACAATACAAGGAAACATTTATGGTCACAGATCATATAGCCAATGTTTCTTACCATAACCCTAATTTATATAGTCTTAGATATGTAATAGGGCTGTCCTGAAGACCATCCTTAGAGGTGGGTGGACATGACTAAGCAGATGCTTACCTAACCTCACTTGTAGGAGACTAAAGGAAAGACTGAAAAATCACGGGCCAGTGATTAGAGAATGAATGTTTTCCCCTTTTGGAACTCTTGGTTCTCCACTAAAATCAAAGCACTTTACACTGAGCATGAGGCTAGATCTTGAACTTTTAAAAATATTGATTCCCTGCTTAGTTGTCAATCTGCCACAGCATCACTTTAAACTACTAGCAGATCTAGTAAGATTGGGGGACTCTGCGTTTCATATATGTGGACATCTTAAATGGTACACATTACAAATCACATAACTGGGGAGACGGCTTGAAAACACATAGCTGAGGAGTTTCATTGATCCATATGGTATAATAAATTATAGGAGAGACACATTTCACTTAAAATGAGACCAGAATAAATTCAATCACACCTGAATCTGTTTTCCAAATGGTATCCATTACAGAAGCTTAATTTAGAATTTGAGTTATGTAGTATTTTATTTTACACAAGTGATATTTATTCCAAGATTTCATATTATGGGATCCACTAGTTCCAGCTAATTCCTGCCAAGGATTTTAAAAGTGACAATAATCTACTCCAATGACACTTCGAAACACCTTGCTTATCAAATTTCTCCTAACTCTCTATAACTTTCTATATTGGCTTTCAAATTAAGTTGCAATTTTTTTCAGTATTACTATAACCTTTAATCTTTCTAGAAGGTTAAACTTCATTAAACCATTTTTTTTTTGAGGTACCGCTCTTTCTTATACTCTGAAAACTCAAACCTTCTAATCTACCTTCTATATTTTCCCTCCCTTGGTCTGTACAAATCTTGCAAACCCATTACTCAGACTACACAACTTTCCTTTACATTTTAACCATATCCCAGATTGTATCCATTCTACTGAATATCTTCTTCATAACTTTAGCACATATTGTTGTTAAGGTGAAAATGGATCCCTTGATTGGCTTGAGCCCCCCGATTATCCAGGCAACCAGAACAACTGTAGGAGGACTGGTTTCATTGGTCAACACACCAACAATCCTTTGCTCCTGACTGAGAGTAAACCTAGGTGGATTTACAGGGAATCAGTAACTGCAAAGCCAAAGACAATAGCAGGATATGCTATTATGGATGTGGGCCTTATCTTCAACTATTCCCTAACTTTGGAATAACCTTTTTTCTTTTTGAAGAGATCTCTTCATCGAGACCTTGAACTGAACTGCCTATTACCAGGAATGCCTTGTGATTTGTGTATCAAAGGCCATATCCTTCACCCTGGAATTCCATGTGAATACATTCCTCCCTCTGGGAGTAGGCCTTTCTAAACCCACCTTTTCTCCAAATTCCTTGCCTGACTTTGTTTAAACTGTATATAAACCCTTGCAATTTACTGCATGGTGTCCTATTCAGCAATAAGCTGGATAGTACCCATGATCATGTCAAATTTTCTTCCCTGCTTAATAAAACCTTTCTTTTAATTTTTATAGGTGGGGCAGCTAGGTGGCGCAGTGGATAAAGCACCAGCCCTGGATTCAGGAGGACCTGAGTTCAAATATAGTCTCAGAAACTTGACACTTACTAGCTGTGTGACCCTGAGCAAGTCATTTAACTCTCATTGCCCCACAAAAACAACCAAAAACAATTTTTATAGGCATTGTCTTTCTCTGGTTTCCTTCCTTTTAAGGAAGAAGGGGATTTAAATCTCAAGAACTGGCCTTAGAGTTCTCCAGTCTTTCCATTTGGGAAAAAAGAGAGCTCAATTCCCTCAAGAAAGTGTTTGCCTGGGGGCAGCTAGGTGGTGCAGTGGATAGAGCACCGGCCCTGGAGTCAGGAGTACCTGAGTTCAAATCTGGCCTCAGACACTTGGCACTTACTAGCTGTGTGACCCTGGGCAAGTCACTTAATCCCAATTGCCTCACCAAAAAAAATCCCCAAAAAACCTAAACAAGAAAGTGTTTGCCTTGGTTGACAGGGTACACTGACTACTATAACACTATAACTACTATAACACAGCTTTTAGACAGATGCCCCAAGATACCCTGAGTTTCCCAAGTGGCCCCCAATAATTTTTGTGTGCACAAATTATCAGTTTATCTCCATAGCCTAATTTAATATCTTTCACAGAATTCATTCTATTGACTCAAACCCTCTGCTGTTGAAAGAGAAAATTCAAAGGCTGCAGCATAATAAGCACAGTGCACAGTGCACAAGCACTTGAAACAGACATAGAAACACATATACTTACTCAGAGAAGATCTAACTGCTGGGAAGAGGGCCAGAGTCAAGTCACAGCCAGAGTCCTGACAAAAATTCCTTCCACATTTTCACATTTTCCACTTGGACCCAAAAAGATATAGGGGAGTCTTCTGATAAGAATCTTGGATGCAGAGTTCTGATCTCTTCCATGGTAGAAAAACTGTGCCAAATGAAAAACCCAAGAGACAGTTTCTGGATAATTAATAACCAAGTGATAATCAATGGATTGATGGTCAATGGTTTCTTTTGATAACCAAAGATCCCCAAGGAAGACACTGAATGCTTTAAGTACCTTGTAAAAGAGGCTGCCCCAGGCAAGTGAAAATCGACCTTGATTGGTGGACATTTAATGAGGAGGTAGGCTAGGAGTCTTCAGCTCCTGTTGTGAACATGGCTTGATCATAAATCTCAGCTACCTCTAGCAATCTGGACAGGGGAATCCATCTCCGCCCAGACCATTCTGGTTGGTTTTCTCCTTCATGAGGCTGGGTAACCCTAAATTCTAATGGAGGGACTTGGGGCAAAAACTTCATACTTTAAACAGAAGTAAGGCCTCCTCATTGGGTAAGGTCTGGCCCAGGATCAAGGAGCATGTTCCCCAAGTATTAGGGACATCTCATCAGTCAGCCATGTCCTTTAGAGACTGACTGACCTTCTACAGCATCTGGGCCCAAAACGAGGAAATTAAAAACCTGGATCCTAATTTAATACTTGGTTGTTAATATGATAGCAAAATAATAATTTCTCTCGGTGCAAAGGTAAAATTGACAGGCTTTGGCAAAAAAATGGCATTTGGGAGTTAAAACAGAGTGATTAGTTGAGGGCAACACTTAAGGGCTGGGAAAATGGTGTTCCTGAGACAGGAAGATAGGAGAGTGGGAGAAGCATTTAGAGGGAATTATAATGACTTCTGATTTGGACCTGTGGAGTTTAAGATGTCTATCTATGTCTACTTCAAAATATCTGAAAGGTGATGTAAGGAGATGTAAGAAATGTTAGGGTAGGATAGTTAATCTGAGAATTTTCAGTTGTGTCCAACTTTTCTTGACCCCATTTGGGGTTTCCTTAGCAAAGATACTGAAGTGGTTTGTCATTTCCTTCTCCAGCTCATTTTGCAGATCAGGAAACTGAGGCAAGGACAGTTAAATAACTTGCTCAGGATCACATAGCTAGTTAGTGTCTGAGGTCACATTTGAACTCAGGTCTTCCTGACTCCAGGCATGGTACTCTATAGAGGTGATAATTAAATTCACAGGACCTGATGAGATCACTAAGTGAAATAAATATAAAAGGAGTAGAGAGTATAAAAGGACAAAATCCTCTGGCACACCTCTTGTTAGAGGGTGTGAATTATGAGGATCCATCGAAGGGGATTGAGAAGAAGTGGTCAGATAGTAGAAGGAATATAAGGAGAGTAAACAGCAGCAAACCTAGGCAGGAGAGTACAAAGAAGCAGATGGTGATTGGCAGTGTCAAAAGCTGAGAAGTCAAGGAGGATGAGGACTGAGAAAAGGTCACTGGATTTAGCAACGAAGATCTCATTGGTAACTTTGGATTTATAAACAGTATTTACTGTTTCTGAATGGCAGTCAGACAGTCAGTCAATAAACATTTATGAAGCACCTACCATGTGCCAGGCATCGTGCTAAGTACTAGGGATCCACAAAGAGGAAAAGATTGTCCCTGTCCCCAAGGAATTCACATAGACAAGTCAACAAAGAAGTACCAAAAGTACAAACAAGCTATATTCGAAATTAATAGGAAGTAATTAAATGAGGGAAGGTACTGGCATGAAGAGAGGCTGGTTCTTGTAGAAGACAGTCTGTTAGTTGGGACTATGCCTATTTGGTGAGAGGATTTGATATTTTCATTTTTTGTTTTCTTTTAAACGCTCAATTGAGGGTCACAGCAGGGGAATGAGGGCATAATGAATCCTTGTAAAAGAATAGATATGTAAATACTTTTACTTTTTAAGAATAAATTCAGGGGCAGCTAGGTGGTGCAGTGGATAGAGCACCGGCCCTGGAGTCAGGAGTACCTGAGTTCAAATATAGTCTCAGAAACTTGACACTTACTAGCTGTGTGACCCTGGGCAAGTCACTTAACCCCAATTGCCTATCTAAAAAAAAAAAAAGTATGCTGGTTATATTACTGATAGTTTTCTTTGTTTTTTTTTTATTTGGGGGGGGTGGGGCAATGAGGGTTAAGTAACTTGCCCAGGGTCACACAGCTAGTAAGTGTCAAGATTTGAACTCTTGTCCTCTGAATCCAGGGCTGGTGCTTTATCCATTGCGCCACCTAGCTGCCCCATTACTGATAGTCTTTGAAGGGATTATTTTAGCCCTAGGACAGAAATAAAGACATGAGGGCTTGCCACAGGGTGTTAGCTGAGTGATCAGCAGAAGGGTATGCAGTGGAAAGATGTTGGAAAGCTAGTAGGAACAACACTTGGCTATATGAGGTGAGTACCAGTGACAAAGTGAGGACCACCAACAAGCTGAGGACAGCACCATGATGAAGAAGAGAAGTCTAGGGCACCACCATTCATTTTGTCTCAGTTTCATATAACCAAAGTTATTTATTATAGCTTTTGTAATTACCTCTCAGTCTTGTTTCATGAAGAATACATCTCCTACCCATAGCTGCGAGAGGTATATAATTTTCTTGATGTAATGGGTTTATCATTGTCAACATACAATAAATAAATGCATATCTTAAACTTTATCAGTTTTAATTTCTTATATAGTAATATCTACATCCTGTATTAGGGGCAGCTGCTCTATAGGGACAACTAGGTGGTATAGAGTGCTGGGTCTGGAGTCAGGAAGACCTGAGTTCAAATCCAGTTTTGGACACTTACTAGCTATGTGACCCTGGGCAAGTCATTTAACCCTGTTTGCCTCAGTTTCCTCATTTGTAAAATGAAGCAGAGAAGGAAATGGCAAATAGCTCCAATATTTTTGCCAAGAAAACCCCAAATCCCAGAGAGTCAGACATGACTGAAACAACCATAACAATAACAATTGCTATCACACACAAGTTTTAAAAAGCTCTTTGTGTCCTCAATAATTTTTAAAAGAGTAAAGTAATTCTGAGACCAAAATTTTGAGAAGCACTTCTCTAAGGGGCCATCTATGTATATGAGTGATATATCTTATATCCCAGGGGACTAGCACTTGAGTGTCCTCATTGCCCAGGAAAGAAGAGCCAGATTTCATTGGTTATCATAGGGCCAAAATTTCAATGGCAGGCTGAGATAGAAAAGCTTAGAAAGGGACCATTAGCCCATCTCGAAAATGCTGCACTCTCCGGTGACCCTAGAAGCACCAAGTCAGGGAAGCAGCCTGCAGAATATTGGAATTTTAGTCTTGCTTCTGCACCTCCTCTCTACAGTCCCCAGTCTTAAACCTCTTGGGCTTCAGGAAGGTGTTGACAAAGAGGACCCTACAAAGGCAAATACTTTGGTTCTCTTTAATGTTGGCCAAACTGCCAGCAAGGAGGTGTTATTGGGTAGCTGGGTACCTGCAGGGACCCATCCTTGCAAGCAGGGCAGTATTGATTCCTTTTTTTTTTGGCAGGGCAATGGGGGTTAAGTGACTTGCCCAGGGTCACACAGTAAGTGTCAAGTGTCTGAGGCCGGATTTGAACTCAGGTACTCCTGAATCCAGGGCTGGTGCTTTATCCACTGTGCCACCTAGCTGCCCCGATTCCTTTTTCAATATCTCTCACATATGCCCTTATTCTCCCCTGATTCTGCCAGCACTTTGGTGCAGTCTCTTATCACGGAACACTTGATGCCTAGCCTGCTGCTGGGGTTCCCTGCCTCCAGTTCTTCCCTGCTTCAATCCATCCTTCACTCAGTCTCCAAGTGGTTTTCCAAAATGTAGGTGTGGGAAACTGACCTGGAGCTCCAAACATAGGGAAAAGTCCCAGATAAGAGAAATCAGGAGAGTCAGGGCCTCATGACTTATACTCACTTAGAGTATTCCGGGAGCTGAAATTACTCATATGCCTAGATTTCTTCACATGTGCCATGTCTATAGAATGTGGTCACAACTTCTGCAAAGACTATATCCTCCAGCACATTCATAGGGTTTCTGAGTATAGATTCAATTGTCCCGAGTGCCAACCAATTTTTGTTATGATAAACCCAGCTCAATCAACAACTGGGGACAGTCCTTCAAACTGCTAAGGAATGTGAATCAGAGAAAAATGATCAAGACTCAATTCTATGAGGAAATCAGTCTGCATTCTGCACCTGCTCATCATGGAATTATCTTGTCCAGACAACTGGATGGCTTTGGGATATAAACCTAGCAGAGGTATTGCAGGATCAAAGGGTGTGTACAGTTTTATAACCTTTGGGCAGAGTTCCAAATTGCTCAAGGAGTGCTTTCTTCAGTAACTTATGTTTTCTGGTTTCTTGACTTCCATTGTTTCTAATGCTTGGACCAGTTTATAACTTCAGCAGTGACTTGGTGTGCCTATTATTCCACATTCCCTCCAGCACCTGTCATTTTCCTTTTCTATCATGTTAGCCAATGCTATAGGTGTAAAGTGTTACCTCAGATTTATTTGAATTTGTATTTCCCTAATTATTACTGATTTAGAACTTTTTTCATATGACTATTTGATAACTGATTTTTTCTTCTAAAAACTGACTCTTCATATCCTTTGACCATTCCTATAAAACTTTTCCCCAATTTCCTGTTTTCCTTCTAGTTTGGGTTGCCCTGGTTTTATGTGAAACAGTTTAATGTAATCAGAATGATCTATTTTACCTACTGAAATCCTCTCTATCTCATTTGGTCATAAACTCTTCTTCCCTTATCCATGGATCTGACAGGCAACTTTTTTATTGCTCCCCTAATTTGCATTTTATGTCTAAATCATATACCTATGTTGATCTTCTCTTGGCATTTGGTGTGATATTTTGGTCTGTGCCTAGTTTCTACTGACTATTTTCCAGTTTTTCCAGACGTTTTTGTTAAATAATGAGTTCTTGCCCTAAAAGCTTGAATCTTTCTGTTTATTAAACACTAGGTTACTATAGTCATTTTCTTCTCTATATTATTATATGTTCCACTGATCAACCATTCTATTTCTTAGACAATGCCAGATTATTTCAATGATTACCATGTTGCAGTAGTTTGATACCTGGTACTAGTAGGCTGCTTAACTTCGTTTTTTTCATTGATTCCCTTGATATTCTTGACCTTTTATTCTTACAAATGACTTTTATTATTATTATTTAGCTAGATCTATAAAATAATTCTTTGTTTGATTGGCATGGCATGGAATAAGTAAATTAAATTAATAAGAATTGTTATTCTTAGTATACTGGCAGTCGAACTATCAGCAACTCTGCAATTCTTTAAATCAGTTATTATTTGTGTGAAAAGTACTTTTTAATTGGATCCATGTAGTTTCTTGGTGTGTTTTGGGGGGTACACTTGCAAGCTATTATATTGTCTCTAGTTATTTTAAATGGTATTTTTTCTTCTATCAGTTTTGTTGGTAATATAAACAAATAGTGCTTGATGGAGTTTATTTGTTACTCATTTTTATGTAGCTGGAAAATGGGCATTTGGGTCGCTGCCCTGAAATCTCTACCCTCTCAGATTTCCCCTTATGCCTTGGGGGTAGTCAGGGAACCCATTTAGGGCAGGGCTGACCCCCCAGTGAGAGCTAAAAGCCAGTGACATCAGTATTCACCTTTGTGAAGCAGGAGTACCCCTTCCCAGTAACCAGGTCTCACACTCCACTTACCCACCACTAGGCATCCAGTTGCTACTGTGCCTTGGTCAGCTCCCCAGTCTCTTCCCTTCTCTATGCAGCATCTGGGGTTCATTTTAGCTTCATCCACCACCTCTATAAGTGGTGCCAGCTGCCAGCTGGGTTGTGACTTTTTCCATTCCAAGAACCAGGAACCATGAAGGATGCCCAAAGGCCCTGGACCTTCTCTGTCCCTCCAGAAATCCATCACCCTAAAGAAAACCTATTGGCTTCTTTTCCATGAGCATTCAGATATTTTCTCTTTATATTCAGATAAATGAATACTCTTATTTTCTATTTAGTTCTCTTTATCAGAACTGTTTGCCTCAGTTCCTCATCTGTAAAATAAGCTAGAGAAGCAAATGGCAAACCACTACAGTATCTCTGCCAAGAAAACCCCAAATGGGGTCACAAAGAGTCTGACACGAATGACTGCTCATTATAGAGAGAATAAATGAATGTTTATTTTATCAATGTATAGATAATATATGATACATATATGAAGATAGAGAATATATTCATGTAGAAAAGTAACCCCATTTCTCTACGTTTATATTGATAGGTGTCTTCATATAGTTTCTCTAGATATTCATTTGTATGATTCTTACATTCTATCTCATAAATATTAGGAATCATCCTCTCAATTCCTCTATATATGAGTGCTCATATATTCTCTTTCTCTTCTTATATATAAGTACTCATATTTTCCCTTTGGGAAAAGGGGATCAAGTTTCTATAGGGTTCATGCCTCAGTTAACATCCCTAAGGAGACAAAGGGACCAAGAAGAAACAGACAGAGGAGCCAGAGATGGAGGAGGGACACAGAGAAGAGAGTTACCCATCTCCCTTCTCACCCCTCCCACTCCTCCCACTCCTCCATCATCACCTAATGCCCCTTATCCCTTCCCCTACCCATTGCCTTAACTCAAGACTGGGTGCTCAGTCTCTTCCCTAGCGGGGGGGGGGGGGGGGGGAGAATGGTCGGTCTCTATTCTCGTCACTGTAGCCGCTTCACCCCCATCTCCCTCCTCCCCTCTATCCATCTAAGCCCTATTTAGGCCCTAATGGAGATGCAGGAAAGTTTGGAGTCCCCCACCCACTGATACCTCAGTATCTCCGCTGGGGGGGGGGGGCGGAGAGAGACTCTCTCCCCGGGTATACCCCTCTACGTCCTTTACTAGGTGCCTCCTAGCCCTCCCCCTCCCTCATCTCCCTCCTCTCCCCTCCCTCCCCTCCTAGCCCCTTCTCTAGCTACCTGTTTCCATTCCCCTCCTTAAGTCCCTCTCCCTCCATCTCCCCCCCCCATATCCTTCTTCCCCTCAACGCCACCCCCCCCAAAACCCTCCAGACCACCTCCCAGGCCTAGGAAGCTCAGCTCCGTAGGGCGAAGGGGAGGAAGAGAAGAGAAAGGGGGTTGGGGTAATGAGACTCCCATTCACCTATAGCAGATCCAGCTCCGAGCTTTCCCGTCTCCCAGCAGCTTAGGCCGGGGCGGGAGCCCGCGGCTGAAGCCCCGCCTTCTCCGGCATGACCTGGCCGCGCCTCTAGCAGCCGGCCGGGTCCTGCCCACTGCAGCAGTGACGTCAGCAGCACTGGCGTCCTCCCCGAGGTCACGGGGTTCTGTTTCCTGTGCCCCCATCCTCCCGGCCTCCTTCTCCTTCCGGGCTGAGTGACGTCACAAGGGCCCGGGCCCCTCCTTCTTCCCTGCCTCTAGAGGGACGTGACGTCATGGACCTCCATCCCTGTCTAGGGAGGGGCCAGTTCCGGGAAGGGGGGCCTGGCCACAGGTTGAGGCCCAGCCCCGCCCTCACCTTACCTGACCCTTCTCAGATTCTCAGGGTCTGTGTAAGAGAGGTAAAGCAAGCCTTAGACAATCCCTTCTCCAATCCTCGCCGCCCTCCCCCCTCCCCAGACCCCCAAAGTCTGGTGGTGCGCCTCAGGGCCGTGGGACTGCACCCAGAAAGTGTCATCTCTTGCTTCCTCCTCCCTCCCAGTATGTCCCTGCTGAGGAAGAATTCCGTGTCCATGAAGGTGGTGTCAGCTGGTCTCAAGCGCTGGTTGCCATAGTGACTGGTCTGTTTCCAAGGAAACGCCAAATCCTGCGGACCCTCGGGCTCGCTCCTTAGCAGGCCTCTATTATGTGGCCCTCACAACCAGGAGGAGGGGTGGGCTTCCTCCCCACTCTAAACAGCCAGGCAGGCGCAGTCCTAGCTCCCTCAGGGGCTACAAAACAACAGGAGACACGCACACACATCCATGGATGGGGGGCAGGGAGAGAGATGGAGAGGGATACAGAGACAGAGAGAAGGACCGAGGGGCAGAGCCAGAGAGACAGACAGAGAGGCTGATGGCCCAACGGGAGCTCTGTAAGGAAAGCGGCTGTGGGGCCGAGACTTGAGGCAGGACCGGGAACAAACGTGCCACCCGCCATGCCAGGCAAAGATTCACCCATCACCTCCCAGCCAGGGGCCAGGGAGTCTGTCCTTAGCCCAAATGCAGGGCTCCATTCTGGGATTTCCCAAGATGCTCGCTCTCTCAACTTTGAGCAATGCGATGCTGAGTACAAAGCACGCAAAGCACCTGTCAAGGGCTACATGGGGACCAGGGGCAAGACCCACAGCAGAGTCACGTGGAAGCAGTTTAGGAGAAGGAACCCCAAATAGGTACCCGAGAAGCATATTTGTGTTCCCTGAGGAACACAGAAAACAGAAATTCCTCAATAGGTATAAGGGCCATGAATGAAAGTCTCGAGTGGAGAAAAGTGAAGATAAATAATGATGAAAATGAACAAATAAAATCCTTTTTAGAAAATGTGCAGAAAGTAGAATTTTAGAAGCTCATGAATAAAAATGTTGAAAGAGAAGAAAGCAAGAAGGATTCTCTGTGACTCCTTAACAGTGTTATGGGAGGAAAATGGGTTATGGGGTTTGGGTTAGGGGTTCTTAAGAATTCCTCTTTAAAGAATTACACCCTCTTGCACACAAAAACAGTTAGAATAAGATGGTAGTTTATTTAGGGGCAAGGGAAGGGAAGGGGGGGGGGAGGGAAACCATGAAAGAAATCCTTGGACTTTTCATGGGGAGAGAAATATGGAAAGTGGCTCTGAGGTACCAATCTCCTCGAGCAGGAGACTGGCAGGCACTTTTATAGGAGACTGATAGGGGTGGACCACCTGCCTGCGGAAAGTTCCTTTAGTGAGGGAGGACCATCCTCCTCTGGTGGTGACTAGAGGAATTGGGTGAGGGGTGGCTACAGATCTCAAGCCATCTCTCTCTTCAGGACAGAAAGGCCTCAGCCACACCCAAATTTATCTCCGCAGGGGTAAGGGAGATCAGAATGAAGGGTGGAGGTTCTGAAGCTAGCTCAGTCTAATCTGGTTCCACTTATTTCTCTAGATGTATCTGTCCTCTGGTTTAGTTTCTCAAGGAGAAGATTCCTTGATGTACCCCAGAGAACTTCTGGGGTACTTTGGGGCCACAACAACACGGAGCAAGAAGAGGGCAAGAGGGAAATAACCAGATAAAGAGGAGGCAGGAAAAGGAACTAAGAAGCAAAACTCTCAAACTACAGAAAAGGGAAACAAACTGGAGGGTAAGATGGGGGTTGGGAGGGTGAGACAAGAGAACTGTTCAGAAGAGGATTGCCTTTTGTTATGGGGTAAATGGGGTGGGGGTTTGGGGTAGGTGTCCTTAGGTTCTTCTTTAAAGAATTACACCCTCTTGCACACAAATCCAATTAGAATAAAATAATAGTTTATTTAGGGTGCTAGGCAAAGTAAACCAAGTGAGAACTACAAATTTACTGAGAACTGACTGATCACCCTTTTCATTTTTGATACTGGTAATTTGGTTTTCTTCTTTCTTTTTTTTTAATCAAATTAACCAATATTTTATCTATTTTATTGGTTTTGTCATAAAAACAGCTCTTGGTTTTATTGATTGATTCTATAGTTTTTTTGCTTTCAATCTTATTAATTTCTCCTTTAATTTTCAGGATCTCTAGTGTCTAATTGGGGATTTCTAATTTGTTCTTTTTCTAGCTTTGTAAGTTGCATGCCCAATTCATTAATCTCTTCTTTCTCTTCTTTATTCATGTAAGCATTTAGAGCTATAAATTTTCCCCTAAGAACTGCTTTGGCTGCATCCCATAGATTTTGGTATGTTGTCTCATTATTGTCATTCTCTTGGATATAGTTATTGATTGTTTCTATGATTTGTTGTTTGGCCCATTCATTCTTTAGAATGAAATTATTTAGTTTCCAATTGATTTTCATTCTACTTTTCCCTGGCTCTTTCTTACATGTAATTTTTATTGCATCATGATCTGAGAAGGGTGCATTTACTATTTCTGCCTTTCTACATTTGACTATGATGTTTTTGTACCTTAATACATGGTCAATTTTTGAAAATGTGCCATGTACTGCTGAGAAAAAGGTATATTCTTTTCTATCCCCATTCAGTTTTGTCCAGACATCTATCATGTCTAATTTTCTAGTAATCTATTCACCTCTTTCACTTCTTTCTTATTTATTTCTTGGCTAGATTTATCTAATTCTGAGAGGGGGAGATTCAGATCCCCCACTAGTATAGTATTACTGTCTAATTCCTCTTGTAACTCATTTAACTTCTCCTCTAAGAACTTGGATGCTATGCCACTTGGTGCATACATATTCAATATTGATATTACTTCATTATCTATAGTACCTTTTAGCAAGATGTAGTTTCCTTCCTTATCTCTTTTAATGAGATCTATTTTTGCCTTTGCTTTGTCTGAGATAAGGATTGCTACCCCTGCTTTTTTTTACTTTAGCTGATGCATAATATATTCTGCTCCAGCCTTTTACCTGTACTCTGTGTGTATCTCTCTGCTTCAAATGTGTTTCTTGTAAACAGCATATTGTAGGATTCTGGTTTTTAATCCACTCTGCAATTTACTTCCGTTTTATAGCAGAGTTCATCCCATTCACATTCACAGTTATTATTACTGACTGTCTATTCCCCTCCATTCTATTTACCCCCTTTGTACTTTCCCCCCTTCCTTCACCCTATTCCTCCTCGCCGAGGTTTTACTTCTTACCCCTGCCTCCCCCAATCTGCCCTCCCTTTTTATCACCCCCCTCTCTTTTCTTTACCTTTTCTCCCTTGCTTTTGTCCTCCCTTCTATCAGTCCCCCCCTTTCCCTTCCCCTTTTGCTTCCCTAAAGAGTGAGTTAAGTTTCTTTATCCCAATGAACATTTTTGTTATTCCCTCCTTGAATCAAATCTTTTTGTTTGTTTTTTGGTGAGGCAATTTGAGTTAAGTGACTTGCCCAGGGTCACACAGCTAGTAAGTGTTAAGTGTCTGAGGTCAGATTTGAACTTAGGTCCTCCTGACTCCAGGGCTGGTGCTCTATCCACTGCGCCACCTAGCTGCCCTTCCTTGAATCAAATCTAATGAGAGTAGGGTTGCAACAATGTTCAACCCTCCTTTCTTTCCCTGTATTGTAATAAGTGTTTTTTTCCTTCTTCATATGATGTAATTCACCCCATTCTACCTCCCCTTTCCTCTCCTCCCCATAGACTCCCTTTTTAACCTCTTAATTTTCTTTTTATCATCACATCAAAGACAATTTATATTTATACCCTCTGTGTAAAGTCCTTCTCTCTGCCCAAATACATTTACAATTCTTAAGAGTTATGAGTATTATCTTCCCCTGTAGGGATATAAACAGTTTAACCTAATTGAGTAACTTTCCCCCCCCCCCCCCCCGTTTACCTTTTAAAACTTCTCTTGAGTCCTGTATGTTAAGATCAAATTTTCTATTCAGTTCTGGTCTTTTCATCAGGAAACATTGAAAGTCCCCAATGTCATCGAATGTTCATCTTTTCCCCTGAAAGAGAATGATCAGTTTTACTGGGTAATAGATTCTTGGCTGCAATCCAAGCTCCTTTGCCTTCTGGAATATCATATTCCAAGCCTTGCGGTCCTTTAATGTTGAAGCTGCCAGGTCCTGAGCAATCCTGACTGTGGCTCCATGATATTTAAATTGCTTCTTTCTGGCTGCTTGGAGTATTTTCTGCTTCACCTGATCATTCTAGAATTTGGCTACAATATTCCTTGGAGTTTTCCTTTTGGGGTCTTTTTCAGGAGGTGATCGGTGGATTCTTTCAATGATGATTTTATCCTCTGATTCTATGATATCAGGGCAGTTCTCCTTAATAATTTCCTGGAATATGGTGTCTATATTCTTTTTCTGATCCTGGCTTTCAGGCAGTCCAATGATTCTCAGATTGTCTCTCCTCGATCTGTTTTCCAGATCAGTTGTCTTTCCAATGAAGTATTTCACATTTTCTTCTATTTTTTCATTCTTTTGATTCTGCTTGACTGATTCCTGGTGTCTCATGGATTCCTTATCTTCCAACTGTCCAATTCTAATTTTTAAGGCATTGTTTTCTTCCATGAGATTAAGCACCTTTTTTTTTTCCATTTGGCCAAATGAATTTTTTAAGGCATTGTTTTCTTCAGTGAAATTAATCACCTTTTTTCCATTAGGCCAGATGAATTTTTTAAGGAATTGTTTTCTGCAGTCAATCTTTGTGCTTCCTTTTCCAAGCTGCTGATAGTGGATAGAGTGCCAGGCCTGAAGTCAGGAGGATTCATCTTCCTGATTTCAAATTTGACCTCAAACACTGACTAGTTGTGTGACCCTGGGCAAGTCACTTAACCTTATTTGCCTCAGTTTTTTCATCTGAAAATGATCTGGAGAAGGAAATGGCAAACCACTCCAGTATCTTTGTTAAGAAAACTTCAAATGGGGGGCAGCTAGGTGGTGCAGTGGATAAAGCACAGGCCCTGGATTTAGGAAGACCTGAGTTCAAATCCGGCCTCAGACACTTGACCCTTACTAGCTGTGTGACCGTGGGCAAGTCACTTAATCCCTGTTGCCCCACAAAAAAAAAAAAGAAAGAAATAAAGAAAAAATAAAACTTCAAATGGAGTCATGAAGAGTCAGACAGGACTGAAACAACACAAGAACAACAATAAATCTTCCTGTTACACTTAACTAAAACAGAGAGAGATAGTGAAGTCCCCTGTCAATACTGTGTTACTGTCTATGCTTCTGTGGAGTTCAGTTAATGTTTCCTTTATGAAATTGAATGCTAATATATTTGGAGCATATAAGTTTATTTCTGATGTTGGTTTGTTGTTTATATTTCTTTTCAGAACAACGTAGTTTCCTTGTTTATCCCTTTTTATTTTTTGCATATATGTTTCTGATTTCCGATATTAGCAGGCATGAATGACTATAATGCCTGCTTTTTTTTTTATTCACTTGATGCATGGCAGAATTTTCCAGTCCCTCATTTTTTTTGTTTTTGTTTTTGCAGGCAGTGGGGGTTAAGTGACTTGCCCAGGGTCACATAGCTAGTAATTGTCAAGTGTCTGAGGCCAGATTTGAACTCAGGTACTCCTGAATCCAGGGCCGGTGCTTTAACCACTACACCATCTAGCTGCCCCTCCAGTCCCTCATTTTTATCTTGTTTATGTTTTTCCTTTGAAAATGTGATTCTTGGCTGATGATGAGTGAGATGAGCAGAACCAGGAGAACATTGTACTCAGTATCATCAACATTGAGTGTTGATCTACTGTGATGGATTAGATTCTTCTCACCAATGCAATGGTACAGAAGAGTTCCAGGGAACTCATGATAGAAGAGGATCTCCAAATCCAGGAAAAAAAAAAAAAAGAACTGTGGAGTATAGATGCTGAATGAACCGTACTATTTCTTTTGTTTTGGGTGCTGTTGTTTTTTCTATTTTGAGGTATTTCATCATTGCTCTGATTTTTCTCTTATAACATGACTAATGCAGAAATAGGATTAATGTTATTATGTATATATGTGTGTGTGTGTGTATATATATATATATATATATATATATATATATATATATATAACCTATATCAGATTACCTGCTGTCTAGGGGAGGGGGGAGGGAGGGGAGGGAGGGAGAAAAGTCTGAAATTGGAAAGCTTGTATAAACAAAAGTTGAGAACTATCTTTACATGTAGCGGGGAAAAAAATAAATTACTTTATTAATTTAAAAAAAAAAGAAAATGTGATTCTTATTACCAACAGATTGTAGGGGTTTTTTTCTTATCCAATTCACATTGAACATTATGAGTTAGATTTATGTTTTCTTCCATTTGTTTCTAATACTTGATTTTTAAAGGTCTCATTATTTTCCCCTTTCTGCTATAAACACAGGACTATGGTTTTTTGATTACTTGAGCATAGACTTTTTTTTTTTGCGGGACAGTGGGGGTTAAGTGACTTGCCCAGGGTCACATAGCCAGTAAGTGTTAAGTGTCTCAGGCTGGATTTGAACTCAGGTCCTCCTGACTCCAGGGCTGGTGCTCTATCCACTGCTCCACCTAGCTGCCCCTCAGCACAGACTTTTTAAGGTGAATGTATTCCCATTGGCTCACTTACCATTACCCTGATCCTCCCACTCATTTGTGACCTCAGTATTTTTACAGTTTTATTTATTAGTTTTTCTATTGTTGTTATATAATTCTTCCCTCCTTTTTTCTATTACGCAAATTTTCCCTTTCCTCTCCTCACCTCCATTTAGTCCTTTTCATTGGTCTTTAAATTTTCAGGTTTTGTGACAGATTTTTTTCTCTATAACTTCATTTTCTACTTTCTGTTTAGTCTAGACCCTTATTTTATGTTTCATGATCCCTGTAATTATCTAGTCTCTTTTCTCCGTATTCCTCATGCAATGAACACTGCGACGGCACCACATGCTAGTACCCTCCCCAACCACATCTCTGATTCTGTAGCCCAACAACAAGCTATAGTTTCCCCCTGGTTACCTTCTTTTCCTCAATTGCCTCAAAATGTCCTCCCTGGGTAAATGCTTTCCCACTTCTTCCCTAGAATTTCCAAATTCTCTCTTCCTAAATTCTTTTCAAACATCAAATTCCCCAGACAGACGCGATGCAAGAACCCTACCTCTATTCACAGACATGTCTCTTTTATTATTTTGAAAATTAATATATATTTTATTGTATTTTTTCCAATTACATGAAAAGATAGTTTTCAACATTCATTTTTGTGAGATTTTGAGTTCCAAATTTTTCTCTTACCCTCACTTCCCTCCCCACTCCTGAAACCAGCAAACAATCTGATGTAGATTATACCTTACAATCATGTTAAACATATTTCCACATTAGTCATGTTGTAAGAGAAGAATCAGAACAAAAGGGAAAAAATACAGGAAAGAACAAACAGCAACAACATAAAAGTAACAGCAAAAGTGAAATCATCTGCTTCAATCTGCATTCAGACTCCATAGTTCTTTTTCTGAATGTGGAGAGAATTTACCTTCATGAGTTTTTTGGCATTGTTTTAGAACATTGTATTGCTAACAGTTGATCATGACACAATGTTGTTGCTACTGTGTACGATGTTCTCTTGGTTCTCATTTTAGTCAACATCAATTCATGCAAGTCTTTCCAGGTTGTTCTGAAATTGTCTGCTTATCATTTCTTGTTTTGGGTTTGTTTTGTTTTGTTTTGTTTTGGTGGAGCAATGAGGGTTAAGTGACTTGCCCAGGGTCACACAGCTAGTAAGTGTCAAATGTCTGAGGTCTCATTTGAACTCAGGTCCTCCTGAATCCAAGGCTGGTGCTTTTTATCCACTGTGCCACCTAGCTGTCCCCCTGCTTATCATTTCTTACAGCACAATAGTATTCCATTACATTCATATACCACAACTTGTTTAGCCATTCCCCAGCTGATGGGCATCCCTTCAATTTCCAATACTTTGCCACCACAAAAAGAGCAGCTATAAATATTTTTGTAAATTTAAGTCATTTTCCCTTTTTTATGATCTCTTTGGCATCATAAGTGTATGTACATTTAATAGTCTTTTGGGCATGGTTCCAAATTGCTCTCCAGAATGGTTGGATCAGTTCACAGCTCCACCAACAATGCATTAGTGTTCCAATTTTCCCACATCTTCTCCAACATTTATCATTCTCCTTTATTGTCATATTAGCCAATTGGATAGGTATGAAGTGGTACCTCAGAGTAGTTTTAATTTGCATTTTTCTTATCAGTAGTGATTGAGAACATTTTTTCATATGGCCATAGATAGCTTTAATTTCTTCATCTGAAAACTGACTATTCATATCCTTTGACCATTTCTCATTTCGGGAATGATTTGTATTTTTTTTTTGCAGGGCAATGAGGGTTTAGTGATTTACCCAGGGTCACACAGCTAGTAAGTGTCAAGTGTCTGAGGCCAGATTTGAACTCAGGTCCTCCTGAATTCAGGACCTGTGCTTTATCCACTGTACCATCTAGCTGCCCCAGATTTGTATTCTTATATATTTGATTTAGATCTCTATATATTTTAGGTATGAGGGCTTTATCAGAAACACTGGCTGTAAAAATTGTTTCCCAGCTTTCGGCTTTCTTTCTAATCTTGTTTGCATTGGTTTTGTTTGTGCAAACTCTTTTTAATTTAATGTGGTCAAAATGATCCACTCTTCATTTCATAATGTTATATATCTTATCTTTGGTGGTAAACTGTTCTCCAAAGATCTGATAAGTAAACTATTGCTTCCTTTTCTAATTCGTCTATGGTATCACCCTTTATGTCTAGATCATGTACCCGTTTTGACTTCACTGTGGTGTACAGTGTAAGATGTTGGTCTATGCCTAGTTTCTACCATACTATTTTCCAGTTTTTCCAGCAGTTTTTGTCAAATAGTGAGTTCTTATCCTGAAGGCTAGAGTTTTTGGGTTTATCAAACAGGAGATTGCTATATTCATTTACTGATATGTTTTGTGTACCTCACCTATTCCACTGATCTACCACTCTATTTCTTAGTCAGTATCAAATATTTTTGATGGTTGCTGCTTTATAATATAGTTTTAGATCTAGTACAGCTAGACCACCTTCCTTTGCATTTTTTTTATTAATCCCCTTGATATTCTTTTTTTTTTTTTTTTTGGTGAGGCAATTGGGGTTAAGTGACTTGCCCAGGGTCACACAGCTAGTAAGTATTAAGTGTCTTAGGCTGGATTTGAACTCAGGTACTCCTGAATCCGGGGCCGGTGCTCTATCCACTGCGCCACCTAGCTGCCCCATAACCACTTCTTTATTTATCTTCAACACCATCTTAGGGGAACCTCATGTATTTTCTGGTGGGTGCAGGAAAGCCTCCTTGTTATTCAAATTTTCTTTCCTCTGTATTTGAAAGGATTTCTCCTTATCACTTGCAGAACTTTTTTTTTTTTTTTCTGAATCAAAATGCTGAATTTAACCATTATGTGTTTTGGAATTTGCAGCCTTGGATTTTTTCTGGAGGTGATTCTTTCAATTGGTATTTCACTTTTTGTGTTCAGAAATTCTGGGCACTTCTCTTGTTTTACTTCTTTAATTTCCTCTTCATTAGTGGTGAATTCACCCTTTTCATTTTTGATACTGGATATTTGATTTTCTTTTTTTTTAAGTGAAATTAACCAGTGGCTCATCTATTTTATTGTTTTTTTTTTCATAAAACCCTCACGTAGTTTATTTATTAGCTCAATCATTTTCTTTTTCCAAGCTGTTGATTCTTTTTTCATGATTCTCTTGCATCACTCTCTTTTTCCCAATTTTTCTTTTACATCTCTTATTTGATTTTTAAACTCCTTTTTGAGCTTTTACATGAGTTCTTTCTGGGCCTGAGACCAATTTCCCTTTTTCTTTGGGGGGCTTTGCCCATAGGTGTTTTGATATTGCTGTCCTCTTCAGAGTTTGTGTCTTGATCTTCCCTGTCACCATAATAACTTTCTATGATCAGATTCTTTTTTGAGTTGTTTTTGCTCATTTTTTCAAGTCTTTTCCCTTACTTTTAAATTTGAGCTCTACTCTGGAGGTAGAAGGGGCACTGTCCCAAGCTTCTTGTGCCAGGGGCTTCAGGCCCTGGCTGTTTTCCTGGTGCTGCACTGATGTTATTCTGAGGCCCACAGGGGACCCTTATATCTGGTACTGCACTGACGGGGTTGGGTAGGTGGTATTCTGGAGGCCATAGGGATCTGGCAGCTTACCTGGCAGTAGGCTGAGGCTGCCCAGTGCTCCCCATCACTGGTGTCTATCCATTTCCCCAAGCTACGCTGAGGCAAGTGAAGAGTTCCTGCACTGGTGTCTGCCTATTCACTTGGCTATGCTAAGGTACATGGGGGACCCTGGTGTTGCTGTTTGCCTACTTGCACTGCATTGGAGCTTAGGGTTTCCTTCTGACTTTCTGAGACAGGGCCTGCTGCTGGCTTTCTGGGATACTTCCTGTCCTGGACTATGCTCCTCTTTTACCAGAGTGAAACAGACCTTTCTTTCTAATCTTCCAAGTTTCTTGGGGTAAAAGATTGTTTCCTCCTGTCTTTTTGCTGGCTCTGCCATTCAAAATTTTGCTTTGGGGTGCTATTTTATGGTTGCTTGGACGTGAATATGGGAGAATTAAGGCTATTTCCTGCTTACTCCACCATTTGGGGTCCTGGAAGACTCTTGTTTTACTTTTTACATTATGGTGTTTGGGTATTTTGTATTGTCCTGGTCTTCTGGGAAAATAATGGTCCTTAGGGTGTTTATACATAGCCTGTCTTAAAGATCAACATGCTTTTACCTCCATGGTAAGCATTGTTGTTGGTTTTTGGTTTTCTTCTTCAACTAAATTGTCCTTTCCTTCAGTGTATTTCCATTACCAATTTCTTTACTCTTTTAAAAATTAATGACCTAGCCTATCCCAGGCACTGTTCTGGGCTCTGGGGATATAAATCCCATGAATGAAATGATCCCTGTTTACGAAATCCAATACATATTGCTTGAGTGCTTTAAGGAAGTGATATGTCTGAACCTCCATCTCTGAGATGGCCTAAAGCAGGGTCAGAGATGGCAAGGGAGGTTGCTTTAGTGCAGCCCATCCTTAGAGATTTCCACAAGGCAGAGCCTATGGTCTCCTCCTACCCTAGAAGACTGCCATATATTCTCAGGCCTACTATGTTCATTTCCACAGGCTAGTTGGGGGCAAAGTCAATCAATGAACTATTAATATCCTGAGAAATGAAGTGCTTTGCCATGGGAGAGATCCTGACATAGGAAATAGTGAAACATGTCCATAAGACTGACCTTTGATGTTGGCAGAATAGCCATTTGTCTATGAAGAATAATTTTAGGGACATGAAAAAGTGCCCACTCTGACATCCCTAAGCCTTTCTGTCATTCAGTTATAAATTCCTCTCATTCACTATGATGTAGTGGAAAGGCCTCTGGTTTTGGATTTGGAGACAGCAAGCATGGCTCCCTGCCCAGTTCCTCCCTTGGAACTCCTTTCTTTCTTTGGGCTGAATCAGCACCAACCACTTCTTGCAATGTGAGAGGCAATTGTGGAGTGTGTACATGTACAGAGTCTCTATGAATTTGGGGGTCTCTAACTTAGGACTGGCCCTCATGCATATTCCCTTTCTTCTAAAAGAACTGGGCAGACTCTAACATTTTTTGAAGGGAGGGGAAAAACGTCAGACAAAATCTCTGCAGCAGCAGAAAATACCAGTAGGAACCCACAGGCCAGTTCATGCATTCCCTACTGGGATTATAGAGGCTGACTGGGGAGGAGTGCTGAAGGTATGCATTATGCACTATTGTGTTCCTTTCTTTTCAGGTCATCTGGATTTTATCTTGCCTGGATTCTATCATTTTTCTTCTGAATTGTGAATGGGGGGTGGGAGGGTACAGGATGCTGGCAAAGTCTCTGCAGATGGAGAGGATCCAATATGGGCTCTAGCTGGGAGTCCTCCCCTTCAGACTTAGGAGTCCAGGCTGAAGAATAGTTAAGTGTCCATGAAAGGGGTGTCAGCTGGTCTCAGTCATGAGTTGCCATGGTCACTGGTCTCTTTCTAAGGAAATTCAGAATCCTGCTGAACCTCATGCTGGCCCCTTATCAGCTAGGAGGAAAGGTGGACTTCTCCACTTTGCTGTGAACAGCAAGGTGGGTACAATCCTAAATTTCCAGATACTACAAAGCAGCATGAAACAGATAGAAATATCCATATAGACATATGGGTGGGAAAGGAGAGAGAGAGAGAGAGAGAGAGAGAGAGAGAGAATGAACACATAAGAACCAGAGACAACAAACCAATGTCAATATTAAAGGTCTATGCTTCAAATTCCTTAGTATCTAAATTCATAAAGGAAACTTTAACTGAACTATAAGAATATATAGGGCAGGGGCAGCTAGGTGGCACAGTGGATAGAGCATCGGCCCTGGAGTCAGGAGGACCTGAGTTCAAATCCGGCCTCAGACACTTGACACTTACTAGCTGTGTGACCCTGGACAAGTCATTTAACCCCAATCGCCTCACCAAATAAATCGCCAAATAAATTTTTAAAAAAAGAATATATAGGGCAGCTAGGTGGCACATTGAATAAAACACTGGCCTTGGATTAAGGAGGACCTGAGTTCAAATCCAGCCTCAGACACTTGACACTTAACTAGCTATGTGACCCTGGGCAAGTCACTTAACCCTCATTGCCCTGCAAAAACAAAAACAAAAAACAAGAATATATAGACAGTAACACAACAGTAGCAGGAAATGTCAGTGTCCTCTCAATTATAGATAAATGTAAAAGAAAGACAAAAAGAAAAATACAGAAATGAGCAAATTGCTGGAGAAATAAGAGCTAAAAGATTTATGGTGTTTTCTAAAGGGACTGCTAAAAAAAACCTGTATCTCTTAATGACAGGATTTTTTTACAAAAATGTGCTGTTTTGCAGAGATATTACCAACAGATGTAAAAAGGCAGAAATACTAAACAGATCCTTTATAGACTATAAATTTATAAATTATAAATTTATAATTTATAAATTATAAATTTATAATTTATAAATTATAAATTTAAAATAATAATTAGTTCAAGGAGCATAAACAAGAAACAGAGACCAAAACTGAGACAATGAAATTAGAAATAATAAGTGGCCATTTGGCACATTATAGAAACAATAATTCTGTGAAAGAAAATGACAGTGATAAAACAACATATCAATATTTCTAGGGTGCAGATAAAGCAGCCCTCAAGGGAAAAATCATGTACCTAAAATCATGTATTAACAAAATAGAAAAAGAGAGGACTAATGACCTGAATATGTGTTGGAAAAAATAGAAACCAAGAAATAAATAAACCTAAAAATGGCATAAAAGAGAAGATATTCAAAACTAGAGGAGAAATAAAATGAAAAAAAAACATACAGAAATGATAGAACTAAAACCAAGTTTTATTTTAAATCAGCAAAATTGATAAGCCTTTAGCCAGTCTCTCACAATAAAACAATAAGAAAAAATAATCAGAACCTACTTTAAACAGCCAAATACTTTCAAAATGGAGAAGCTAAAGAAATAGAATATCTTTTAAAATATAAAATATCTAAATAAATTTTATGTTGTATCATTGTTGACATTTTTTAGTGAAATTATTGATTCTGTGATTTGTTCTTTGACCCACTCATTCTTTAGCATTAGATAATTTAGTTCCCAATTAATTTTTGTTGTTGTTGCTGCTTTGTTTTGTGGGGCAATGAGGGTTAAGTGACTTGCCCAGGGTCACACAGCTAGTAAGTGTCAAGTGTCTGAGGCCAGATTTGAACTTAGGTCCTCCTGAATCCAGAGTCAGTGCTTTATCCACTGTGCCACCTAGCTGCTCCCCCCCAATTAATTTTTAATCTATGCTTCCAAGGCCCTTTAATGAATGTAATTTTATTGCATTATTTTCCAAAAAGGGTGCCTTTAATATTTCTACTTTTCTGCATTTATTTGTGAGGTTTTAATGCCCTAATGCAAAGTTGATTTTTGTAAAGGTGTCATATACAGTTGAAGAAGAGCTGTACTCCTTTCTAATTTCCATTCAGTTTTCTCCTGTGATCTGTCATTTTAAACTTTTCTTAAATTCTATTCATCTCCTTACCTTTTTTTGTTTGTTTGTTTGTTTGTTTGTTTTTTTGGCGGGGCAATGGGGGTTAAGTGACTGCCCAGGGTCACACAGCTAGTAAGTGTCAAGTGTCTGAAACCGGATTGGAACTCAGGTCCTCCTGAATCCAGGGCCAGTACTTTATCCACTGCGCCACCTAACTGCCCCCATCTTACTTTTAAAAAAAAATATTTTATAGTTAGATTTATCTAATTCTGAGAGGGCAAAGTTGAAGTCTACTTCTAATGTAGTATTAATGTCTATTTCCTCCTGTAACATTTAACTTTTCCTTTAAGAATTTGGATGCTCTCCACTTGACACATATGTGGTTAGTATTGATATTAATTCTTTGTGGTACATTTAGCAAAATGTGGTTTCCCTGATTATTTCTTTCAATTAGGTCTGTTTTTGTTTTTTTATTTGTCTGAGATCATGATTGCTTTTTTTTTTTTTTTACCTCAGCTGAAGCAAAATAGAGTCTGCTCTAACCCCTTATTTTAACTCTGTGTCTTTCTGTTGCAAGTGTGTTTCTTGGAAACAACAAATCATTGGATTCTGGTTTATAATACATTCTGCTGTCTGCTTCCATTTTATGAGTGGGTTCATCCCATTCAAATCCACAGTAATGATTAGTGTATTTCTTTCTATCCTCTTTTCTTTTGTTTATCCTTCTCTCTCTTTTTACCCTGTCTCTTCTCAAAAATCTGTTTTACTTCAGACCACTGTCTCCCTTTTATAGTCCCTGCTTTCATTATCCCCTTCCCCTCCTCCTTTCCTGTTGGGTAATATTGATTTCTGTATCCTACTAAGTGTGTATTTGTATATATATCTAGATTTATTTATCAATGTCTGTCTGTCTATCTATATAACTTCTTGTTTGTCCTTCATTTTTGAAGAAGACCAGTGACATCATGATGTCTTGACTCAAGCATGAATTGGACTTAAGTGAGGTAGAGTTGTGCAAAATTGTCAGCCTCACTCTCTATTCCAGAGTTATCTAAGTCCACTGGCAAGACAAAAACCAAGATAATTGACAATGGCACAGAATGCAGTGGATGACCTTGGTGTCTTCAATGTCTGACCAAGGTTTAGCCTGTCTGCTGAGATAGTTTTGTTTTGGGGGGGGTTTTGTTTTTGTTTTTGTTTGTTTATTTTTTGGTGAGGCAATTGGGGTTAAGTGACTTGCCCAGGGTCACACAGCTAGTAAGTGTCAAGTGTCTGAGGCTGGATTTGAACTCAGGAACTCTTGAATCCAGGGCCAGTGCTTTATCCACTGCACCACCTAGCTGCCCCTGAGATAGTTTTACCAAGATGTGGCCACTGTACATGTTATAGCTTCTTTTAAAAAATTTATTTATTTATTTATTTATTTTTAGTGAGGCAATGGGGGTTAAGTGACTTGCCCAGGGTCACACAGCTAGTAAGTGTGTGTTACATGTCTGAGGCTGGATTTGAACTCAGGTACTCCTGACTCCAGGGCCGGTGCTCTATCCACTGCGCCACCTGGCTGCTACAGCTTCTTGAAGCCACAGGTAAAAGTTGGGTGCCAGATGGACACCAAAGGTGAGTGAACATCCCTAAAAACCCTCAGACCAGAGGTGCTAGTACTACAGATACTAACTTTTCCAGAAATCAAATTATTTGCTCTGAGCCATAACGGAAGCAGGTATGTATCAGAGGAAAAATATGAAACCAAGTTTTATCTGATTGTCAGTCCAGTGCTCAGAACTGAATATTCAGCTGTTCTTTTGTCTGACAAGGAGAATGATCTTTCAACTGGGAAGCATTGGGGGGAAAGTGGTTAATAAATGTGTGTTGAATTGAATTAAAATGACTTAATATGTTAAAGCAATAGGAATACAGAGACAGAGGAAAAATAGCTGGTGGAAAATACTGGTGGAAGGGGGAAGGATCTTTTTATTTATTTTTATTATTTAGTATCTTTTTATTTATTTTGTTTCAATTCACAACTAATTCAGCCATAATCTCTAGTCACTTGGGTTTACATCTTAAGCATTGTCTCACACCTCTTATACCCTCTCCTTTCAGTTCCCAAGCCTTGTAAATTTCACCCCCTCCCCATATCTTCTGTATCCATCCTCTTCTGTCTATTCACAAGGATCCTATTGCATCTTACCTCAAGAAGCACACCACTCAAGGAGCAGCTAGGTGGCACAGTGGATAGAGCACTGGCCCTGGAGTCAGGAGGACCTGAGTTCAAATGCGGCCTCAGACACTTGACACTTACTAGCTGTGTGATCCTGGGCAAGTCACTTAATCCCAATTGCCTCACCAAAAAAAAAAAAAGAAGAAGCAGCAGCACACCACCCAACATAATTGACTCACACCCTTGCCCTCTATGTAGATTCCTAATAACTGCCCTAATACTCATAAAGATCTTAGGAGTTATGTGTATCCTCTTCTCATTTGGGAATGTTTAACCTTGTTAAACCCCTTGTGAGTTCTCTGTCGTATTTGCCTTTTTATGCTTCTCTTGAGTCTTGTGTTTGAATGTCAAATATTCTATTCAGCTCTGATCTTTTTCATCAGGGATACTTTAAAGTCCTCTGTTTCATTAAATGTTCATTTCCCCCCCCTGAAGTATTATAGTTAGTTTTGCTGGGTAGGTGATTTTTGGTTGTAATCCTAGCTCCTTTACCTTCCAGAATATCTTATCCTCACCTCTCTGTGCCTTTAATGAAGAAGCTGCTAAATCTTGTGTTATCCTGACTGTGACTTCACGATATTTGAATGTTTTCTTTTTGGATGCTCACAATATATTCTCTTTGACTTGGGAGCTTTGGAATTTGGCTCTACTATTCCTGGCTATAATGTAATTTTCATTTTGGGATGTCTTTTAGGAGGCAATAGGTGGATTTTTTCAATTTCTATTTTGCCTTCTGTTTCTAAATTATGTGAGATGTGTTCCTCTATATTTTCTTGAAATACAATGTCTACGTTCTTTTTTAGCCCATGGCTTTCAGGTAGTCCAAGAATTCTTTTTAAAAATAAATTATGGGGCAGCTAGGTGGCGCAGTGGATAGAGCACTGGCTCTGGAGTCAGGAGTACCTGAGTTCAAATCCGGCCTCAGACACTTAACACTTACTAGCTGTGTGACCCTGGGCAAGTCACTTAGCCCCAATTGCCTCACTAAAAAAAAAATAAAAATAAAAATAAAAAAATAAATTATGGGGCAGCTAGGTGGCGCAGTGGATAGAGCACCGGCCCTGGAGTCAGGAGTACCAGAGTTCAAATCCGGCCTCAGACACTTAACATTTACTAGCTGTGTGACCCTGGGCAAGTCACTTAACCCCAATTGCCTCACTAAAAAAAAATTATTTATTTTTAATATGCTTCTCTTTTTAAATTTTGAGTTCTAAATTCTTTCTCTCCCTTCCAACCTTTCCTCACTGATTCAATAGGTAAGCAAAATGCAATTAATTATACATGTGAAATCATTCAAAACACATTTCCATATTAGTGACAATTCAGAAAAAGCAAGAATAATAGAAAAAAAGAAAATTATATGTCAATTTGGACTTAGAGTTCATCAGTTCTACCCCTGGAGATAGCATTTTTTCATCATGAGTCCTTTGGAATTGTTTTAGGTAATCATATTGCTCATAGTAGCTGTAATGACTGGAATGACGCCACATACTGGAGACTTACTATAGGAAAGGTCCACCATGAGTAGAATGCCTCAGAGGGCAAGGCCATGTGGCTTTTCCTTGGCGTCAGGAAGTAACGTTTGCACATGGGTACTGTTCACCAAGGCTACCAGCCAATCAACTTGAGGAGCCTCCCATTTTCTGGGAGGGGACAGGAAGGAGGAAGGAGGGCCTGTGCAGAGAGGGCTCTCTCTTTTTGGTTCCTGACTTTATGGTGGTGGGGGGCAGCAGAGGAAGTCACAGGAAAATTGAGGAAAGATAGGATTGCTATGCCGTTGGAATTCTGTTCTCAATCTTTCTCTTTCTACCTTTCAATAAACCCTTAAAAACCTAAACTCGTTTTTATCAGTGATTTTAGTCACTTTACCCCCAAAACTGGGGGAACAGATCAGAACCCACATTTAGAATCTTAAATTACACATAGCCAAGTCTTTAACAGATGATAATCATTACAACATTGCTGTTACTGTTAACAATGACCTTCTAGTTCTTTTTACTTCACTTTGCAACAGTTCATATAGGTCTTGCCAAGTTTTTTTTTCCTGAAACCATCCTCCTCATCATTTCTTTTTGTTTTTTTTTTACATTTTATTTGAGTAGAATTTTATTTTCCAAAATATATGTAAAAACAAAATTTTAACATCAATTTTTAAAAAAACTTTGTGTTCCAACTTCTCTTCCCCCCACCTCCATTCACACCCCCCACCCACAAGAACTCAAGCAATTCAAAATAAGTTATGCATGAGTAGTCATGGAAGAATTCCCATATTAGCTAGTTGTGAGAGAAAACAGTCAAAAAAACCCAAAACTTAAGATTAAGGAATTGTCAGAGAGGAAATGAAAAAAAAAATTTTTTTAATGTGTTTCCATCTGTTTTCAAATACTATAAGTTCTTTCTCTGCAGATGGGCTGCAATCTTCATTAGTCTTTCAGGGTTATATTGGATCATTGCCTTGCTGAAAATAACCACATGCTTCCCAGCAGATCATCCCCCACTATTGCTGTTATTTTGTATACAGTACATCACTCTGCTTCAGTTCATGTAGGTCTTTCCAGGTTTTTCTGATAGTATCCTGTTCATCATAACCTGTATATAGTACCTTAAACTTGACAGAGAATTTTCTTCTGTGGAAATTTATTTTGATTTGGGGACCCTACCTTTAGGCTGAGATTAGAAAGCCTTAGGCCCTCAGGGTCTCTCCCCCTCCTCCTCAGCTTCAGCTGAGCGAAAAAGCCCCATGGGCTATATAAGACGCCAGGTCAGACAGCTGGGGGAGAAAAAAAAAAGGCCCAGCTCCCTCCGACCTGAGCGGAGCTATCTGAAGGATCCCGGATGGTCTGTGCTGAGGCATGAGGCTCGAGAGCACACCCCCACACACACACCAGCCGCAGCTCTGGCTGGCGGATTAGCTTGGTCTATGGGGGCGAAGGAAGCCTCAAGATTTGAGTGGAGAGAAGAAAAGGTATATATAGACCTGGGAGTGAGACAGGAGAGGAAGGACAGACTGGAAGAAAGAGGAGGACAGACTAGAAAGACTAGAGGGGAGCACGGATAAGGACAGAGCAGAGTTCGGTTCAGAAAAGGAGAGACGGGGCTGACAAGGTTACAGGCCTTAATACAAACCAGGGAAAGTGTAACGTGCCCTGAGGCCGGAGGCAGCTAAGGCCCTTATTGTATTCAAGAAGTTCTAGGTGCAGCAGGTGGGAAAGAGACGCAGTGGAAAGAGACTGCAGGAAAACAGTCAGGTTGTACATTTTATTTCCCTGTATTCTTTTTTTTTTTTTTTTTTTGGCGTGGGGCAATGAGGGTTAAGTGACTTGCCCAGGGTCACACAGCTAGTGTCAATTGTCTGAGGCCGGAATTGAACTCAGGTCCTCCTGAACCCAGGGCCGGCGCTTTATCCACTGCACCACCTAGCTGCCCCCTCCCTGTATTCTTAATTTTAAATAGTATCTCATAAATAAACTCTGCTTTGATTATTTAGTTAAGAGGCTTCTTAATCCTGTGCTTATCAATTTGGGAGTGGAGCAGTGTGGTGGGACTTTATAAACGGCCCACATTAAATTAACGAAGTCAGATAGCCAAATAGTCAAAAGTCCCCAGTTTAGTCCTCCAGTCAGATTAGCCCCCCAAATTAGGCTAGTCAATTTAAAAATATTTCTACATTTGAATGGCGACCATGAAGGGACTTACAGCACAATTATAATTTTTCTAATTTTATCATTTTTCATATAATCATAATTTTTCATAAATCCAATTATATATAATTTTTCCAGGTTAGTTATAGTTATTAACAATTAATTTTTAAAAAATATTTAATGGCGAGTAGCTAGGAGTTACTAACCTACTACCCTGGTAAATCTTTAAATAACAATAATAATAATAAAAATAAAAGGGCCACTAGGAAAAAAATTTTTTTAAGTAATTTTTTTGAAAGCCTCTAGCATAGAAAAGCCTTAGCATTTATACTGAACCATGATTGAATATTTGTTTTACCTGTTGCCTTTTTTCATTGGGTTGTTCTGGGACTGCATAATGTCTGTTTTACCCATTGAACCCATGGTTAATATTACTGGGGACATTTTGACCAATTTTGAGCCTTATTTTGGTAAAGTAATAATAGCTCTAGCAATAGTAATTTTTTTTCCTCTCCATTACTAATATTATAGCATGGTATTTTCTTATACAACTCTGGAGAAAGAAAAAGAATTGTACCCATAGTGAGCCATGTATTAAGAGGGATGCCAGAGCTAATGCTACGAAAAATGACCTGAAGTTAGAAAAAGATGTTGACCAGTCTTTAAAAGCAGGTCAGCAGAAGCCTCCTATGCAGGATGCTGCAAAGCATGCTCACAGAAGCATCCTAGCACCTGCACTCTCAGGTCAAACATTTAAAAATCAGTATAAGACCCCTAAAGTGTGTCAATATTGTGAGAAGCAAGGACACTTGTTGAGAGAGTATAGAACTAGAAGGTATGAATTGAGACAGGTAGTGACTGAAACCCTTAAAGACTTTTTTAGGGGCAATAGGAATAATCAGAGAAATTTTTTCCAAAGAGGGAACAACCAAGGCAGTTACAGGCCTTATTACCAGCAAAATCAGAATAACTTTAGAAGACCCTATCAGGAAGGTACAGAAGATCAGAATCAGGGCAATTATAGGCCTTATTATAAACAAAATCAAATTAGATATAGATCTTATCAGGGAGATACAGACAAGCAGAGTCAAAACAGGTATAATAGGCCTTTTCAAAGAAATATGAAGGAGCAACATGAGAACAGTCACAGACCCTCTCAAAAGGGTAAAGATCAGGGAAATACAGATAAATGACAGTGCACAGGGGAGGAATGGACAAAAGTAAATACTGAAAATTTTATTTTTCTAGACTTTAAATACGTTAACCCTTTAATTCCATTCCATTCTCCTCCCCAGAATAACAAACCTCATGTGATCCTTAAGGTTGAGGACACATATTATTATTGCTTATCAGAAGCTCAAAGAGTGGCAAAATTAACAAAAAGCAGCTAAGGGACATTCTAGGAGCAGCTGGGTATCACAGGCAATGGATACCCTGTTTTGGTGAAATTGCTAAGCCACTTGTGGCTCTAACAAAAAAATTCTTTCCAAGTATCTTTACAGCTGGATTCCCAGCATCTTTCAGCTGTGGCAGAATTGAAGCAGGCACCCTGGCCTGCTGGTGTTGCTGTTCCTGTTCCTGCTTGGACCCAGTTTGGTCCTCATCATCTCATTCTACCTACACCATTTGTAGGAGAAGGACTTCTTCACCAAGAGCATATGGCTCTAACTTGTAAAAATGGTTATTGAACCTCTAACTTCAAAAAAGGGTTATTGAACCCTATTATTTGGTTTGTAAGACAATTAATGGACATTGAGTATTGCTAATGTTTAAGTTCTTTTGATAAATTGTTTATCACTTCAAGTATGCTCATGTTTAAGGGTTTTTTTTAATAAATTGTTTATCAATTCAAGTATTTATTGTTATTATAATAGAGAATTCATGAACAAGATGATGTGGTTTATTTGTCTAATGAAGAGTTTGTAATGTTTAATATTATCAGTCATTTGTATTCATTTATCATTAATATGTCATTGTGACTATGTATACAGCTTTTATTATCCTTAGTGAAAGAGTAGTAATTTTGTTGTATTGGTCATTATATCACTTTCCTAATTGACTCTGGGTATGGTTTAGAATTACTGTATATATTGCAAGTGTGTCTTATTATGCAGCATAACACGTATTTTTACCATCATATTTTCTTTGATGAAATTAATATTAGATTTAAATTATGGAAACTTACCATTTCAGAGACAAATTACTCTTATACTGATCTTGATGGAGGTGACTACTCCACAATGCAGGCCTTGGAGAAAATATATGTACAACAGGAGGAGAGACAGGTACACGTAAGATGCCCTGAGGAGGCTGAGAGAACAGCCATTCAGTGAAACCTGGAGGCAGGATTCCCTTAGTCCAAATACATTCAGTAAGTTCATAGTTTGCTGGTAACAGCATCTATATAGGGCTCATCTCTCACTCCAAAATTAGTCTGGTGTCATGGAAGCACCAGCCCATGAACCTGGTTTAACTTAATTTTGTTTTGTTTCATTCAGCCTGATGGCATGGTTAGAATCCATCCACCTGAGGCCTAGCACAATTATTGGATGTCTATGCACCACATGATGTGGTATGGTAACCTTTCCATAACATTTTCAAGTGTCATCACAGACACATTACTAAATTTGGCCTTGATCCAGACATATGATGGTAAAAAGTGTTATTAATTTCATATATTGTCTCAATTTTCTATTGCTTATGGATATAAACATCCTCCAAAAGGGGGGACTCCAATATGTTGTATGAGTATAAAGTTCAGATTTGTTTTGTACATTTTAAAGAACTTTCACTGATTTTTGAAGAACTTTCACTATTTATTGAACAATTTTGGACAATGCTATACTAAAGACTAGTGAAAGCTCAGGCAGCAGCTCCAGAGATAACCAACAGTATCCAGAGACAATCAGCAGTATCCAGAGACAACCAGAGTCCTGACCAGAGTCCAGTTCCCCTGATGACATCTCAGCACCTCTTTTGAAGACAAGATTTAAAAGGACTTTAAATGGGTTTTTTTTCCCCTACATACACCATCTGTAATGTGTATTTTCTGCAGAGGCCTTCCCTCTGTGGATATTGTCAAAGCACGAGTCCATGAGGGATTGCCCCTCTGGACAATTTTCTTTTCCTGTGTTGTTATTGACATTGTGTCCTAGCATAGGTTATGGTACTTTGTTTTGGTGCTTCATCAAGGAAACACTACGTGTTTCTTTTTGAAGCAAAGGGGGGACTGTGGAACTTTATTTTGATTTGGGGACCCTACCTTTAGACTGAGATTAGAAAGCCTTAGGCCCTCAGGGTCTCTCCCCCTCCTCCTCAGTTTCAGCTGAGTGAAAAAGCCCCGTGGGCTATACAAGACGCCAGGTCAGACAGCTGGGGGGGGGGGGCAAGGCCCAGCTCTCTCCGACCTGAGCGGAGCTATCTGAAGGATCCTGGATGGTCTGTGCTGAGGCATGAGGCTCGAGAGCACACCCCGCCCCCCCCCACCAGCCGCAGCTCTGGCTGGCGGATTAGCTTGGTCTGTGGGGGTGAAGGAAGCCCTGAGATTTGAGTGGAGAGAAGAAAAGGTATATATAGGCCTGGGAGTGAGACAGGAGAGGAAGGACTAGAAAGACTAGAGGGGAGCGTGGACAAGGACAGAGCAGAGTTCGGTTCGGAAAAGGAGAGACGGGGCTGGCAAGGTTACAGGCCTTAATACAAACCAGGGAAAGTGTAACGTGCCCTGAGGCCGGAGGTGGCTAAGGCCCTTATTGTATTCGAGAAGTTCTAGGCGAAGCAGGTGGGAAAGAGACTCAGTGGAAAGAGACTGCAGGAAAGCAGTCAGGTTGTACACTTTATTTCCCTGTATTCCTAATTTTAAATAGTATCTCATAAATAAACTCTGCTTTGATTATTTAGTTAAGAGGCTTCTTAATCCTGTGCTTATCAATTTGAGAGTGGAACAGCGTGGTGGGACTTTATAAACGGCCCACATTAAATTAACGAAGTCAGATAACCAAATAGTCAAAAGTCCCCAGTTTAGTCCTCCAGTCAGATTAGCCCCCCAAATTAGGCTAGTCAATTCAAAAATATTTCCACACTTCATAAAAGCCCAGCAAAGTAGGTACCATACGTTTTGCCATTATAATCAATCATCATAACTACTTCCCTCCATCCCACTCCCTTCCCATAACATTTACTCTATCTTCTTTTTATCTATTCCTCCTCAGAAGTGTTTTACTTCTGACTATCCTCTCCCTCACTCTGTACTCCCTTTTTTCACCCTTCCTTCCTTATCCCCTTCCCCTCCTATTTTCCTGCAGGGCTAAATTGCGTATGAAAGCTATTCCCTCCATGAGCCCACTCCAATGAGATCAGGGTCCCTGAGCTAATTCTGTGTTCTAAATTTTTCTTCCTCCCTCCCTCTTCAACCCTCCCTATGAGATCAAGCAATTCAATATGTCATACTGGTGCAGTAATGCAAAACATCTTCATCTTCCTTGAAAGTGTTTTGCTTTTTACTGCTCTCTCTCCCAATCTGCCCTTTCCTCCTTCCCCTCTTTCCCCCTCTCCTTTTCTCCATTCCCCACCCCAGGGCAAAAATATATTACTATACCTACTTGAGTATGTATGTTAGTCCTTCTTTGAGCCAATTCTGATGATATTAAGGTTCACTCACTCCCCAACTCCTTCCCCCTCTTCTACTCTCCTCCATAAGTTTTTTTCTTGTTTCCTTCATGTGAACTACCTCTCCTCAGACCATCTCTCCCCTTTTCCCTCCCCCAGTTTATTCGTCCTACACCTCACCCCTATTTTAATGATGTCATCATGGATTAGTTAGGTGGCACAGTGGACAAAGCACCAGCCCTGGACCCAGGAGGCCCCAAGCCCAAATCCAGCCTCAAACATAAGACACCCTACCCTGTCTGCCCTATAAAGAACAAATCATAAATGCTTTACAGATATCATCCCTTCATGCTCAGTTCAGCCTTGTCTTCTGTGGATTTCTTACTGAGATAGTTCTTATGATTTCAAAGTATTACCTTCCCATGTAGGAATGTAAACAGTTTGATCTTTTAATATCCCTCATGAAGTCTTTTTACTTTTTACCTTTTTATGCTTCTCCAGGGTCTTGTGTTTGAAAGTCACATTTTCTATTCAGTTCAGGTCTTTTCATCACAAATGCTTGAAAGACCTCTTTCTCATTGAGATCCCATTTTTGCCTCTGAAAGATTATACTCAGTTTTGCTGGGTATGTGATTTTTGGCTGAGGTCCCAGTTCCTTTGCCCTCTGGAATATCATATTCCATGCCCTCCGGTCCTTTAATGTAGAAGCTGCTAGATCTTGCTTTATCCTTAATGGAGCTCCACAGTATTTGAATTCCTTTTTTCTAGCTGCTTGCAGTATTTTCTCCTTGACCTGGGAGTTCTGGAATTTGGCTATAATATTCCTGGAGGTTTTCCTTTTGGGATCTCTTTCAGGAGGTGATCAGTGGATTCTTTTAATTTCTATTTTAGTTTCTGCTTCTAGAATATCAGGGCAATTTTCCCTCACAATCTCTTGGAGGATGGTGTCTAAGCTTTTGTTTTGGTCATGGTTTTCAGGTAGTCCAATGATTTTCAAATGATCTCTCCTAGATTTATTTTCTAGGTCAGCTGATTTTCCAAGGAGATATTTCACACTGCCCTCTATTTTTTCATTCAATTGGATTTGCTTTACTGTGTCTTGGTTTCTCATAAGGTCACTAGCTTCCATTTGTTCCATCCTAATTCTTAGGCAGTTATTTTCATCAGACAGTTTTTTAATCTCCTTTTCCATTTGGCTTTTCAAACTGTTGACTTTTTTCTCATGACTCTCCTGCATCGCTCTCATTTCCCTTTCCATTCTTTCTTCCTTTTCTCTACATCTTCTTTCTATCTCTTCTACTTTCTCTTCAAAGTCCCTTTTGAGAGCTTCCATGGCCTGAGACCAGTTCATATTTTTCTTGGAAGCTTTGGATGTTGGAGCTTGGACCCTGTTATTATCTTCTTCTTCTGAGCTTGTATTGTGGTCTACCTTACCCCCAAAGAAGTTTTTGATGGTCTTCTGCTTACTCTGTCTACTCATCCTGGCTTACTATTTCTTGGCTTTTAACTCCTTCTTAAAGTGTGGTGCCACTTCCAGGACACACTGTTCAAGCTACAGCGTGGCCTGGGAGATGGTTGGACTTCTTATCAGCCTGCCTAGCCTCACTTTCATTTGATTTTAAACTCCACTGGGGGGTGTGGTGGGGTGCGTCTTCTCGACTCCCCTCCTATTCTCAGCTTCAGAGGGTCCCAGGTGTTTTGGGTTGGGGGGGGCATGTTTTCATCTCAGCTGGCCTGTTCTCAGGTCCAGAGATAACCTCAGGCCTACTTTACTAAGCAACCAACCAGCAAAGCTTTCTGTGGTATGGTTCTCAGCTTCCTATTGTAATGATTGGAATAATGCCACCTGCTGGAGACTTACTATAGAAGAGTTCCGCCCATGAAACGAAGGTCTTTGAGGGCAAGACCAGGAGTCTTTTCTTTGGAAAAGGAAGTGACGCAGGCTAGTGTAAGGAGGAAGGAAGAGACTGGCGCTCGGTCTCAGGCTCTTCCCTTTGGACTCTGGTGGAGAGCGGAGCTAGAAATGTGCTCTCCCTTTAATAGATAGGAATCTAGGCCTTTCTCTCTCTCTTTACCAAATTCTTATTCTCCTTAATAAATGCTTAAAAGTCTAACTCTTGCTAAAGCTTGTAATTTATTGGCGACCACTTATTAGATATTTTAGACAGTTTAGCTAGAATTTTAGCCCTTAACACTATGAGACTGGTTTGTCATGCCAGGGTGGGAGTGGGGATAAGCTCCCACTCTCTATAAAATGCTCCAATAGCGTGCGTCTCAAATAGCCTCTGACAACCGAAGCCCAACTCCTGGCCTTCTCCTGGCGAAACTGTTTCCACTAACAGGAGAAGGGGCGAAGGCGAGTCACTGGCGCCTTAAAACCAGTCGCTTTGGGCAGGTGGGGCTCATTAGCCTTGGCAGGCAACCCGCCTAGGGGAAGGAAACCCTGATTTTAAACCTCCTCTGCCTTGCGGCTATACCCATACTTGGGAAAGGCTTTGGGAGTTAACCCCGAGGAAAAATCAGGAGTCGGGAGTCCCTTAGGCAAGTTGGATGTTGGACATCACATCTCTCTGGCAACTCCTGCGGTGGCACTGGTGCCAAACTGTACTGGCTCTGCCTCTCCTTTGGATCCACCAATGTCGCAGAGAGGGAAAGCCTGCTGCGTGGGCAACAGCTTGTTTTCCATATTGATCCGCCCAGGCCAGTGCCCTGGAGAGGACACTCCAGCTACTCCTCATGGGGTAGATACAACAGGGGATGTGGCAGTTACCGGTTATAAGTCACTCAGGAGCTGCAGCTCCCATATCGGACTGCACAGCCACACTGTGGCTTATGGCTCTTCAAGGCGCTGATCCATGGTTGTCCGTGACTGGTGGAAGCATACTACTACCACTACTACTACTACTACTATGAGATTACTCACCTGCTCCCCTTCCCCACCTGGATCTCCGGCCACTCAGTATTTCTTCCTGGTTCCCTGCTGGGGTGGGACAGTTGAATCCTTCTCCCCAGTCTACTGGTACCCGTGCACTTACCCCCTGCCCCGGGCCAGCCGTTCAGTCCGACCGCGCGCTTGGTTCCAGAAGACACCGGTGCTGCTGCCGATTCAGAGGCACTTGGGCAAATTCCTCTGGCAGGTGTCTGGTGTGTCGGCCCCATTGCAGGGTTAGGCTTTATTCGTGGTCCAGCACGGCCCCCTGAAATCTATCTATAGCTGGAGAAAACTCTCAGCCTGTATTTTTGTGTGTTTTTCTGCCCCAAGGGTTCTTTTATTGCTATTTTGGGGGTGATTGTATCAGGAGCCCTGTGGGTTTAATGTGCTTCCTCTACCATCTTGGCTCTGCCTTCCTCCTCATCATTTATTACAGCACAAATATATTCCATCACAATCATATGCCACAGGGGGCAGCTAGGTGGCGCATTGGATAAAGCACCAGCCCTGGATTCAGGAAGACCTGAGTTCAAATTCAGCCTCAGACACTTAACACTTACTAGCTGTGTGACCCTGGGCAAGTCACTTAACCCTCATTGCCCTGCAAAAAAACCCCCACCAAAAAAACAAAAACCAATCATATGCCACAACTCGTTAAGTTCTTCCCCAATTAATGAGTATCCCCTCAATGTCCACTTCTTTGACACCAGAAAAAATCTACTATAAATACATATATACATATAAGTACATATAGGTCCTTTTCCATTTCAAAAAATCTCTTTGGCATACAAACTTAGTACTGAATAAAAAAGGTATGCCCAGATTTTTATAGCCTTTTGGGCATAGTTTCCAAATTGTTCTCTGGAATGATTGGACCAGTTCACAACTCCAGCAGTAGTTTATTAACATACCTATTTTTCCTCATGATTTCCAGCATTTGTCATTTCTGATTAGGTATGTGGTGGTACCTCAGAAATATTTTAATTTGCATTTCTCTAAGCAGTAGTAATTTAGAGCATTTTTTCACAATTATAGATAGCTTCGATGTCTTCTTCTGAAAAATTCTTGTTCATATCTTTTAGCCATTTATCAATTGGGGAATGGCCTTTATTTTTATAAATTTTCCTCAGTTCTCTACACATTTGAGAAATGAGGCTTTTATCAGAGAAACTTACTATAAAAATTGTTGATATTACTTCATTGTCTCTGGTAACTTTAAGCAAAATGTAGTTTCCTTGATTATTTCTTTTCTTTTTTTTTTGCTGGGCAATGGGGGTTAAGTGACTTGCCCAGGTAGTAAGTCAAGTATCTGAGGTCAGATTTGAACTCAGGTACTCCTGAATTCAGGGCCGGTGCTTTATCCACTGCACACCCTAGCCACCCCCGATTATTTCTTTTAATTAGGTCTATTTTTCCTTTTGCTTTATCTGAGGTTGATTGCTATCCCTGCTTTTTTTTTTTTTACTTCAGCTGAAAGATTAGATTCTGCTCCAGCCATTTATTTTAACTCTGTGTATATCTTTCTGTTTCAAGTGTGCCTCTTGTAAACAACATACTGTTGGATTCTGGTTTCTAATTCATTCTGCTATCTGCTTCTGTTTTATGATTGAGCCCATCCCATTTATATTCAATGTTATGAGTACTGTGTATTTTCCCCCTAGCCTATTTTCTTCTTTTTATCCTGTCCCTCCTCAAATGTATGTTTTGCTTCTGACCACTGCTTCCCTTAGTCTGCTCTCCCTTTTATCATCCCTTCCATATCTATTATTCCTTTTCCCTCCTATTTCCCTATTTGAACCAATTCTGATGAGTGAGGTTCAAGAATTGTCCACCACCCCTCCCCACCATTTCCCTCTCCAGTATAAAAGCTATTCATTGCATACCTTTTGTATGTGAGAAAATGTGCCCCCTCTCTTTCCCCCTTTCCTAGTGCATCTCTCATTCTCCTTCATTTTTCCTTTTTTTTTTTTTTTTTTTTTTTTGGTGAGGCAATTGGGATTAAGTGACTTGCCCAGGGTCACACAGATAGTAAGTGTCAAGTGTCTGAGGCCGAATTTGAACTCAGGTCCTCCTGACTCCAGGGCCGGTGCTCTATCCACTGCACCACCTAGCTGCCCCACTCCTTCAATTTTTTTCAAGATTATATCAACTCACATTCATGCCCTCTGTCTATGTAGACTTCTAACTGTTCTAATAATGATAAGGTTTTTAATAAATACATCTGTCATCTTTTAGGAATTCTGATTTTTAAAGGGATTGTTTTTTAGTGAGCTTTTTTTTTTTTTTTTGCTCAGGGCAATGGGGGTTAAGTGACTTGCCCAGGGTCACACAGCTAGTAAGTGTTAAGTGTCTGAGGCCAGATTTGAACTCAGGTACTCCTGAATCCAGGGCCGGTGCTTTATCCACTGCGCCACCTAACCGCCCCCTTTAGTGAGCTTTTAAACCTCCTTTTCTATTTGGCCAATTTTGCTTTTTAAGGAGTTCTTTTCTTCAGTGAATATTTGTACCTCTTTTACTATCAGGCTGATTCTATGTTTTAAGGTATTGTTTTCTTCACCTTTTTTTTTTGTACCTCTTCTTACTAAACTGTTAATTCTCTTTTCATAATTCTCTGCCATCTTATCTTGGTTCCACCTCTAACTCGGTAGATTTTTTTTTTTTTTTTTGGTGAGGCACTTGGGGTTAATTGACTTGCCCAGGGTCACACAGCTAGTAAGTGTCAAGTGTCTGAGGCCGGATTTGAACTCAGGTCCTCATGACTCCAGGGCCAGTGCCACTTGGTAGATTTCTAGACTATCAGAGTCACTGTATCTTGCCTGGGTGACAAGATAGGTTCCCATATTACAGAGGAGGCTACAACCAGAGATTAGTGCCATTGTATTCTTATTCCATATTTTTGCATGTAAGGCCAGTGTAATCTTCCTTTTGTTAACTATTTAATGACTTGTGTGCATCATTGCATCTCTACCTCTAAACTAACATGATACTGGAATCAGAACCACTCAACATTTGGCAGAGTTGTAATTGGCATGTGACGATATAGTCTCATGGCTCACATCATGGCTGACTTGGGGAAGGAGGTGGCAAATATATCAGATGATAGGACACTGTATGGTATTTGGTCACAAGAGCCCTGCTGATCACATATAGGGTGTCCTTTTTGTAGGATAGGAAGCCGGCAGAGAGCTCAGTAGGGTCTCGAGGGGGCTTCCAGGGACAGTGCACTGAGTCCAACATTTGCTGCTGGTTGCTGTTGGCCTTCCTGCCACAGGTGGAAGAGCCAGCTTAATAAACCTGAAAGGGAAGGGAGCCTGTGCATTCAGCCTCTGGACCGAGAGCTCTTGGTTTTCAGGGACCATGTAACCAAAGCCACAAGGCAGCTACTGCAGCTGGTAGCTGTGGAAGTGAAGGGATCTATCCTGGTGGGTGTGGGCACTGACAGACCCCAGCCGGGAACCCACCCTGTGGTCTCAGACCCAGAAGATGCAGTTCCCACTGAGATCAGGCCTGAACCAGGAGAAAGGAGATTGAGAGGGGGCAGTGAGAGAGAGCCATGAGAACTCCTACCAGTGGACAGAAAGCTCCATCACTGCTCTAGGGAGAAGGGGGGCGGGGGGGTGGTGACTGCTTGCCCAGGAGGGAGGGGTGGGTGAGCTGGGGTGGTTGTAGAAGTTGAAATTGAGACCTGATGAGGCCCTGGGACAATGAAAGCCTCCTGAGGGTGTGCTCTAAAGGAGCTAAAGTGGATGTGCTTTCCACAATTGATTTGCACAGGCTGGGGGGAGCCCTGAGGATATATTCTTGTACATACCACAGACACACAGACAGAAACACACACATTTTTCAAGAAAAGACAAAATTCTGGCCCAGGTGGTTCTCTAGGCTTTTCTAGACTCTACTGCTCCCACTGGGTAGGTTGGGTTTGAAAGCCCTGATGACAGCTTCCTAGTTTCAGTCAGGGGACCACCTAGTCCAGGAGTTTGTCCCTTCTGGCTTGATCCTGAGCCCAAAGAGTTCTTTCTATTGTCTGTGCTCCCTGTCCTCAGGGAGAAAAGGCTGCCCCAGAATGGGCTTATTCTTCTTCAGGCCAAGTAAGTGCCCTAGCTCTCCCAGCTCAGAAGGCCTATGCCCTGCCTGCCAGGGTGGGGCCAAGGTGGTACCCTCTGCCCATGCTGCCTCCCTGCCAACAGTGTAGCCAACGCTGAGGATGGCCAAAGTCTCTTCCTTCTTAGGGTCCTCTTTGTCAAACCCTTGCTGAAGCCTAAGGGGTTAGCCTGGGGACTGTGGAGAGGGGTGAAGAGGAGATGTGAAGCTGATTCTAGCATCCCCCCCCACAGCATGCAGGCTCCTTTCCTGACTTGGAGCTTCCAAGGGGCTGGGCAGGTGCAGCCTTTTAGATGTGGGCTAGTGGGCTCTTTCGAGTTTTTTTATATCCATTCTAGACTGTCACTGCAGATTTGGTCCCATGCAAAGGTATCCAATGAAACGTGGCTTCTCTCTCCCTGGCATAAGAACACTCAAGTGCGAGTACTCTGGGCTCTGAGATATATCACTCACAAACATAGATGGCCCTTTAGAGAAGTGCTTCTCAAAGTTTTTGGCCTCACAACTCCTTTACCTTATTAAAAATGATGTAGGACACAAAGTGCTTTTATAAAAAACGTGGGTTATAGCAATAGGTATTTACTATATTAGAAATGAAACTTGACAATTGAAAGATGTGCATTTATTAATTTATTGTAAAATGATGATGATAAACCCATTATATATTAACATCAAATAGATCATATACATCTCACAGCTATAGATAGGAGATATTTTCTTAACCAAAGAAGAGATAGAGGTAATTACAAAATTAAAACTGGTAACTTTGATTACATGAAACTGAAAACTTTCTACACAGACAAAATGAATGCACCTAGAATAAAAAGAGAAGTGGTTGAATGGGGGAAAAGTCGGTATTAAATTTCTCTGATAAGGGTTTGGTATTGTGTGTATGTATAGACACACACACATAAGTACCTATACATACACACATATACATACATATATAAAATACAACATATATAATATATATAAATATATATATATATATAAGTCATTCTCCAATAGATAAGTGGTCAAAGGATATGAACAGGTTTCAAAGAATTTCAAAGTAGTCACAGCCATATGAAAGAATGCTGAAAATCACTAATCAAAAGAAAAATGCAAATCAAAAGAACCTTGAGGTTTTACCTCATACCCTGCAAACTGAAAAAAAAAAATGTCAAAAATGGCAATAGTCAATATTGAAGGTGTTGAAGGACAGGCACACTAATACATTGTTGGAGCTGTGAAATGTTACCACCACTTTGGAATTATGGAAAAAAAGTGACTAAAATGTCCATAACCTTTGGACCAGAGACACCATTACTGGGCTTATACCCCAGGGAAAGGGCTATGAAGTGATGCAATAGATAGAGCACTGGGCCTGAACTCAGAGAAACTCATCTTCCTGAGTTCAAATCTGGCCTCAGACACTTACTAGTGGTGTGACCTTGGCTAAGTCACTTAACCCTGTTTGCCTCCGTTTCCTCATTTGTAAAATGAGTTGGAAAAGGAAATGGCAAACCACCCCTGTATCTTTGCCAAGAAGAACCAACTGGGGCCACAAAGAGTCAGACATGACTAAAAAGACTGAAAACCACCACCCCAGGGAAGCTATATATTAAGAAATTCTTCATATACACCAAAATCTTTATAGCAGCAGTTTTTGTGATAGCAAAATTGGAAACAAAATAGATGCCCATCCACTGAAGAATGGTTAAACAAATTGTGGTACACAAATATAAAGAAAAATTACTGCGTTTTAAAAAATGTGTGCGATGGAAACAGAAGCATGGGAAGACCTACATAAGCAGAGTCAAGAAAACAATATACACAATAACTACAATAATGTAAGTGGGGGAAAACTCCTACACTCCAAAAGGATCAGAAGTGAATATAAAAAAACTAAAGATCAAGCATACCTTGAATGAAGAGATATAAGAAGACAGCCCAACCCATCCTGTCATGGATGTGGGAGGTCCACAAGTATTATACATTGTACAAGTTTTTGGACTTTTTCAATGTTCCCATCAGTTATGTTATTTTTTTTCCTCTTTAAAATAATACTATATTTGTTATATGGCATGGCTCTTTGGAAGGGGGAGGGGGAAAGTTAGTGGGGAAACCTATGAGACAAACATCAATAAAAACTTATTTTAGAAAAAGAAAAGAATTTACATCTTTCTTGCAGGGGAATTGTTTTCCTTTTTAAGTTTTGTACATTTTATCTGATGCATTTCACAACAATCTTTTGACAAGGGGGTCCCCAGGCTTCAGCATAACTCCCCAGGGATCCATGGTACCAAAAAGAGGTAAGAGGCCCTAGCATACAGCAGCTAGAAAGAAGCAAAGCAAAACCAAATCAGACCCAAGTGATCCAAAGAGAAGGCCACAGCCTTGACTGTGGGGTCAGCCTCAGACTTCTCGGTCTCAGTTGCCTGGCCACTGCAGGAGGCTCGCCTTGCATTCTGCTGGTGAAGCTATCCCCGTGTGTCCAGGCTTGGGCACGACTGGAATACTGTACTGAAGTCTTCTTACTGTCTTGATGGAGGTCCAGTGAACAGGTTTCCTTTCAGTCATAGCCCTCTCAGCACCTGGCTTCCTGGGCTTTCCCACATACAGTTAGTGGTCATTGAGACTGATGGTCAAGATGTACTGATAAAAACTCTTACAGTCAGCAGGCCCTGTGCTAAGGGCTGGAGATCAAAGGTGGCTGATGTCCTGGCACTACTCCCAACTCCCACTTAGACTAAGGAGCTGGGTCCCCAGAGCCTGGCTGCTTCGTTCCCTTAGGGCATTAAGCTTAGACTTGAGCTGATGGGGGATGTCATTCTAAGGCTGCTGAACTCAAGAGCCCCCAATAGCATGCTTCTTCCCTCCCACCATGATAATCAATTAGCCTCAACTGTTTAGCTTTTAGAAAGGTGTAATGATTATGGTGGCAGACTTGAACAATTGTTATAAATATCTCCCCCCAACTCCATCCCTCCCTTGCCCCCTCCCTTCCTCCCTCCCTCCCCCTCCCAATCTGTAACACCTTCCCTCCAGTACATCCAGATTCCAGGAATAAGTAGGCTCCAGTGTGGAGAGCATTAAGTAGCATACTCACAGGTCCTTGTAGTTCTCTTGCTGTAGTCCTCAAGAGGCTGCCCTTAGGAAAGATGTCAACTCCCATGGGTACAATTGCCACCTTGATGCAGATAATTCTTGGACCTGTTTTCCCAGCCCTATCCTCTTCTCTCACATCCCCAAGAGACTAGACTCCATTTTACCATATCCAAAAGAAAACTTGTTTTCTTTTTCCCGTCCTCAAAAATGAAACAAAATGTCCCCTCTTGCCAACTTGCCTTTTACTAGCCAGGGCAACCCATGCTCCCAATTGCACAGGTTCCCCATCTTAGTGCCATCATCAACTCCTCACTGTTTCTCACCCCATATAGCCAATCTGTAGCCAAGTTTTGTCCTTCCTAGCTTTATAATCTCTCTCCACAGCATGTCCCTCTGTCAGTCATATATAGCTGACACCCCATGACAAGGCCCTTAAGTCCTCAAGTCTGAACTAGTATACAATAGCCAGCACTGGGGCTAGAGTAAACACTTCAGAACCTATAAGATGAAACAACCAAACATTCTTTTTATTTTTTAAATCAATGCGGGTTGTTTAGTGGTGATAACTGCTTTCATTTTATTGTTTTTATTGTCTTTTTTTTTTAACAATTAGAAGATGAAGCCTTTACACTCCTCAAGAAAAAAAAAAAGGCAAGAAGTATTTAAGAAAAATTCCCTACAACAACCTGAAAATAGCAATTCAATGTAACATAAAAAAATCAAGCAAGGTTTGATTTCAAAATTTCAATAAAAATGCAAAAGGTGTAACATAACAGGTGTTCAACTTGCAAATCTAAATAGGCATTGTTTTTTAAAGAGAGGGAAAGAAAAAAAAAATTCCATTTTCTCCAGAATACACACCCCTGCACTAAATGCGCTGAACTATAACCAACTAGTAATCAACTAGTGGGAACAGAAGTTTCTAACTCAATATATATAGCCCCTCCACTTCCCTCCCAGCTTTGCAATTTGAGATGGTGGGAGGGTAGAAAATAAGGGCAGGGGAAGAAATCAAAACAAGTAACACAATTTTTTCACTCTAATTTCTACTGAAAAATGAAACACTGAGATCTGTATCTTACTACATAAAACTGCACTCATGAACAGAGTAACCTTTCAGAATTGTATTAGGGTTCACCAGAAATTGTGGAATTGTGGATGTACCTTTAGATTTTATCCAGGAAAAGAGGTTCAGTTCAAATTGGGTTATAGCCAAAATTTAGATACTGTTCATCTAGTTGGATCAGTGTCTGGAATTCCTGGGTTGCCTTGAAGAGCTGTCAATTAAAGAGCAGTATATAACTCTGTAGGAAGCATAAGGATTGAGGAAAGGTCCAGACTGTTAAATCTCCCCAGCTTCAGGCTCTTCAGAGCTCCTCCGGTCTTCTGAACGACCATTAGCACTCTCATAGGAACGTTTCTTGTCTTTTCTCTCTCTGTCACGGGGTGACCTTGAATTCCTGTCTTGGTCTCGTAATGACCTCTCTTTATCTCCAGAAGCCCTTTCTTTTGAGGATCTTCTTTTGGAGTGCTCTCTGCTCCGGTCTCTGGAGCTATGCCGACTTCTCTGGTGGCTGCGGCTACTGGAGCGTGACCTGTGATGATGCCGTTTCTCGTGGGACTTGGATCTGGTTCTCTTTCGTTCTTGGGAAGTGGAGCGAGATGGATGTCTATGATGCTCTCGGGATCTGGATCTTTTAGGATTCTTGCTATGAGATCGGGACCTTCCCAACTTCTCCCTTTCTTCTCTCTCTCTCTCTTCTCTGCGCTTCAGGCGTTCCTGATTTCTTTTCTCTTGCTTCTCAGCTACAACTCTTTTTAACTCTTGAAGTTTCTCTCTTATTTCAATAAATCCCAGGTGCAGTTTCCCCCCAAAATGATCAGCTAGTCGCCTGTCATTGTCATGAAGACCTAAATAAGCAGAACATACCTCACAGACCCGAAGTTTCTGTTGTTGGAAGCTGGAAGCTGGCATGGAATTCCGGTAGACTTCCTCTGCCTCTCTTTTCTTTGCTCGGGCTTTTTCCACTTCATCCATTACTTTCTGGGACTCCTCCACATTGCCCTCAGCTCCTAGTTGTTCTACTTTGGCTAGCAACTTACCAATTTCCTCATTAAGTTCATGGACACGTTCTGCTTTAGCTGCCACCTCAGCACTAATCTCTTCCTGAGTCTCTGCTAGTCTTTTCTTGGCCACTTCTGTTCTCCGGTCACAGTCTGCAATGAATGACTGCAGGTGATCCATTGCATCAAGCTCAAAGAAAAAGTCTTGTTCTTTGGATGCGATTTCGTAATCTGCCCTTAAAGCCAGATCATGGACCTTCAGACACTCTCCAAGATCCATCCGAGTTCCACAAAGAACATCATGAGGACAGCAGTTGAGAAGGTGACTCTTGCACACTCTGTCATCACTGAATTTGATTCGCTGGCGGGTAGTGTCTCCATCCCGGGAGGTGCCCATCAGCTGGTCCAGCATAGCACGCATCTGGGCGTGCGCGGACATGGCGGCGGCAGCGCAGGGCAAAGAGAGAACAATCCGGGGGGCTGAAGAGGACCGGAGCTCAAGCCGGGCCTCTCGGGGCTAGGGGGCGGTGGGTGGGATGAGGGGAGGTGATGTCGCCGCGCCTGCTTCCTCCAGGGGTGTAGCGAAGGGGCGGGGGCCCGGGGTCAGGGAAAAGAGTCCGGCCGGCGGCTCGTCCTTACTTCGATGTCCGGCGGAAAGCAGCGACCTCCGCTCCCGCCTCTCGCTCGGTCCTGCTCCGTCCAGTTCCCGCAGCAGAAAGGGCACGGGCCGAACAGCTAGGCGCCGCCGCCTCCGCCCGACAAAAGCCGGCCACCTCACCCCCCCATCCAGGAGCTGACGCCGCCGCTTGCCGCTCGCCGCCGCCGCTGCCGCCGGGCGCGCCGTCTACATGAGCGCGCACGCTCCTCGCGCTCACTCATTTCCCGCGGGGACTCCACCAATCGGCGTTGGACCGCAGTGCCTCCGCCCGCCCCCGCCGGGGAGGCGCTCCGCCCCGACCGCCTAGGCTAGCGTTCTTAAAGGTAAGGCCTGGAGGAGCGCGCTGTGCGGAGAGGCCGGGCCGGCCTGCTCCCCAAGTGGAGCACGCACGTCCAGACATTGGGCCCCTTTCGGCGCCCGGGGAGAGCGCGAGCTCCCTTTGGTTAATGCTGCCCCTGCACCCAGGTGGGGCGGGCGGTAGAAAAGAGCGCGCCTTTCTAAGCACAACACATTCCCCGGCGGCGCTTTGGGGGGCTGGGGACACCCCCGGCCTTCCTTATTCTGCCCGTGTAGCAACGGCACTCAGAATCAGGGCTTGGCTTGGCTTCGACTGTCCCTCTAACGCTCTTAGTTGGCACCCTGCTGTTTGTACCTGTCCTCAGATGGGCGGGGCCAGACTCTAGCATCTAGAATTTGTTCCAAAAGTATCCCTCCCATGCTTATAGGTGAGTATTGAATGCAAGTCCTTTCACCGATAAATTCCTGCAGATTCCATCATCTTTGGTGCAAAAAGGATACTTTTTTTTTTTTTTTAGTGAGGCAATTGGGGTTAAGTGACTTGCCCAGGGTCACACAGCTAGTAAGTGTCAAGTGTCTGAGGCCGAATTTGAACTCAGGTACTCCTGACTCCAGGGCCGGTGCTTTATCCACTGCGCCACCTAGCTGCCCCCAAGGATACTTTTTATAGTTCCCGCCATGTGTCATAATGAAATCCTTTCGAACTTCCTCTTGGCAGCAAAAGGCAGAGCTAGGCTAAAAGATGCACATCCATCTATTTTCAAGTGCAAGGCTCACTCTAACTTGTACAAGAAGTTGTTGCTGGTGTTTGTATAAAAACGCTGACACACAATTCCCTGGCTTTTGTCTTCATGACAGGTTCCAGTCTGCATTCACTTTCTTTCTAGATGCCAAAGGGTATGAAGACTATGGTCTGAGAACTGCAAAATTACTGAGAACTGATTCCCCACCCAGTCCCGTTTTCCCCAAACAAATGAATCGCCTTGGGCTGACCAGTCTTTGTTATTTCCAGACTCTTGACCGCTTATGGATCTCCCCCAAGCAAACTATCCTCTCCCAAAGATTCCCAAACTTACTTCCTGGACTTTAGGGTAGTTTCATAGCGCCCTCTGTTCTGTTACCTCATAAAAACTCTGTCCTTGTTTCCCATCTTTGGGTATTCCTAGCTTCCGAGCTTTGTGATACCATGAGCTAGAGTTCCTCTGCCCCATTAAAGACGTTATTTCTCCTATATTGATTGTTTCCTTAATTTCCAATGCTCAGCTACCTAAAATTTATGTCTTACACTTCCACTGTAGACATTTATTGTGTGTGGGAGAAAGCGACCATTATGATTTAATCATCTCATAAGAAGTAGATTTAATAGAACAACAAAACCTGGCTTGTAGTCAGGTAGTTGATGCCAAAAAGATAACCTGCCCCAGCAAATATTCACTTCATGTTAGCTTCATTAAACTAGAATAAGCCTTTTTTAGTTTGGTTTTGGTTTTTTTTTGCAGGGCAGTGAGGGTTAAGTGACTTGCCCAGGGTCACACAGCTAGTTAAGTGTCAAATGTCTGAGGCTGGCTTTGAACTCAGGTCCTCCTGAATCCAAGGCCAGTGCTTTATCCACTGTGCCATCTAGTTGCCCCCTCATAACCCTTCTTTAAAAACAAACTTATACCTGGGGAAGTTTGTATCTGATATTAGACAAATATCAGCACTTTTTAGATTGTTTAACCATTACTGATTTGACCTTGTATTCAAGTTAACAGTTGTTCCCATATTTTATAAATAATTTGTACATATCTTTGATCTAAACCCTGATACAGGTCACTTCATTTTGATAGATAAGGCTAAGAGTTAACTTCTATAGAGAAGTGACCTGATAAGATGGTAATATAGTATCTGACTGGTTGGCACTCAACAGCTGGACAGTTTAGTTCTATAAATTATCAGATCTATACAGGATATCTAAAGCTCAGATTTCTAAAAGCAATCTAAAAGAGCTGACTTGCAGAATCTCTCTCCTAACGCTGGCAAGAGTTTATTAAACATGTGTTACATCTTGCCACCAGCCTAGCAGGAAGACATATTGAATTCAAGCCTTAGAAGCCAGTATTTTCCCCCTTAACCCAATGTTCTCCCCGCCCCCCAATGTCATGGGGCTAAGTTACTAGACCTTGAGTTGCAAAAAAGTTTGCATTTACAACCTGGAAATTTGTACATCTAGTTAATTTATGTAAGATTTTGGTACATTGCCTTAATGTTCTCAAGTGACAGTAGAATACCAAAATTTGTAAGTCATCCTAAGAGTTGAGAATTGTAATGCCCAACATGCCATTGTGTAAGGAAAAATAAAAGTATGGCAAGTAAACCGAAAAAATAAAAGAGATAATCTGCCTAACAAAATAATGTATCATGGGTTGCTGCTTCAGAAATATAAGTATAAAGCATTTGATCTAAAGTCATTTAAAAAAATTTTGTGAAAGGTAAAAAGTCAAACTCTTTGGATAGTCTACTTGTACAAATTTGTAGTGTACACTCAGAAAATAAAACTTATAAAACCCTTTTAAAAATTCAGCATTTCGGGGGCAGCTAGGTGGCACAGTGGATAAAGCACCGGCCCGGATTCAGGAGGACCTGAGTTCAAATGTGACCTCAGACAGTTGACACTTACTAGCTGTGTGACCCTGGGCAAGTCACTTAACCCTCATTGCCCCGTTTTAAAAAAAAATCAACATTCACACCTTGGAATTGGGCAAACACTGCCAATTTAGTTTATTTTAGTTGATTTTGAAATTTAAGAAAATGAAGGAGAAGATGTTAATAATACAAATATAACCCTTGTCCCAAAGCCTCTCTCATTAATGGTAGAAATGAATGCTCTGTCCCCCTTGAGGGTCAGTGCAGCATTGTTGAGAGGCCTTAGCTTCAGTTCTGGGCCAGCCCCCTTTCAGACTTTCCAGGTGCCAGTCCCATTTTGGGAATTCATCAAGTTCTGAATCAACTCACTTCAGGCACTCCTGGTTTCCAGTTCAAAGAGAAAAGACAGAAGGGGCCAACCCCGCCTTCAGACTGCTGAAGGAAATGACTGGTGAGACTGAAGAAGAGCTGGCAGTCTCTATCATGTACCTGTTCCCTGCTTGCTACACTAGAAAGTTCAGGGTGTTTCCCCTTGACTGAGATCCAGGAATTTTCCTCTTGGTGGGGCTGGGTTACTTTGTTCCCAGTGGGAGAGCTCTTTCCCTCTGTGTTGTGGGATATGTATCCTGTGTGTATCTTCTCTGATTTCTGTTTGGCTCAGATTTGGATACATGGTTTCTTTGCTCTTATCTAGTTACGTTCCTTGTGGGACTGATTTTTCACTGGAGAAGGAATCACACCTTGGAGATAGCAGTTGTAGGGGTTCTTTCCTCTCCCAAACTATAAAGGGATCAGAAGCTATCTTGAACCCAATTTTAACCCCTAGATTAACAGTATTTAAGGGATCAGATAGGTATACGTTTAGCCTGTTACCCCAACTCTCTGAAGAAACAAACAAAAAACAGAATTTTAAAAAGAAATCAAAGTGGCCTTCTCTAATACCCTGGCAGAAATGAAAGTCTCCCTTGTAGAAGAATAGTGGAAAAGAGACTAGAGATGTCTCTTTTGCCTCCCTTTGAGCCACACACATGACAATCCTGGAAATATATGGACCTGCCTGGAAGTGGACTTCTCCATATGTGGACCTCACTCTTATTACACAGATTAAACTTTAAAATGTATTGTTGGGGGCAGCTAGGTGGTGCAGTGGATAAAGCACTGGCCCTGGATCCAGGAGGACCTGAGTTCAAATCTGTATGACCCTGGGCAAGTCACTTAACCCTCATTGCCCTGCAAAACAAACAAACAAACAAAAAGCAAAACCAAAATATGTCATTCATATTATTATTCTCCTTCATATACTGTAAGATCCAGACATTTTTGATAAATTTTTAAGAAAGGAAGGAAGAAATAAAGAAAAAAAAGGGAGGGAGGGAGAAAGGAAGGAAGGAAAGAAGGGAAAGAGGGAGGAAGGAAGGAAGGAAGAAAGGAAGAAAGGAAGGAAGGAAGGAAGGAAGGAAGGAAGGAAGGAAGGAAGGAAGGAAGGAAGGAAGGAAGGAAGGAAGTACGGAAGGAAGGAAAGAAGGAAAGAAGGAAAGAAGGGAGAGAGGGAGGAAGGAAGGAAGGAAAGAAGGAAAGAAGGGAGAGATGGAAGAAGGAAGGAAGGAAGGAAGGAAGGAAGGAAGGAAGGAAGGAAGGAAGGAAGGAAGGAAGGAAGGAAGGAAGGAAGGAAGGAAGGAAGAGGGGAGCGAGGGAAGAAGGAAAAGTTATGGCATTTATTGAGTGCTTAATCGTTACCAATTGCTATGGAAAGTGCTGAGTCTAAAATGCAAGTAGATAAAACAGTCCCTGAGCTAAGAGAAGTTTGTTGTTGGTCTGTTGTTCCCAAAGAGGACCTTGACATCTGGAGGTGATGTCATGACTTGCACCGAATTAGGTTTAAGTGAGGGAGGGCTGCGCAAAATCACCAGCCTCACTTTCTCCTCCACAGCCATCTGGTTCCAGTGGCAAGATACATATCAGGATGACTGGAGATGGCCATGGCTCAGATGTTTGAGATAATCAGGGTTAAGTGACTTGCCCAAGGTCACACAGCTACTAAATATCTGAAGTGAAATTTTAACTCAGGTCCTCCCAGCTTCAGGGCCAGTGCTCTATCTTCTGCAATACCTAGCTGCCCTAAGAGAGGTTTATATTCAAATTGGGGAAGAAAACACAACTAAGGGATCTTTAAAGAAGCAATGGAGGGAATGGTTTCGAGCTGGGGTCTGGGAAGGGAGGAGGAGACTTGATTCCAGGCAACATAAGGCTTCTGGGCTCAGCTATCAGAGTGTGTCTTTGAGGTTGCAGCCCTAGCTTGCTGGAAGGTTCATGCTGTCCCAGATAATGACAGGGTAGTTCAGAAAAAGGGTTGACTTCAGGGGAAAGATAATGAATATGTTCTGTGACTATGTTCTGAACGTGCAGACTTTGAGTCATTCATTTCAAAATATCAGCCAGCCATGTCTCCCTTCTCCAGCTCCTTCCTTTCCTTTTGTAAGGGAATGGAGGGGTGGATCCTGGATTGTAGCATGCCTCTGTTGAGCAAAGATTGTGGCGGTGCCCTTCAAAACCAAGTAGGAGAGGCAGGCCCAGTTCTGGAGGGGAGGATGAGCACCTTGCAGGAAGCTGGCCTTCCAGGTTCACTTTGCATTTCCCCAAAGGGCTTATTTCAATCAGGCCTAGTGGCATGTGTGGACTACTACTACCACTGCTGCTGATGATTATATTAGTAACTTGCATTTCTGTGGCATTTTAATGTTTGCAAAGTACTTTATAGATGTTAACTCATTTTCTCCTCATGCATGACATTTCATTTCCTGTCCACAAACCTTTGTAACGGCCCTTACTGCTGCCTGGAATGCAGTCTATCCTCCCATGTCTTTGCCTCTTAGAATCCAGAGTTGCCTTCAAAATTCAGCTAACAGGCCTACTCCTCCTACATAAGACCTTTCCTGAGGACCCCCCAAATGTTAGGGAGTGCTCCCTCTGCCCCCAAAGAACATGGGGAACATTTTTTTTCTATTTTATACATTATCTTTCATGTCCATGTTGCCTCCACCAATAGAATTTAAGCTCCTGGAAGGCAGAGAGTATTTAATGATTGCCTTCTTATCCCTGGCACCCAGCCTAGGGCCTGGCACATAGTAGGTGCTTAATAAATGCTTGTTGACCAGTTCATTGCCACTGTGTAAATTACCACTGTTATATAGGGATGTCTTGTGTCCAAAAGGATAATGTACCACATGGAGAGGTTTAGGCCAGAGATTAAACAGCTCATGCAGAGCACAGTCTTGTGTCTGTCTCCTATCCCAGACCTAGTATTACATTATGACCCTTTCCAAACCCTATTCCTATTGTGACAACAGGCAGAATGGAACCAAATGAAATCCTCGTTTAATGAAGTAAAGCAAGTAATGAATTCCTTCTACATAAATAGGAATTCAGCCTAAATCACCATCATCAAAATGACCTTGTTCCTTCTTAATCTTCTCACAAGAGATATGATTCAGGTTAAGACTAGAGAACAGTGAAGAAAGCATTTTACAGGTTTCACCCTATAGTGTGCCTGGTCCCTGGGTAAAGTATGAATGTTGCCCACTCACATGGTCAACATTTTGCAAAAAGAATTACAAAAAATGGCTGTTCTTGGCCTTGAAGGAAGTTTATGAAATAAATATCAAAAACCAGACTGAGATATTGCAGGGTTAAATCAAACATGAGGTGAATGCTTGCCTATGTGCCCAGGGATAATAGGAAGAATGAAAGCAACAGCCTTGAGGAATACAAAATCAGATAATAAATGAGGTGACTACTATAGTCAATTTTTGTTGTTGTTGTTTTGTAGGGCAGTGAGGGTTAAGTGACTTGCCCAGGGTCACACAGCTAGTAAGTGTCATGTGTCTGAGGTCCAATTTGAACTCAGGTCCTCCTGAATCCAAGGCCAGTGCTTTATCCACTGCGCCACCTAGCTACCCCCTTTTTTGTTTTTTTTGTTTTTTACTATAATCATTGTAGTAAATAGTTGAACTGGGATTCGAATCTGAGTCCTCTCCTTCCAATTCTAGTATTCTTGCCACTGGATCATGGTCTCTATCCCCCTAACACATGTGGCCCTCCATTCTGAACAAAGCTGCCCCTCTCTGTTTTCAGTCACTGCCACCCTTCTCAAATGCATAGTCTACCATAGTCTATACTTGTTATCTCAATGTCCTTTCTACCTACTCATTCCTTTCAGTCCTGAATGGGCCTACAGGATCACAGGCCTAGAGCCAGAACTAAAAGGACCTCCCAGGCCATCTGGTCCAACCCCAAGATTTTCCACAGAAGGAAAATCCAAAGAGGTGATGGGACTCACCCAGTGTTATACCAGGGATGCTAAATCTAGAGCTGGAAGGCTGTTGGAGGAAGGATTTCATGGAACGGAATGGAAATAAAGTATCTTGCTTTCTTCTTGCAGTATGTCTTTCTATGAAATGGGCATAATCTACTCCATTGATTGAGAAACCTGCACACCCAACAAGAGGGAATCTGGTGAGTTTCAGGATATTTCTTTAATTCCAGGAAGCTCCCTGATTCCCAGCTCTATATCGCAGTCCTAAGAAATGTTTTGTTTTATTTTTTGAAATGACTTTTACCCAATTCTAGACAGTTTTGATAAGAGAAACCCACATTAGCTTCCTGCAGATTGAAAAGGAAGTCAACTTTGTTTCACTGCAAGAACAAAGGAATGGGAAGAAACAAGGAGTAATATTGGTAAATGTCTTTATTTCAAGACCAGACCAGATTTCTCTTTAGATACATGGATTCCTCCACATTATTTTGTATTGTCTCCAAAGGGTTGCCATTATCGCCAATATGAATAGCAATGTGGAATTCATTGGAGTCCCTCGTGGGCCAGTAGATGAAGTTCCTCCATAAATACCATGAGCATTACATATCTTGCTTTTAGCTACAGGCCGTTATTGTTGTTGAAGTAACCTTTCCCATCAGAAGTAAGGTTAGGTCATTTGCATGTCTACAGTTAGTAGATCTCCATGTGTGCACTTTTTTCTAGGGAAATCATTCAGTTTGGTTCCTTTAGATGCCCTGTATCCCCATATAGCCTATAGTCTCCCCAAGGGAAAATTCTGTTGAGTAGGGTCACACCAAAATCAGGACTCTGTGGAATAGAGGAGAAGCATCTTTCTCAGGCAGTGTCCCAAGGCCCTCGTGGCATTGTGTGAATCAGATCCACTACTGAGCTTTTCCCTTACTGTTTCCAGAATTCCTCCTATACATCACACCATGACATGACTGCTTGAGGCAGGACTTCACAAAATTAATTGGAAGTTAAGTGTATTGTATTACGCTTGCAATATATCTTTCCATGCTGGGCATGGAATCTATTCGATTCATTGTGAATGATACACTCATGAAGAGAGTGAACTTGGTGAGTTTCAAGCCTTTTAGGAGGCTACAGGAAGCTCCCTGTTTCCCAATTCTGTGTCAAGGTCCCAGGAGATAACAATGGATTTTCATTGGTGAAATAACTGACACCATTTTAGGCTATTTTTGCAAAAGAAATAAACATTCATTCATTCTGGTTGTGAGAAAAACGACTCCTGCTCAATAATTCTCTGGAATGGGGCAGCTAAGTAGCACAGTGGATAAAGCACTGGCCCTAGATTCAGGAAGACCTCAGTTCAAATCAGGCTTCAGACACTTGACATTTACTAGCTGTGTGACCCTGGGCAAGTCACTTAACCCTCATTGCCCCGCCCCCCCCCAATCTCTGGAACTCAGCAGCCATGTGACAAAGGCTTGTTTATTGTCATTCTCACGAGAATGGGCAACCCAGTGTGAAGTTGGTGGGTGCCAAAAAATGGAGGCTTGCAGGCCCCATTTTATCTCCTAGTCCCTAATGTGAATGGCCCCTTCCCTTTTTCATCACTGCTCAGATTACTCAAGGGTTACAATCTACACACAAAAACTAGCTAATTGGAATGCAGTATTCCCAACCCTTTGCCTCTACTTTCCCAGGGGAATTCTCTATAACCCTCATCTGTGAATATTAGCATTTGAGTGCTTGCTTCTACTTTCCCAGGGGAATTCTCTATAGCCTCTGAATTAATCCTCATTGAGAGGAGATGATTCACCATTTCCTCACACTGGTCTATTGAGAGAAGAAGCCAGAATCATTTGACTTCAAGAATAATGCAAGTGGAAGAAAGATGAGCAATATAGTTCATCACTTTAATTTGAGGAATGAATGATTCCTGGTGTGAGAAATTATTATGGACAGCCAATAATTTGGGGGGAGATTTAGAGGTCTTCCCTTTTTCTGAAGTCCTGAAAATCCGTTTTTTCTGGAATCTCAATCACTGATGGGATTTCTTGGACTCTCCTTGATCTCAGTCAGACCCTACCCAACAATGCAAGGATCTTGATCTCAGCTGAGGAAGCTCATTGTGTTCTCAAGCTTAGGTGGAAACAGATTGCTTTGTCTAGATGGTGGAAGGCTTTCTCTGTGTGTGGGGGGATGTCACTGGACCCCTTCCCCCCACATCAAAGAGAAGACACAGTCTTTAAATTGATAGACAAAGGGGGGGGTAACTGAGTGGAGATAATCTCTCTGTGCTGGGGTCAACTCCCCATTGACCACCTATTGTTTTAAGGGCATATAAGCTGTGAGGCCTGTCACTATTGTCATCTGGTACAGAGCACCCCAGAAGTTCTCTGGGGCACATCAAGGAACCTTTTCCTTGAGAAACTAAACCAGAGGACAGATAATGCCTAGAGAGATAAACTGAACCAAATCAGACTGAGCTAGCTTGGGATTCCTACCCTTCATTCTGGTCTCCCTTACCCTGGGGAGATAAATTTGGGTGTGGCTGTGGCCTTTGTGTCCTGAAGAGAGATCCATAGCCACCCCTCACCCAATTCCTCCAGTCACTGCCAGTGGGGGATGGTCCTCCCTCACTAAAGGAACTTTCCACAGGCAGGTGGTCCACCCCATCAGTCCTCTATAAAAGTACCTTCCAGTCTCCTGTTCCAGGAGATTGGTACCTCTGAGCCTTGTGCTTTGTGCCTATCTCCCCATGAGAAGTCCAAGGATTTCTTTCATGGTTTCCCTCCTCCCACCCTTCCCTTCCATTTCCCCCCATTACATTTTGGCGCCCAAATGTCTGTAGGGACACAGGAATTTCCTCTTTCCTCTTAGCACACAAAATTGGGGGGTGGGAACCTCCCTTCTGGGTTTCCTTTCTCCCTCTCCCGCCTGACTCAACCTCCCGTTTGAGTCACAGAGAGGTAGAGAGAGGATCAGCTTTCACACATGGCAGCGGAGGGCAGCCTGAGAAAGCTCAAACAGATGTCTGGACCACGCTTGGCACACAAAACCTGGAGGTAAGGCCCTACCTTCTGGGTTTCTCTTCTCCCTCTCCCACCGGACTCAACCTCCCGTTTGAGTCACAGAGAGGTAGAGATGGTCGGTGTCTGCACAACCGCAGAGAGCAGCCTGGGACTCTCAGATGTCCGAACCATGCTCAGACCTTCAGACTACACGTTTCTGGGTAAGAACATTTATGCTTATGTGTCTATCCCTTATCAGCGCTCTGCTCTTGGTTTAGACCATTCTCCTTAGACAGTAGTTACGGGACAGCAAGGGAGTGTTCCGAAAAATTCTCCTCTGGGGTGCATCCTAATGATATGGTGGGAAATGGGGTATGGGTTGGGTTAGGGATTGGGGTTCTTGGGAATTCCTTTTGAAAGAATTACACCCTCTTGCACACAAAATTTAGTTAGAATAAGGTGATAGTTTATTGAGGAACAAGGGAAGGGAAGGGTGGGGGGAGGGAAACCATGAAAGAAATCCTTGGACTTCTCATGGGGAGATAGGCACAAAGCACATGGCTCAGATACCAATCTCCTCAAACAGGAGAATGGAAGGTACTTTTATAGAGGCCTGATGGGGGTGGACCATCTGCCTGTGGAAAGTTCCTTTAGTGAGGGAGGACCATCCCCCACTGGCAGTGACTGGAGGAATTGGTTGAGGGGTGGCTATGGATCTCTCTTCAGGACACAAAGGCCGAAGCCACACCCAAACTTATCTCCCCAGGGTAAGGGAGACCAGAATGAAGGGTAGGAATCCCAAGCTAGCTCAGTCCGATTTGGTTCCTCTTATCTCTCTAGGTGTTATCTGTCCTCTGGTTTAGTTTCTCAAGGAGAAGATTCCTTGGTGTGCCCCAGAGAACTTCTGGGGTGCTCTGCACCCCATGACACTAAGAGATTGGACTAAATTAGAACTTAAAAAGCTGAGAAAGAAATGCATGATACATTTTTGTAAGAATTTATGGCCACATTATCGTCTAGGAAGTGAAGGAAACTGGCCTGTACACGGCACCCTTAGTTATAATACCATCTTGCAATTGGACAAGTTTTGCAAGCATGAAGGGAGATGGACAGAGATTCCATACATATCGGCTTTTATGACTTTAAGCCAGAAGTCAAAGGGAAAGGATGAGGTCCCCTTGCGGGTGGAGAATCACTGCAAGTCCAAGCAATTAGCTAACCCTTCGAGCACCTCCTCTGAGACCCCAGCCCCTCCTGCTCCTCAAACTCATTTCCTACCTGTTTCTCCTTTCACTCCTTCCCCGCCTGCTTCCGTCCCTATGGGTCAACCACAGTCATATCACTCTATGACTGAGACCTCCCCTTGCCCACCGGCTGATCTCAGAACCAATTCCCTGTGCCCTCCACAGCCAAGCTCCAGCCACACTGGGAGTGGATGTCAGTCTCCTTCTATCCTGCTCTACCCCATTTACAATCTGGGGGAACTCCAATATGTTCCCATTTCTCCTGTTTTTTCCATTCAGCAGCCGATCCCATCTGCATTACCTAATCAGCAGTCACCTACGGCTATCTCCTTTTCCCCATCTCCACCCATGCTGCAGCCAAAGGCTGTCACCCCTCCCCCACTGGGCCCTCTGCCCAATCCTCTGTCTCCACCTGACCTATCTCCTCAACCGGCTTCACCCAGGTCCTTACCAGTGTCTCCCACTGCTTCCCTGCTTCCATTAAGGGAATTTCCCATTGGGAAGGGCATAACATTAAGGCATATTCCTTTTTCTATAAGCAGGTTATCTCAGATTAAAGAGAAATTGGGGAGCTACTCAGAGAACCCCACAAAGGTCATAGATGGCTTTAAGTCTGTGACACTGGAGTTTGACCTTTCCTGGACCAATTTGCAAATTATTCTTGCCAGCTGTTGTTCCCCTGATGAGAAAAAACAGATTTGGGACCTGGCGGTACAAGTTGGGGATGAACACTCGCAGGCTGGAAATTGGGTTGGGGTCCCTGGATTTACAGCTGTGCCAGTTGTAGAACCGAGATGGAACTATGATAACAGGGAAGACAGGGCTCGTAGAAATCACATGGTCACCTGCCTAGTTGAGGGAATGAGAAGGGGGGTCAAGAAACAAGTCATTTATGGAAAGGTGAGGGAGATAACACAGGGGTCTGATGAAAATCCTGCTGTCTTATGAGCCGCTTAGCAGACTCTCTGAAGAAATATCCCAACCTAGACCCCCAAAGAGATGTAGGAATAACTGTCCTCAATATTCATTTTATCAGCCAGTCTGCTCCTGACATTAGGAGAGAACTCCAGAAGTTAGACTGGGGTCCCCAGATCCCATCCTCACAACTCCTTGATATTGCTTTTAAGATTTTTAATAACAGGGACCTTGCAGTAGCCAGAGAGAGAAAAGATGGCTCGTGCCCACTCCATAGACAAAGCAGCAGCCATCACCACATCTGCTACCAGCAGAACTCCAGGTGGCCGAGATTCTGGCAGCTGCAGTAAACCGGGACACAGAAGTGGGGGACACCGCACTAAGGTGAGGCCTGCCCTCCTACCTCTTTGTCCCCAGGGCAGCACCCAAGAGATCGGCTCTGCAGCTTGCTCTCCTGGCCAGCATTGTGTCAGGCCCATGGCCAAGCTGGACATAGGAGGCAAGCCTAGGAATGGTTTTGGGGCGACCTCTGTCTTACTCTCTGGTTCAGGTCCTAGCATGCCATCAAGGCACAAAGTGGGGATGGGATAAAAGGACCCTAAATGTAGACAGACACTGCCTATCACAGAATTAGGTTTGATTTGATTACTTAACTCCGGTAAAGCAGGCCACACCCTGTCCTGCACTCAGCCTTTCCAGCTTCCACTGGGAAAAAAAAAAGCGGTGACACTTCACTCCTGATCTGATAAAGTCCCTTTTCAGTTTTGCTCTGGTCAGTTTTAATTTTTTTTGTTTAAGTCTGTTCCATCTAGGCTCAAGGATTCATGGCAGATACCCATTGTGCCTATGTGTCGACTCTGGACTCTCTGGGCCCCTCACAGCTCCACGCATTCCAGGCCTTCTCCACTTCTCTCCCCTCCCCCTCCCTTGCGCCGTGATTTCTTCGACCCCCGGTCAGCATGAAGCAGTTTCAGAAGAATCTTCGTCCCCTTTCCTTATATATAGAGAAGTGGGGAATGTCATATGGTGCAGAGCACCCCAGAAGTTCTCTGGGGCACATCAAGGAACCTTCTCCTTGAGAAACTAAACCAGAGGACAGATAAGCTGAACCAAATCGGACTGAGCTAGCTTGGGATTCCTACCCTTCATTCTGGTCTCCCTTACCCTGGGGAGATAAATTTGGGTGTGGCTGCGGCCTTTGTGTCCTGAAGAGAGATCCATAGCCACCCCTCAACCAATTCCTCCAGTCACTGCCAGTGGGGGATGGTCCTCCCTCACTAAAGGAACTTTCCACAGGCAGATGGTCCACCCCCATCAGGCCTCTATAAAAGTACCTTCCATTCTCCTGTTTGAGGAGATTGGTATCTGAGCCATGTGCTTTGTGCCTATCTCCCTATGAGAAGTCCAAGGATTTCTTTCATGGTTTCCCTCCCCCCCACCCTTCCCTTCCCTTGCTCCTAAATAAACTACCACCTTATTCTAACTACTTTTTGTGTGCAAGAGGGTGTAATTCTTTAAAGAGGAATTCCTAAGAACCCCAACCCCAACCTGTACCCCATTTCCCCCTATTACATTATGATTGTATTTGGTCAGAGAGAGAGAGATGGCCAGATGACCAACCTTTTATGAATAACTTGGGGCCTTATTAATAGTCATTACATTACCCAGAAACTATGTCTCTCTCATTTTTAATTGTCACAGTGGTGATGTACTTCAATGCCTCTGCATTCCTTTGCCATTTTCCTAAAAGGTTGACATTATTCCCAATATAGAGAGCAATTTGACATGAATTAGAGGTCTCCACTGCATATTAGATGAAAGTATCCCACAACCTGGAAGTATCTTGTTTTCCTTTTGATTATGATTTTTCCTTTTAATTGAAGTAATGAGGGGTGGCTAGGTGGTGCAATGGATAGAGTACCGGCCCTGGAGTCAGGAGTACCTGAGTTCAAATCCGGCCTCAGACACTTACCACTTACTAGCTGTGTGACCCTGGGCAAGTCACTTAACCCCAACTGCCTCACTAAAAAAAAAAAAAAGAAGAAGAAGTAATGAATCCTATCAATTGAGAAAAGGAATAGGTAGGTTGCATTCCAGTGAAGAAACTACAGCTTGGTACTGCATATCTTAGCGTGCATCTTGTGTTAACCTGGAAATTAAGGAAACAATCAATATAGGAGAAAATAAGGTCTTTAATTGGGGCAGAGGAACTAGAGCTCGTGGTATCACAAAGCTCAGAAGCTAGGAATGCCCAAAGATGGGAACCAAGGACAGGGTTGTTATGAGGTAACAGAACTGAGGGAGCCATGAAACTGCCCTTGGGGAAAGTCAATTTCTCACAGACAGAAACTATTTAATGTAAATGAATCTTTTTACATAATAACCTAAAGTCCAGGAAGTAAGTTTGGGAATCTTTGGGAGGGGATAATTTGTTTGGGGGAGATCCATAAGCAATCAAGAGTCTGGAAATGACAAAGATTGGTCAGCCCCAGGCAATTCATTTGTCTGGGAAGGGGGGACTGGGTAGGGAATCAGTTCCCAGTAAATTTTGTAGTTCTCATTCCCTCCTCTTGGTCAAGACAAATTCTGGAATTCATAGATGACCAAAAATAAATAGTGTTGGGGCATGAAACGGGATTCTCAGGCCATGTCCAGGCATCTTGGGACAGCAGTCTACACTGATGTGGTCTGCTTCTCTTTCCTGGTCAGGCGAAGCTTGGTATCGCTGGTATGTCTAGCAGTCCATGCAGTTGGAGCCTTCTTCAGATGTGATAAGTGGATCCAGCAGTCAATTCCTTTCAGCTTTGAGGCAGAGGAGTTGGTCCGCAGGACTTGGTAGGGGCCTTTTCCAATAGACCCAGTCTCCAGGTTCCAACTGTAGGTTAGACTGAATTAGAGTTGAGCCACTAGAAAATGACTGAGACAAGATGATTAAGGTGATGAAGAGTTTGGGTGAGCCCTTTACAATAGGACAGAAGGGAGGCCTTGATGGTGAGGGAGTGGCTTGAGGGGAAGAAGAGAGGCATAGGATGCTCAGTGATGATTTCAAAAGGTGAAATAGAATGTTCAACAAAAGGGGTTGCCCTAAAGTTCAGAAGAACTAGGGGAAGGGCCTTTGGCCATGGTATATTAAAATCAACCATAAATTTTCCAAGCTTAATCTTAATGATCCCATTTATAATTTCTATCAAACCTGAGGATTGGGTGTGGTAAGCATAGTGTAAATGTTGAAGTACTGGCCAGGAAGCTAACAATTGGGAAACAATTAAACCAGTAAAAGAAGTACCTCAATCAGTAAGAACTTCATTAGGAATTCCCCAGGTGGGAAAAATCTTTTCTGATAAGCATTTGGCTACAGCTGTTGCAGTAGATTTCCTGCAAGGGGAAGCTTCTATCCAACGGGAGAACATGCAAACCATAATACAAATTTATAACTGGAAAAGGGCAGAAGTTGAATAAAATCAATCTGCCAGATTTGAAAAGGGGTAAAGGAATTTCCTGGGGGTAAGTTTTATGGGCTTGCTTACATTATATTGTAATGGAGGAAATGGGGTTCGGGTTGGTTAGGGGTTGGTGTTCTTAAGGATTCCCCTTTAAAGAACTACACCCTCTTGCACACAAAAAGTAGTTAGAATAAGGTGGTAGTTTATTTAGGGGCAAGGGAAGGGAAGGGGGGTAGGGAAACCAATGATAAGGGGAAACTGATGGGAGAAAGCACATGGGTCCTTAGGATTCCTCTGTAAAGAATTACACTCTAGAACAAGACCTAATCAGGAATAAGAGAACAGGTTTATTGGGGTACGAGAGAAACCGGCCGGGAGGAAGGTTTTGCCAGAACAAAACGCTTTCCCCCCAACTAACTTGAGGGGTGCCATTTTATAGGGTTTAGATGGGGGTGGGTAAGAGTCTCTTATTGGGTGAGGGGCTGGTGGTCTTCCCGAGTTGCGATGTGGTAGGAAGAATCCCTCATGAGAGATCTGGTGGTAGGTGTTGATATAGTGGGAAAATGGGGTACAGGTTGGGGTTGGGGTTCTTGGGAATTCCTCTTTAAAGAATTACACCCTCTTGCACACAAAACTTAGTTAGAATAAGGTGATAGTTTATTTAGGAGCAAGGGAAGGGAAGGGTGGGGGGAGGGAAACCATGAAAGAAATCCTTAGACTTTTCATGGGGAGATTTGGCATAAAGCACATGGCTCAGAGGTACCAAATCTCCTCGAACAGGAGACCGGAAGGTACTTTTATAGATGACTGATGGGGGTGGACCATCTGCCCGTGAAAAGTTCCTTTAGTGAGAGAGGACCATCCCCCACTGGTGGTAGCTGGGGGAATTGGGTGAGCAGTGGAGGACCATCCCCCACTGGTAGTGACTAAAGGAATTGGGTGAGGGGTGGCTATGGATCCCTCCTCAGAACACAAAGGCCGAAGCCACACCCAAATTTATCTCCCCAGGATAAGGGAGACCGGAATGAAGGGTAGGAATCCCAAGCTAGCTCAGTCCAATTTGGTTCCTCTAGGCCTTATCTGTCCTCTGGTTTAGTTTCTCAAGGAGAAGATTCCTCGGTGTGCCCCAGAGAAATTCTGGGGTGCTCTGCACCCCATGACAGTGTCAACTTTGTCCTGATGGGTCTAAGCAGTCTGCTGATGGGCGGTTCCAGGTGGTCTTCTCCTGGATTACCTCATCTAGATGCTTAGGATGACTGGAATGTGGGGGTGATGGTCCTGGAGCATGCTCAGTTCGATCTGTGCCGCTTATCTCTGTTAAGTGAGTGTGTGTGTGTCCTTGATTATGTTCAAGGAGAGGCCTACTTGATTTCAAGGGAAAACCCCTGAGGTTTTAAGGAAAAAGTTCCTTGAACCCCCCAGAGAATTGTTGGGGTGACTGGGGCCCATAATCCTCCCATGACACCATGAAAGAAATCCTTGGACTTTTCATGGGGAGATAGGCACAAAGCACGTGGCTCAGAGGTACCAATCTCCTCAAGCAGGAGACTGGCAGGTACTTTTATAGAGGACTGATGGGGGGAGGGGTGACCATTTGACTGTGGAAAGTTCCTTTAGTGAAGGAGGACCATCCCCCACTGGTGGTGGCTAGAGGAATGGGGTAAAGGGTGGCTAAGATCTCTCTTCAGGACACAAAGGCTGCAGCCACACCCAAAGTTACCTCCCCAGGGAGATCAGAATGAAGGGCAGAGGTCCCGAAGCTAGCTCAGTCCCATTTAGTTCCACTTATCTCTCTAGGCATATTTGTCCTCTGGTTTAGTTTCTCAAGGAAAAGATTCCTCAATGTGCCCCCAGAGAACTTCTGGGGGACTTTGGGCCCACAACAATATTTAGGACAGATCCCACATTGTAGATAAATGTCATATGCAGCTCATCTCAATTTTATCACTGTAAACCTGGAAATTAAGGAAACAATTGTTATGGGGTACAGAGCACCCCAGAAGTTCTCTGGGGCACATCAAAGAATCTTCTCCTTGAGAAACTAAACTGGAGGACAGATAAGCCTAGAGAGATAAGAGGAACCAGTTTGGACTGAGCTAGCTTTAGGACCTCCACCCTTCATTCTGGTCCCCCTTACCCCTGGGGAGATAAATTTGGGTGTGGCTTCAGCCTTTGTGTCCTGAAGAGGGATGCATAGCCACCCCTCACCCAATTCCTCTAGCCACCACCAGTGGGGGATGGTCCTCCCTCACTAAAGGAACTTTCCACAGGCAGATGGTCCACCCCCATCAGTCCCCTATAAAAGTACCTGCCAGTCTCCTGCTCGAGGAGATTGGTACCTCAGAGCCACGTGCTTTGTTCCATACATACCTCCCCATGAAAAGTCCAAGGATTTCTTTCATAGTTTCCCTCCCCCCCTTTCCCTTCCCTTACCCCTAAATAAACCACCACCTTATTCTAACTACTTTTGTGTGTAAGAGGGTGTAATTCTTTAAAGAGGAATTCCTAAGAACCCCTAACCCAAACCTATACCCCATTTTCGCCCATAACACAATCAATATAGGAGAAATAAGGTCTTTAATCAGGGCAGAGGAACTATAGCTTGTGGTATCACAAAGCTAGGAAGCTATTGTTATGGGGAAAATGGGGTATGGGGTTTGGGGTAGGGCTAGGGGTTTGGGGTCCTTAGGAATTCCTCTTTAAAGAATTATACCCTCTTGCACACAAAAGCAGTTAGAATAAGATGGTAATTTATTTATAGGCAAAGGAGGGAAGGGAAGGGAAACCAAGAGAAATCTTTGGACTTCTCTTGGGGAGAAAGGCATAGAGCCAGCGTGGCTCCTCTAGCAGGAGATTGGCAGGTACTTTTATAAAGGACTGAGTGGGGGTGACCATCTCACAGTGGAAAGTTCCTTTAGTGAGGGAGGACCATCCCCTACTGGTGGTGGCTGGAGGGATCGGTTGAGGGGTGGCTGCAGATCTCCCAAGCCATCTTTTCTTGATACAAAGGGAGCAGCCACACCCAAATTTATCTCTCCAGGGGTAAGGGAGACCAGGATGAAGGGTGGAGGTCCCGAAGCTAGCTCAGTCTGAACTGGTTCCGATTATCTCTCTAGGCTGGTTTAGTTTCTCAAGGAGATTCCTTGATGTGCCCCAGAGAACTTCTGGGGTCCTCTGGGCCCCATGACACTAGGAATACCCAAAGATGGGAACAGAGGACAGGGTTTTTATGGGATAACAGAACAAAAAGGGAACCAAAAGATTGCTCCAGAGTGATGTACAGCTAATTAATGTAAATGAACCTTTGACAAAAGAAACAATAGAGCTGCTCCTAAGTATAGGCATTACCGACTCAGAATAGAAAATACTTAATGTAGGTGGCCCTTTTTACATAATAACATAAAGTCCAGAGAGTGAGGTGGGGAACTTTGGGAGGGGATAAGGTACTTGGGGGAAGGTCCATAAGTCCATCCAGAGTCTGGGAATAGGGGCAGCTAGGTGGCGCAGTGGATGGAGCACTGGCCCTGAAGTCAGGAGGACCTGAGTTCAAATCTAGCCTCAGACACTTGACAACTTACTAGCTGTGTGACCCTGGGCAAGTCACTTAACCCCAACTGCCTCACTTAAAAAGAAAAAAGAGTCTGGAAATGGGGAGCAGCTAGGTGGCGCAGTGGATGGAGCACCGGCCCTGAAGTCAGGAGGACCTGAGTTCAAATCTAGCCTCAGACACTTGACACTTAATAGCTGTGTGACCCTGGGCAAGTCACTTAACCCTCATTGCCCCACAAAACAAACAAAACAAAAAAAGAGTCTGGGAATGACAAAGACAGTCAGCCCCAGGCAATTCATTTGCCAGCTCTCAGTAAATTTGGTAGTTCTCACCACCAATATGTGCAGACTAAACTAAGCAGCTTTTCAGGACTCAGGTACTCCATTGTAGGTCAATGGACAGAGTTGGGGAGGGTTGGGCATCCATTTGTATGGGCCCTGGTCACCCCAACAATTCTCTGGGGGGTTCAAGGAACTTTTTCTTTGAAACCTCAGGGGTTTTCCCATGAAATCAAGTAGGCCTCTCCTTGAGCACAATCAAGGACACACACACTCACCTAACGGAGATAAGCGGCACAGATCGAACTGAGCATGCTCCAGGACCATCACCCCACATTCCAGTCATCCTAAGCATCTAGATGAGGTAATCCAGGAGAAGACCACCTGGAACCGCCCATCAGCAGACTGCTTAGACCCATCAGGACAAAGTTGACACCTACCACCAGATCTCTCATGAGGGATTCTTCCTACCACAGCGCAACTCGGGAAGACCACCAGCCCCTCACCCAACAAGAGACTCTTACCCACCCCCCATCTAAACCCTATAAAATGGCACCCCACAAGTTAGTTGGGGGGAAAGCGTTTTGTTCTGGCAAAACCTTCCTCCCGGCCGGTTTCTCTCGTACCCCAATAAACCCGTTCTCTTATTCCTAATTAGGTCTTGTTCGAGAGTGTAATTCTTTACAGAGGAATCCTAAGGACCCACGGGCTTTCTCCTATCGAGTTTCCCCCATATCATTTGGCGCCTTCAACGTGACTGGGTATTGGATTTCCCTCTGCTCGCCATACAGCACCCGGAGGAGGTAAGAATGCATTGGGCATAATCTCTCCCCCTGACCCTTATCAGGGCTCAGTTTTTTTTTCCTCTCAAGCAACAGGCAGAGTAGTTACCCTCCCTTGCCGGAGGCCTAACCGGTCGTCTGAACCACGTTCAGACCAGTAGAATTCTCTGGGCAAAGGTTTAAACGGACCTTAGGCCCATGGGGCAGAGAGTGAGCATTCCGAAAGATTCTCCTCTGGGATGCATCCTAAAAGATTGGAATAAACTAGAACTTACAAATTTGAGAAAAAGATGCATGATACATTTTTGTAACGATTTACGGCCACATTATCCACTAGGAACGGAAGGAAACTGGCCTGTACACGGCACCCTTGATCATGATACCATCTTGCAATTGGACAAGTTTTGTAAGCGTGAAGGGAGATGGACAGAGATTCCATACATATCGGCCTTTATGATTTTAAGCCTGAAGTCAAAAGAACAGAGTAGGATATGCCCAGCAAGGCCAATTGAACCTCAGAAGGCTCAGGATAACCGTAAAAGGCCTTCTTCCTCACAGGGGGTTCAGGTATCAGATGAGTTCTTAGACGATGCCCTATTAATGGGGAATCCTTACAAGTCTAAGGAACGGGTTGACTCGTCTTCCTCCCCTATTACTCCCTCCCCTCAGGCCACACCACCCTCTTCTCCTCCTGGTTTTCCCTTTCCTCCTTGCTCCCCACCCCCTCCTCTTTACCCCTCCCTTCCGAACTTCTCAGCCGACTCTTGGAAGGGGCTTCAGTACCCTGCCCAGTTTGTTCCCTACTCTCCTCTGTCTCCCATGCAGCTGCTCCCATCTGCGTTACCTGGTATCCCATTTGCTCCACCTCTACCCATGATGGCCACTCCTCCCCCATCCACCACTGCCTCCGTTCCTCTCCTTCCATGTGATCCTTCACCCACTGGTCAGACTACCCCCTCTGCTGATCAGACTACCCCCTCTGCTGATCAGACTACCCCCTCTGCTGATCAGACTACCCCCTCTGCTGATCAGACTACCCCCTCTGCTGATCAGACTACCCCCTCTGCTGATCAGACTACCCCCTCTGCTGATCAGACTACCCCCTCTGCTGATCAGACTACCCCCTCTGCTCCTCTCCCTCCACCTGATTCCCCACAGGTGGCTATCTCCTTTCCTTCATCAACCACACCCAGTCCTAATCAGCCCTCTAGCCTGGCCAGGCCTCAGGAAATCTGCATACCAATTCCACCTGCTCCCGTATCTCCACCAGCCCCCCTGCTCCCCTTACTGGAAGTCCCCATGGGGGATTCCACAACTAGGGTCCATATTCCTTTTTCAGTGGGTGATATGTATCAGATTAAGGAGAAATTAGGGCGTTATTCAGAGAACCCCACAAAGCTTCTAGATGGTTTTAGGTCTGTGACCATGCAGTTTGACCTCTCTTGGTCTGACTTGCAAGTTATCCTTGGGGGCTGTTGTACCCCCGATGAAAAAAAGCGAATCATAGACCTGGCTATACAAGCCGGTGATGAATATGCACAGGCTGGCACCTGGGTAGGAACCCCAGGCACCACGGCAGTACCCTCGGGCAATCCCGGCTGGCATGATCACGATAGAGCTCGTAGGGACCACATGGTTACTTGTCTCATTGAGGGTATGAAAAGAGGGGTCAAGAAACAGGTCAATTATGAAAGGGTGAAGGAGGTAACACAGGGGCCTGACGAAAATCCTGCTGTCTTCATGGGCCGCTTAGCGGACTCTATGAAGAAATACACGAACTTAGACCCAGAAAAGGAGGAAGGGATAACTGTCCTCAATATGCACTTTATTGGCCAATCTGTTCCTGATATTAGGAGGAAACTCCAGAAATTGGAATTGGGCCCTCAAACCCCAACCTCAAAGCTCCTTGATGCTGCTTTTAAGATTTTTAATAACAATGACCTTGCGATAGCGGCAGAGAAAGAAGAGAAGGATCGAGCACGCTCGATGGAGCAAGCCACTCTCATAACCTCGGCCATGAGGTCGGCTATCAGCTCTCAAGGTGGCCAAGGTAGGGGCAATTGTTTCAACTGTGGCAAGCCAGAGCACTGGAAAGGAGAGTGCCTCTCCAAAGGGAACAATCTCCCCACCACTCCGTTTCCAAAATGCCATTGAGGAGGTCATTAGTCTCTCGACTGCCCCCAGGCGTCCGGCCGTAGGAAAACTCAGTGCCCAACTGTCCCATTCCCAGTGGACCGGGACTGAGGGTGCCCGGGGGCCGGCCAGCCCCTAACAAGACTCTCCATGGCGGAGCCTCGGGCGATACTGTAGGTGGCTGGGGTAAGAATTAATTTTTTAATAGATACTGGGGCCAGCTACTCCGTTTTAATCTGTCACGTAGGACCCACTATCCCATCAAGGCATAAGGTTGTGGGAATTGGGGGTAAAGCTCTAAAATGTTGGCAGACATTGCCTTTAACATGTGCGTATGAGAACCGTATATTCGAACACTCCTTTCTGATTCTAAGCTCCTCACCCTGCCCCCTACTGGGGAGAGACATTATGGGGAAGCTGGGGTCGCAATTCACCTTAATACCTCTTCTTCCTTTACTCCCCGGGGCACCTGCCCCCCTCAGACCGGATAACATCCCATTAGAAATGTGGGAAAATATAAACAAAGAAGTCTGGGAAAATATAAACAAAGAAGTCTGGGATGTAGGAATTCCAGGGAGGGCAAAACAAATAGATCCTATCATGGTACAGCTCAAGCCTTCTGCCTCTTATCCAAACAAAAAGCAGTACCGCATTTCTCAGGCAGCTAGGGAGGGGCTCCAGCCCCTCATTGAGAAATTCCTAGCTCATGGACTTTTGGTTCGCTGTAATTCTCCCTGTAATTCCCCGATACTTCCGGTTCAGAAACCGGATGGGTCTTGGAGAATGGTACAAGATCTTAGGGCGGTCAACGAGAGTGTGACTCCATTGCACCCCCTTGTTCCAAACCCATATACACTAATAACTCAGATTCCGGGCAACTCTGGTGGGTTTTCTGCAATTGATCTTAAAGATGCCTTTTTTTGCATTCCCCTAAGGGAAGAATGTTGGTATCTTTTTGCATTTGAATGGACTTTTCCAGGGGAACCTCTGCCCCAACAGCTAACTTGGAGCCTGCTTCCCCAGGGTTTTAGAGATAGCCCACACCTGTTTGGGAACGCCCTCAGGAAAGATCTGTGTGACTTATCCTTAGGAGACAGTTCCATTGTTCAGTATGTAGATGATATCCTCATTTGCAGCCCATCTCAGGCAGCATGTCTTAGGGATACTATATGTACCCTAAATTTCTTAGGGGAGCGGGGTTATAAGGTCTCAACAAAAAAGGTCCAGCTTGTTTCCCAGTCTGTAACCTACCTCGGGCATATATTAACCCCTACCTCCCGATCTCTGACCCCTGACCGGAAACAGGCTATCCTATCCATTCCCCCTCCCTCTACAAAAAGGCAACTCCGTACCTTTTTGGGAATGGCTGGGTTTTGCCACATGTGCATCCCGTTCTTTGGGGTAATTACTAAACCCCTATACAAGGCCACGGCTGGCCCCGACTCAGAACCACTAGAATGGGGGAAAGAGCAGGAGCAGGCCTTTAAGAATCTTAAGAAAGAACTTATCTCAGCCCCTGCTCTTGGCATTCCAGACCTTGAGAAGCCATTCACCCTCTTTGTAGATGAAAAGAGACAGTTTGCCTTAGGCGTGCTCACCCAACCCTTAGGATCTAATCTTCGCCCTGTCGCTTATTTCTCCAAGCAGTTGGACCATGTAGCTAAGGGCTGGCCAGCATGCTTAAGAGCCGTAGCGGCCACCGCCCTAATGATTGAGGAAGCCTCAAAGCTAACTCTAGGCCAGCCTCTGGAGATCCTTACTCCCCATCGGGTCCTCAGCATTCTGGAGGATAGGGGACACCGATGGCTTACCACTGGGCGTATGACTAAATACCAGGCTCTTTTGTTAGACACCCCAGGGCTCACTTTACAAGTATGCAGAACCCTAAATCCTGCTACCCTTCCCCCACACCCTGAAGGTAGCGCCAGTACTGACCATGACTGCATAGACTAAATTGACCACACTTTCTCTAGCCGCCCAGACCTGTGGGACACGCCCTTATCCAACCCCGACCTAATCTGGTTTAGCGATGGCTCCTCCTTTGTTGAGGGTGGAGAGAGAAGGGCGGGATACTCTGTGGTCTCCCTTATGGACAATATAGAAGCAAAGAACCTCCCTCTGGGGACCTCTGCTCAAAAGGCAGAATTGATTGCTCTCACGAGGGCCTTAGAGTTGGCTAAGGGCAGGTCTATTAATATCTATACTGACTCCAAGTATGCTTTCCATGTCCTCCATGCTCATGGGGCCATATGGAAAGAGCGGGGATTATTGACCTCTAAGAACTCCCCCATAAAACATGGGCCAGAAATAATGCACCTTCTTGAGGCAGTAACCCTACCTCGGGAGGTGGCCGTGGTGCATTGTCTGGGGCACCAAAAGGGAGATTCCTCAATTTTTCAGGGAAACAGGAGAGCAGACCATGCCGCAAAGGCTGCAGCCAGCAAGGGCCACCACGCCCTTGCCTTAGCTCCCCTCCACCCTTCCCTTCCCCCAGGGATTTCTCCCTCTTATACTCAAGAGGAAATCAGCTTTGCTAGTAACCAGGGCTTTATCCCAGAAGCCACAGGGTGGTACAAGACTCCCGCAGGTCAGCTCCTCCTTCCAGGCAACATGGTCTGGAAGTTAGCTTCAGGGCTGCACCAGACCACCCATTTGGGAAGGGAGTCCTTGACTACCCTAATTAAAACTCTGTTCACTGGGAAGGGCATTACCAAAGCTGTGGAGGAAGTCTGCCACAGATGTTCCCTATGTGCCCAGACTAATACAGGTGGAGCCTTAAAGCCTCCTTCCCTTTTGAAGCCCGTCCAGCACAGGGGGGAGCTCCCAGGAGAGGACTGGCCGATTGACTTCACTCATCTGCCCACATGCCGGAGATATAGAGTTCTCCTGGTCTTTGTTGATACATTCACTGGTTGGGTGGAGGCTTTCCCTGGCAGATCAGAGAAAGCCTCTGAGGTAGCCAAAGCCCTCTTAAACGAGATCATTCCCCCATGTGGTCTACCCAAATCTCTCCAGAGTGATAATGGCACTGCCTTTGCCTCTCCAGTTACTCGACTCATAACAAAGGCATTAGGCATTACCTACCACTTTCACTCTGCCTGGCATCCCCAGTCCTCAGGGAAGGTAGAACGCATGAACCAAACTCTAAAAACAACCCTTACTAAGATCTGTACAGAGGCAAAAATAGATTGGGTCCAGGCACTCCCCATTGCTCTGACTAGAGTACGGATGGCCCCTAGGGCTAAGCTGGGTCTGAGCCCTTTTGAACTCATGTATGGTAGACCATTCCTTGTAATGGATCCCCTCCTCGACCCAGACACTCATGCTATTACCAGTTTTTCCAGACAGCTGGGGTCTGTGTATCAGGCCATACGGGAATACGCAGACCAAATACTGCCTAAGCCTTCACCTCAGGATGACTCGGCATCCAATACCCTGCCCAGCCGGGATACTTAGTCTTCCTTAAAGTCTGGGACACAGGCAGGGCCTCAGACCCTCGTTGGGAGGGGCCTCATCGGGTAATCTTGTCTATCCCTACAGCAGTAAAACTGGAGGGGCAGCACTCCTGGACTCATCTTTCTCGGATTAAACCTTTCGTCCCTATAGCACCTGATACAGAAGACACAGCTGAATATTCATGCGAACCAGTTGAGGACCTGAAGTACCTATTTAAAAGACAGAGCTGATCCCGAGACAGCCTGCGACTGGTCTGGTACCATCATCGGTGTACCTTCCCCTCACTATCACTCTATTATGTTACTCCTCTTACTTGTGCTCTTTGCTTCCTTGCCCTCCTTCCCCTCCTCAGTCATAAGCCCTGGCACCTGGCAGGATAATGCAATCGTCCAACTAGGTGATGCAGTCACCAGGGCTGGACCATCAGATTGCTGGGTGTGTAAGAGACATCCCCAGGATAGTGATGGATCCCTACCTATAGTACATGGTGTAAATTTTTCTACTCCTATGCCTCTTCCCTTTATGTCCCCTCCATATGCAACTCTCCCTATATTTGCGATACCATTGTGGGAGACCTTTAGGGGCATTCAATGCTTCACTGCTGGTAGGCCTTTTTTCAATATCACTTATCCCAAGAAATAGTACACAGGGACAATGATGATTAAGGAAGGGAAAGTGATCAATGGACCTCACAAGCTTACTTGCCTTGAGAATTGGAAAGGTACCTCCTTTCCATTCAACCTCACACATGCCCTGTGTGTAAACTGTACAGGATCACCAATCCCCTTGAATGATAAAAAGGGTTTATTTTACTTGTCCAGGTGTACATACTGGCAACCTGATTACACTGTCCTGACTCCAGGTGACAGTTTTAAAGATTACTCCACCCTCCAGCAGCCCTTAGGGCCTCCAACTTCTTGGGGTATGTTAAAGACCCTTAAGAACAGCCAGACTTGGCCTGGCATTATACCCTCATGCAATCCAACCTCAAAATGGTGCAAGGAGATTGAGACAATGCTCAGGAACACCAAGGGGTCCTTATGTGCCCCTCAGGGGTATGTCTTTGTCTGTGGACACCAGAATCTGCCAATTTTTGTTACAGGCTTAACTCCTGAAGAGCACCCCCAGAAAGTCTTGACAACCTCATGTCTCAGTCCCTATAAACAATGTGGACAATGCACAATGGGATTTTTGGATCCCTGGGTAACGGTTTTCCACAACCCCTCAACCCTACCTGCTAATCACCCCTCAAGAGTCAAGTGGGGTTCCTGGGATAATTTTCGCTGGTGGGTTAAGAAGGCAGCTGCTCTCACTATCCCTTTCATAGGTTATATTGAGCAGGATGCCATACTAACCAATCTTACTCTGGCCATAGAAAGACTCTCGAATGAATCAGCAGCTGGGCTAGAGGATTTACAAGAGTCCCTTGATACTCTAGCCAATGTAGTGTTAGACAACAGAATAGCCCTAGACTATCTCCTAGCAGCTGAAGGTGGTGTGTGTATGGTTCAGAATACATCTTGTTGTGTGTATATTAACAATTCAAGGAAAGTCAAGACCTGAGTACAACATCTTCATGATATCCCTCACTGGATGAGGGACACACGTGAGCAGCTTTTCTCTCCTCACGCAGGTTCCTGGAGTTCTTGGTTCCTTTCTTGGTTCACTCCCTTCTAATCTTTGGCCCTTGTCTCTTTAACCTTTTTGTTAAATTTGTCTCAAGCAGACTCAAGGCTTTCAACCTTATGGCAGCCACTACTCCAGCCTACATGCCTCTTCGCTCCCTGGACCAGGCCCATAATGACTTCTGCTGTACCCCCAATGATTCAGGGACATCTCTACATCCATAACCAGCAGGAAGCAGTTACGGAAGATGAGACTGCCGCCCTTTTTTCCCTAGATATAAGAAGGGGGGAATGTCATGGGAAGATTACAGGCCCCAGTCACCCCAACAATTCTCTGGGGTTTCAAGGAACTTTTTCCTTGAAACCTCAGGGGTTTTCCCTTGAAATCAAGTAGGCCTCTCCTTGAACTCAATCAAGGACACACACTCACCTAACGGAGATAAGTGGCACAGATCGAACTGAGCATGCTCCAGGACCATCACCCCACATTCCAGTCCTCCTAAGCATCTGGATGAGGTAATCCAGGAGAAGACCACCTGGAATCGCCCATCAGCAGACTGCTTAGACCCATCAGGACAAAGTTGACACCCACCACCAGATCTCTCACGAGGGATTCTTCCTACCATAGCGCAACTCGGGAAGACCACCAGCCCCTCACCCAATAAGAGACTCTTACCCACCCCCATCTAAACCCTATAAAATGGCACCCCACAAGTTAGTTGGGGGGAAAGCGTTTTGTTCTGGCAAAACCTTCCTCCCGGCCGGTTTCTCTTGTACCCCAATAAACCCGTTCTCTTATTCCTGATTAGGTCTTGTTCGAGAGTGTAATTCTTTACAGAGGAATCCTAAGGACCCACGTGCATTCTCCTATCAGTTTTCCCCCTTATCACATTTGATCCATACCAGAGCCCAGAGTTTATCCTTTTTACACCCTTCTAGTCTTAGCTGAACTACAGCAAGCTTTGCTGAGGTCGGTGTTAACTTGGGACCAGGCCCAAGGGATGTAATGGAAGATAGACTAATGGAATGGGGGGAATGGGGTACGGGTTGGGTTAGGGGTTGGGGTTCTTGGGAATTCCTCTTTAAAGAATTACACCCTCTTGCACACAAAAGTAGTTAGAATAAGGTGGTCGTTTATTTAGGAGCAAGGGAAGGGCAGGGTGGGGGGAGGGAAATCATGAAAGAAATCCTTGGACTTCTCATGGGGAGATAGGCACAAAGCACATGGCTCAGAGGCACCAAATCTCCTCGAACAGGAGACTGGCAGGTACTTTTATAGAGGACTGATGGGGGTGGACCATCTTCCTGTGGAAAGTTCCTTTAGTGAGGGAGGACCATCCCCCACTGGCAGTGACTGGAGGAATTGGGTGAGGGGTGGCTACGGAGCCCTCTTCAGGACACAAAGGCCGCAGCCACACCCAAATTTATCTCCCCAGGGTAAGGAAGACCAGAATGAAGGGTAGGAATCTGAAGCTAGCTCAGTCCAATTTGGTTCTGCTTATCTCTCTAGGCATTATCTGTCCTCTGGTTTAGTTTCTCAAGGAGAAGGTTCCTTGATGTGCCCCAGAGAACTTCTGGGGTGCTCTGTACCCCATGACACTAATAGAGAGTGGGGTTTTCTAAGCAGCTTGCTTGGCATGCAGGTCAGCAAGGGCATTAACCCAAGCATGGGGAGAATCTTCATGGGAGTGTCCTGGCATTTTAACAGTCACTGCTGCTAGCAACAAAAGGGAGTCCTCTAGATATGTAGGACTGCCAGATGACATCAAGAACCGTTTATACTTCCATAACATCCCAAAATCCCTAACACCTGCTACCCATGTAAAAATATTTACTAGTTTTCCTTTTGTTAATTCATAAGCTCGAGTCAGGGTTTCAAATTCAGCCAGTTGTGCTTTAGAGCCAAAGGAAGGGGTCAGTGACCTCTTCTGTGAAGGTGATAGCATAGGCAGGATCATTTGAGACAGGAACCATCAATGTACCAGGAATACTCCGGGTTTTCTACCTCAGTTTTGGATAGTAGAGACATCTCTAATCCTTCAAGACAGAGATTATTGGCTAATATCAGATGTCCTAAAAACTTCAAACCTGAGAACAATAATCACAGGAGCATTCACTGCTCAGGTCTTGGACGAGCAGTCCCATGAGCTCAACAAAGAGGAAGGATCAGAACCTAGTGCAGGGTACTAAAAGAGGCAGTCCTTAAGAAGCCTAATGCCCTCAGTTGCCTCTGGGAAGGAAATACAGTGAGACTCAAGAGGTTCAGAAGGATCCAACTGAATCTGTATTGGAGAGACATTAAGAACCTTTCCAATGTTAGAAGAGTTAAACACCCAGGGGGAGGATAGGAGGATGGGACTTCTTCCAGGGGTAGGGAAGAGCAGATTAAGACAGGGTTTTTATGAGGTAACAGAACAGAGGGAGCCATGAGACTGCCCTTGGGAAAAGTAAGTTTCTCACAGACAGAAATGATTTAATGTAAATGAACCTTTTTGCATAATAACCTAAAGTCCAGGAAGTAAGCTTGGGAATCTTTGGGAGAGGATAGTTTGTTTGGGGGAGATCCATAGGCAATCAAGAGTCTGGAAATGACAAAGATTGGTCAGCCCCAGGAAATTCATTTGTCTGGGAAGGGGGGACTGGGTAGGGAATCAGTTCCCAGTAAATTTTGTAGTTCTCATTTGGTTTTTAGAGAAAGCCTGAAGCCTCATCAAATGCAAGATTTCATTCTTTTCTATGTTTTTTTCTATTTTTTTTAATTTTTTTTTATTTTTAATTTTTTTCTATTCTAAGTTCTCTGGGGCACATCAAATAACCTTCTCCTTGAGAAACTAATCCAAAGGACAGACACACCTAAAGAGATAAGTGGAACCAGATCTGACTGAGCTAGCTCCAGGACCCCCACCCTTCATTCTAGACTCCTCCACCCCAGGGGAGATAAAATTAGGTGTGGCTGCTGCTTTTGTGTCCTGAGGAGATGGCTTGAGAGATCTGCAGCTGCCCCTCACCCTACTCCTCCAGCCACCACCAGTGGGGGATGGTCCTCCCTCACTAAGGGAACTTTCCACAGGCAGATGGTCACCCCCATCAGTCCTCTATAAAAGTACCTGCCTGTCTCCTGCTCGAGGAGATTAGTATCTCAGAGCCATGCTCTGTGCCATGCCTTTCTCCCCATAAGAAGTCCAATGATTTCTCTCTTGGTTTCCCTTCCCTTCCCCAATCCCTAAATAAACTACTATTTTATTCTAATTGCTTTTGTGTGCAAGAGGGTATAATTCCTTAAAGAGGAATTCATAAGGACCACAAACACCCTACCCCTATTCCAAACCCCCTACCCCATTTTTGCCATGTCATAAAGAAAAAAAATTAGTTCTTTCAATTGAACAAAATCATAATGGAATTGCATTAACCAATGAAAAATGTCCTTGATTGTATTCTGGGATTCCAGCGGTCTGGACTGTACTCTGTCCTTTAGAATTTGCTAGATTATTCCTAGAGGTCCACTCAAAGTGAAAGCCTGGACGTCTAGACTGAGGACATACCTCAAGATATTGCTTTCTTCTTGTATTATGTCTTTCCATTGTTTAGATGTAATCTGTTCCATAGATTGAAAAACATACACACTCAACGAGAGTGACTGTGGAAAGTTCCAGGCCTTTTATTTGATTCCTGGAAGCTCTGGGAGTCCCAACTCTATGTCACAGAATGAAGAGCTAACCATGGTGAAATTTCTTTGGTGAAATGACTTTTACCCCATTCTAGGTATGGCCCTAGTCCCCAGAGTCCATTGGAACAGAACTCTCTCCTCACTGGTCCAGATAAATGCCCATCCCTGAATCAGAAACGAGGTGAAGTTGGAAAGAGGGAGAAAGATGAACTCTCTTCCATCTTCTTCAAATTCTCTTCGCTCTTCAAATCACTCCAGGCTCTTGTCGTTTGATTCAGGTGCTCCTGGCTTGTGACTTCAAGAGGGAAGATGGAAGAGATCAGCTACATGTCAAGTTGCTGAAGGACAAGCCTCTGGGAAGAAGCTGGTATGAGACAAACTGTCAGCCTCTCTCAGGTTTCTATCCCCAGCTTCCTACCCTAGAGATGTTGGAAAACTTCCCCTTGGACGAAGTCTAGGATCCTTTCTCTGGGCTGAGTTACCTCATTTCCACTGGGAGGGCTCCTTCACTCCCTGTTATCTGGTATGTAGTTCCCTGTGTATACCTCCTCTGGTTTCTGTCAAATGGACAGATGGTTTTCTTTGCTACGTGCTACGTATGTTCATTGTGGGAATGGTGTGAGATGGGAAAGGAGGGCAAGTCAGGGATATCAAACTGAAGTCTACCTTGCTTTCAGTAAGGAAACAGAAATCAGAAGTTGGGTTGAACCTGATTCCATCCCATGGACTAAAAATATCGGAGGGAGTAGAGAGATGTAATTTTAGCCCAGTTCTTTCTCTGAGGAGAGCAGAGTGGCCGAGCTCCTGTTGGCTCCATCTTCTTACTTCCCCTCTTCACAGTAAAGTAGCCCATTGGAAAATGGTTGGGGTGAGGGGTACTTCCCCTGGAGTGCATACTGCTTCCCTTAGAGCCACACAATTCTACTGCCCTGGCTGTGATGACAAGTGGGGATGGCTTTGTGCAGCCTATCCCCACAGATTTCCACAAAGCAGAGCCCATGGTCTCCTTCTGCACCAGAAGAATCTCATCAAGTCTCAGGCACAGTGTGTTCATTCCCATAGGCTGGTTGGGGGCAGAGTCAGTTGATGAGCCATTGATTTCCTGAGACACTTAAGTGCTTTGACACTGAAAGGATTTTTATATGTGAAATAGGGAAACTTGTCCACAAGCCTGACCTTTGATGGAGGCAGAATAGCTGGCTGTCTATGAAGAAGGGTAATTTTAGGGACACAGAAAGTGCCCACTCCTGTATCCCCAGCTCTCTCTCCCACTCACCTGCAAATTCCAGTCACTCACTGTGGTAGAGTGGAAAGGCCTCTGGTTTTGGATTGAGGCAGCAAGCATGGCTCCCTGCCCATTTCCTCCCTTGGCTCTCCTTTCCTTCTGTGCCTGGGATGAATCCACATCATTTACTTTTTTCAGCATGGAGATATGATGTGGAGGGTAACCTGGGCAGAGTCTCTGCAAAGTTGGGGTCCCTAAGCTGGGAATGACTACAGACAAAATGTAGCACACTGAGGGGCAGCTAGGTGGTGCAGTGGATAATGTACAGGCCCTGGATTCAGGAGGACCCGAGTTCAAATCAGCCTCAGACATTTGACACTTACCAGCTATGTGACCCTGGGCAAGTCACTTAACCCTCATTGGCCTGCAAAAAAATGTAGCGTGATGTCAGGAATACCCACCAGTGCCCCTTTCTTCTAATATAAGCAGTGAGAATCTTTCTGTCACTTATTGAAGGGAGGTGGGAGGAAGGGAGAAGGCATGGTGATGAAGTCTCTGCAGTTAAAGAGGATACAAATATGAACACTAGGCAGGAGCCCTCACTGTTTGGGAAGGAGTGATTAAGGAAGTACATGAAGGCTTATTGTGTGCTTCTTTTATTTCATCTGGCTTCTCTCTTGAGTAGATGCTGGTTTCTGTCCTGAATGAGGGGTTGGGATGGAGCAGGATGCTGACAAAGTCTCTGCAGAAAGGGCAAGTCCTAAACATGGTCTCCAGGCAGGGGCCTTATTCTTCAGACTTAGGGGTCCCTGATGAGGAAGAATTCAGTGTAGATGAAGGTGATATCAGCTAATCTCAATCACTGGTTGTCATGGTGACTGATCTCTTTCCATGGAAACCCCTAACCCTGCTGGTCCTCATGCTAGCTCCTCATTAGTTCGATATTATGTCCCCTTAGCCAAGAGGACAAGAGGGCTTCTTCCCCACTTTGCTCTGAACAGCCATGAAGGCACAGCCCTAGGTGCTACAAAACAACAGGAGATAGGTATGCATATACACACACTCACATATATGTGTATATATGCACACACACATATACATATATGTATATACATGTATTTATGGCAAGGGAGATGATATTAATAGACAAGTTCACTGCAGAACAGGATGCACAGTATAAGAAGCTGTGGGGATAAAAGTTAAGTCAGGAGAAGGAAGAAATATGCCATCCATCTTGCCAGGCAAAGATTCGCTGATGGCCTCCTAGGCAGTTGCCAATGTCTGTCCTTAGCCCAAATACATGGCTCAATTCTTTAATTTCCCCCCAAAATCTCTGAACTGGACAGATCACAAATGTTTCAAGAATTACAAAACACATTTCATATGCTACATAGGGAACCAGGGTTCAGATCTTTAAGACAGTGACATAGACACAGTTTAGATAAAGGAACCCAAAGTAGGACCTTGAGATGCTTTAATTACATTAGTAATACAGAGAATAAAGAAAATAAATAAGCATAAGGACCATGAATCATAGAAAGAAAGATAGAAAGTGAAGGGGCAGCTAGGTGGCACAGTGGATAAAGCACTGGCCCTGGATTCAGGAGGACCTGAGTTCAAATCCAGCCTCAGACACTTGACACTTACTAGCTGTGTGAACCTGGGCAAATCACTTAACTCCCACTGCCCCACAAAACAAAAACAGAACTTTTTTTTTTTTTTAAAGAAAGTGAAGATAAATAACAAAACGAAGGCTCAAATTCCTTTTTAGAAAATGATGAAAAAATGAAATTTTAGACACTAATGAATCAAAATTTTATGGAGAAGAGCAAGAGGGATTCTTATCCTTGATTTCTTTCTTTTTTTTCTTTTTTTGCGGGGCAATGGGGGTTAAGTGACTTGCCCAAGGTCACACAGCTAGCAAGTGTCAAGTGTCTGAGGCTGGATTTGAACTCACATACTCCTGAATCCAGGGCCGGTGCGTTATCCGCTGCGCCATCTAGCTGCCCCCTATCCTTGATTTCTTAACTGGGAGGAATAAAACAGGGGAAGAATTAAATAACTAGATAAAAAGGAGAAGGAACTAAGGAAAACTCCATAATTAGGGAAAGGGGAAACAAAGTGTGTTGGGTAGAAAGTGAAGGAAAGAAAGTTGGTGATAATAGGACTGTCTTAAAGAGTAGGTTAAAATAACTAATGTGATATAGCTCTGTGTTTAGAGAATAAGAAGGGAAAAATTGAATTTGGAAAAAACAATATTAAAGGCAAATGGAAAGAAATCGTTCTCATCACTCTGAACGTCAGTGGATGAAAATATCCCATTTCAAAAGTGTGATTGGATCTGAAAACAAAACCTCAAAATCTGTTGTTTAAAAAAAAAAACATTTTGAAAAAGTTTACACGGGATAAAAATGAGGGACTAAAGAAACATTCCCTATGTATCAAATAAATCCAAAAAAAGCAGAAGTTACAATCATATTACTTGACAAAGAAAAAGCAAATAATCAAAATATTAAAAGTAATATAGAAACTACTTTAGCTTAAAAGGAGCCAGAGACAGCACACCAACATCTTTATGCTTTAAATGCCTTAGCATCTAGATTCAAAGAAGAAACATTCATGGAACCACACGAAGACCTAGTCAGTAACATGGCAGGACGTTTCAACGTTTGCTCCACTTTCGATGACTGTAAATATCCTACATCTAAAGAAAAGCGTGATCCTTCATGCTTTGTGTTTCCTCTACTGTTCTGCGAAGAACTCCAATGGATGTCACCTTGTTATCTATATTGGGAATAATGACAACCCTTTGGGAACAAAGATAAACAGAGAGAACAATTTAGAAATGACCAAATAGCAGGAGAAATGAGTACTAAAAGACTTCTATTATCTTCTAAATGGGACTGCCAGAAACTAAACAAAACAAAACAAAGAAACCGAAGAAACAAACAGAAAAAACCCTTATGTTTCTGCATAATATAGGATTTTTACAGAAATGTGTCATGCACAAATGCTCAGAGATATGCAAACAAACAAAAAGAGGCAGAAATATGGAGACAAGTCAGTCCTTTCAATTACTTAAAATACCACCAAAATGCACTAAACCACAAGTAACACATCAAAATTCTCTTTATCAGGCTACATCCATGATTGCATTCTTGGCTTCCAACATTCTGTATTAAAGCTTGCCTTTAGATTTTCCTGGATTCCTCCTGGAAGTGATAGTGTGATGTGAAATGAAAGGCTAAGCAAGATGCATGAGGATGAGTCTCATCAAATCAAATGGCACAATGTGACATGTTTTCTTCTTACATGAAATGGATATCAACGATTCCACTGACTGATAAATGAGGACACAAAACAAGATCAAATCTGGTGAGTTCCAGTCCACTTTTTGATTCCAGGAAACTCCATGATTTTCAATTCTATATCAAGATCTGTAGAGATAACCATGGTATTTCTTTTTTTTTTCTTTTTTTTTTTGGCAGGGCAATGGGGGTTAAGTGACTTGCCCAGGGTCACACAGCTAGTAAGTGTTAAGGGTCTGAGGCCGGATTTGAACTCAGGTACTCCTGAATCCAGGGCCAGCGTTTTAACCACTGCGCCATCTAGCTGCCCCCATGGTATTTCTTTAATGAAATGACTTTTACCCAGTGCTAGGCAGTTTTTGCCACAGAAAACATTTGATTCACACTGATTGACTTCTAGAACAATCCATCTGAAAGAAAGGATGAGTGATATTGGTCAATGTCTTTATTTTGAGGATTGTACCAAATTACTCTTTGGGTACATTAGTGCCTCTAAATTATTTCCTCTTTTTCCCCAAAGGTTTGCCATTATTCCCAATATAAATATCAATGTGAAATCAACTAGAATTCTCCACAGAATATAGATGAAGGTTTTACACAAGTGGGATGAGCGTTAAGTATTTTTCTTCTCTTGAGCCAAAGACCATTTTAAAAATTGAAATAATCAAGTGAAAATTATACAAACAGAAAAGAAATAAGATTGGTCAGTTACATCCTTTTCACTGACTTCCACAGGGTACTAGATATCTGGGTATATGTCTTTTTCATTAGCGAAAGCACTCAATTTGATTAGTTCATATGCTGTGTATCCTCATATATAGTCTGCAGTCTCCCGAAGGGAAGATTCCATGAATTTCTAGGGAAACAAGTTAATCCAATTGAGTGGAATTTGCTCAAAAAAATCTTTGTCATGTAATGTACCAAAGTCTTGATTACTGACCATGAAAGCAACAGGCTATTATGTAGCTTTACCTTTAGTGTTCCCAGGATTCCTCCTACAAATCATAATGTGACAAGGAGTAATGGATAGGTTCCTGGAGGAAGGACTGCAAGAATTTGATTGATTTGAAAGTGCTTTTCATTCATTCTTCTTCTAGTATATCCTCCCATGATATAGAAATAATCTATTCCATGAACTGTGAACCACACACACACACACACAAAGACAATTAATCTGGTGAGTTCCAGACCATTTAGAAGTCTCTCCAGGAAGCTCTCTGATTAACAACTCTGTGTTATATATAGTCTGATGACATAACTATGATTTTTCTTTGGTGAAATGGCTTTTACCCAATTTTACCCATTTTTTTTAGGAGAAGTCAACAGTTGATTCCTGTTTGAAAAAAAACAACTTCATCTGAATCTAGGAACAACTATTCTGGAAGAAATGATGAACAATATTTGTAAATGTCTTTTTTTCAAGGAATGTGCCAAATTCTTGTTTAGCTATATTATTGCATCTAGATTATTTTGCCTTATTCCCAAAGGGTTGTCATTATTGCCAGCGTAGATATCAATGTGACATCAGTTGGAGTTATTAGGGGTTATTAGATGAAGGTCATCTAAAATCAGGATGGAAGTTAAGTATCTTGCTTCCCTTTGGCTTTGGGCCATTTCTTTTTTGTTGACTTTTTTATTGATTTTTAATTTGTTTTATTTATCCCATCAATTGAGAACTATACCAACAGAAAAATAATAAGAACAGTCAGTTTCATGCCAGTTAGTATATATCAACAAAGTATTAGACATTGAAGTATGTATTTTTTCACGAGAAAAAAATATTCCATTTGATTAGCATAGATGCTCTGTATTCTCATGTAGCATGCAGTCTTCCAAATGAAAGATTTTGTGGATTTATATGGAAAGAAAACAAACATTTTAACTGAGTAGCATCACAACGACATTTCTCACCTCAGAATCTAAAGGAGTATAGCAAAAGCATCATAGTCAGGCGATATGCCAAACACTGAATCAAACAGACTATATTGAACTTTTCTTTTTTGGTTTCCAGGATTCCTTGTACGTGGAATCCTGTGTGACCTGAAGTTGACTGGTGAATTGACAGCTTGAGAAAGAACTTCAAGAAATCAATTGGGAGAAAAGTGGACTGCTTTCCTCTTTCACTATGTCTTTCCTACTGATTGTGAAGCATACCCATACAAAGACAGTAAATCTATTAAGTTCCAGGCCATGTCTGAAGCGCCAACTGGATATCATGGTTCCAACACATAACAGTGGATTTTCATTAGTGAAATACATTACTCTTTTCTAGGTCATTTTTGAAATAGGAAGCATCACTCCAGTTCTGCCAATTGAGAGAAAAATCTGGCTTCATTTGACTGCAATAACAAAATTAGAAGATAGGATGATCAGTATACATTACATTGTTACTTCAAGGAATGGAGCTGACTCCTACATAGGTATGTTAATTTCTCTAGATGTTGTCTTTTCCTAAAAGTTGGCATTATCTCCCAAATAGATGAAAACAAGACAGGAAGTCAAGATTTTCACTGTGTATTAGATGAAAGTAAAATAAGTAGATGAGAGTTAAGGAACTTGCTTCCAGTTTGCTATATGCTTTTCCTTTTGATTGAAGTAACCCATCCCACCTGTTGAGAAGTATACAAACCAAAAAGGAATAAGACATTAGGGTTACATGCCATATAGTAAACTCAGCTATGGTACTGGATATCTAGGTGTATACCTTGGTCAGTAGAAAAAGTCCTCCATCATTTCATTGATTTAGATTCTCAGAATACTCATAGATCCTGCAGTTTCCCCCAAAGCAAGATTTCCTTCTTTTCCATGGAAACAGTCCAGTCCTTTCAACTGATAGTGACTACAACAAAACTGCATTAAGTCATGAGCAATACAACAAAAATATCTTGGTCAGGGCCAGTCTTGATCACATTCTTGGCTTCTAACATCCTCTGCTAAACCATTCCTTTAGATTTTTTCTGGATTCCTCCTAGAGGCCACAGTGTGACTTCAAATAGAAGTCTGAACAGGCTATTTGAGGATGAGCCTCAAGAAATTGAAAGGGGGGGCAGCTAGGTGGCACAGTGGATAGAGCACCAGCCCTGGAGTCAGGAGGACCTGAGTTCAAATCCGGCTTCAGACACTTGACACTTACTAGCTGTGTGACCCTGGGCAAGTCACTTAACCCCAGTTGCCTCACCCCCCCAAAAAAGGGAATAGAGCATTTTGCTTTCTTCTATCAGTATGCCTTTCCATGAAATGGTCATAATCTACTCCAATGATTGACTTGGGTTTTTTTTTACATAAGAGAACTTTAATTTTTTAAAAAGCTGGAAAAAACATTCACAAAAGACCAACAGGCATTATGACAATTTCCTGGAGGTTTCTGGGCAAGCATTGCCATGGAACCAGGAAACTCTTGAGGCAGCATCTGGAAAAATAGAGTTTACATACAAGGAGGATGAAACTGGTAAGTTCCAGGATATTTATTTGATTCCAGGAAGCCCCCTGATTTTCAAAGATAGATGGATAGATAGATGCATGCCACAGAAATCAACATTTGCTGATTGAGACAGTTGACTTCATTTGACTCCAAAAATAATCCAACTGGAAGAAAGGATGAGTAGTATTGGTAAATGTCAAAGAATGAATCGGAATCCCGTTTAGATGCCTTAAGATTATTTTGTTTTGTTCCCAAAGGGTTTCCATTATTCCCAATATAGATAACAAGGTGGCATCAATTGTAATTCTTCACAGGATAGTAGATGAAGCCCAAAGAATTAAGGGTCATGTTTCTCTTTAGCTTAGGACATTTATTATTGAAGTAAATTTTCCCATCCATTGAGAACTGTACAAGTAAAAAAAAAAGAGATAGATCAGTTGCATGTCTTTTAGTAGACTGCAACATGGTACTGGATATTCATGTGTGTACTTAAGGGAGCAGATAGATATAATTGTAGCCAGTATCCCATTTATGGTGCATATGCAGTCCACCTAATCTTTTTCTTTTTTGGTGGGGCAATGAGGGTTAAGTGACTTGCCCAGGGTCACACAGCTAGTAAGTGTCAAGTGTCTGAGGCTGGATTTGAACTCAGGTCCTCCTGAATCCAGGGCCGGTGCTTTATCTACTGCGCCACCTAGCTGCCCCAGTCTACCTAATCTTGAAGTGAGACCCTTCCTGACATATTTGGTAATAAAAGGATAAAATTAAAATGCATTCTTCCCTAACTAGGTAGCACAGATGAACTTAGCTTAGCCCTCTATTATTGTAGGGCTAACTGCTACGAACTGATTTGTCTCAGTCATAGTAATTGACCAATGAGGTGAAGTATGCATCAACATTGAAGCCCCATCAACCATATAGCTAACACTAGTGTTGCCAAATACCACCCAGTCCTGTGCCCAGTGCTTGCATAAGGGTTCCCTGGAATACCTTTCTAAAAAGGTATTCAGTGTCTTTACCATCTCTGAGAGATGAGAGGGCCCAGTACTGCTACTGCTGGACCCCATGATACTGGATTCTGGAGTACCAAAAAAGGCTTAGCCAACTAATGGGAAGCAGGGTGGAGATATCAGGTTCATTTTTGCCTGAAGGATTCAAACCTAACTCTTTAAGACATTCAGCTACACAAAAAAAATCTCTCCACTAATCAACAGTTGGAATCTTCCTATTGCACTCCCCAACTCAGGTCCCCCAAACCTGTCAAGTAAACACTCCCCAAAAGCTCATAAAAGCAACCAGATTAGGGCTTTGGAAAAAAATCAATTTATTGGGATTAAATGGAACAACTACTGGAGATGAAAATGAAAGTGACTGACCAAACATTGCAACATCAATTTTTTAAAATTAGGTGTCTTCATGAACAAATATTTCAGTTCTAGGAAACTGGGGGTTCAGGGAGAAGGTATCAGGTTCATTTTTGACTGGAAGGTTCACTTCAAAGTAGCCATCCTACCTTTGTAGAAAGAATGGGGAATCACACATCTGCACCTCAAACTGTATTATGAAACAGGAGTCACCAAAAGGATTTGGTACTGCCTAAAAAAATAGAGGTAGCTCATTGGAACAGACTAGATGAGGGGAGAGTCAGAAACAATGGAAGTCAATAAGCCTGTGTTCAGGAAACCAGAAAACATGAATTGCTTAGGAAAGAACTCTATTTGTTAAAAAAAATTTCTGGGAAAACTGGAAGACAGTCTGGCAGAAATTAGGCTTAGAGCACTTACACTACAGTTCACAATACATTCTACATAGAAACATGAGCTTATATATCATACTATAAAAAAGAGATGTGTTGTTAACCAAATGAAGGGCAGAGGTAGTTACAAAAGATAAGATAGATTACTTTGATTAAATGACAATGAAAAGCTTCTGTAAAGACAGCATTAATGCGCCCAGGGTAAGAAGGGAAGCAGTTGAATTAAAAAAAAATCTTTGTGTCAAATTTCTCTGATAAGGGTTTTATATCTAAGCTCTATAAATGATTAATATATATTCATAAATATGTGTGGGTATTTGTGTGTATATATGTATGCATTCATATACATATTTATATATAACACCAAAAGCTATTCTCCAAACATAAGTGGTCAAAGGATATTGTAGTAAAAATTATTTGTGGTAAAGATTAATATTGAAAATTTTAGCTGAATCATTTGGGAGGGGCCACACCTGGCTCACCCTGAGACTGTGCATGCTACTAGGCAGCTTTTGAAGGACCTCCCCTTTTGGGGAGGAAAAAACTCCAGTCCACCAGAAGGCAAGGCAACTTCCGGTGGGCGGGGTGTTCAAAAGGTTGCGCTTTTTCGGCCTAGAGAGGAGTCTCTGGCGGTGCTCGGCTCGTGGTGGCAGTTTGGAAGCACGTGCTTTGTGCTTGGTCTTGGCTGTGCTGGTTCTCGGCCTGGCGGGAAGTTTGGGATTTAGTGAGTTTTATAAAGGAAAATCCTAAATTCCTTTGAACTAGCTTAATCTCTGGGATCGCATAGACTAAGCTTAGAGCTAAGACTATTCATCTGTCTTTCTTCTTCCTTGTTTCCCTAATTGGTTTCACCTTTGTGGTCTAATTAATTCCCAAGCAATAAAACCTTTATGAATTAAAGCTCAGAGGCTCCTTTTCTTATTGGTCTGGGAAAGTTAAAGGGGAGATTAATGCTCCTTATATCCAATTTTGGTCCTCACAATATGAACAAACAATTCTCAACTGAAGAATTGCAAACTATTAATGACCACAGGAATCAATGCTCCAAATTACTAATAAGGAGAAAAATGCAGATCAAAACAACCCTGAGGTTTGTAGCAGGTGAAATCTGAAATGACTGAGGAAAAAAGGTTTGTGCTTTCAAGCATATTGACTTATTAAGCAATGCATTCCAACTGCATAACAAATGAGGACCAGGATTCCTTGGCTTGACACTGGACCCTTAATACAAGGGGAAACAGATTTTTATGTATTAAAAGGTAAAAATAAGCAGGATATAAACCAGGATACAAGATTAAGTTATCTGATTTCTAACTGGAAGAAAGATTAGAGGCTTTCTGAGTTGGGAGGGGGACAAGTGACTTTTGAGAGCTGGGAGGGGGAGCACAAACAGGTATAATTCCCTGAAATCAGAAAAAAAGAGGTGTCGCACTCCCCTCGTGTCTATAAACAATCAAGTGAAGAGGAAAACAATAACTCGTTGATCAGTATGGGGCCAGTTTTCAGATAAGATATGTGGGTTACCTGATATGTACACTTGTGAGAAAACTCAACTGGGCTTCTGGTCAGCATAACCTAGGTCCTTAGTTAAGGGTCTCTAAGTGACAGGTAGAGGTAGTTTAGCTTCTCAGCCACACAGGGCTAAGTTCAAAGAGTACAATAAAGTCTTTTCACAAGACAGAATTTGAAAGGGCAGCTAGGTGGCACAGTGGATAAAGCACTGGCCCTGGATTCAGGAGGACCTGAGTTCAAATCCAGCCCTCAAACACTTTACACTTACTAGCTGTGTGACCTTGGTCAAGTCACTTAACCTTCATTGCCCCGCCCCCCCCCCCCCAAAAACCCCAAAACATTGGGTGCAGCTAGGTGGCACAGTGTATACTCTTGACACTAGCTGTGTGACCCTGGGCAAGTCACTTAACCCTCACTGCCCTGCAAAAAAAAAATAGAATAAAAAAAGACAGAATTTGAACTAGACTCATAATGAATAGAAAGGGAACTGAGCTAGATCCAAAATTGAGTTACAAGATGGAGTCAGTGGTTCACTCAAGTCTCACAATTCCCACAGGTTTCACCACATACCCTGCAAATTAACAGATGACAAAAGATGGCTATAGTCAATGTTAGGGTTGTGGAATATAGGCACACTAGAGCATTGTTGGTGGAGCTATGAATCAGTATGACCATTTTGGAAAGCAATTTGGAATTATGAAAATAAAGTAACCAAAATATCCATATCTTTTACAACACATACCTCAAGGAGGTAATTGATAAAAAGAAAATCTGAATATCCACCAAAATCTTTATAGTCACACTTTTTATGATACAAAGAATTGGGAAAAAAGTAGATAACCATCAGTGAAAATCGATGCCCATCAATTGGGGTATGGCTAAACAAATTGTAGTACACAAGTGTAAAAGAATATGCTGTAAAAAATGATGAAAATGTTGACTACAGAGGAGTATGGATAGATTTACATGAAATGATGCAGAGAAAACAATATACTAAAAGGCTACAACAAGGTAAATAGAAAGAACAACAACACACAAATAGGAAATGAATACAGCAATATTATAAAGAACAAGCATGACTTGAATGAAAAGATAGAAGACATTTCCACTCCACCCCTTTGTAGATGTGGGAGGTCAACAAATGTTGCACGTAGTACATATTTCCAGACTGAAATCAGTTATGCTCATTTTTCTGTTTTTCTGTCATTAAAATAATATTTGATATATGGGTTAGCTCTTTGGGAGAAGTAGAGGGGATATTATTGGAAATTATGATGATATAAAAAGATATCAATTACAAACTTAGATTAAATGAATTAATACATTTTAAAATGTGTCAGAAGTCTCAGAGTGATCTGACTCCCTCAGGGGATTAAAGACTCTGGCTGTTGACATTATTTTATGGTCCCTGAGGCAGACCATGATGGGCAATTCAGAAACCCAGGTGGGACAAGATAGATGTCTTCTAGTATTAGAAGGACCATCATGAGGAAAGATTAAAAGATTAAAGATTAAATTTAGCCCAAGTGAACAGAACTAGGAACAGTGGGTAAAAGTTGCAGAGGCAGATTCTATCTCAAAATGCAGAATAATGTCCTTACCTTTGGAGCCGTCCCAAAGTAGAATGGGTTGTCCTAGGAGGTGGTGGCTTTCCTGTCCCGAGCAATCCTCAAACTGAAGTTATTTGACCACTTGTTAAGAGGTATTGTAGGGGCAGCTAGATGGCGCAGTAGATAGAGCACTGGCCCTGGAGTCAGGAGTACCTGAGTTCAAATCCGGCCTCAGACACTTAACATTTACTAGCTGTGTGACCCTGGGCAAGTCACTTAACCCCAATTGCCTCACTAAAAAAAAAAAAAAGATACTGTAGAGGAGATCCTCATTTAGGTTGGAAGAGTGGCCTTGGAAATGCATTCCAGCTCGGAGATTCTGTGCTTCTGAAGTGGGGAGGAGGAGGAAGAATTCAAGAACCTATTACTAACGTGTAATATTGGCCTAAACATTTCAGTAAACTGCAATATTTAGTATAGCCACTAGAGGTCATCAAAGTGCCATGGTATGTTTTTCCATGGAAATTCATTGGTCAAAAAAGCATTTATTAAGTACGTCAGGCCCTATCCTAGGTGCTAGGCAAACACAGAGTAAAATAAAACAGACCCTGTCCCTGAAAAATCTCCCATACTACTGGTGGATGCCGTGGGTATACGACAACCCAATGGAACTGGTCTCTAACCTATGAAAGGCCAGAGCTGAACATAACATACCAAAGACAGGAGAGTCAGGAATTAAATAAAGTTTTATTTTCAGAGTGAGGGAAAAGCTTTCAAGGAAGGAGGATCTATAGACACATGTGTCGGGGCCTCACCCCTAGTGGGGGAACCTGAGGTAGTGTGGGGAGATCTCAATACTTATACTAGTGGCTGCCCAGTGAGCTATAGCCCTGCCAATGAGGAAACAGCAAGCATGAAACAAGTTTGATTCATTGCAGGATGTTTCAGGTTTGTCCAGTGTTTGTCTTTGATCAGAGAACACTTGGTGAATTATGTGACTAGCTCAGAGGGTGAGATCATCCAGAGGGTGATTGCAAAGGATTGTTGTCTTACCAAGCTCAGGGCACAGCTTGCTTGCTGGGCTCTGGCTCTGGAAAACAGGGGCTCTAAGTTGTATTTTGTCATTTCCTCCTTTTGGCCAAATAATCACAAGAGGCCAGTTGGGTCAGGACAAGATGTTGCCCTGGGAATCAGTCCCTTAAGGGGACCTACTGGGGATGTGTGTCCCAGGTATCATTGCTAGCCATTGTTTGCTTGCAAGCAGAAAGGGGGGGGGAGGCAGAATGTAAAAGGAGAAAATGCCAATACACGTGAATCAGGGCCTTGGTGGTTGGGCACATAACAAAAGGGAAGAGGAAGAAAACTAGGATGGAATATTCAACCCTTATCTGGAATCTTGGGACAGCTGTCTCATCTGGGTGTCGGCTGCTTCTGGGTCTGTACCAGACAAACCTCGAGTTCCCTGGAGGGTTCTGCCATCCACTCAGGAGCAGGGGCTTTCTGCAGATGATCCAGAAGCACATGCCCACAAGTTTGGCAGCTGTGGGAGGAGTCAGAAGGACCTGGTGGGGGCCCTTAGAAACAATGATTGATTGCACATAGACACAGTCCAGTTTCCTAGTCATGCAGGGCTAGGTTCAAACAATGGAATAAGGGTTTTTGTAAATTCATAATCGTAGTTACATTAATGTCAGATTATAGATCAAACTACTTAGAGGGCTCATGATGGACTAGGTTTAAGAAAGGAGATTTAAATGTCACCAAGGTAACCAAGAAAACTTAAACATAAATGTCTTAGAACAAGAGACCGAAGCGATACAATAATTATCACCAATATTAACTAGCATGAAGTCTCTTTGTATTCTAGTAACCTATTCTCAATGTCCATTTAACCAGCACATTTTTAGTCCCAGATGTCTTATGCAATTATCTAGTCCTTAGATATCTTTTCCAGGTTTTTCTGAAATCTGCCTGCTCATCATTTCTTATAGCACAATAGTATTCCATTTCCCAAGTAATGGGTATCCCCTAGATTTCCAATTCTTTGCCACCACAAAAAGAGCAGCTCTAAATATTTTTGTACATGTGGGTCCTTTTCCATTTTTTATGATCTCTTTGGGATACAGACCTAGAAGTGGTATTACTGGGTAAAAAGATATGCAGTCCCATAGCCCTTTGGGCATAGTTCCAAATTGTTCTCCAGAATGGCTGTATCAGTTCACAGCTCCACCAACATTGCATTAGTGTTCCAATTTTTCCACAGCTTCTCCAACATTTATTTTCCTTTTTGTCATATTAGCCAATATGTTTTAATTTGCATTTCTCTAATCAATAGTGATTTAGAGGGGGCATCTAGGTGGTGCAGTGAATAAAGCACTGGCCCTGGATTCAGGAGTACCTGAGTTCAAATTTGGCCTTAGACACTTGACACTTACTAGCTGTATGATCCTGGGCAAGTCACTTAACCCTCATTGCCCCTGCCCCCCAAATAGTGATTTAAAGCATTTTTTTTTCATATGGGAATAGATAGCTTTGGTTTCTTCATCAGAAAACTGCCTGTTCATATCCTTTGACCATTTCTCAATTGGGGAATGACTTGGATTCTTATCAATTTGATTTCGTCCCCGAACGACAAGGGGGACTCCTGTTCTCTGTCTGCCATATGCCTATTCCTCACCAAAAAGAGGCTCTTTCCATGAGCCAGCATCCACTTCCTAGTTCTTCTCTCCCTCCCCCAAAGGGGAGGTCCTTCAAACTGATTGGTTGAAAGTGGTCTATTGCTGTTGTCAGTAGTACACCGCCTCTGAGAACAGTGCCACTCAGGACCAGCCAGGTGTGGTTCCCATCCAATCATCCTTAAGTAGGTACTTAGTTTCTCATTCTCACCCAATTCAAACAATACTAAATCAATCAGGTGGGACCTCTGGGTGTCTGCCAAATTCCATTATTTTATCACAACCTTTTATGTCTAAATCATATACCCATTTTGACCTTATTTTGGTATAAGGTGTAAGATGTTGGTCTATACCTAGTTTCTGCCATACTTTCTTCCAGTTTTCCCAGCAGTTTTTGTCAAATACTGAGTTCCTATCCCAGAAACTGGAGTCTTTGGGTTTATCTAACAGTGTGTTACTATAGTCTAACCTATTCCATTGATCCTCCACTCTATTTCTTAGCCAGTACCAAATAGTTTTGATGACTGCTGCTTTATAGTAAAGCTTCTGATGTGGTACAGCCAGCCTACCTTCTTTGCATTTTTTTTCTAAAATGGGGCTATTCAAGTGTTTTATTTCCACTTCTGTTACTCTGGGCAATTTATATTTTTGTAAATATTCATCCATTTCCTCTAGATTGTCAAATTTCTTGGCATACACAGTACTTCTGATAAAGGCCTCATCTCTAAAATATATAGGGAACTAAATAAAATTGATAAGAATCCAAGTCATTCCCCAATTGAGAAATGGTCAAAGGATACGAACAGGCAGTTTTCTGATGAAGAAACCAAAGCTGTCTATTCCCATATGAAAAAATGCTCTAAATCACTATTGATTAGAGAGATGCAAATTAAAACAACTCTGAGGTACCACCTGACACCTATCAGATTGGCTAAAATGACAAAAAAGGAAAATAATCAATGTTGGAGAAGCGGTGGGAAAATTGGAACACTAATGCATTGTTGGTGGAGCTGTGAACTGATCCAACCATTCTGGAGAGCCATTTGGAATTATGCCCAAAGGGCAATAAAGCTGTGCATACCCTTTGACCCAGCAATACCACTTTTGGGTCTTTTGCCCAAAGAAATCATGGAAAGGGGAAAGGGACCCACATGTACAAAAATATTTATAGCTGCTCTTTATGTGGTGGCAAGGAATTGGAAGTTGAGGGGATGCCCATCCATTGGGGAATGGCTGGACAAGTTGTGGTATATGAATGTAATGGAATACTATTGTGCTGTAAGAAAGGATGAGCAGGAGGAGTTCAGAGAAACCTGGAGGGTCTTGTGTGGGCTGATGGTGAGTGAGATGAGCAGAACCAGAAGAACATTGTACACAGTATCATCAACATTGAGTGTTGATCTACTGTGATGGACTAGATTCTTCTCACCAGTGCAATGGTACAGAAGAGTTCCAGGGAACTCATGATAGAAGAGGATCTCCAAATCCAAGAAAAAAACAACAACTGTGGAGTATAGATGCTGAATGAACCATACTATTTCTTTTGTTTTTGGTGCTGTTGTTTTTTTCTATTTTGAGGTTTGTTGTCATTGCTCTGATTTTTCTCTTATAACATGACTAATGCAGAAATAGGATTAATGTTATTATGTGTATATATATGTGTGTGTGTATATATCTATATCTATATGTATATGTATAGAGATATATAGATATAACCTATATCAGATTACCTGCTGTCTAGGGGAGGGGAGGGAGGGAGAAAAATATGAAATTGGAAAGCTTGTTATAAACAAAAGTTGAGAACTGTCTTTACATGTAAAGGAAAAAAAAGAAATGGTAAAAAAAATTTATTGGCATACAATTGAGCAAATTAATATTGTCAAGGATTCTTGGATGAACAAAGCTACTGCAGAAGCAAGTGTTTTGTTGCTGTTGTTGTTGTCTTTCTAAGGCAAGTGGGGTTAAGTGACTGCCTAGGGTCACACAGTTAGAAAGGGTCTGAGGCCAGATTTGCACTCAAGAAGAGCAGTCTTCCTGACCCCAGGACCAGCTCTCTGTGTGTTATGGCGCCACCTAGCTGCTCCATGGAGATATGGGACCTTGAATGTGAAATTCCAAAATATACCTGTTATAACGTGGCAGCAAAACCCTTTCCGCAACTTAGGGTAGACCACCAAGCCCGTTTGTTCTGTCATCTGATTAACCAGGTCACTAGGAGTGTCTGAAATGACTTTGGTCCCAAATCCATTTAAGGTCACATTTTGCAACTTTATCTCCTGGCTTTAAGGATGAATTTGGGGATTAATCCCAGTCCTCTCACCGCCCCCAGAGCTGGATATCTGGGATAACCCAATTCCAAGAAAGTTTCTGAATTGTGATTAGGCTGCACCCTTCTCTGGTTTCGGTAGCGTGATGCCAGGGACGACTTGGCCAAGTCGCTGTTCAGCTGTTGCCTTCTTCTTACGATCTAAACGTGTGCAAATAATGGACATGAAATAAACCCCCAAACCGCCATTCCCTTCCGGCCCGGGTCCAACGCCGCCACCCAACACGTCGCCGTCGCCGCTCGTCATCTGTGTCTGGGATGCAGCCATGGTCTCTGACGGCGGCTCGCGAAGCCCAAGCCTGGCTCTCGCGCGTGCGCGCATGCGTGCACACGGGCCGGGGATGGGGTGGCTCCGGGAGGGGGGGGAGGAGTGAGGGGGGGGGGGAAGGTGGCAAAGATGGAGAGAGGGGGCAGAGGCCCACATAACGGGAGCTCCCGGCCTGAGCTGAGGCCAGATCCCCGGGCTTTGTTGGAGCTCCTGGGCTCTTTTTGTGCCCACCCCTTCTCCAGCTAGACGACTACAAACATTGAGTAGCTTCTGTGGGCGGCTTGGTGGCTCAGTGTCAGACCTGAATTTAGGAAGACCTGAGTTCAGACATTAACCCAGGACAAGTCACTTAACCTCTTCCTCAGTTTCTTCATGTCTAAAACGGAAATAAAAATAACACTTACCTCGGGGGGTTGTTGTGATATTTGTAAAGCATTTATCACAGTTCTTGGCACCTAAAGTCTCTTAATAAATGTTTGTTTTTTAAAGAATTCATTGTTAGATACTAAGGACAAAAAGGCCTAAATGAAAACCAGCCTCTTTCCTTATAGTTTACTTTCGTAAAATAAAAGAGCAAAAATCCCAGAGGATAGGGGACAACAGTGAAGCCGGGGTATGAAAGGGGCACCTGGACCTCAACCTTTAGGAAGCTCAGGATCGTAAGAGACATAGGTGTGGAGGAGGTGTACTGCAGGTTTAACCATTTGAGAGAGTTCCTGAGGGAGTCTAGGCCCCGATGGTGTCTCTGGATGGCTATGGTAGTATCACCATGCTAACCACTCTCATGTAGTGGTGCCCTGTAGCTAGCTAACTGCACCACCAGGCCCTAGGTATTCTTATCCCCCACCTTGCTAGAGGATAGCACTTGAAACATGCATAGGAAAGGCCTAAGCCTCTTCTGATAAGAATGGGACTCCCCTGTTTGCCCACAATAGTCCTTACTTAGCTGTCCCTGGGGACTTCATTGGCCTTTGCCTCCCTCAGCTGCTCCCAGGCCACCCAAGGACATAAAAATTCAAATCCATGTGTAGTCTGTGACCCTCCTTATTTGTGGATTTCTAAAGACTGCCAAATCACCCTACTTTTCCCAGGTGAGCAGACACTTTTCCATATGAAGGCAAGAGAGTTAACAGCCAGAGAAACTTAATGCTTCTGTATTCTTTTAAAAAATATATATTTTTGGAGCAGCTAGGTGGCACAGCCCTGGAGTCAGAAGTACCTGAGTTCAAATCCAGCCTCAGACACTTAATACTTACTAGCTGTGTGACCCTGGGCAAGTCACTTAGCCCCAATTGCCTCACTAAAAAATATATATATATATGTTATTAAATACTTCCCAGTTACATGTAAAAAAATTGAACAGTGATTTTTTAAAAATGTTGAGGTACAAATTCTCTCTCTGTACCCTAGGTCCTCCCCCTCCTTGAGAAGGCAATCAATTTGATATTGATTATATGTGTGAAGTCACACAAAGCACAGCTCCATATTAGCCATGTTGCAAAAGAAAACACAGACAAAAAATAAGGAAAATAAAAACAGTATGCTTCAATCTATACAATTATACCATCAGTGCATTAGTGTCCCAATTATTCCACACCCCCTGCAGCATTTGTCATTTTTCTGTTCTGTTAACAAATCTGATTTGGTACTGCAGAGTTGTTTACATTTGAATTTCTCTAGTCAGTAGTAATTTAGAATATTTTTTCATGTGACTACTGGTAGCTTTGATTTCTTCTTCTGAAAAATTGTCTGTTCATATCTTTTGACCATTTATCAACTAGAAAATGGCTCTCACTCCTAGAGATTTGGCTTAGTTCCCTATTTATTTGAAAAATAAGACCTTTATCAGAGAAACTTTTTCAAAAAAATTTCCCTCAGTTTCCTGTTTTCCTTCTAATTTTGGCTGCATCTGTCTTGTTTTTGCAAAAGCTTTTTCATTTCTAGGAATCAAAATTATCTATTTTACTTTGAGTGATGTTTTCTGTCTCTTGTTTGTTCATAAACTCTTCCCTTATCCATAGAGGTGATGGGTACATTTTTCTATGGTCCTCTAATTAAAACACCCTTTATGTTTAAACCGTTATCCATTTTGACCTTACCTTGGTATATGGTGATGCCTCTGTATTCTTGTTGCATAACCCATCTGTATAAGGGCAAAGTGAATTCCCTTTTGTTAACTAGTCAGTGACACAAGACTGCCTTATTTCATCTCCACATCTAAGCATTAGGCTAACCCCTAATATTTGGTGTAATAGTAATTGAAATGAGATAAGATGAGATAGTCTTATGGGCCACATTGCAGTTGAGTTGGGGGAAGAATGTGGTAAATATGTCCAAGGCTGAGTTTATCCGATGGCAGGACACTGTGGTACTTGGTCACAATAGCTTTTCTACATGATTTTAGGTAGCTTGGGTTTGAAAGCCCTGATGACAGCTTCCTAGTTTCAGTCAGGGGACCACCTAGTCCAGGAGTTTGTCCCTTCTGGCTTGATCCTGAGCCCAGAGAGTTCTTTCTATTGTCTGTGCTCCCTGTCCTCAGGGAGAAAAGGCTGCCCCAGAATGAGCTTATTCTTCTTCAGGCCAAGTAAGTGCCCTAGCTCTCCCAGCTCAGAAGGCCTATGCCCTGCCTGCCAGGGTGGGGCCAAGGTGGTACCCTCTGCCCATGCTGCCTCCCTGCCAGCAGTGTAGCCAACACTGAGGATGGCCAAAGTCTCTTCCTTCTTAGGGTCCTCTTTGTCAAACCCTTGCTGAAGCCTAAGGGGTTAGCCTGGGGACTGTGGAGAGGGGTGAAGAGGAGATGTGAAGCTGATTCTAGCATCCCCCCCCACAGCATGCAGGCTCCTTTCCTGACTTGGAGCTTCCAAGGGGCTGGGCAGGTGCAGCCTTTTAGATGTGGGCTAGTGGGCTCTTTCGAGTTTTTTTATATCCATTCTAGACTGTCACTGCAGATTTGGTCCCATGCAAAGGTATCCAATGAAACGTGGCTTCTCTCTCCCTGGCATAAGAACACTCAAGTGCGAGTACTCTGGGCTCTGAGATATATCACTCACAAACATAGATGGCCCTTTAGAGAAGTGCTTCTCAAAGTTTTTGGCCTCACAACTCCTTTACCTTATTAAAAATGATGTAGGACACAAAGTGCTTTTATAAAAAACGTGGGTTATAGCAATAGGTATTTACTATATTAGAAATGAAACTTGACAATTGAAAGATGTGCATTTATTAATTTATTGTAAAATGATGATGATAAACCCATTATATATATTTTTTTGTTTTTATGGTAAGGCAATTGGGATTAAGTGACTTGCCCAGGGTCACACAGCTAGTAAGTGTCAAGTGTCTGAGGCTGGATTTGAACTCAGGTCCTCCTGAATCCAGGGCTGGTACTCTATCCACTGCACTACCTAGCTGCCCCTAAACCCATATATAATTTATTTTTTTATTTTTAGTGAGGCAATTGGGGTTAAGTGACTTGCCCAGGGTCATACAGCTAGCAAGTGTGTATTGTGTCAGAGGCTGGATTTGAACTCAGGTACTCCTGACTCCAGGGCCGGTGCTCTTATCCACTGGACCACCTAGCTGCCCCTCCCTCTCCCCTTTTAAAAATTTGATTTGTTGTATGGGATAGCTTTCTGAGAGGGAAGGGGGAAGGATACTGAGGGAAACTGATGAGACAGAAAACTTCAATAAAAACTTTTTTAGAAACAAAAAATAACATCTTTCTTTCTTTCTTTTTTTTTTTGGTGAGACAATTGGGGTTAAGTGACTTGCCCAGGGTCACACAGCTAGTAAGTGTTAAGTGTCTGAGGCTGGATTTGAACTCAGGTCCTCCTGAATCCAGGGTCAGTGCTCTATCCACTGCACCACCTAGCTGCCCCACAACATCTTTCTTTCAATGGAATTGTCTTCTTCTGTAAATCCTGTGCATTTTATATGAATAATTTCGCAACATTATTCTAAGGGAGGGGTCCCTAAGCTTCAGCAGAACTCCCTAGGATCTGTGGTACCAAAAAAAAGGTAAAAGACACCTGCCTCATAGCAACTAGAGAGAAACAAAGCAAAACCAAACCCAACTAAACCAATGCAGTGAGAAGGCCACAGCCTTGACTATGGAGTCAGCTTAGGTCTTATCTGTCTCAATTGCTTGGCCACTGCAGACGGCTCCACAAGCATTCAGCTTGTGAAAGAGGGAAAGAATTGGGAACTGAAAATTTTAAAAAATAAATGTTAAATAACATTGGATAGAGATAGAGATAGAGAGACATATAGATATTTGTATTTTAAAAGATCAAAAAGAGAAAATGAAAAAACCAGCATAATTGCTTTCAGACTTACTGAAAGTATGTGCCAGGCGCAACATGGGCATGTACTTTGTTTCCAACTGTTATTACTTTTTAAAAGTACAGTTACAAAGATATTGACGTATGTCAAGACTTTCTTATCAATTACCTCCTTGAGGTATTAGTTTTGTAAAGCAATCTCTGAGTTAAAGGGTATGAATATTTTAGTCACTTTATTTGCATAATTTCAAATTGCTTTCCAAAATGGTTGTACTGATTCTATGTTCTATCGAGCCTAAATTCCACAATTCTGCCAACATTGACTATTGCCATCTTTTGTCATCTTAGCTAGTTTGTAGGGTGTGAGGTGAAATCTCAGGGTCATTTCAGTTTGTGTTTTTCTTCTTATTGATGATTTGGAGTGTTGTTGGAGCTGTTAATAATTTATAATTCTTTTCAAAACATTTGTTCATATCCTTGACCTCTTATTTATTGGGGAATGGCTTTTGGGCTATTGCCATATGTAAAATATATTTTATTTACATATATACATACATATATTTATATGGCTAGTTCAATATTAGGAAAACTATTAGCATAATTGACCATATCAATAACAAAACCAACAGAAATCATATTATTATCTCCATAGATGCAGGAAAAGCTTTTGAAAAAATACAGCACCCCATTTCTATTGAAAACACTAGAGAGCATAGGAATAAATGGAGCTTTCCTTAAAATGATAAGTAGTATCTGTCTAAAATCATCAGCAAGCATTATCTGTAATGGGGATAAGCTAGAAGCCATCCCAATAAGATTAGGGGTGAAATAAGGATGTCCATTATCACCACTATTATTCAATATTTTCCTAGAAATGTTAGCCTTAGCCATAAGAGAAGAAAAATAAATTGAAGAAGTTAAAATAGGCAAGGAGGTAACAAAGCTATTACTGTTTGCAGATGACATGATGGTGTGGAAATTTATTTTGATTTGGGGACCCTACCTTTAGGCTGAGATTAGAAAGCCTTAGGCCCTCAGGGTCTCTCCCCCCCCCCCCCCACACCTCAGCTTCAGCTGAGCAAAAAAGCCCCGTGGGCTGTACAAGACGCCAGGTCAGATGGCTGGGGGGAAAAAGGCCCAGCTCCCTCCGACCTGAGCAGAGCTATCTGAAAGATCCCGGATGGCCTGTGCTGAGGTATGAGGCTCGAGAGCACACCCTGCCCCCCCCCCCACCAGCTGCAGCTCTGGCTGGCGAATTAGCTTGGTCTGTGGGGGCGAAGGAAGCCCCAAGATTTGAGTGGAGAGAAGAAAAGGTATATAGAGACCTGGGAGTTAGGAAAAGAAGGAAGGAGACTCGAGGACGGACTAGGAGGGGGCTGACTAGAGGGGAGCTCGGACAAGGATGGAGGAAAGTTTGGTTATGAAAAGGAGAGGGGGCTGACAAGGTTACAGGCCTTAATACAAACCAGGGAAAGTGTAACGTGCCCTGAGGCCGGAGGCGGCCAAGGCCCTTATTGTATTCAAGAAGTTTGAAGTGCAGCAGGTGGGAAAGAGACCAGGAAAGCAGTAAGATTGTACTTTATTTCCCTGTATTCCTAATTTGAAATAGTATCTCATAAATGAACTCTGCTTTGATTATTTGGTTAAGAGGCTTCTTAATCTTTAGTCTATCAGTTTGGGAGCAGTGTGGTGGAACTTTATAAATGGCCCATATTAAATTAAACGCAGTCAGATAGCCAAATAGTCAAAAGTCCCCAGTTTAGTCATCCATAGCATCAGTCCCCCCAAATTAGGCCCAGTCAATTCAAAAATATTCTAACAATGGTATATCTAGAGAATCCTAGAGAATCAGCTAAAAAACTACTTGAAATAATTAACAACGTTAGAAAAGTTGCAGGATATAATACAAACCCACATAAATAATCAGTGTTTCTATATTTTATTAACAAAGTCAAGCAGGAAGAGATTGAAAAAGAAATTCCATTTGAAATAACTGTAGACAACATAAAATACTTGGGAGTCTACCTGCCAAGACAAACCAAGAAACTATATGAACACAATTACAAAACACTTTGTACACAAATAAAGTCAGATCTAAACAACTAGAAAAATATAAATTGCTCATGGGTAGGCAGAGCTAATATAATAAAAATGACAATTATACCTAAATTTATTTGCTTAATCACTGCCATACCAATAAAAGTACCAACAATTATTTTATAAAGTTAGAAAAATAGTAGCAAAATTCATCTGGAAGAACAAACATCTCACACTGCATAGCAAGATAAAAATCAAAATGAGTACATGATTTAGACATAAAGGGTGATACCATAAGCAAATTAGGAAAGCAAGGAATGCTTTACCTGTCAGATCCATGGAGAAGGGTAGAATTTATGACCAAACAATAGATAGAGAACATTCTGAAAGGAAAATTGGATAATTTTGATTACATTAAATTACAAAGGTTTGGCAAAAGCAATGCAACCAAGACTAGAAGGAAAGCAGAAAGATGGGAAACAATTTTTATAACCAGTGTTTCTGATAAAGGGCTAATTTATTGAACATATAGAGGACTGAGTCAAATTTCTATGAATACAAGTCATTACCCAGTTAATAAATGGTCAAAGGATATGAACAGGCAGTTTTCAAATGAAGGCATTAAAACTATCTATAGTCATAGAAAAAATGTTCTAAATCCCTATTGATTAGACAAATGCAAATTAAAACAATTCTGAGGTACTACCTCACACCTATCAGATTGGCTAATATAACAAAACAAAACAAAAAAGAAAATTATAAACGTTGGAGAACATGTGGGAAAATTGGGACACTAATGCATTGTTGGTGGAGTTGAGAACTGATCCAAACATTCTGGAGAGTCATTTGGAACTATTCCCAAAGGGCAATCAAACTGTGCAAACCCTTTGACTCAGCAATCCCACTACTAGGTCTGTATCCTGTAGAAATCATAAAACAGAGAAAAGGTCCAACATGTACAAAAAATTTATAGCTGCTCTTTTTGTGTTAACAAAGAGTTGAAAATTTAGGGAATATGCCTATCAATTGGGGAATGGGTAAACAAGTTGTGGCATATGAACGTAATAGAATACTAATGTGTTGTAAGAAAGGATGAGCAGGCAGATTTCAGAAAAAACTAGAGAGATTCACATGAACTGATGCTGAGTGAAGTGAGCAGAACCAGGAGAACTGTACTGTACTGAACTATACTGTACACAGTAACAGCAACATGTGTGTGATGATCAACTATTGACTTAGCTCCTCTCAGCAACACAATTCCAAAACACTCATGAGAGAAAATAGTATTCACATCCAGAGAAAGAACTACGGAGTCTGAATGCAGATCAAGGCATAGTATTTTCACTTTTGGAGGGTAGTTTTTTGCTCTTTTGGTTTTTGTGGGTTTCCTTTTTGTTCTAGTTTCTTCTGTCACAACATGACTATTGTGGAAATATGTTTACATGATTGTACTTGGGTTTTTTGTTTTGTTTTGTTTTTGCAGGGCAATGAGGGTTAAGTGACTTGCCCAAGGTCACATAGCTAGTAAGTGTCAAGTGTCTGAGGGCGGATTTGAATTCAGGTCCTCCTGAATCCAGGGCCAGTGCTTTATCCACTGTGCCACCTAGCTGCCCCCGATTGTACTTGTATAAACTATATCAGATTGCTTGCCATTTGGGAGAGGAAGGATGGGAGGGAGGGAGGGGAAAATCTGGAACTCAAAATCTTATAAAGAATAAATGGGGGGCGGCTAGGTGGCACAGTGGATAAAGCACCGGCCCTGGATTCAGGAGTACCTGAGTTCAAATCCGGCCTCAGACACTTGACACTTACTAGCTGTGTGACCCTGGGCAAGTCACTTAACCCCAATTGCCTCACTAAAAAAAAAAAAAAAGAATAAATGTTGGGGGGCAGCTAGTTGGTGCAGTAGATAAAGCACTGGCCTTGGATTCAGGAGTACCAGAGTTCAAATCCAGCCTCAGACACTTGGCAATAGCTGTGTGACCCTGGGAAAGTCACTTAACCCCCATTGCCCTGTTAAAAAAATTAAAAAAAAAATAAAAAAGAATGAATGTTGAAATTTATCTTTACATGTAATTGGGAAAAATACTTTTTACAAAAAACTGAAAATTAAATCGGAAAAAAAAAAGAAGCAAAAAGTTTGATAGAATGCTCCTGTGAATCCATAAGGACCAGAAGTTTTTCATTGTTAGTTTCTTTGTATCTGTATCTATTTCCTTTTCTGAAATCAGGTTATTTAAGAACCCTATTTGTGCTTGTTATTTTGGTAGTTTTTATTTTTGAAAATATTTTATTTCTTTTGTTGTCTCAGTTTTGTTGGCATATACCTGTTTACAATATGTTCTGTTTATTCTTCTGGTTTTATTGTCATTTCACCTTGCTCCTTTGCTATTTTGTTTATTTGATATTCTGCCCTTTCCTTTTTGGCTAAAAGTTTATTAATTTTGTTGAATTTTTCAAAGAACTAGCTTTTAGTATTATTTATCATTTCTATAGGGTTTTTTGTTTCCAGTTTAACTGTTTCTCCTCTAAATTTTAAAATCACATTTACGTTATTTTTATGATTGTGTATTTGTTGTTTTTTCTATTTTTTTCAATAAATGTTTAGTTCACTAATCCTCACTTTTTCTATTTTGCTAATGTATATTTGTAGGTATATGATTTCCCCCCTGAGGACTACTCTATCTGCATCCCAGAAATATTGGTATTTTTTTATTATACTAATTTTCTATCATATCATTATTGTTTCCATCATATGTGCTTTGACCAACTCATTATTTAGGATTTCACTATTTCCATTGGATCTCTTTCTCTTGCTTGTGATCCCTGAAGAGATGATATTATTTTTGTTGTCTTCTTGGATATGAGGATCTATTTACTGTTTCTACCTTTTTGTATTTGATTACAATATTTATGAGCCTTAATAATTGGAACATTTTTTTGTAAAAATTCCATATTGTACAGGGATATAGGGTCCATTTTAGAATACACCATAAATCTCTTAGCCCTAACTTCTCCAACAATTGATTAATTTTTATATTTTCGCTTTTCTTTATCTTTCTTTTATACTTATCTAAAGCTGAAAGACAGACATTTCCTTCCAACGTTGTATTACTGCCTAGGTTTTCTTGTAGTTTTCCTTTATGAATTTGGATGCTAAGGCATATGAAAAAAGGAAGTTTAATACTAATAATGATTTGTTGTTTCTGAGTCCTTTCAGCCTCTTGTAGTTTATTACTTTTAATGTTTTGATTATTTGCTTTTGTTTTGTCATAATGCGAGAAAAGATGAGCAAGAGAGCAAAATGGCTGTCTCCTGAAGCTTTACACATAGCTGAGGAAAGAAGGAAAGTGAAGGGAAAAGATATGCCCAACTGAATACAGAATTCCAGAGAATAACAAGGAGAGATAAGAAAATTTTCTTAAATGGGCAATTCAAAGAAATAGAAGAAAATAATAGAATGGAAAAGACAAGAGATCTCTTCAAGAAAATTAGAGATATTGAGGGAAAGTTTTATGCAAAAATGAGCATGATAAAAGACAAAAATGGTAAGGATTTAACAGAAGTGGAAGAGATTAAGAGGTGACAAGAATATATAAAAGAACTATATAAGAAAGATCTTAACAGTACTGATAACCATGATGGTATGGTTACTGACCTAGAGTCAGACTTCCTGGAGAATGAGTCCAGTGGGCAAGAGGAAGCATTGCTAACAAAAAGGGTAGTGGAGGTGATGGAATTCCAGCTGAGCTAGCTCACATCCTAAAAGAGGATGCTGTCAAAGTGCTGCACTCAGTATGTGTGGGGTACTATGGCTCTATCTGTATGGCTGGGTCACACAAGGAAATCTGACCTCCCATTCACCCTGTTACATAAGGCGGGGTATGTGTGCGTGCCCATCCTCCCGGCACACTGCCATATCGTTGGCCTGTCCTTGACAGTCTTGGGGACTTTCTTATCAGGGGTTTCCCAGGAAATATATGTGTATATAAAGTCTCTCTCCCGCATGCTTTGTTTGCTCCTCCCTATAAGGGGAGCCCACTTAAGGTGGGATAGTATGGGGGATCAGGATTGATCCATTTGTGTCTGCCTGCCATCACGGACCTCTACTACCCAAGTGTGAGTTGCATATAATAAATCGCAATAGTGGCTGTTCTATCATCATTCTTTAGTATCTCTTTTATCTCAGCTTATAGTAAAGTTTACTCGCTGGAGCCTTTCCTGAGATCCAACAATATCCCAGAACATTTGGAAAACAAAACGGTGGAAGCTGGATTAGAAAAGATCAGTTTATGCCCCAATCCTAATGAAGGGCAATGCCAGGCTATGTTCAATTATTGAACAATTGTGTTCATTTCACATGCCAGCAAGGTTCTGCTTAAGGTTCTGCAAGCTAGACTTCAGCAATATGTGAACCAAGAATTACCAGAAGAGCAGGATGGTTTTTGAAGATGCACAGGAATTGGAGACCAAATTGCTAACATTTGCTGTTCATAAAAACATTGACTTCTGCTTCATTGACTACACAAAAGTCTTTGACTATGCGGATCACAACAAAATGTGGCAAGTCCTCCAAGAGATGGGGGTACCAGATTAGTACTTGTGTCCTGAGAAGCCTGTATGTGGGCCAAGAAGCAAGAATTAGAACCAGACATGGAACTACTGATTAGTTTAAGATTGCGAGAGAAGGATAACAAGGCTGCATATTATCACCTTATTTATTTGATTTATGTGGAGAGGCCACCATGTGAAATGCCAGATGAATAAAAAATCAGAATTAAGGTTGCTGAGAGAAATACTTACAATCTCAGATATGCAGCTGATACCACTCTGATGACAGAAAGTGAAGAGGAATTAAGAAGCCTCTTGATGAGGGTGAAAGAGGAGAGTGTAAAAGCTGGCTTGAAGCTGAACATTAAAAAAAAACAATCCTAAGAGATCTTGGCAACTGGTCCCATAACTTCCTGGCAAATAGAGGGAGAAGAAATGGAAACAGTGTCAAATTTTAGATTCTTGGGCTCAAAGATCACTGCAGACAGGGACTGTAGCCATGAAATTAAAAGGTGCTTGCTCCTTAGAAGGAAATCTGTGGCACACCTAGACAGCAGACAGAAAAACAGAGACATTACCTTGATGACGAAGGTCTGTGTAGTTAAAGCTCTGATTTTTCTATGACTATGAGAATTGAATTATAAGGAAAGCCTAGCACTGCAGAATGGATGCTTTCAAATGGTGGTGCTGGAGAAGACTTTTGAGAGTCCTTTGGACAGCAAGAAGACCAAATCAGTCAATAATTAAAGAAATTAATTCAGGCTATTTACTGGAAGGTCAAAGACTGAAGTTGAAACTTAAATACTTTGGCCACATGAGAAGATGGGACTCATTGGGAAAGACTCTGATGTTGATAAAGATTGAAGGCAAACAAAAATGGGGATGATGAGATGGATAGATAGTTTCATGGACTATGGCTTGGACAAACTTGTAGAGATAATGAAGGATAGAAGGGCCCTGGTGTGCTATGGTCCATGAGGTCAAGAAGAGCCAGACATGACTGAATGACTGAACAACAATAATAATGACTATAACTACTACTCTTATGAATTCACTTGATGCATAGTCAATGTTTGGCCCCTTATTTTTATTCTGGGTACATTCTTTGTTTTTTTAAATGTTTCTTTTAAGCAAAAGATTGTGGGGTTTTGCTTTCTTATCCATTGTGTCACTCTTTTAAAATTGGATTTCTTTAATTCATTCACATTAAAAGTTATAAAAGCTAGGTTTATAGTTTCTTCCATTTGTCTCTAAAATGGTTTGTTTTCCAAATGAAGATTTCCCCCTCTTACTCTGTAAGCATGAAACTCTGTCACTTTAGTTATTTGTTTAATATTTGTAAGACAATCTTATTCTCACCAGCTTTCTTGCAGTCGCCCTTCCTTTCCCATTTGCTTCCCATGTTTCCCATTTCCCTAATTTCCTGATTTTGCTTATTAGCTTTTTTAGTTATATAATTTTTCTCTTTTTATTCCTCCCAGCTAAGTAATTAAATAGAATCCCTGTTTTTTCCTCCTCTTCAACATTTTTATTCATAGATTCCTATCTTTTTATTTTCTGCATATTTTCTAGAAATGATTTTGTTCCCTCTTTTTCTTTATTACTTATATTCATTTTCATCTATCCTACCCTTTTAGTCTTTGATTCATAACCCATATGGGGCAGGTAGGTGACACAGTGGATAGAGCACTGGCCCTGGAATCAGGAGGACCTGAGTTCAAATGTCACTTCACTCATTGGCTGTGTGGGCAAGTCAGTTAACCTGAATTGCCTCAAACATCCGGGGCCATCTGCAGTCGTCCTGATGTATATTTTGCCACTGAACCAAGATGGCTCTGGAGGAGAGAGTGAGGCTGGTGATCTTGCACAGCCCTCCCTCGCTTAAATCCAATTCAGTGCAAGTCGTGATATCATCTCCCGATGTCACGGTCCTCTTCAAGAATAAAGGACAATGGGGGCAGCTAGGTGGCATAGTGGACATAGCACTGGCCCTGGATTCAGGAGGACCTGAGTTCAAATTCAACCTCAGACACTTGACACTAGCTGTGTGACCCTGGGCAAGTCACTTAACCCTCATTGCCCTGCCAAAAAATAAAATAAAATAAGAATAAAGGACAATCATAACCAACCTAATCCTTATACCTATTGAGGAATTTCTGTTTTCTGTGTTCCTCAGGGAACACAAATATGCTTCTCGGGTACCTATTTGGGGTTCCTTCTCCTAAACTGCTTCCACGTGACTCTGCTGTGGGTCTTGCCCCTGGTCCCCATGTAGCCCGTGACAGGTGCTTTGCGTGCTTTGTACTCAGCATCGCATTGCTCAAAGTTGAGAGAGCGAGCATCTTGGGAAATCCCAGAATGGAGCCCTGCATTTGGGCTAAGGACAGACTCCCTGGCCCCTGGCTGGGAGGTGATGGGTGAATCTTTGCCTGGCATGGCGGGTGGCACGTTTGTTCCCGGTCCTGCCTCAAGTCTCGGCCCCACAGCCGCTTTCCTTACAGAGCTCCCGTTGGGCCATCAGCCTCTCTGTCTGTCTCTCTGGCTCTGCCCCTCGGTCCTTCTCTCTGTCTCTGTATCCCTCTCCATCTCTCTCCCTGCCCCCCATCCATGGATGTGTGTGCGTGTCTCCTGTTGTTTTGTAGCCCCTGAGGGAGCTAGGACTGCGCCTGCCTGGCTGTTTAGAGTGGGGAGGAAGCCCACCCCTCCTCCTGGCTGTGAGGGCCACATAATAGAGGCCTGCTAAGGAGCGAGCCCGAGGGTCCGCAGGATTTGGCGTTTCCTTGGAAACAGACCAGTCACTATGGCAACCAGCGCTTGAGACCGGCTGACACCACCTTCATGGACACGGAATTCTTCCTCAGCAGGGACATACTGGGAGGGAGGAGGAAGCAAGAGATGACACTTTCTGGGTGCAGTCCCACGGCCCTGAGGAGGGCGGGATCCCTCCACCCTGCTGAGCACCGCCAGACCGGGGGGGTGGGGGTGGGGGGGTGGAAAAGGTGGAGAAGGAAGACGAGGGAGCCCCCAGGGCAGGAAGGACTCACTGGAAAGGGGCGTGATCTGTGACGTCAGAGCGGGGAGCGGTTCTGTCTGTCTGTCAGTCTGTCAAGGAACAGAGGGTGGTGACAATGAAGGAGGGGGCGAAGTTACCTTCTCTGGGTGGGGGGCTAGGCCTGGGACCCTGTTAAGTCAATGAAGAGAGGGAGGAGAAGGCAGCCTGAGGGTGGAGGGCTTCAGCCCCAGGACGTGGCCCCCACCTCCCGTCAGCCAGAGAGGTTTAAGAAGGAGGAGGAGGAGGCCCGAGCTGAGGCGTGCACTGATGAAGTCAGGAGGCCCCGGAACTAGAAGCCGGTGACCGAAGCCAAAGACCGGAAGTCACTTGGGACGGGGAAAGGAGGGAAGAGGTGGAGGCAAAGGGAAGGGAGGGGAGGGGAGGGGAAGGCTTAGACAGACTGACAGACGGACGGAATTGCCTGCCCCCCCCAAGGCCCAGAAGGGTAAGGGCCTAGGGCGGTGGGGTGAGAGGAGTGATGCTAGGGACCTTCTTTCTCTGTCTCTCCCCTCCATCTTCCTTTTCCCCTCCTCATTTCCCTTCTCTCCCCCCAACTTTGTCCCGCTCCTAGGCGCCCCTGAGGCGGGGTGGGTTTCCCAGTAGCAAATGGAGGGCCCTAGGCCCAGGAAACCTCACTGGGCCGCAGGGTAGGAGGGAACTGCCTCTTTCCTGGGTGGGGGGTGGGCGGTCCCCTGAGGGGGTTCCTGCCTTCCTTCTCATTCTACACCACACCTTTCCCTCCTTCCGTTGTTTCCCTCCACCCATCTCCTCTTTCCCCAACTCCCTACCCTTCCCTCCATTTTCCTCTCTCCTCTTCCCATCTCCCCCCTTCCTCTTCTAGGTCCTAGTGAGATGGGAGGGCTGCTCTCCCTGATGGACCCTGGGCTCAGGAAGTGGGGCTGGCAAGGATAGAGGGAAGGAGACAGAGAAAGAAGTCAGAGACAAAGGAAAGTGGAGAAATAAACAGACTAAGGAAAGAGACAGAGATGGAGAGGAAAAAGAAAACCACAGAAACCAAAGCAAAAAGATCAGACCCATCTGTTACCGACCATGATGCAGTGAAAAAGGATTCAAAGTTGCAGACTAAATAATGTCATCCCAAAGAAGTAGTGTGACAAGGGGCAAATCAGAGAAACAAGATCATTTCCTCAAACAAAATAACAAAAATGAGACAACATACCAGAGAAGTTTGGGGATTCAGGCAAAGCAATCCTTAAGTTGCAATCTAGCTTTCTAAATATTTTTTTACCAGTAAGGAAGGAAAGATCACAACCAACCAAAAATTCCTTTAGGTTCTGGCTCCCAAGTGAGGGATGTCTGGAGGGACAGAGGCAGAAAAGGGCCTTGGCATCTCTCATGGTCCCTGTGGTCCTCCCTCACTTAGTGCCCAGCTTCAGGAATGACAACAGTCAGATAAAGCTGGGGGTGGGGGACAGTAGGAAGGATTAGATTTGGCCCCAGCAAACAGAATTAGGAACAATGGATGAAAAGTTACAGGGGCACATTCTCAATACACAGAATTAGTCCCTTACCCTGGGAGCTGTCTCAAAGTAGAATGGGCTGTCTTGGGAGGCAGTGGGTTTCCTGTCATTGTTTGAGGGGTGAAAGATGAAACAGAGGCTCAAGCTTTCAAGCATGTTGATTTTATTAACTCATGCATGCCAAGTGCATAACAAAAGCCTCCTCAGCTTGGCACTGTACCACCAATACAAGGGGAGACATTTTTATGCATCAAAAGAAAACAATTAACAGGATTTAAACCAGGATACAAGATTAGGTCATTTGATTTCTAATTGGAGAAAAGACAATGACAATCCAGACAACCATCCCTATAATCAAAACTCAAAACTATCAAATTATAGTCCCCAAATGTTTGACCTCAAATGGCAAAATTTCACTAATCACATCTTAGGGCTTGAATATTATTAATTTTCTTATATTTCCCTAACAATTACATTTCATTTATTCTTTACTTAATTGACTCATATTAATGTATTGAAGTTACATCTTTAAATCACCCTATACATTTTGGTAATTTTTATAAGTGATCGCCCCAAATTTCCGAATGAAAACACTATTATAGTGAATTTGTGAATTCTCCCCTCTCCCCTCTTCAAAAAGGAATGGTAGGGGGGAGATCCTATTTTCTTGGTTCTCAAACTTCAGTACTTGAGATTTTTCAACACGTGGTCAGTGGGGCTAATAGGATTTTGCAATCCAGTCTGAATATGAAGTCTCAAGGGGCCTCACAGATAAGGGTATCTTAAAGTATCTGTACAACTTTTCCCCCAAACTAAATTATTATCATTATTATTAAAATTATCATTTATGTATTTATTTTAAGACAAAATATACACGATTAAATATTTAACAGTTTTAAAATATCTATTTTATCACATTCTTTTAATAGCATCCACATTAAAAGAGAAGTTATTTTATCTAACAGCATTTCTGATACAATAGTTTCTCACAGCATTTCACAATATAAGAATGGGTTTTTTTTGGAAACACAATAATAACATATACAATACCATGTATTTAAAACATGAAATAAAACTTATTACCATGTCAGATGATATCAGTTCAGCCAAATGTTATTTCCAAATTATCGCACATTTAAAAAATCATTCATTTTACCATCTTTTAGCATTTTATAGTAGTCACATCTAAAAGCTGGTATAGAATTATCACAATATACAATAAAAGAAGCCATAAGAATAGTCAACATTTATATAGTGCTTACCATATGCCAGTCACTGTGTCAAGCACTTCACAATTTTTATATCATTTGATCCTCACAACTACCCTGGAGATGGGTACCATTATTATTTCTCTTTTTAATGATCCAGAAACTGAGGTAAACAGAGATAATTTGCTTAAGATCACAAAGCTAATAAATTTCTGAGACTGGAGTGTAACTCAGGTTTCCCTGATTCATGCATTTTTTCCAGTTTTTTTTCTTTGCATTTGAAGCCACAATTATTAGAACACATTTCACTACAACATAGTTTAGTTACAGTAGGACAAATTTCAACCAAATCAAATCTGGATTTACAACCACAAAATCAAAATTTCAATTTTCCAGGGCTATTAGGCTTTAAAATGTAGAGCCCAGAGTTAACAATTAGCTCATTTTCAAAAGTTCAAGGTAGCACTTTCCCCTTTCCACAAAGAGAGATTAAAAGTAGCAACTTCACAGTCCCTTGCTTTGCAGCTCACAAAATTCTAAAGACTGGGGAATATGTCCCAACCAGATTGGTCTTTCAGGGGTACAGCACTGGTTTTTCCGAATCATATCCCAAATCATCTAAATAATCTTTATTCCATAGAATTTCTCCTTTGAAATTTAGCACAAAATTTGACTGAACCTCACTTAATTGCAATACTGTTACCTTTGGAGGTTCCTAAGACCTTTCAGTTGTATGGTTCCTTTTAAATTTTCTTTGGTGAGCTGTTCCCCCTCACAGACCCCTCTGGTTGAAACCACCCATTTCATTCCTGAATTAAATTTGATTCATTTGTAAGTTGCTCCTTGATTTCAACAAGTTTTTCCTCCTTTTATGGTCAAGAAAGGGTTAATAAGAGGCAGCCACCAAGTTCCAGAGAAATTTGAAATGTGAACTGCCACCTATTTTGTTTTTCCCTTTGGGATAATTTTCAAACAAGCTGCCTTTCTTCATTACACTAAAATAACAGCTCTATCAACCTTCAGAGAAAAGGTGATTTAAGTGTTTTTGACCCCTGAAACAGAATTTCATTCTTCTTTTTCCATAAAAGAAATTCTACAGAGTGGTACCTCAAAAATCACTAATATATTTCAGCATAATATTAAGTTTCTGCTCAGTGCCTTATCAGATAGGATGAAGGGAAGAGCGTGAATTCCTGGAATTATCCAAAATCTCAGGAGCTCTCTTCTGCAATCTCAAAATGATTCTATCTCCAAGTGCCTTAATGATTAATCTCCAAACCTCCAAAATCTACTAAGATTTTTTTTTAGCAGTTACCATAATTTGGAATCTCTGATTCACTTATAATGTCACAAATTCTTAGAAACCAGAAAAAAGTTTTCCTTTCTTTGATTATCTGAATTTATTTCTGTAATCCCAGTGTAGCCAAGGCTGAAATGACAGAGAGAAAGTATCTTGCAGGTGGGGTTCATTTGTTTTTTTTTAGTTTTGTTTACTGGGACAGAGAGTTTAGCATCAGATTGTAGAAAGTTAGGAGAACTGCTTCAAGTAGGAATCTTCATTAATCTTCCTTCCCCAGGATACCAAACTCTTTGGCTGCAGCTTTTTGGCAGTCCTTCTGGCTGGCTGCATTTTCCCCATAGAAATCTTTCAAGGTAGCAGAATTTACAAACCACGCTAAACATGACACAAGACAAAGATTTTTCTGTATTTTACAAAGAAACAAAAACACAGAGAAAACGATAAAACAATCACATACTTGTTAACCTCCTTACCTCCTACTGAAAGTCTAATCTCAAAGCCTTTCATTTGCCATAATTAAAAATCCCTTTCTCAGGCCAATTTTGAGACCCATTTGGATTTTCATATGTTTGAGCATAATTTGAGAACTCTATCTTTTACTTACCCCCTCCACTCCTGTATGGGAAGCTACACCTGTTTCCAGGCCGGTAAGAATTTTCCTAAGTGTGTGTCAGTTTAACAAGGCCATCTTCCCCTGGTCTCATGCCAAAAGAAATTTTATCCAAGGAGGAATCCTTTGGTATTTTATTATTACCAAAACCCATTGTCCCCTTAAAGGGAGTATCTTTCCAGTATTTTATCTTTTGCCCAGCAGGCTGGGGGTAAAGCTTACCTTAGCTCAGAAGAATCTGAAATCGAAGGGGGAGTCCTACCTCCGGGACAGTCTTCCCAAAAGCTAAGATGCCATCCCGGAGGTTGGAGTCCATTTTCGATCTGGCTGGCTTTTCCCAAAACTGTGATGGGTGAAATCTGAAATAACTGAGGAAAGAAAGGTTCAAGCTTCAGAGCACATCAATTAACTACTGCATGTCAATTGCATAACAAATCAGAGCCAGGCCTTCTCAGTTTGGAACTGGACCCTGAATACAGAGGGAGATCTATTTTTATGTATTAAAAGAAAACAATGAACAGGATATAAACAAGGATACCAGATTAGGTAATCTGATTTCTAATTGGAGGGTTAGGGGCTTTCCAATTTGGGAGTGGGAGAGTGAACAAATGCAATTTCCTCAAATAAGAAAAAGAGGTGTCCCACTCCCCCAAGTATCTGTGTTCAATCAAAGGGATGTGGAACCAGTAAGTGATTGACTGGTATAGGGTCAGTTTTCAGATAAAAACATGAGGTGCTTGAGGTATATAGTTTTGAGAAAAATTCCTTGCATCAATCTTTTGAACTGTTTGGGTTTCTGGTCATTATAACCTAGATTCTTGGTGAAAGGTCTCCAAGTAACAGGTAGAAGCGGTTCAGCTTCTCAGCCAGGCAGGGCCAGGTTCAAACAATGCAATAAAGTTCTCTCCCACTTCCCATAAGTCTTCTTATGAGGCAGAAACTGGACTAGACCCATAGAAAGAGAACTGAGCTAGCTCCAGAATTTTGTCACAAGTAAGCGTCAGTGTGGTTCACTCAATTCCCACAATTCAAGTTCTTCACACTGAAGCTATTTGACCACTGGTTTTGGGTTTTTTTGTTTGTTTTGTTGTTTTTTTGCAGCGCAATGAGGGCTAAGTGACTTGCCCAGGGTCACACAGCTAGTAAGTGTCAAGTGTCTGAAGCTGGATTTGAACTCAAGTCCTCCTGAATCCAGGGCCAGTGCTCTATCCACTGTGCCACCTAGCTGCCCTGACCACTTGTTAAGAGATACTGTAAAGCAGATTCTCATTTAGGTTGGAAGAGTGCCTTGGAAATCCTTTCCAGCTCTGAGATCTGTGATTCTGGAGTGTGGGTGAAGCAGGGGAAACACAAAAACCCCTTACTAAAGCGATAAACATTTCCCTAAACTGCAATGTCCAGTCTAACCATTAGGTGGCGCGAAAACACTAACTACATCGTGTTTTCCCAGTGGCATTGAATTGGTCAAAAAGCATTTCTTAAAGCCCTAGTATATGTCAGGCCATTTCCTAGCTGCAGGGGATGCAGAGGCAAAAGTAAGACAGGCTTTGTCCTCAAGGAGTATACTCCTATCGCTAGAGATAACATGCATTTAGGTATCAATATCAATCAGGCAGTCAATAAACATATTAACTGCTTACCAAATACCAGGCACCGTGCTAAGTGCTGGGAATACAAAAAAGAGGCAAAAGACAGTCTCTGCCTTCAAAGAGTTCACAATCTAATGGAGGAGACAAGTAAACAAGTATACACAAACAAGCTACATTCACGATAAATAGGACATAATTAATAGAGGGAAGGTATTAGAATTAAGAGAGTTTGGGAAAGTCTTCCCAATAAAAGGTGGGATATAAACTTGGAACTGAATGAAGCCAGGAGCCAGAGATGAGAGGGGAGAGCATTTCACGAAGCGAGGAGAGCCAGAAAAATTGCCAGACCTGAGAGATGGAGTGTCTTGTTCCAGGAACAGCAACGAAGGCAGGATCACTGGATCAAAGAGTACACAGGAGGGAAGAAGCTGTAAGAATACTGGAAAGAAACAGAGGTAGGGTTAATTGTGAAGGCTTTTGAATGCCAAACAGGATTTTCTTTTTGATGATGAAGGTGATTGGGAGACACTGGAACTGACCAATTTTCTAGGCACTCACTTCCCTCCGGCCTCTTGGACACAGCCATCACCTTCCTGTTTGCAATCCCATTGCTTGAGTTTTCTGTCACACACCCCCTGGCCCCCCTTTTATTAAACATCCACAGATACTGTTTATTGCAGACTTTCAGGCACTATGAAAATGAATGAAACTAGACAATCTCTCTAAATGGATTGATGTTAAAATATAGAAAATTCCTATGTAGCCTCTGTTTATAGATGTGAAACAATAGAACGATTAGTGATAAAAATCGTTCAAGAATCTTCTGGAGGCCCTGCTGTTCCCCCCAGTCTTGGCTTCTCCACCTTGGGCTCAGGGGAGCAGCCCCCAGCTGAGTAACAACCTGTCCCAGCCCACTGCCTACCCCAATTAAATGACTGAGGAATTCCATTGTGGTGATCTGAGGGGAAAAAGGAAGGGGGGTGAAGGGGAAGGAAAGAGAAAAGACATGCATTCATCACCTGACAATACCAATCTTTTCCAGTTGAGGTCCAAGACCACTGTAAAAAGGCGAGGCAGTGATGCCCTTGCAGACAGGCCCAGAGACGCTGCGAGGAGGAAGGGCAGCTTGCTGAGGTTCCCCTGCAGCCCTTGAAGGGAGTCAGCTTCTTAAAATGCCTTTCCTCCAAGGGTCCAGCCCTCCCCACAAGGGGAGGTGAGAGAGGGTCCTGCCTCTTGCCAAGAACCAACATTTCCAGTGACGAGGCTATTGATCCTATGCTTTGGTTCAAAACTGTGCCCTCCTCAACTTTGTCCCCCTTAGATTTCAGCCTCGAAAATTCCTGGCCCCGCCCCAAACTGTCCATTTCAAAAAAAAAAAAAAAAATCTTCCCTCCGCTCACCACAGCTCCATTTAGGTCTCAAGTCTGAAATTTAAGTGCCGGTGAAAGATACAATGTTTACCACCAGAAACCTCTGCTTCTCCCCCCAAAAAAGGACTTGGAAAAGGGGCTGCCCCTCCACAGTCTGTGGTCCACTCCAGTCCTGGCTTCTCTGCTCACAGCAGCAAGCCACAGAGATGAACTTGAACCTGTGCTGTTGAAAAGCTCAGAAGGGAGCTTTGAGTGTAGGGCGGGGGCCCATCTGCTCCTAGTTGTGTCCCATTGAGGAGAGGAGCCACAGGTATAAAAAGGAGGGAGAAAGAGGTCTGGAAACCCCTAATCTGGTGCCTCCTGCTGCCAAAGGAGGGCAGGCCTAAACTGGCCCACAGAGGCAGCAGGAGAACAGAAGGTCGGCTATTCACCAGGGCATGGCTGAAGCTATAGGCCATGCGTTATCAGCCAGGCAGAAGGGATGGTGATGGGGTTCTGGGTGATGGAGGCCAAAGAAGGAAGCAACAGGTACTGCCTCTGTGGGTGGAGGCTCTAAAGAAAGGTCCCTCTGTGTACCACATTCCTCAGTGGAGATGATGAGGTCTTCACCAGGCAGGCGGGGATCCAGTGGAAGGGTAGCAGAACAGGGTGGCATCTCCCCTTTTGCTGAGATGGTGATGATGGATGCTAGGCAAAGATCATGGAGGGGAATGGGGGGGGCGGGGTGGGAGGGGGGAAGGGCCTCTTTAAGCGACTACCTCTTGTCGGGCACCTGCAGGCTGAGAGAGGTGAAATTGACCAGCAGGCCGGTCACCTCCTCCACCTGCTCTTTGGTGTTGGTCGTCTGGAGACGGGTGCAGAGGTCGTCCAGCCGGAGGCGATGCTGGTGCTGGCCCAGGCGCTCTAGGTACTCCTTGAGCATCTGAATGATCTGCTTCACCTCCACCCGGATGGCCTCCAAGCACTGGGGCTGGGTCTCCTGCAGAAGGTTCAGCTTGGTCTTAGCCAGGTGCAGGGGGGTCTTGCCGGCCCGGTCGAGGACCTCCACCCGGGCGCCTCTTCGCAGGAGCGTGGTGATGACGGCGATGTGGTTGGTGCAGGCAGCCAGGTGCAGGGCCGTGTTCCCCAGACCATCCTTCAGGTCTGGGTCGGCTCCGTGGTTCAGCAGCAGCTGCACGATCTGGTCGTTGCCGTTGCTGGCCGCCAAGTGCAGGGGCGCGCGGCCCTTGTCGTCCACCGCGCAGGGATCGACCCCGTCTTCCAGCAGCTGCCGCACCGTTTCTAAGTCATTGGTGTTGGCGGCCTCCCTCAGCTTTTTCAGGGCGTGCAGGTCGCGGCCGGTGGGTCCCAGGTGGCGGTGCGGCCGCGAGGCGAGGCGCAGGCGGCCGGGCCGCAGTTTGCCCTTCCGCAGCTCGCTGGGGCTGGGGTCGTGCTGCCACAGACCTTGCAGGATCTGCAGGGGCGGGGGCGGGGGGGCGGGTCTGGGCGCGGGGCTGGGTGAGCCCAAGCCGCTCAGCACGGCGGCGAACTCAACGAACGAGAAGCGGCTCTCAGGCTGGCGGGCGCCGCCGCGGGCGCCCCCGAGGGGCCCGCCGACTGCGCCCCCGAGGGGCCCGCCCCCGGCGCCCCCGAGGGGCCCGCCGACTGCGCCCCCGAGGGGCCCGCCGACTGCGCCCCCGAGGGGCCCGCCGACTGCGCCCCCGAGGGGCCCGCCGACTGCGCCCCCGAGGGGCCCGCCGACTGCGCCCCCGAGGGGCACGCCCCCGGCGCCCCCGAGGGGCCCGCCGACTGCGCCCCCGAGGGGCCCGCCGACTGCGCCCCCGAGGGGCACGCCGACTGCTCCCCCGAGGGGCCCGCCGACTGCGCCCCCGAGGGGCCCGCCCCCGGCGCCCCCGAGGGGCACGCCGACTGCGCCCCCGAGGGGCCCGCCGACTGCGCCCCCGAGGGGCAAGCCGACTGCGCCCCCGAGGGGCACGCCGACTGCGCCCCCGAGGGGCACGCCCCCGGCGCCCCCGAGGGGCAAGCCGACTGCGCCCCCGAGGGGCACGCCGACTGCGCCCCCGAGGGGCAAGCCGACTGCGCCCCCGAGGGGCACGCCGACTGCGCCCCCGAGGGGCACGCCGACTGCGCCCCCGAGGGGCACGCCGACTGCGCCCCCGAGGGGCACGTCCCCGGCGCCCCCGAGGGGCACGCCGACTGCGCCCCCGAGGGGCCCGCCGACTGCGCCCCCGAGGGGCCCGCCGACTGCGCCCCCGAGGGGCACGCCCCCGGCGCCCCCGAGGGGCACGCCGACTGCGCCCCCGAGGGGCCCGCCGACTGCGCCCCCGAGGGGCACGCCCCCGGCGCCCCCGAGGGGCCCGCCGACTGCGCCCCCGAGGGGCCCGCCGACTGCGCCCCCGAGGGGCACGCCGACTGCGCCCCCGAGGGGCACGCCGACTGCGCCCCCGAGGGGCACGCCCCCGGCGCCCCCGAGGGGCCCGCCGACTGCGCCCCCGAGGGGCCCGCCGACTGCGCCCCCGAGGGGCACGTCCCCGGCGCCCCCGAGGGGCCCGCCGACTGCCCCCCCGAGGGGCCCGCCGACTGCGCCCCCGAGGGGCCCGCCGACTGCGCCCCCGAGGGGCCCGCCGACTGCCCCCCCGAGGGGCCCGCCGACTGCGCCCCCGAGGGGCCCGCCGACTGCGCCCCCGAGGGGCCCGCCGACTGCGCCCCCGAGGGGCCCGCCGACTGCGCCCCCGAGGGGCCCGCCGACTGCGCCCCCGAGGGGCCCGCCGACTGCGCCCCCGAGGGGCCCGCCCCCGGCGCCCCCGAGGGGCCCGCCGACTGCGCCCCCGAGGGGCCCGCCCCCGGCGCCCCCGAGGGGCACGTCCCCGGCGCCCCCGAGGGGCCCGCCGACTGCGCCCCCGAGGGGCACGTCCCCGGCGCCCCCGAGGGGCCCGCCGACTGCGCCCCCGAGGGGCACGTCCCCGGCGCCCCCGAGGGGCACGCCGACTGCGCCCCCGAGGGGCCCGCCGACTGCGCGGCTGACGTTGTGGGCAATGGGCTTGGGGATGTTCTCGCCGAAGATGGCGTTGTACCTGCCGCCGCCAGCCCCCGCAGCCGCAGCGCCCCCGCCGCTGCCGCTGCTGCCGCCGCCGCCGCCGCCGCCGCCGCCGCCGCCGGCCCCAGCGGCCCGGGCTTCCCACCACTTGGCCCCTAGTCCAATTCCCAGTCCTGCACCCGGAGCTGCCATAGCAACTTAGCTGCCTCCGCTGCAGAGCTCGGCCGCCAACAGCCGCCGACCTGGGCTGCAGCCGCAGACCTGGGCTGCAGCCGGCACCATCGCGTCAGCGAGCGCGTCACCGTTGCCTGGCTCCTCGGACTGGCCAACGTCGGCGATGACGTCACGGCAGCCAGGCTCCGGCTTGCCTCTGCGGCCACCCCCTTCCCCACCCCTCACCATGGCCGCCTGGGCCGATAAAAGCGTTTGGGAGGGCCTCTGGGGAGGGTGGGATGGGAAGCCGCTCCTGCAGGTGGTGAGCGGTTACCTAGCAACCCGGGGAGGGCGCTCGAATTGGGTAACTGACGGGGATGGCTGACAGGGATGGGTAGCGGAACCCCTCAGAGAACGGTCGGGGGACCTTCCCCACACCCGTGCAGCAGCTGTTATTGGAGCGAAGGTGGTGGGGAATGGTGGCTGGCATCCAAGGCTGAGGCCGAGAGCAGGGCATTATTAGGGAAAGAATGCTGTAGAGATTCAAGGGAGGAGGGGAGTGTGGACTTGAATTCGATCCATCAAAGGGTCAAGATGGAAAGAGGAGAGTGGGGGAGAAATGTCTTGGGATAGAACTGGAGGGTCAAGGGATTGGAGGTCAAGGTGAGAACTGAGAATCGGCTTTATAAAGGGAAGGTACAGGGAGAGGTGATAAAGTCACAAATTATGCTCAGATAAAAGGATTTCAAAATTCTTGAATAGAGTTCTACATTTGTGGATGATGACAAGATGGAGGGTATGTCAAGTGGATAAACACAGAAGGGTGTGACATTTGCTTGTGAAAACAAGTGCACTTGTGTATGTTTGCTCACTGAAATGTTCATGCATATGTGCAAGGAACCCAGTGATGTGATCAACTAGAAAGTCCACGAGTGGAATATTTTAAATGATAATAAAAGAATCCCAAACTAAAAATTTTATACATACATGCATACACACATACATATACAGGCGTGCATACATAACTTTGCTTTCCTGTGTCAATAGGCAATCACAACTTCACAAAACTGACATGAAAATTAGGTTTCTTACAAGAGAAATGAACATGCATTTGGAGCCCAGAGAGTTCACAATCCATACAGAAGTTTGCATATTTGTGACAGCAGGACAAAGGAAGGGGTAAGAAACATAAATATCCACCAAAAGGGGTTTGGTATGGGAGGGGAAAAGGTGCAGCAACGGTGGGAAAAGGACGAAACCCCTCCTGAAGGGGAGGAGCAAGGCAGTGGCCAAAGCTGAGTTCTTTTCCCTTGGGACCTCCTACACTCTGAAGATAGGATGATCTGCTTATCTACTAGGTCTCTGCTGCACAAGCAGTTTCTCAGCCTAGCCCACACTGGCTGGCTCCTGTCTTGACTCCCAAGGACACACAGGGAGTTTAATTTGGGATACAAACAACAAATAATGTCAGTTTATGTGTGTGTGTGGGGATTGGCCTTGACACATACTCAGGGTCCAGTGTTTCTGGAAAATATGGCAACTCAAAAAGATAAGTTGAGGGGATCCCTTAAAAGTCATGAACAGGGGCAGCTAGGTGGCGCAGTGGGTAGAGCACCGGCCCTGGATTCAGGAGGACCCAAGTTCAAATCTGGCCTCAGACACTTGACACTTATTAGCTGTGTGACCCTGGGCAATTCACTTAACCCTGATTGTCCCACAAGCCATTAACACATGTTCCAAAGTCATTTCTAGAGATAGTTTCATTTGTAATATCAATTGTAAGGTATTCCTAGAAGAAATTATGCTCAGCTAGTTAACGAAAATAATTCACATTTGTGTATTACAAATACTTCATACTCCACTTTACATTGCTACTCTTTCTTTTAAAAAAGTCTTCGAATATCTCATCCATGGGGCCAAGACAGGTAATTGTTTAGGTTTAAATGAGTGGGATAAGTTCACCCAAGGCACTTATTAAATTTTTATTTTTAAAAAAGTCACTGTTAGACACCAAAGATATAAAGATCTATATGCAACAGTCCCTTCCCTCAAATCATTTTTCAGTCGTGTCCAACTCTCAGTCACCCCATCTGGGGTTTTCCTGGCATAGATACTAGAGCTGTTTGACATTTCCTTCTCCAGCTCATTTGACAGATGCTGAAAATGAGGCAAACTGGGTGAAGTGACTTGCCCAGGGTCACACTACTAGTAAGTGTCTGAGGCCGGATTTGAACTCACAAGGATCATTCTTCCTTACTCCAGACCCAGTGCTCTATCCACTACAACCATCTAGATACCGAATTAATCAAACTATTAAAAACTATTTTAGAAAAAATAATTATAAAATTCATCTGGAAAAACTAAAGGCCAATAATATCAAGGGAATCAATGAAAAAAGAAAGTGAAGGAAAGTGGCCTAGCAGTTCCAGGTTTCAAACTTTATTACAAAGTAGTAATCATGAAAACAATCTGGTACTGGCTAAGAAATAGAGTGGTGGATCAGTGAAACGGATTACACAATTTTGTTGTTGTTCAGCTGATTCAGTCACATCCAATTTTCTTTCTTTTTTTTTCTTTTTTTCTTTTTTTTTGTGGGACAACAGGGTTAAGTGACTTGCTCAGGGTCACACAGCTAGCAAGTGTCAAGTGTCTGAGACTGGATTTGAATTTAGGTCTTCCTGAATCCAGGGCCGGTGCTTTATGCACTGTGCCACCTAGCTGCCCCACATCCAATTTTCCATGACTCTGTGACTGTATTGTCCGTAGAGGTTTGTTTGTTTGTTTTTGGCAAGGATACTGGAGTGGTACTAGAGCTTAAACAATGTTATAAGCCAGTAATTATCAAATCTATGTGATGTTGTCTAAGAAATAGAAAGACACATAAGTGGAATAGATTAGAGATACAGTACACAGTAGCTAATAAATGCAGTAACATTGCATTTGACAAATGTAAACATTTAAGTTCTGGGGGTAAGAATTCATTATTTATTTGGTAAAATAATGTTGGGAAAGCTGCAAAGCAGTCTGGCAGAAATTGGGAATAGACCAATATCTTACATTATTTACCAAGATAAGATAAAAATGGATACACGGATACAAGAAAATTAGAGCATGGAACATATTACCAGGGAACAATTTATGAATAAATAAGAGATAGAGGGAATTGTGAGGTATAAAATGTTTTACATTAAATTAAAAAGGATTTGTACAAATAAAACCAATGTTGAGGGGCAGCTACGTGGCACAGTGGATAGAGCACCGGCCCTGGATTCAGGAGGACCTGAGACACTTGACACTTACTAGCTGTGTGACCCTGAGCAAGTCCCTTAACCCTCATTGCCCCACAAAACAATAACAACAACAACAACACAAAACAAAAAAACAATGTTGCCAAAAAGGAAAACAGAAAATTGGGAAAAAATTTTTTATAGGTCATCTCTCAGATAAAAGTCTCATTTCTCAAATATATAAAGAACTCTGTCAAATTTATAATAAGACAAGTCATTCTCAATTGATAAATGGTCAAAGGATATGAACAGGAAGTTTTTCAGTGAAGAAATCAAAACTCTATATAGTTATATGAAAAAAGTGCTCTCAATCATAATTGATTAGAGAGATGCAAATTAAAATAACTTTGAGATATCATCTTACATCTATCAAATTAGCTAAACTTATAGATGCCCTTTAATGGGGGAATGGCTGCAAGTTATGGTATATGATTTATGATGGAATACTAAGTGAAATGAGCAATACCAAGGAATGTTGTACATGGTAACAGAAATATCCTAAGAACAACTTTGAATGACTAATTTATCTTGATTTTATATATATATATATATATATATATATATATATGTATATGTATGTGTGTGTGTGTGTGTGTGTATACTCAAACCAACTTCAAAGGACATATGAAAGAAAATGCTCTCTACCTCCAGAGAAAGAACTGTTAAATAGAAGTATATATAATATGCTATGTGTGTGTGTACTTGTGATTAATTGTAGCCTTAATGGAAAAGCAGGGTAGCTTTGAAAATAATGTGTAGTATTTATTACATTTTTAAAAAAGTAAATGGTATGAAATTGAAATTCATGGCTTTATATTGAACCTCTTTGTTCTGCTGTGTACATGGAAATGTTCTTTTTTTGGTCTTTTTGTAATTAAGCTCAAAATGACTGAAAATGTTCTTTTTGTGTGTCTTTCTGTATTTAAGTTCAAAATGAATAAAAAATTTAAAATATATAAATACCACACACAAACAAACACACAAGATATTAGAGTGGTTTGCCATTTCCTCCTATAGTAAACAGTGCTTAAACAATTTACCCAGGATCATACAGCTATTAAGCGTCTGTGACTGGATTTGAATTCAAATCTTCCTGACTTTAGATCCAGTTCTCTATCCACTGTGCCACCTAGCTGCCTCCTATGCATATACAATACAAAGTAATAAATGACTTTTGTAATTCAGTGTTTGATAAACACAAAGATCCAAGCTTTCAGGGTAAAAACTCAACCTTTGACAAAGATTTCTGGGAAAATTGGAAAGCAATTTGGCAGAAACTAGACATAGGCCAACATTTCATGTTGTATAACAAGAAAAAGTCAAAATGGATCAATGATTTAGACATAAAGGATGATATCATAAATAAATTAGGGAAGCATGGGAAAATATACCGGTCAGATTTATGGACAAGAGAAGAGTTAATGACCAAACAAGAGAGACTGTTACAAGATGTAAAATGAATAATTTTTATTAAAATTATGAAATTAAAAAGCTTTTGCACAAATAAAACTAATGCTGCCAAAATTAGAAGGAAAACAGAAAACGACGGGAAATTTTTGCCCCAAGTGTCTCTGACAAAGGCCTCATTTCTAAAATATATACAGAACTGAGTCAAATTTGTAAAAAAATAGGAGCAATTCCCCAGTTGATAAATCATCAAAGAATATGAAGAGGCAGTTTTCAGGAGAAGAAATCAAAGTTATTAACAGTCAAATGAAAAAATGTTCTAAATTATTGTTGATTAGAGAAATGCAAATTAAGACAACCATGAGATATTATGTTATTACCTATCAGATTGGCTAAGATGTCAGAAAAAAATGATAAATTCTGGTGGGGATGGGGAAAAATTGGGCCACTAATGTGCTATTAGGGTAGCTAGGTGGCACAGTGGATGGAGAGCTGGGCCTGGAGTCAGGAAGACCTGAGTTCAAATACAGCCTCAGCACTAATTTTGTGATTCTGGGCAAGTCACTTAACCCTGTTTGCCTCTGATTCCTTATCTATAAAATGACCTGGAGAAGGAAATGGCAAACCATTCCAATATCTTTACCAAGAAAACCTCAAATGGGGTCATGAAGAGTAAGACATAACTGAAATGACTGAAAAACAACAATGCAGTGTTGATGGAGTTGTGAACTAGTCTAACCATTCTGGAGAACAATTTGGTACTACACGCAAAGGGATATAAAACTGTGCATATCTTTTGACCTAGCAATACCACTACTAGGTCTGTATCCCAAAGAGATCAAAGAAAAGGGAAAAGGACCCACACATATAAAAATATTTATAGCAGCTCTTTTTTGTGTTGGAAAAGAACTGGAAACCAAGGGGATACCCATCAATTAGGGAATGGCTAAGCAAGTTGTGGTATATGATTGTGGTAGAATGATAAGCAGGATAGTTTCAGAAAAACCTTAGAAAACTTTTATGAACTCATAGAGGGGCAGCTAGGTGGCTTAGAGGATAGAGCACCGGCCCTGGATTCAGGAGGACCTGAGTTCAAATCCAGCCTCAGACACTTGACACTTACTAGCTGTGTGACCCTGGGCAAGTCACTTAACCCCCACTGCCCCGCAAAAAATAAAATAAAATAAAATTTTAAAAAATGAACTCATATAGAGTGAAATGAGCAGCACTAGCAGAAAACTAACAGCAATATTGTAAGGATAATCAATTAATCAACTGTGAACGATTTAGCTGCTCTGATCAAAATAATAACCCAAGATGATTATAGATGGATCCATGATGAAAAATGCTACCCACTGCCAGAGAGCGAACTGATGAACTCCAAATGCAGTTTGAAGCATAATTTTTTGCTTTGTTTGTATGTTCTTTTGCAACATCACTAATATGGAAATATATTTTGTATGACTTCACTGCTTGTGTTCTCAAGGAAGGGGGAGTGGCAGGAGGGAGGGAGGGAAAGAATTTGGTACTCAAAATTTCTTTAAAATGTTGAAATTTTTTTTAGAAGACTTTATTTTATTTATTTATTTTTTTGGTGAGGCAATTGGGGTTAAGTGATTTGCCCAGGGTCACACAGCTAGTAAGTGTTAAGTGTCTGAGGCCATATTTGAACTCAGGTCCTCCTGATTCTAGGGCCGGTGCTCTATCCACAGCGCCACCTAGCTGCCCCAATTTTGAAATTTTTTACATATAATTGGCAAATATTAATTAAATAAAATTATTTTTAAAACACATCCAAAAAATGAAAAGGTATAAACTAGGAAACTACATTATGTGGAAGGTATCATAGCCAACAAATCAATGTCAGTAATAAATGTATATGCTCCAAAGACCTTAGCATCCAAATTCATAAAGGAAACTAACTGAGGGCAGGAAGACATAGACAGTAACATGATATTAACAAAGCACTTCAGGACCCCTCCCTGAGTTTTGGATAAGTCTAACAGAAAGTCAAACAAATGGGAAAAAGAAACAAATTGAACAAAATGCTGGAAAAACTAGGGTCAAAAGACTTGTGAGGTCTTCAAAATGGAACTGCAAAAGAGAATGGATTGTACTCTTAAACAATTGGAGAAACAGAGCATTTTCAGATAATAATATTGGAATTTTAAAACAAAATTACCAAAGGATTTTAGATATAATGATGACCAGAAGAATTTGAAGTATAAAATATTGAATACTAAGGAAGTAGTGGCCCTGTTATAGTGGCTTTTCCTAGAATGACTAATGAGGTTTCACCATTGTGCCAAATCTTAACTGAATATCCAGGAGTAGTCTAAAGAAATGTTTGGACTTAGCAGCACTTTCCTCACAATTTTACATAAACAGGGGTCCAGCTTATGTAGGAACCCTATTTTTGGACCCATTCACTCCTACCAAGGTACAGGATCACCTGAGGTATAGTAAGAGTACAAGTTCTGAGTCATATGGCATTGGGTGCTGAATATGGAAGAAGACTGATCTGGGGGACATATTTTAATGAGCATTTAAAATATTTTACATAAATATAACTGTGTCCTGAAGGAGTGGCAGCTCTTTAGTGCCATTTTAATCTACAAGAAATGTGATAAGAAGCTGCCCTCCAATTGGAGGCCTTCTTTTTCACGTGTCCATTGAACATTTTTTTTAAATTAATAAAGTATTTTTTCTGTTACATGTAAGGATAGTTCTCAACTTTTGTTTATACAAGCTTTACAATTTCAGATTTTTCTCCTTCCTTCCCCTTCCTCCCCCCTCCCCTAGACAGTAGGTAATCTGATATAGGTTTTTATATATATATGTATATATATATATATATATACACACACACACATACATAATAACATTAATCCTATTTCTACATTAGTCATGTTATAAGAGAAAAATCAGAGCAATGATGAAAAACCTCAGAACAGAAAAAAAAACAGCATCAAAAACAAAAGAAATAGTATGGTTCATTCAGCATCTGCAGTTCTTTTTTTTTTTTTCTTGGATTTGGAGATCCTCTTCTATCATGAGTTCCCTGGAACCATTGCATTGGTGAGAAGAATCTGGTCCATCACAGTAGATCAACACTCAATGTTGATGATACTGTGTACAATGTTCTTCTGGTTCTGCTCATCTCACTCATCATCAGCTCACGTAAGACCCTCCAGGTTTCTCTGAACTCCTCCTGCTCATCATTTCTTACAGCACAATAGTATTCCATTGTATTCATATACCACAACTTGTCCAGCCATTCCCCAATTGATGGGCACCCCCTCAACTTCCAATTCCTTGCTAGCACATAAAGAGCAGCTATAAATATTTTTGTACATGTGGGTCCCTTTCCCCTTTCCATGATCTCTTTGGGAAAAAGACCCCAAAGTGGTATTGCTGGGTCAAAGGGTATGGACAGCTTTATCGCCCTTTGGGCATAATTCCAAATTGCTCTCCAGAATGGTTGGATCAGTTCACAGCTCCACCAACAATGCATTAGTGTTCCAATTTTCCCACAGCTTCTCCAACATTTATTATTTTCCTTTTTTGTCATTTTAGCCAATCTGATAGGTGTCAGGTGGTACCTCAAAGTTGTTTTTATTTGCATCTCTCTAATCATTAGAGATTTAAAGCATTTTTTCATATGGGAATAGATAGCTTTGATCTCTTCATCAGAAAACTGCTTGTTCATATCCTTTGACCATTTCTCAATTGGGGAATGACTTGGGTTCTTATAAATTTGATTTAGTTCCCTATATATTTTAGAGATGAGGCCTTTATCAGAAGTACTGGCCTCAAAAATTGTTTCCCAGCTTTCTGCCTCCCTTCTAATTTTGGACGCATTGCTTCTGTTTGTACAAAAATTTTTTAATTTAATGTAATCAAAATCATCCATTTTGCATTTTATAATATACTCTATCTCTTGTTTGGTCATAAACTGTTTTCCTTTCCAAAGATCTTATAGGTAGACTATTCCTTTCTCTCCTAATTTACCTATGGTATCACCTCTTATGTCTAAATCGTGTATCCATTTTGATCTTATTTTAGTATAAGGTATAAAATGTTGATCTATGCCTAATTTCTGCCATACTATCTTCCAGTTTTCCCAGCAGTTTTTGTCAAATACTGAGTTCCTATCCCAGAAGCTGGAGTCTTTGGGTTTATCAAACACTACATTACTAGTGTCATTTACTACTGCATTTCCTGAGCCTAGCCTATTCCATTGATCTACCACTCTATTTTTTAGCCAGTACCAGATAGTTTTGATGACTGCCACTTTATAGTAAAGCTCCAGGTTTGGTACCGCTAACCCACCTTCCTGTGAATTTTTTTTCATTATTTCCCTGGATATTCTTGATTTTTTGTTTTTCCAGATGAATTTTGTTATTATTTTTTCTAGCTCTATAAAATAATTTTTAGGTAGTCTGATTGGTATGGCACTGAATAAGTAGATTAATTTAGGCAGTATTGTCATTTTTACTATATTAGCTCTGCCTATCCATGAGCAATTGATATCTTTCCAATTATTTAGATCTGATTTGATTTGTGTGAAGAGTGTTTGGTAGTTGCGTTCATAGAGTTGTGTTCATAGAGTTTGTCTTGGCAAGTAGACTGCCCAGTATTTTCTATTATCTACTGTTCCTTTAAATGGAATTTCTCTTTCTATCTCTTGCTGCTGGACTTTGTTGGTCATGTATAGAAATGCTGATGATTTATGTGGATTTATTTTATATCCTGCTACTTTGCTAAAGTTGTTCATTGTTTCCAGTAATTTTTGAGTTGATTCTCTAAGTATACCATCATATCATCTGCAAAGAGTGATAGTTTTGTTTCCTCCTTGCCTATTCTAATTCCTGTAATTCCTTTCTCTTCTCTGATTGCTAAAGCTAACATTTCTAGGACAATATTAAATAATAGGGGTGATAATGGACATCCCAGTTTCACCCCTGATCTTATTGGGAAGGCCTCTAATTTATCTCCATTGCATATAATACTTGCTGATGGCTTTAGGTAGATACTGTTTATTATTTTAAGGAAAGCTCCCCCTATTCCTAAACTCTCTAGTGTTTTTATTAGGAATGGGTGCTGTATTTTGTCAAAAGCTTTCTCTGCATCTATTGAGATAATCATATGATATTGGTTGGTTTTCTTATTGATGTGGTTGATTATGTTAATAGTTTTCCTAATGTTGAACCAGCCCTGCATTCCTGGTATAAATCCAACCTGGTCATAGTGTATTCTCCTGGTGGTCACTTGCTGTAATCTCCTTGCTAATATCTTATTTAAGATTTTAGCATCAATATTCATTAGGGAAATTGGTCTATAATTTTCTTTCTCTGTTTTTGCTTTACCTGGTTTTGGTATCACCACCATATTTGTGTCATAAAACGAATTTGGTAGAACTCCTTCTTCACCTATTTTTCCAAATAATTTGTATATATTGGAATTAATTGTTCTTTAAATGTTTGGTAGAATTCACCTGTAAACCCATCTGGCCCTGGGGATTATTTCTTAGGGAGTTCAGTAATGCCTTGTTTAATTTCTTTTTCTAATATGGCCTTATTTAAGGAAGTTATTTCCTCTTCAGTTAACCTGGGCAGTTTGTATTTTTGTAAATATTCATCCATTTCATTTAGATTGTCAAATTTATTGGCATACAGTTGGGCAAAATAATTCCTAATTATTGATTTAATTTCCACTTCATTGGTGGTAACATCCCCTTTTTCATTTTTGATACTGGTAATTTGGTTTTCTTCTTTCTTTTATTAAATCAAATTAACCAATATTTTATCTATTTTATTGGTTTTTTCATAAAACCAGCTCTTAGTGAATCCAAGTCATTCCCCAATTGAGAAATGGTCAAAGGATATGAACAGGCAGTTTTCTGATGAAGAAACCAAAGCTATCTATTCCCATATGAAAAAATGCTCTAAATCTCTAATGATTAGAGAGATGCAAATTAAAACAACTCTGAGGTACCACCTGACACCTATCAGATTGGCTAAAATGACAAAAAAGGAAGATAATAAATGTTGGAGAGGCTGTGGGAAAATTGGAACACTAATGCATTGTTGGTGGAGCTGTGAGCTGATCCAACCATTCTGGAGAGCAATTTGGAATTATGCCCAAAGGGCGATAAAGCTGTGCATACCCTTTGACCCAGCAATCCCACTTTTAGGTCTTTTGCCCAAAGAAATCATGGAAGGGGGAAAGGGACCCACATGTACAAAAATATTTATAGCTGCTCTTTACGTGGTAGCAAGGAATTGGAAGTTGAGGGGGTGCCCATCAATTGGGGAATGGCTGGACAAGTTGTGGTATATGAATACAATGGAATACTATTGTGCTGTAAGAAATGATGAGCAGGAAGAGTTCAGAGAAACCTGGAGGGTCTTACGTGAGCTGATGATGAGTGAGATGAGCAGAACCAGAAGAACATTGTACACAGTATCATCAACATTGAGTGTTGACCTACTGTGATGGACTATATTCTTCTCACCAATGCAATGGCACAGAAGAGTTCCAGGGAACTCATGATAGAAGAGGATCTCCAAATCCAAGAAAAAAAAAAAGAAAGAAAGAACTGTGGAGTATAGATGCTGATTGAACCATATTATTTCTTTTGTTTTGGGTGCTGTTGTGGTTTTTTTTCTATTTTGAGGTTTTGCATCACTGCTCTGATTCTTTCTCTTCTAACAGGATTAATGCAGAAATAGGATTAATGTTATTATGTGTATATATATGTGTGTGTATATATATATATATATCTATATGTATAGGTATAGAGATATATAGATATAACCTATATCAGATTACCTGCTGTCTAGGGGAGGGGGGAGGGAGGGGAGGGAGGGAGAAAAATCTGAAATTGTAAAGCATGTATAAACAAAAGTTGAGAACTATCTTTACATGTAACGGAAAAAATAAAATATCTCATAAGAAAATTAAAAAAAAAAATAATGAGCCCATGTCCTGCCACTTAAATAAAAGAACACAAGCACAAAAAAAAAACCAGCTCTTAGTTTTATTGATTAATTCTATAGTTTTTTTGCTTTCAATCTTATTAATTTCTCTTTTAATTTTCAGGATCTCTACTTTTGTGTCTAACTGGGGATTTCTAATTTGTTCTTTTTCTAGCTTTTTAAGTTGCATGCCCAACTCATTAATCTCCTCTTTCTCTTTTTTATTCATGTAAGCATTTAGAGCTATAAATTTTCCCCTAAGCACTGCTTTGGCTGCATCCCATAGATTTTGGTATGTTGTCTCATTATTGTCGTTCTCTTGGATATAGTTATTGATTGTTTCTATGATTTGTTGTTTGGCCCATTCATTCTTTAGAATGAAATTATTTAGTTTCCAATGGATTTTTATTCTACTTTTCCCTGACTCTTTATTACATGTAATTTTTATTGCATCATGATCTGAGAAGGATGCATTTACTATTTCTGCCTTTCTACATTTGACTATGATGTTTTTGTGCCCTAATACATGGTCAATTTTTGAAAACGTGCCATGTACTGCTGAGAAAAAGGTATATTCCTTTCTATCCCCATTCAATTTTCTCCAGACATCTATCATGTCTAAGTTTTCTAGTATTCTATTCACCTCTTTCACTTCTTTCTTATTTATTTTTTGGCTAGATTTATCTAATTCTGAGAGGGGGAGATTCAGATCCCCCACTAGTATAGTATTACTGTCTAATTCCTCTTGTAAATCATTTAACTTCTCCTCTAAGAACTTGGATGCTATACCACTTGGCACATACATATTCAATATTGATATTACTTCATTATCTATAGTACCTTTAAGCAAGATGTGATTTCCTTCCTTATCTCTTTTAATGAGATCTATTTTTGCCTGCCCTTTGTCTGAGATAAGGATTGCTACTCCTGCTTTTTTTACTTTAGCTGAAGCATAATATATTCTGCTCCAGCCTTTTACCTTTACTCTCTGTGTATCTCTCTGCTTCAGATGTGTTTCTTGTAAACAGCATATTGTCGGATTCTAGTTTTTAATCCACTCTGCAATTCACTTCCGTTTTATAGCAGAGTTCATCCCATTCACATTCACAGTTATTATTACTGACTGTCTATTCCCCTCCATTCTATTTACCCCCTTTGTACTTTTCCCCACTTCTTTCACCCTATTCTTCCTCACTGACATTTTACTTCTTACCCCTGCCTCCCCCAATCTGCCCTCCCTTTTTATCACCCCCTCTCTTTTCTTTACCCTTTTCTCCCTTGCTTTTGTCCTCCCTTCTATCAGTCCCCCCCTTTCCCTTCCTCTTTTGCTTCCCTAAAGAATGAGTTGTTTCTTTATCCCAATGAACGTATGTTATTCCCTCTTTGAATCAAATCTAATGAGAATAGGGTTGAAATACTGTTCACCCCTCCTTTCTTTCCCTCTATTGTAATAGGTTTTTTTTTTCACCTCTTCATATGATATAATTCATCCCCTTCCACCTCCCCTTTCCTCTCCTCCCCATAGACTCCCTTTTTAACCCCTTAATTTTTTTTTGTATCATCACATCAAAGACAATTTATATTTATATCCTCTGTGTAAAGTCCTTCTCTCTGCCCAAATACATTTACAGTTCTTAGGAGTTATGAGTATTATCTTCCCATGTAGGGATGTAAACAGTTTAACCTAATAGGGTAACCTTTTTTTTCTTTTTTTCCCCCTCTGTTTACCTTTTTAAACTTCTCTTCAGTCTTGTATGTTGAGATCGAATTTTCTATTCAGTTCTGTTCTTTTCACCAGGAAAGATTGAAAGTCCCCAATGTCATTAAATGTCTATCTTTTCCCCTGAAAGAAAATGCACATTTTTGCTGGGTAATGGATTCTTGGCTGCAATCCAAGCTCCTTTGCCTTCTGGAATATCATATCCCAAGCCTTGCGGTCATTTAATGTTGAAGCTGCCAGGTCCTGAGCAATCCTGACTGTGGCTCCATGATATTTAAATTGCTTCTTTCTGGCTGCTTGGAGTATTTTCTCCTTCACCTGATAATTCTGGAATTTGGCTACAATATTCCTTGGAGTTTTCCTTTTGGGGTCTGTTTCAGGAGGTGATCAGTGGATTCTTTCAATGATGATTTTATCCTCTGATTCTATGATATCAGGGCAGTTCTCCTTATTAATTTCCTGGAGTATGGTGTCTAGATTCTTTTTCTGGTCATGGCTTTCAGGCAGTCCAATGATTCTCAGATTGTCTCTCCTAGATCTGTTTTCCAGATTGGTTGTCTTTCCAATGAGGTATTTCACATTTTCTTCTATTTTTTCATTCTTTTGATTCTGCTTGACTGATTCCTGGTGTCTCATGGATTCCTTATCTTCCAACTGTCCAATTTTAATTTTTAAGGCATTGTTTTCTTCAGTAAGATTAGGCACCTTTTTTTCCATTTGGCCAAGTGAATTTTTTAAGGCATTGTTTTCTTCAATGAGCTTATGCACCTTTTTTCCATTTGGCCAACTGAATTTTTTAAGGCATTGTTTTCTTCAGTGAAATTATGCACTTTTTTTTCCCATTTGGTCAGATAAATTTTTTAAGGAATTGTTTTCTGCAGTCAATCTTTGTGCTTCCTTTTCCAAGCTGCTGATTCCTTTTTCATAGTTTTCTTGTTTTGCTTTCATTTCTCTCCCCATTTTTTCTTCTACCTCTCTCAATTGATTTTTAAAATCCTTTTTGAGCTCTTCCAGGAAGGCTTTTTGTTCCTGAGACCAATTCACCTTCCCTCGTGAGGCTTCACATGGAGGCAATTTGATGGTATTGTCCTCATCTGAGTTTGCATTGGCTTCTTCCCTATTGATACAGAAGCTCTCAATGGAGAGGGCTCTTTTTTCCTTCTTACTCATTATTGCAGCTTATTTATTTATTTTTTAAGTTGAGTTGAGGTCTGCTCTGGGGGCACCAGGGTCCCTGTTTTGGGGTTCTTGTGCAGGGGTATAGGTGCTGTGTGACCGGCTTTTTACTCTGAGGCCTTTATAGGGTGTGCAGTTCGCCCCCCTGCACTTCCTGTCTGCGTCTACTCAGCCAGGCGCCTGGTCCCAGTGTGCGATCCCGTCTCACCCGTTCGTGGCCCTCCCGGCCGGTGCAGGTTGGTTTTTCCACTGTCCTTCTTGGCCACCAGATTTTTGAACCAGGTTCCAGGGGCCTCAGTTGTTCGGCTGTGGCCCACAGCTCCTGCTGACTTGCCTGACCCCCTCTGTGCTGGGCTGCTGTCCTGTGCTGGGCCTCCCTTTTGCCCAAGTCAGACCGATCTTTTCTTGAAGTCTTCTAAATTATCTCTGGTTGGAAGACTGTGTCTCCCTGTCTCTTTGTAGGTTCTGTAGTTTCAGAATCTGTCCAGAGGCTTGATTTAATGTTCTTTTTGAGGGAACAGAAGGAGAGCTCAGGCAGCTTGCTGCTTCCTCTCCTCCATCTTGGCTCTGCCCCTCCCCGTTCTCCATTGAACATTTATTGGAAAAGATGACAAACCTAATTTCTTCCTGACTCTTTTTTAGTTGTCCTAGAAATTTTTATCAACAGGGGATTCATTTCTAAGTAATTTATATTTTCTTTTTTTTTTTTTTTTTGCTGGTCAGTGAGGGTTAAGTGACTTGCCCAGGGTCACACAGCTAGTAAGTATCAAGTGTCTGAGGCCGGATTTTAACTCAGGTCCTCCTGAATCCAGGGCCGGTGCTTTATCCACTGTGCCACCTAGCTGCCCCCGTAATTTATATTTTCAACTTTATCAAACACAGGTTTATTGAATTCCTTTGTTTCTGGCTCTCACTTTTCGAGTCTGTTCCATTAGTTTATCCTTTTTTATTTTTAATTAAAAAATTTTTTTTTGGTGAGGCAATTGAGGTTAAGTGACTTGCCCAGGGTCACACAGATGTTAAGTGTTTAGTGTCTGAGGCAAGATTTGAACTCAGGTCCTCCTGACTCCAGGGCCGGTGCTCAATCCACTGAGCCACCTAGCTGCCCCCAGTTCATCCTTTTTTAACGAGTATACCTATGATTTTGTCAGTGACATAACATTCAATTAGCTAATTTAAGTTTGGGAATATTGTCAGCATGGTCCAGCCATGAACAATGAATAATCCTCTAGGTTCTAGCTTCTTAAACTGTGGGTTGTGACCCCATATGGGGTTGCTTAACTGAATATGGCGTTTGCAAAAAAATCAGCAACAGTAAAAGGTTGTGTATACCTATTTTATATGCCCATATATACCTGGGATTGCATAAAAATTTCTTGGGTGAAAAGGGGTTGCAAAGGGCAAAAGTTTAAGAAGCCCTGCTTTAGGTATTAACATTGTTCTTTATTTCTTTAAGGGCAGCTTTGTAATTAGATTTATTAAGGGATTCTGTGGTCTTTGGCAGACTTATCCCCAAATATTTTATGCAACTTTTCATGATTAGGAATGGGATGAGGGCCTCTTCCACCCCTTCTAGCTCCCACTTTTGTGTTCTCTTCCCTCATAGAGGTAAGCTAATTGAGGGTAGGGAATGTCTTTCGTGCTTGTATTTCTAGGCCCAGTCCTTAGCACAGCACCTGGCACTTGGGAAGTGCTTGATAAATGTTTTACCCATTTCTCTTTCTATCTCTCTAGCCCTCTGTCCATCTCTCTCTCTGTCATCAATCACCTATCTATCAAATATCTGTTCTCTATGGACTCTTTAATTCAATGAAACTTGCCACCTCAATGTTCCACAGACTAGATACTTCATCTCCTGATTTGGCATTTTTGCTTCTGGTCCCCCATGCCTGGAATGGTCTCCCCCCTCATCTTCACCTTTGAGCTTTCCTGATTTCTTCCAGATCTCGGCTAAAAATGGCACTTTGCTGATCCCCCTAAGTGCTAGTGTCCTCTATTTATTATCTCTAATTTTAATATGTATAATATTGCCAAATATTATTTATGTATCACATAGAGTATATATAATAATGTCAAATATTATATATGGACACATACATAGTTTTAAATATGTTGTTCCTGACATTTGAATGAGAACAAAGATTCCCCCTACCCCTTTTTTTTGTTTTTGTTTCTACATGGCAATGAGGGTTAAGTGAGTTGCCCAGGGTCACACAGCTAGTAAGTGTCAAGTGTCTGAGATCAAATTTGAACTCAGGTACTCCTGAATCCAAGGCCAGTGCTTTATCCACTGAGCCACCTAGCTGGCCCCCAGAGATTCCCTTTTATCTTTCTCTGTACCCTCATCACTTATTCAGGTGATTAACAAATGCTTGCTGACTGTTGCTTATCAACCTATCTAGCTATCATCTCTATTGATAATCATATATCTAATGATCTGATCTCTTGCCCGCATATCTATAACTAGTATCTAAGCCTTGTCATAATCAAAACATATCTGTCACTCACTCCCTTTTCTCCACTTCATTTCAGACTTCCTCTAAGAAGTCTGATGTTGACCTATACTGCAATACAAATAAAGGAGATGACCTTGGAAAAGCGTTCTCCACACTCATCCAGTGTCAGCTGCAGGAAAGGCTTCTCCTGCTCAGTTGCATGAATGACATTATGGATTTTGCCAAATTCATTGTTCACCTGCATTGTTTCAGCCATTCTCATTGCTATCCCAGCAACATTTATGCCAGAAAAGAGTATTTTCCTCATATTGTTATTTATAGCCTATTGTTCAGACACTGGGTCAGTGGGTTTTATAACTAAAAAATTCATTTATGAAAACTTACTGATTTGCTCTTTAAAATTTTTTTATTGATATCTTTTGTTTCTTACATTATCATCATTTCCCCAAGTATCCTTCCCAGGGAGCTATCCCATATCACAAATAGTATATTTTAGAGAGAAAAAAAATTAACACACTTAATGGACACGTTGAAAAAAATCCAAAAACAGGCAATGTATAACAGCTATGGACCTCTTACCTGCACAAAGGGATAGGCTGGGGGTATTTCTCTCCTATCTCTTCAAGTCCTGCTTGAGTTTTATCATTTTGTTTTATTTTATTTTGATACCATTGGTGAATGTGTATATTATTTTCTTGCCTCTGCTTCCTCATGAAAGTGAAAAAGTTAAGTTTCTTGGCTTCCTCTTATAGTTGTTCTTAACTTCATAGTGATGCAATTTGTCCATCAACTAAGAACAACAGGAAAGAATTGTATTGCTTCTGGGACATTTTTTGGATACAACGAAACTTCCCAGTTTGCAATTTTACATCAAGCTCCCAAGAGATATGACTACATTTTGTTTGTTGAAATAGATACCAGTTACCTTTTCTAGGCACTTTTTTTTTTTTGCGGGGCAATGGGGGTTAAGTGACTTGCCCAGGGTCACACAGCTAGTAAGTGTCAAGTTTCTGAGGCCAGATTTGAACTCAGGTACTCCTGAATCCAGGGCTGGTGCTTTATCTACTACACCACCTAGCTGCCCCTCTCTAGGCACTTTTAATAACAGAAGGCAAGGTTTGATTCCTGTGGATGGAAAGACAGAGCTGACTTCATTGAACTATATAACAACCACCAGCCATAGTTGATAAAAGAACTAGGAATGAATGTGTCTAATATATTTTTTCAAGTAAAATAACACAAAGAGAAGATTTAATATTTTTTCTGCAAGAATTATCATTTCCCCAATATTGATATAAATTCGACATTAACTGAAGCTATTTCCTATTAGATGAAGGTCTTTCAAACACAGAATGAGACTTCAGTATCTTGTTTCCCTGGAGCAGTATGCTATTCCTTTATACTGAACTAACTTATCTCATGCATTGATAATATAAGCATGATATAAACAGTGGCATAGCACTGGCTATGTAAGTATGTATATTAATCTCTAGAGAAGAAACTAAGTTTCATTTCCTAAAATGTCACAAATCTTCAGATAGTAGTTACCAGACTCACTGAAGGAAAGACTTCATTGTTTTCCAAACAGTTTTTAAAAAATTCTGTGGTGTAGACACCATGAAGACTTTAGGCAAAGTATCTTTGTTCTTTGTCAAGGAATGTCCGAAATCACTGATCACAGTTTTTGATTCTGAGAGACTATATTGAGTTTTTTCATTGAGGGTCTTTAGGATTCTCCTATTGGCCATAATGTGATTTGAAGTAGAAGGATGGTTGATGAAGGTCCTCAAGAAATTAAATGAAAATTAAACGTTTTTATCAACAATCTCTCCATCAATTGAGGGTCACACACAAAGGGCACAACTAAATCAGATTGTATCTAGGTAGTTTATTTTATGCCAGGAAGCTCCCCGATTTGCAACTTTTCATGCACGTCCTGAGAGATATGACCCTGTCTTATAAGGTGAAATACCAGGTAAGCTCTTCTAGGCAGTTTTCTCAACAGAAGGCCAAGTTTAATTCATGTGGATTGGAAGAGGCAGCTGACTCCATCTAAATGCAACAACAACCAAGCTGGAGAAAAGGACAAGGAATAAGTACAATATATTTTATTAAAGGACTGGTTTAGGATACTGTGAAGCACACTGAGTTTTAGAAAATATTTGTTCTTTTTTCTAAAGGAGTTGTTTTCTTCCAATAGCAATGTCAATGTGCTGTCAACTGGAGGCCTCCAAATCCTATTAGATGAAGGTCTTTCAAAAATGGAGTGAGAAAGGGATGAAGCACCAGCCCTGGATTCAGGAGGACCTGAGTTTATATGTGGCCTCACATAACACTTGACATGTACTAGCTGTATGACCCTGGGCAAGTTACTTAACCTTCATTGCCCCGCAAAAAAAAAAAAAGTGGAATGAGAGTTATGTATCTTGTTTCCCTGGGACAGTATATCATTGCTAGTAACCTATCCCATAGATTGAGAACAATTTAAGCCCAACAGAAACAAAAACAATTGACTAATTGGTATTAGTCATTCTGGTTTGTATCTTGGTCTCTAGAGCATAAATTTAGTTTTATTTGTTGAAATGTCATGAATCCTCATATAGGCAAAAGACTCAAAAAAGGCAAGATTTCAATGTTTTCCACAGAAAGAGAACAATAATAATAACAAAATAGCTCTAAACCATGAGGAATATAGGGAAAGTCTTTTTGATGAGGTAAGACACAAATCATTCCTTATATTACTTGTTTCTAAAAGTTTTTATGGAACTTTATCTTCAGGGAGTCCCCATTTTTATAGAGTCCCCCTCGTTCATAATCCAGCCATGTTGGTCCCTGACCATCAATAGTGCAATCTTTTGTGACATCAAGTCCCACTACCTTGCTCCCTATAAACATGTCTCCTCCATCTTCAAAGTTCTCACCTGATTCTTCCATCTGTGCTATTTTCATCCTTTATCTAATCTACATTTCTGTCTAAACTCCTTGAAAAGGCCATCTAGAATTGGTGCCTCTACTTCTTCTCCTCTTTCTTTTTGTTTGTTTGTTTGTTTTTTGTGGGGCAATGGGGGTTAAGTGACTTGCTCAGGGTCACGCAGCTAGTAAGTGTCAAGTGTCTGAGGCTGGATTTGAACTCAGGTCCTCCTGAATCCAGGGCTGGTGCTTTATCCACTGCGCCACCTAGCCGCCCCCTCCTCTTTCTTTTTAACCCCTTTTAATTTGGCTTCTGACCTCATCATTCTACTGATGGTATTGTAGGGAATGGAGGAAGGGTGCTGAGTGAGCTCAGGGTCAGTGAGCATCTGTTCCTTGTTTTGTTTCCTCTTTTTTATTTATAATTTTATTTTCCCCCAATTACATATAAAAACAATTTAAATATACACTTTAAAAACTTTGTGTTTCAAATTCTCTTCCTTCCTTCCTCTCCACACCCCACTTTAAGAAGGCAAGCAATTAATAATTAATTAATAATACTTAATAATAAGTTATACATGTGTAGTCATGAAAAACATTTCCAAATTAGTCAGGTTGTAAAAGGAAACAGACAAAAAACTCAAGAAAAATAAAGTAAAACAATATGCTTCAATATGTATTCAGACACCATCAGTTTTTTCTCTAGGGATGGATCACATTTTTCATCATAAGTCCTTCAGAGTTGTGTTGGATCATTGTATTACTGAGAATAGCCAAGTCATTCACAGCTCATCATCTTACAATATTGCTGTTACTTTGTACACAGTCCATTTCACTTTGCATCAGCTCATGTAAGTTTTTCCAGGTTTCTTTCTGAGAGCATCCTGCTCATCATTTCTTATAGCACGATAGTGTTCCATCATAATCACCTATGATAATTTGTTCAGCCATTTCCCAATTGATGGGCATCCCTTCAATTTTGAATCCTTTGCCACCAGAAAAGAGCTGCCATAAATATTTTTTGTACATATAGGTCCTTTAACTTTTTGTTTTTTATCTCTTTTTGGATACTGACCTAGTAGTGGTATTGCTAGGTCAAAGAGTATGCCCTTTGACCATAGTTCCAAATTGCTCTATAGAATGTGTGAATCCGTTTACAACTCTCCCAATAATGCATTAATGTCTCATTTCCCCCATATCCTCTACAACATTTGTCATTTTCCTCTGCTGTCCTATTATCCTATCCATTAGGTATGAGTTGGTACTCCAGAATTGTTTTGACTTGCATATTTCTAATCAATAGGGAGTTAGAGCATTTTTTTCATATGGCTACAGATAGCTACAGATATTTCATCTGAAAACTGTTCATATCTTTTGATAATTTATCAATTTCAGAATGACTCTTTAATAATTTGACTCAGTTCTCTATATCTTTGAGAAATGAGGCCTTTATCAGGCAAACTTTCTTCAAACATTTTTTCACAGTTATTATTGCTAACTGTATTTCCCTCCATGCTATTCTCTCCCCACCCCATTTACTCTATTCTCTATCTCCTTTCACCCTGTCCCTCCTCAAAAGTGTTTTGCTTTCTGACTACCCCTTCCCCCAATCTGCCCTCCCTTCTATCACACCCTCCCTCCTTTATCCCCTTTCCCTCCTACTTTCCTGCAGGGTAAGATAGCTTTCTATACCCAATTGAGTGTGTATGTTTTTCCCTCTTTGAGCCAAATCTGATGAGTATAAGGTTCGCTCACTTCATTACTTCCCTCATCTTCCCCTCTACTGTATGAGCTTTTTAAGGTATTTGGAGGGGTCTTGAGAGCTCAGTCAAGTCACTGCCTTTCCTCCACCATCTTGGCCTCTTCCTTGGTTTTACGTTATTGGCATCCTTGACCATGGAAAGAGCTGAAGTTGCTTTCTCTCTAGTGCATAATTTCTGTTTTGGAGAGGTTTGAGAGGTCATGGGGTTTGTAGAAAAGTGTGGCCCACCATTTTGTTGCTTATCTGACCTGGAACTCTCTGTAAGCATTTTTAAACTTTACTTTGCAGTCTTTTAAAAAATTTTTGGTGAGGCAATTGGAGTTAAGTGACTTGCCCAGGGTCACACAGCTAGTAAGTGTCAAGTGTCTCAGGCCGGATTTGAACTCAGGTCCTCCTGAATCCAGGGCTGGTGCTCTATCCACTACACCACCTAGCTTCCCAGCATTTTTAAACTTTACATTGCATGAATAGTCAAAAAAAGCCACAGCCATCCAAAGGGTGCCCCTGCTCTGCTCTATTGTATATCTTAACAATCATTCATATTCTTCATATGTGAAATGATTAGACAAAGAATCTTGATGGAGCTTTAGGGGAAGAGAAACAAAAGTTATGACATTTTGGGAAATTCTTTTTCCATAGAAATAATTCTTTATATTGGTGTTCGATATTTTGATCATAAATCATCAACGTTCTTATCTCCCATCTCTGTGCCTTTGCACTGGCTATACCCCATGCCTGTCTCACTTCCACCTTTGAGAAGCCTTGGTTTTATTCAAGACTATCTCAAGTGCCACCTTTTACACGAAGCCTTTCCTGATGCCCTAATATGCTAGTGTCTTCTCTGCTCCCTAACAGCCTGTATTTATATATTTTCGCACACATTTTCCGTATACTTATCTCTGTAGACAGACATTGTCTCCCTTGATAGAATATGGGTTCCTTGAGGTTGGGGGTTCATTTTTTGTTCTTTGTATCTATCACCAGTACCTAGAACACACCTATTACATAGTATGTGCCTAACAAAAGATTTTTGATTGATTAATAATAGCAATAATAACAATTCATGTTTAGATAGGGCTTTGAAGTTTGCATAGCTCTTTTCTTGAAATAGTCATGCAGTGTAATACAAGTTTAATGAAGCCCACCTTCCCATAAGCCATTTGAAATCACCAGTAACTCCAGGACTTCTGGTATGTAAATAAGTTGTGGAGATCCACAGGACCCCTTCTATATACTGCTCATTGTTAAATCTGAAATGACAGGCAAATGAAATGATAGGACCTGGATTTTACCAAAGAGTGACAACATTAGTCCCAAATTACATCAATCCTACAAGAAAAGATGGCTTTTTAAATGATTGATTAATCACAGAATTTAGAGGGAGATGAAAGAGCCCAATTAGGTCATCTAAGTTTTCTAGCTTTCCTTTTACAATTATTCTCCACAATTTATTATTAGAAGTGTTTGACCCATTTATTTCATTTAACATCGTTCAAATGCCTCACCTTCATTACTTCCTTTGGGAGACTAGGTCTTTTTTAAAAATATCCTAACTGGGGCAGCTAGGTGGCGCGGTGGATGGAGCACTGGCCCTGGAGTCAGGAGTACCTGAGTTCAAATCCGGCCTCAGACACTTAACACTTACTAGCTGTGTGACCCTGGGCAAGTCACTTAACCCCAATTGCCTTACTTAAAAAAAAGAAACAAAAACAAAAAAACAAAAAAAAATATCCTAACCACTAACAAAGATTTTGGATCTTCAGCTTAAATTTCTTTTTGCTCAGTGTCATTCCATCACTTTATTTTCCACTTCATAGTATTCCACCATACCAGGGCAATGAGTGTAATCAAGAGACTTTTGGAATAAAATGTCATCCATATGGCAACTTTTTATAGGATTATGGAGTTATGTGACATCTTTTTAATTTCTATAATTTTAAAATGACTTCATGAAATCTTCTCTGATTCTACTCAGATCCTTTTTCTGATCTCAAAGTATTTTGTGCTCTTCTCATGCACTTCATATATTCTAATTTTCATTTTATCTAATGCCATTCATGTCTGGTCACCCCTAGTTCAAGTTTCTCAAGGAAAGGCACCATGACCTAATCTTTTATATCTCTTCTAGCTCCTAGCAAGGTAATTTTCATGAAGGAGATTCATGTTGTGTTAAAAAAAAATGACCTACTCAAAAATCTGGAATGGCTTCCATCTGGATCTACAGTCTAAAGTCCTGAGACCTATCTACCTTTCTAGAATGATCTCCTACTAGCGTATTACTATATCCCCACCATTCCAGCCAAACCAATTTCTACTTTCCCCTGAACATATTCACACATGGCTACTTCTATATATTTGCTCAAATTATTTTTTCTCCTAGAATACCCACTTTTCTGCCTGTTCAAATTCTATTCTTCCATCCTTCAAAGGTTCTACTCAAATCATATCTCATCTTATCTTGTGAACTTTTCTTTCCTCTAGGACTTTTTCATAGCATTTCCACCTTGCTTCTCTACTCCTACACTGATGGAATTATCATATGAAGGCGATACACTAATATACTTTTTGGGGTACTCTCTCAAGTTGAACTCACACTTATAATTTTGATTCCCTAAGGTGACCATTGCTTTGAATTCTGGGTGGGGGGAAATACATCAAAGTCTTAATGTTACTTTCCATCATCTAATAAACTTAGCTATTAGCAAAGGTATTATGAAGATGACCTAGAAAGAACAGCTGCTTTCGAAACATTCCCCCCGCCTTTAAAACAAAACAAAACAGGAGTGTGCTCTCCCATAAATCTGCACAGTGTCCATGAGAAGAATGGGCTCATGATTCAAGTAAAATGGTAGCAAGGCACATGTGCTAAATACAAACATGGCAAATAATAACTCATAGGGCTTAAAAGTCTTTTCTCTCTTCAAAGAAGACTCACATTGCACTTAGCCATTTTGTATCTAATACACTTCTCTATTGTGAGGAGTCCTGCTCCCTGAAGTCACCTCCTTCCTTGGATGACTATCTTTCCATATCCATCTGTCTACAGTGTATGTCTCTGATCCAGATGCAGAGACTGACTCTGCAAGCAGCCATGCTAAGGCACACTGCTGCTACCTTCTTGTAGGCTTTCCAGGAGAGTTAGATCTTTGAGAACTTACAGGGTGACTAAGACACTTCCACTGCATGATACTCAATCTCCTAAAATCAGAAAATAATGAACACAAAGAGCCATAAGCTCTTCTGGATCAGTAGTCAATTAGAGGATTTTTATCATCACATTATTACACAGGGCAAGCCCTTGTGTATAGACAGAAGTAGTCTCCCCCTAAGCTTTTTTGTTTTTGTTTTTTTTTGTTGGGGGCAATGAGGGTTAAGTGACTTGCCCAGGGTCACACAGCTAGTAAGTGTCTTTATTCGTGGCCCAGCACAGCCCCCTGAAATCTATCTATAGCTGGAGAAAACTCTCAGCCCGTATTTTTGTGTGTTTTTCTGCCCCAAGGGTTCTTTTATTGATATTTTTGGGATTATTGTATCAGGAACCCTGTGAGCTTAATGTCTTTCCTCCACCATCTTGGCTCTGCCCCCAGCTACTAAGTGTCAAGTGTCTGAGGCTGGATTTGAACTCAGGTCCTCCTGAATCCAGGGCTGGTGCTTTATCCACTTTGCCACCTAGTTGCCCCTCCCCTAAGCTTTTACGTGGTCAATTGGAAAAAAGCAGAGGATATTTTTGAATCTTCTGTCTAACCCACCAGGAAGAACAACTTTTAGCATTGTTCCATTCTCTTGTTGCATACATTATAAGGTTTAATGTAGGTGTCTTACTCCTGCACTAAGTTGTAAGGGCAAAATCTAGTTTCCAAACTTTGCTACCTTCATCAACATCTAGCAGAAATCCTTGAACACAGCAGGCACTTGAAAACAAGTTGAAATGGATTTCCTGATTTCTCTAGCTGGTGGTCATTCTTCTCCTCTCTGAAATATAGTGCTGAGAATCTGTACTGTCTTGTTCTGTTATATAGTTGCTCATTATTTCTTGGGATCTCTCCATGGTACCCTTTGGTATGTTTGTGGTGGAAGAGCCCATTGGACAATTCAGGGCAACGCTAGAACTAACAAAGACCAGTAAACTTTGGCTCCAGGCAGTAGAACTGGCTACAATTGGACACAAATTCATACATTCATGGCTAAGTAAAGTTTGGTATTTGGATACTATTCTGTTAATATAAAGGAAGATTAGAGTAGATGTGGGATGGACACCACAAACAAAGAGGATGAGAAGCAGCCAGAGTTTGGACAATATATGTTGAAGTCATATAGGACAACATTCTGATCAACCTAGTGGTGGGACTGGTTCTGCAGAGATGCTATTACTGCTCTGTACTTCCATGGCCATGTTGTGGCTTTGCTCTCCTCACCTTCAAATTTCCATCTGTTGAAATTGCTCCTTTCCTTCAAGTTCCAACCCATATACCTTCTTCTTCATTAAACTTTTCCTGATGTCCCCAAAATGAGATTCATCTTCCTAATCCAATTTTCAATAGTATTTTAATTGCTCTTTTTGCATTGAGTTCATTCTCCTTCATATTACTATTTGTACTATTATTATTATTATTATTATTATTATTAATTATCTTCCTCCCTGTTAGGTTGTAAACTGTTTGACAGCAGAACATATACCATGTTTATCTTTGTATCACCAGTTTTCAACTTCCTTGCACATAATAGGTACTTTATAACAAGTATTTGCAAAATTGAATTGCTTTTTTATATCATCGAACTTGTCTCTGTGCGTGCGTGTGTGTGTGTGTGTGTGTGTGTGTGTGTATGTGTGTGTGTGTGAAATGACTGGGCACTGGGAGTGTGAGGTTTCATCTCATTGTTTACCTTGCTATCTAGTTTTATTAGACACCTGCTAGCAATTACATGTCTGACATATTGTTTTATCTATTAATGAATACACAGGATGGGGTAACAAGGTGGAGGTTTTCAATAGATATTCAACCAAATGATGCCTTAATCTTGGGTATCAAGGCGATGTTTCAAGTTCTCAATTGCTCCTCTTTTCTCCATTGAGTTTCCATGGCTACATCTTCCCCATATGAAAGTGTTGGTAGCTGCTTTGTCAGGTATCCCATTATTTCTGGTTTATTAAAGATTTTTGCAATACAAATCTAGTGCAAGAAGGATCCCTCAGGCCAAGTTTGCTCTTTTGACCACTCTATTTCGACAGGCTCACTTGATAGAAATGTAAAGTGAAATTTTCTTTCAGCTCCTATCAGGACCTTGGCAGCTAGTCCCATTATGATGAAGATATACCCAGAATTTTAACTGGCAGCACTAGAGGGGGGTGGCAGAGCTGGTGATATTTGTTTTCTATTCCTGAATCTGTGGACAAATGATTAGTTTTACTTTATGGGAGAGAAAGGGCAGCTGGGTGGATAGAGTGTCAAGCTTGGAGTCAGGAAGATGTCTTCCCAAGTTCAAATCTGGCCTCAGACACTTCCTAGCTGTGTAACCCTGGGCAAGCTGCTTAACCTTGTTTGCCTCAGGTTCCTTATCTGTAAAATGAGCTGGAGAAGTATCTTTGCCAAGAAAACCCAAATGGGATCATGAAGAGTTGGAAACAACTGAACAGCATCAAATCATCAAACATCAAAAAGAAAACAAATATACTGATTATCATACAACTGTCAAATAAAAGAGTAAAGACTTTAACAAAGACTTCCCTACCTCAATATTCTTTCCATTGACTCACAATGTTTCTCTTCCACCAGAGGTAGAACACAGTTGGGCTCATATCAAGTGAAGACCTCTACTGTCCATATAATCAATTTGTGGCTGGTGACAATGAGAGATGTGTGGCAGTGAGACCTTGAGAAATGGATTGATAAGATATGAAGCCAAGGGTATCAGTATCATCCTTAGTAATACTGATGCTATGCAAGAAGTGACATCCATAGACAGCAGAAAAAGGCAGTCTCTGGGAACCTGAATGAAGAAGAGAAAGGAATTAAGGCCTAGGACCCTTCTGAAGAAGCCCCTGAGTTCAAACCATGGGTACTAATGAAGGAGCCCACATTGAGGTTTCAGAATTCTCCTGTTTTTGTTAACAGTCGTACCTTCTGTCTCTGGGACTTCAGCATAGCACTATACTTCTTTATTTGCTCCCTTTCTACCTTTTAGCCCCTCACCAGATGGATCCATTTCCTTATACATCTTTCTAAGTAGATTAAAAAATCATTGAGTGCAGGGAAAATCTTTTTTTTTTGTATTCTAGAATAGTGTCATATAAAGTTTATATTCAGGAAATATTGGTTAATTATTTGGTTAATTACCTTGTAGTTGTAAAATGCTTTCCAAAGTTCTAAAACCCCTTCAATAGAGAATCCTTTTCCATTTGATACTAAGAAGCTTGGAAAGCCTACTTCTGGATCCTTTATAACTCACTTGGTATGAATAATCAGTGGATCTTCCAAAACGATTATATCTATTGTTGCTTCTATATGCATCACAGATATCATGTTGGAGCAGAACCTTTGGGATCATAATTTTGCTCTACGGAATCAAATACTCTTTTTATAGTCAATTGGGAAAACCTAATTATTACTTTCTTACACTTTCCTTATGGATACCTCAATACATGTATATATTAGTTTCATTAAAATTTTGCAGAGGGGGCAGCTAAGTTGTGCAGTAGATAAAGCACTGGTCCTGGATTCAGGAGGACCTGAGTTCAAATCTGACCTCAGACACTTGACACTTACTAGCTATGTGACCCTGGGCAACTCACGTAACCCTCATTGCCCCACCAAAAAAAAATTTTCAGAGATAGGAAAAGAAGCATGAGTTGGTAATATTTGTATTTTTTTTAACAATGAGTTCGCTCATTATTTATTTATTTCTCTATCTATTTATTTATTTATTTGCAGGGCAATGGGGGTTAAGTGACTTGCCCAGGGTCACACAGCTAGTAAGTGTCAAGTGTCCGAGGCCGCATTTGAACTCAGGTACTCCTGAATCCAGGGCTGGTGCTCTATCCACTGTGCCACCTAGCTGCCCCAATATTTGTATTTTTGATTGTCTCTTTCATATAATAACATCTATGTTTTTTTTCTTGTCTGGTGTCCTCTCCTCTTTTGACCATCTTGTGAACTGGTCCCTTAGTGTTTTCCAAATTGTGGCCCTTCCACAGAAAGCATCTCAACGTATACTTGATCTTGTCTATCTGCTCTTTCTATCCTCATCTCTTTGGTGTCATTTCTACTTCCTCCTGAATCATATCAGAGACTGATTTTAGAGCACAAATGTCATAGTTCCAGACTAAATGAAGGAGAAATGGATTTTTGTAGAAATCTTCACAGATCTTTCACATTTTCAAATAGTTGAATTTGACATTCCTAGCTACTACCTTTCCATTTCTTCATACTTTCTCATTCCATGGCTTCAAAGACATCATAATCTTCTGGTTTTATTCCTAGACTTCTAACCACTATAAACTCTTTCTCCTTCACTGGCAAAAGTGGGTGATGCCTATTGGAACCAAAACCTGGCTTACATTCATTGAAAATTGTTCTTGCCTCTTGAGCTCTTAAGAATAGGCTTTTAGTAGATACCTATTCCCTTAACTTATTCTAGAATTTTCAAAAATCATTAAATATCTTGAGGTGCACTAGTGGTAAAATTAGGCTTATTGTGGTTCAACTCTCTTGGATGTGGGATAGAATTTAACGTCAAATTGATTGTGAGTCGTCCCAAAAGAATTACAAGACTCAGTTTCCCAAGTTTTATTGCAATACTGTGGGTGACCACAGGGAGAGAACCAGAATATTGGAAAGATATCTCTCGAATAGTGAAAGAAAAGACAGTTATATTTATAGTATGGATAAATTGATTATCAGTCTCATTATAATAATCTCTACCTTGGGGAGGTACAAGGGAGGGCTTGTCCTACTCATTATAATATTCTCTACCTAGGGGTGTTACAAGGGAGGGCTTATCCTAATTTGGAGTTCCTGGGGTCCTAAGCCAACCCCTGGGGCGGGTACCTTTTTCAGTGGAGGTGTGTTTTGGGAGTTTACACGTCATAAGGTGAATCTGGGGACAAATTTGGCCTTTTCTGTGCATGTCTCTTTCTGATTCCCATGGCTAGTTTCAAAATATAATCATTTTTCTTTAGAATTTCTATAGTCTTGTCAGGTCTCCGTGGCCTAGCTCCCTCTGTTCCTGTTATGGGTACTGATCACTGTGGGTACAATAACCTGGTAAGTTATCCATTAACTGGAATCTGACTCCCTTTTAGAGCTAATATCTGAATTAGTGCTTGGGTCTTAGGTTTTTCTATTCATGCTTTTTTGCCTCCTATATCATCTTGATAATGAAAAAGAAATCAGTAATCCAGAATTACATGCAAAGGATATTGTTTGATCTTTTTTAAAAAATAAAAGTATTTTATTATTTTCCAGTTACATGTAGAAATAGTTTTCAAGATTTGTTTATATAAGATTTCAAATTTCTGTGGTTAAAGCACCGGCCCTGGATTCAGGAGTACCTGAGTTCAAATCTGGCCTCAGACACTTAACACTTACTAGCTGTGTGACCCTGGGCAAGTCACTTAACCCCAATTGCCCCGCAAAAAAAAAAAATAAAGATTTCAAATTTCAAATTTTTCTCCCTCCGTACCCTACCTCCCCCCTCCCCTAGACAGCAGGCAATCTGATATAGGTTAAATATACATAATAACATATTTCTGCATTAGTCATGTTATATGAGAAGGATCAGAGCACAAAGGAAAAACCTGAAATCAGAAAACCAACCACATCAAAAACAAAAGAAATAGTATGGTCCAATCAGCATCTATATCCCACAGTTCCTTTATTTCCCCCCTGGATTTGGAGAGCCTTTTCCATCGTGAGTCCTTTGGAACATTCTTGTTCCATTGGATGGGTGAGAAGAATCTAATCTATCACAGTTGGTCGACACATAGTGTTGATGATACTGTGTATAATGTTCTTCTGGTTCTGCTCATCTTACTCATCATCAGTTCATGCAAGTCCTTCCAGGTTTCTCTGGACTCCACCTACTCATTGTGTCTTACACCACAGTAGAATTCCATTACATTCATATACCACAACTTGTTCAGCCATTCCCCAATTGATGGACATCCCCTCAATTTCCAATTCCTTGCCACCACAAAAAGAGCAGCTATAAATATTTTTGTACATGTGGGTCCTTTCCCCTTTTTTATGATATCTTTGGGAAAAAAGACCCAAGAGTAGTATTGCAGGGTCAAAGGGTATGCACAGCTTTATAGCTCTTTGGGCATAATTCCAAATTGCTCTCCAGAATGGTTGGATCAGTTCACAGCTCCACCAACAATGCATTAGCGTTCCAATTTTTCCACAGCTTCTCCAACATTTATTATTTTCCTTTTTTGTCATTTTAGCCAATTTGATTGTTGTCAGGTGGTTCCTTACAGTTGTTTTAATTTGCATCTCTCTAATCAATAGTGATTTAGAACATTTTTTCATAGGGTAAAAGATAGCTTTAGTTTCTTCATCAGAAAACTTCCTGTTTATATCCTTTGATCATTTCTCAATTGGGGAATGACTTGGATTCATATAAATTTGATCTAGTTCCCTATATATTTTAGAAATAAGGCCTTTATCAGAAGTACTGGCCAAAAGATTGTTTCCCAACTTTCTGTATCCCTTCTAATTTTGGATGCATTGCTTCTGTTTGTACAAAACCTTTTTAATTTAATGTAATCAAAGTCATCTATTTTGCATTTCATAATATTCTCTATCTCTTGTTTGGTCATAAACTGCTCTCCTTTCCAAAGATCTGAAAGGTAGACTATTCCTTTTTCTCCCGATTTACCTATAGTATCACCTCTTATGTCTAAATCATGTACCCATTTTGACCTTATTTTAGTATAAGGTGTCAAATGTTGGTCTATGCCTAATTTCTGCCATACTATCTTTCAGTTTTCCCAGCAGTTTTTGTCAAATAATGAATTCCTATCCCAGAAGCTGGGGTCTTTGGGTTTATCAAACAGTACATTACTAATGTCATTTACTACTGTGTCTCCTGTGCCTAGCCTATTCCATTGGTCCTCCACTCTATTTCTTAGCCAGTACCAGATTTGATGACTGCCGCTTTGTAGTAGAGCTCCAGATCTGGTACAGCTAACCCACCTTCCTGTGCATTTTTTTTTCATTATTTACCTGGATATCCTTGACTTTTTGCTTTTCCAGATGAATTTTGTTTTTATTTTTCTAGCTCTATAAAATAATTTTTAGGTAGTCTGATTGGTATGGCACTGAATCAGTACATTAATTTAGGTAGAATTGTCATTTTTATTATATTAGCTTGGCCTATCCATGAGCAATTGATATCTTTCCAATTTTTTAGATATGATTTGATTTGTTTGAAAAGTGTTTGGTAATTGTGTTCATAGAGTTCCTGGGTTTGTCTTGGCAAGTAGACTGCCCAGTATTTTCTATTATCTACTGTTCCTTTAAATGGAATTTCTCTTTCTATCTCTTGCTGCTGGACTTTGTTGGTCATGTATAGAAATGCTGATGATTTATGTGGATTTATTTTATATCCTGCTACTTTGCTAAAGTTGTTCATTGTTTCCAGTAATTTTTGAGTTGATTCTCTAGGATTCTCTAAGTATACCATCATATCATCTGCAAAGAGTGATAGTTTTGTTTCCTCCTTGCCTATTCTAATTCCTGTAATTCCTTTCTCTTCTCTGATTGCTAAAGCTAACATTTCTAGGACAATATTAAATAATAGAGGTGATAATGGACATCCCTGTTTCACCCCTGATTTTATTGGGAAGGCCTCTAACTTATCTCCATTACATATAATACTTGCTGATGGTTTTAGGTAGATACTGCTTATTATTTTAAGGAAAGCTCCACCTATTCCTAAGCTCTCTAGTGTTTTTATTAGGGATGGGTGTTGTATTTTGTCAAAAGCTTTCTCTGCATCTATTGAGATAATCATATGATATTGGTTAGTTTTCTTATTGATGTGGTTGATTATGTTCATAGTTTTCCTAATGTTGAACCAGCCCTGCATTCCTGGTATAAATCTTACCTGGTCATAGTGTATTATCCTGGTGGTCACTTGCTGTAATCTCCTTGCTAATATCTTATTTAAGATTTTAGCATCAATATTCATTAGGGAAATTGGTCTATAATTTTCTTTCTCTGTTTTTGCTCTGCCTGGTTTTGGTATCACCACCATATTTATGTCATAAAACGAATTTGGTAGAACTCCTTCTTCACCTATTTTTCCAAATAATTTGAACAATATTGGAATTAATTGTTCTTTAAATGTTTGGTAGAATTCACCTGTAAACCCATCTGGCCCTGGGGATTATTTCTTAGGGAGTTCAGTAATGCCTTGTTCAATTTCTTTTTCTAATATGGGCTTATTTAAGGAAGTTATTTCCTCCTCAGTCAACCTGGGCAGTTTGTATTTTTGTAAATATTTATCCATTTCATTTAGATTGTTAAATTTATTGGCATACAGTTGGGCAAAATAGTTCCTAACTATTGCTTTAATTTCACTTCATTGGTGGTAAGATCACCCTTTTCATTTTTGATACTGGTAATTTGGTTTTCTTCTTTTAAATCAAATTAACCAGTGGTTTATCTATTTTATTGTTTTTTCCCCATAAAACCAGCTCTTAGTTTTATTGATTAATTCTATAGTTTTCTTGCTTTCAATTTTATTAATTTCTCCTTTAATTTTCAGGATTTCTAATTTAGTATTTAATTGGGGATTTCTAATTTGTTCTTTTTCTAGCTCTTTCTCTTTTTTATTCATGTAAGCAGTTAGAGCTATAAAATGTCCCCTAAGCACTGCTTTGGCTGCATCCCATAGATTTTGGTATGTTGTCTCATTATTGTCATTCTCTTGGATGAAGTTATTGATTGTTTCTATGATTTGTTGTTTGACCCACTCATTCTTTAGAATGAAATTATTTAGTTTCCAATTGATTTTCCATCTACCTTTCCATGTCTCTTTATTACATGTAATTTTTATTGCATCATGATCTGAGAAGGATGCATTTACTATTTCTGCCTTTCTACATTTGACTATGATGTTTTTGTGCCCTAATACATGGTCAATTTTTGAAAACGTGCCATGTACTGCTGAGAAAAAGGTATATTCCTTTCTATCCCCATTCAGTTTTCTCCAGACATCTATCATGTCTAAGTTTTCTAGTATTCTATTCACCTCTTTCACTTCTTCCTCATTTATTTTTTGGCTAGATTTATCTAATTCTGAGAGGGGAAGATTCAGATCCCCCACTAGTATAGTGTTACTGTCTATTTCCTCTTGTAACTCATTTACCTTCTCCTCTAAGAATTTGGATGAAATACCACTTGGTGCATACATGTTTAATATTGATTATCTATAGTACCTTTTAGCAAGATGTAGTTTCCTTCCTTATCTCTTTTAATGAGATCTATTTTTGCCTTTGCTTTGTCTGAGATAAGGATTGCTACCCCTGCTTTTTTGACTTTAGCTGAAGCATAATATATTCTGCTCCAGCCTTTTACCTTTACTCTGTGTGTATCTCTCTGCTTCAAATGTGTTTCTTGTAAACGGCATATTGTAGGATTCTGGTTTTTAATCCACTCTGCAATTCGCTTCCGTTTTATGGGAGAGTTCATCCCATTCACATTCACAGTTAAAATTATTAACTGTTTATTTCCCTCTATCTTCTTTTCCCCTTTGTATTCTTTTTCCCCCTTCTTTCCCCCATTTCACTTGACCAGTGTTTTGCTTCTGAGCACTGCCTCCCTCAATCTGTCCTCCCTTTTATCAGCTGCCCTTCTTTTTCCTTGCCCCGTTTCCCCGACTTGTGCCCTCCCTTCTATCAATACCACCCTTTCCCCCCTTCCCCCTTTGTTTCCTTAAAGAGTAAGCTACGTTTCTTTATACAAATGGGAGTGTATTTTATTCCGTCCCTGAACCAAGTCTGATGAGAGTAAGGTTGCAAAAATGCCCACCCCTCCCTTCTTTCCCTCTGTTGTAATGGGTTCTTTTTGTGCCTCTTCCTTTGATATAATTAACCCCATTCCACCTCCCCCTTCCTCTCCTCCCCTGTAGTCTTCTTTTCTTCTGCCCCTTAAGTTTCTTTATATCATCGCATCAAAGTTGATTTAATAACAATACCTTTACAGAGATACAGATCTCAAGAGTCAAAAGTATTATCTTCCCTCATATGGACTCAATCAGTTAAACATCATTGAACAACCCTTTTCTCCCCCTTGTTTACCTCTTTCTATTTCTCTAGAGTCTTGTATTTGGAGATCAAATTTTCTGTTCAGTTCTGGTCTTTTTCTCAGGAAGCCTTGGAAATCTCGTAGTTTATTGAATGTCCATCTTTTCCTCTGAAAGAGAATGTTCAATTTTGCTGGGTAGTTGATCCTGGGTTCTAATCCAAGCTCCTTTGCCTTCCTGTATATCATATTCCAAGCCCTGGGATCCTTTAATGTTGAAGATGCTAGGTCCTGTGCAATCCTGACTGTGGCTCCATGGTATTTAAATGGTTTCTTTCTGGCTGCTTGGACTATTTTCTCCTTCACCTGATAATTCTGGAGTTTGGCTACTATATTCTTTGAAGTGTTCCTTTTGGGGTCTCTTTCAGGAGGTGTTCGGTGGATTCTTTCAGTGATGATTTTATCCTCTGATTCTACAATTTCAGGGCAGTTCTCCATAATTATTTCCTGGAATATGCTGTCTCGAGTCTTTTCTTGCTCATGGCTTTCAGGTAGTCCAATAATTCTCAGATTCTCTCTCCTGGACCTATTTTCCAGGTCAGTTGTTTTTCCAATGAGGTATTTCACATTTTCTTCTATTTTTTCAGTCTTTTGATTCTGCTTGTCAGATTCTTGTTGTCTCATGGAGTTATCTGCTTCCATCTGCTCAATTTTAATTTTTAAGGCCTTATTTTCCACAATAAGCTTTTGCACTTCTTTTTCTGTTTGGCTAATTTTTTCTTTCATTTGGCCAATTGTATTTTTTAAGGAATTGTTTTCCTCAGTCATTTTTTTGTGCTTCTTTTTGCATTGTAACTCTCATTTCTCTTATTTCTTTTTCCATTTTTTCTTCTACCTCTTTTATTTGGTTTTTAAAAGCCTTTTTGAGCTCTTCAAAGATGGATTTTTGGTCTTGAGACAAGATCATCTTCCCTCTTGAGTCTTCACTTGTGGGCGTTTTGACTAGCTCATCTGTGTTTGAGTTTTGGTCTTTCCTTTCACCATAGAAGTTGTCAATGGTAAGGTTCCTTTTTTTCTTGCTCATGTTGTAGGCTATTTTTAAAATTATCAAGTTGAAGTCTGCTCCTGGGGCACAGGGTTCATGGTTGCAAGCTTCTTACTGCTCTCAGTTGCCCCACTCTCAGCTGCTCCAGTCTCAGCTGTGTCAAGTTACAACAGTGTTGAGTTGCCCCTGAGTGGAGCTTTGCTGAGGTGATCTACCAGCTGAGAGGAGTGGTGCTAAGTCACACAGAACCGAGCTTTACTGAGGTGAGCTGCCCTCCTCTTTTACCCCAGGTGAGACAGACCTTTTCTGAAGTCTTCTAAATATTCTCTTGTAGCAGGATTTTGTCTCTTTTTGTAGGTTCTGTAGCTCCAGAATCTGTTTAGAGGCTTGGTTTAATGTTGTTTTTGAGGGAAATACGGGAAAGCTTAGGAACGTTCCTAGCTTCTCTCTGCCATCTTGGTTCTGCCCCCAGAAGTCCATATTGTTTGATCTTAAGAGAAAACCAGGATCTAATAGTTTCTAAAATGTTTTTCTTCTATATCCACAGATGTTAACCACGCCACCTGTAGTGTGTCATATGTTTTAGTGAAAGTCAAAAGATCACAGGATTTCTAGATAGAGGGGATCTTACACATCATCTGACCCACCTCCCTTATTTTAAAGATGAACAAACTGAGGCCAAGAAAAATGAAATGATTTGCTCAGCCTAAGCAGTTAGCACAGCAGATAGAGGGTTGGGCCTGTGGTCAGGAAGTCTCATCTTTGTGAGTCCAAATCTGGCCTCAGACACTTAGCTATATGACCCTGGACAAGTCACTTAACTCTGTTTGCCTCACTTTCCTCATTTGTAAAATGAGCTGGAGAAGGAAACGGCAAGCTGGATTCCAGGATCTTTGCCAAGAAAACCCCAAATGGAGTCACAATGAGTCAGACACAACTGAAAACAACTGAACTGAAAGGACATATAAGGTAATAAATCATAGAGAAAGGGTTTGTACCCAGCTTTCTGTTTCCAAATCCAGTTCTCTTTCTATTATACCACATTGGTCAATGAAAATGAAGCTTTTGACAATTTGTCTCTCATTTCAAGCTATAATAGGATGTAAATTTAGCAATATCTTTTTTTTTGGCAGGGCATTGGGGGTTAAGTGACTTGCCCAGGGTCACACAGCTAGTAAGTGCCAAGTGTCTGAGGCCAGATTTGAACTCAGGTACTCCTGAATCCAGAGCTGGTGCTTTATCCACTGCACCACCTAGCTGCCCCACCAATATCTTTTTTGAAAGCAATTTTTATGACAAAAATTTAGCTTAAAGCATGTAAAACAAAAGTACACCCACCATGTCAAAGCCTAACTGAAAAGCACCACTCCTAAGAACAGCTATTTTCAAATGAATGCTAACTCTATGCAGGATGTATGCCAAGATAGAACTTACAAAGGGAAATAAATATGTGGGACAGTTCTCTGAGTATATTCATATATATTCATAACTGTCCTCAAGACTACAGTTTAGCCTACATAAAGTAAGGAACATTGACTAAGAGAAACAAGGTTAAATGGGTACAAGGGGTATCATTAAGGTGTCAAAAAGTATCCAGCAGTGGGGCAGCTAGGTGGCGCAGTGGATAGAGCACCGGCCCTGGAGTCAGGAGTACCTGAGTTCAAATCTGGCCTCAGATATTTGACACTTACAAGCTGTGTGACCCTGGGCAAGTCACTTAACCCCAATTGCCTCACCAAAAAAACCCCCCAAAACCAAAAAGTATCCAGCAGCAACAGTCCATGCTCAGATAAGACCCTCTGGCCCTTACCTAGTGTGTCCTTGTTCAAAACCACCTGTAGCAGGAACCTCAAGAAACAGTACAATCACTATAGTGATAAAAGCACCATAAAAGAAATTGTTAAACTATAACATATATGTATATTTAAGGTGACACGACACAGAACCTTTAAGATCCTGCTTTTTGTTTCTGTCAAACGATCCTTTGTAGTAATGTATGACTATTAAAAATATATAGTTTTGGTAATCTATCCTTCTCTTTGAAGTTAGAACTATACCTTAATAAATTTGTACAATTTTTTAAGGGAAAGACACCTTTCTAAATGTATGAAAATTCCAAATATAAGAGAGGGGTCAAATATTATTAATAACTAAAAAAACCTGATCATTCCTTAAAATTATGATTCGAGTTACATTGTTGTCTTCAAAACCTCCATGAGTGTCTATGTTCCTGCCACCCAGTGGAGGCAGGAACAAGATCACAAGATCACATTTCAGAGTTGGAAAGAACCTTCAAGGGCCATCTAGTTTAGCTGTTTTGGGCCCCTGGGTACCTCAGAAGTTTTCTGGGGTAAATCAAAAGAACCTTCTCCTTTAGAAACTAAACCAAAGGAAAGACACACCTAACCAGTCTCCCCCACCCCTCAAAGAAATAAGATTAGGTGTGGCTGCTGCCTTTGTGGCTTGAGGGGGAGAGAGATGGCTTGAGAGATCCAGAGCTGCCCCTCACCCAACTTCCCCCAGCTACCATCAGTGGGGGATGGTCCTCCCCAATAAGGGGAGCATGACATTATATGTATGAAAGAAAATTGGGCAATAGATTTTTTTTTTTTAGTGAGGCAATTGGGGTTAAGTGACTTGCCCAGGGTCACACAGCTAGTAAGTATTAAGGGTATAAGGCTGGATTTGAACTCAGGTACTCCTGACTCCAGGGCCAGTGCTCTATCCACCGTGCCCAACAGATTCTTAATAATACATCTAGGGAGCTACAGCATAAGCAGGACCATGCAACCCAAAACCATCTGCAGCAAGTAAAATGACATATAGCTATTTGCTATTAATGGATTATTTGAGATAGGTCCAAACTCCAAGTTTAAAAGAAAATGATATGATTAGTTTTCCAAAAATATGCCACTTTATAAGAGTCAGAAGTCATAACAAAGGTGACAGTCTCACCTCTAATCCTAGATGCATGGCCTTGAGCAAGTGAACCACAGTTTTATTATCTATAAAATGTGAATATTCCGTGGGCCCTGGAGTCAGGAGGATATGAGTTCAAATCCGGATTTAGATACTTGACACTAGCTAGCTGTGTGACCCTGGGCAAGTCACTTGACCCCAATAGCCTCACCAAAAAAAAAATGTGAATATTCATGGATAACATATCTGATTACTTACTATCTCTGGGAGGGGAAAGGGAGGGATAGAATTGGGAACTCAAAATTTTTTTTTAAATGCTAAAACATTGTTTTAACATATGACACACAAAATATCTATTTAAAATGTGAATATTAATGCGTATTGCTTTATTATATGTTATAATATAGCCCATATTTAAACATGTAAATTATATATGGATATTTATATGTGTCTAGTATCTGTATATATGTGTGTATGTGTATATGTATGTGTGTGTGCATACAGCAAGGCAAAGTAGATAAAGAGACAGGAATAATAAATTGGCTGTGGGGGCAGGGACAAGGTTCATAATGTCTCAGAGCAGCTCTGCATTGGAAGAGGAAGTTTTCTTACTGTGAATGTTGTTGAGATTAAAGGGGATAATATGTTTTGCATACTTTCAAACAGTGTAAATTTCAACTATTATAATTAATTCTGCAATTCTATTACTTAAAGAAGAGATCATTTTGTTTGATTAAATGTCAGGTTTTTATTTTTAACAGAGATCAATAAATAAAAATAAGATTCTGTTCTGTTGTTCTAATACAAAATTTCCTTGTGATATACCTGAAAAACAGGACAGAAAGAGTATAATAAATATTAGGCAAGGTAAATAAAGAATAACATACTTTAGGATATTGCATGGTCCTTCAATGTTTTTTTTTACACCTCTCCTATTAAATAAATACTTTATTTAAGGACAAATAAAAATGTTCCATCACCCCTGCCAAAATAAATCTTGGGAGATGTCTATAAATGGGCAAGTAAATAATTTCCTGTACTGGATTGAAATCGGAATCATTCACGTTCCTTAGAAACCACAAGACATCAGACTTCAGCACCTATAAAAATAAATTCAAATCTGTAAAAATAGACTAAGTTCTCTGGATACAGACATATCCCAATTAGTGTGAATAAAGTGGTCGCATTATTTGAATTAGTAATGAATTTGATTCAATTGATTGCACTCAAATCAATGACAATATTTTACATAATTATAACTTTAAATAATATGAATTTGAATATATAGAACCTCTTAAGGAAAACAAGTTATCTGCTCTAATCAGGATGTAGCTGTATATGCAGGAGACAAAATAGAAACAGAAAAAAATTTAAAAGCCTTTACTATCACTTTGGCAATGAGTAAATTATAAAGGATTTATTCAGTACTAAAGCCTGCGTCAGGCTCTTCTGGGGATTCATATACAAAAAGTGGGATAATCATTACCTTTTGCCTCTTTTTTCTTTTCCCAGGAATGACCAATAAATACCTTTTCTTTGTGAAAAATGTAACAATGATAGTACCCTTTAGCAAGAATTGCCCCTATACCAAGGAAAGGAGAAAAAGAAAAGAAGTCCATGCTAACAGGCTACACAAAAGCCCCCTGAATCTTATTTAATGGATCATCTTGATTCCGAGTCAGTGGATAAGCATATATTGCGTTTGTACCTTGTGACCAGCAGTGTGCTAAGGACTGGGGATACTAAGAAAGGAAAAAAGGCAAATAGCAAAAGACAATCCTTGCTCATGAGGAGCTGGATATTTTCTGGCAAAATGAAGGAAGGTTGGCAAAATCTAAAGCTGGCTGCAGAAAGCAGAAGCACATGGTTTTTTTGAAACCTTAACATGACTTTTCAAAAGGCTTTAAGAGCCCACCAAACCATACCATTTGAGTTTGGAGAATTAAGAACTCAAAATGTTTTCCAGGTTTATTCAAAATAAAAATATGTGTAAATTATGAAAATAGAGGCTTACTACTTTTACCACATAAGCTCATGCTGGTGCTTGAGAGGTTTACAATTTTCCCCTCGAGTTTTTAGTGTTCAACTCAGTTCCTTGATGTGGTACATCCATATTCTCTGGGGGCTAGTTTTTTGGGGAAAAAAAGCTCTCAAAGAATGACCTTCAAATACAAGACTAAAGAGAAGCATGGAAAAGTTAACAACAAAGATAAATCATAAAGGATTAAATAAGGTTAAACTGTTTGTACTCCTACATGAGAAGATGATACTTGTAACTCCCCAGAACTTTCTCATTATTACGGCAGATAGAAGGAGGATACATAGACATGGGGCATGAGTGTGAATGGAGTATGATGGGACAATATCCACAAAATAAAAATAAGGGGTGAGAAAGAGGGAAGCACTGGGAAAAGAGGCAAGGTAGATAGAATGCAGTAAACTATCACATAAAAGACGCTCAAAAGAGCTTTTACAGTGGAAGGGAAGATGAGGGGGTGTGGATTGATGGGGCATGCTTTAACCTTGCATCAAAATTAGCTCAAAGAGGGAATGATATACATACCTCGTTATGTATATAAATGTAATTTACAGAATAGGCAAATAGGATGGGAAAAGGATAAGAGAAAAATGGGGGAGGCTGATAGAAGGGAAGGAGTATTATGGGAGGCAATGGTCAGAAAAGTACTATCGTTCATCCATTTTCCAGAATAATCATTCAAATATAGAGGCCTAAGGATAATTAGACAAGTAATAAGTCTCATCTGTCTAGGTTTTCGGCTCAACTTTTCATTTTTCTGCCTACAATCCTTAGAGGTAGGTAGTAAAAGGATTATTGGGAGGATGGGGAAGTAACTAAGGGAGGCAGTAGACAGTCAGGCAGCAGAAGTCCCTGAACTTAGATTTTCTCTTTCTGTCTGTGTCTCTGCCTATCTCCCTCAATAGATATGTGCGCGCACGCGTGTGTGTGTGTGTGTGTGTGTGTGTGTGTGTGCATATCTCCTGATATTTTGTGAGATATGGCCATAGTTACCTGCTAGTACAGAGGAAAGTGGGGAAGAATCCTCCCCCTCCTCTTGGCATATGAGTCATAACACAGGCCAGGAGCTAGGATGAATGCAGGCAATTCAGGATGGGTTGTATCCTTGGAGATGGACCAGTCACCATGACAACCAATGATTAGGACCGGCGGACTGGCTGCTGCTATCGTCCTAAACAGTAAGATTTTCCTTTAGTGTATTTAGGAAAGGAATATTCAACCTGAACCCCTTGATCTGGACATTGGAGACCCTCCTCTTGCTCTCTGTTATTTGGACAGTTGTTCTTTATTTCCCAGGGTAAAACATAGTTGGGACTATTGGTGGCTATCTGCCCACTGAGTACAAAATGCCCCATCTTGTTCTTTTCCTCTTTACACCCATTAAATATATCAATGCCAGTCAATTAAAATGACTAATTGATCAAGACCAAGTAGCATTAGTCAGTTATACATTGGTGGGGGGTGGGCAGACTAAGGTCTACTGGGCTCACATGGGTTTGTATGCACTGCTTTATCAGGGGAAATGCACTTTTACTTTATTCATTTATTAGTAAAAATCCCACAGAAGACCTCACTCCAAGATTAGGTAGAATCCATTTGTACTTCACACATCCCATTTCTTGCCACAGTTGAAAGGGTTGGGGCAAGAGGTGGTAAATGGAGAGGGTGATATTAATTAACTCTGAAGAAGCACCTCACCTTAAGAGACAGAAGAAGAGGTGATAGTGGAGGAGGGTACCTGAGCTATAGGAGATGTGGGAGATGTGAGAAGAGGTAGCTCTCAGTGAATAGACTCCATTTTCTCAATGACATGAAGGGAGATTCTTAGCTGAGTGTGTGTGGGGAGGGGAGCCTATGTGAAATATGAGGAGAGAAGATGAGGTTTGGAAAAAGCAATGTGGTAAGTGGGATACTGAATTTCTTAGGGAGATGGGAGAGGATTGTCTTGCTTCATTCAGGGCCCAGCTGAGTTTAGGTAAGTGAAATTTGTAGTGGACCCCAGTCCCTTTGGTTTCATGACTTTCTCCAGCTTCATTCAACATGAAGTGAGAAGGGGCAAAGACAGTGGATGTTGGGAGTCCTCCAGGACTGATGTTTGGCAGGGAAAGAGCTTCTATAGCTTAAAGGGCAAGAGAGTCAAGAGCTGGTTCACCAAGGAATCAAGATGGAGAAGGGAGAAGAGTGTGGACAATGGAAGGGTGATGGCCTGGGAAATAATCCAGAAGTCAAGGTACCTCACTCCAGCTGGTGCTGCTGGGCCACCAGGATCACTGAACAGCTGTCACTGTCAGCCAGCTGCTTCCCATGGCCTCAGCCAAGAATAGCAAAGAGAGCATTTTATATTTGATCCTTGATGTGATAGTGAGCCATTGGAATATCTTGAGCAGAGGAGTGAAATGGTCAGAACTGTATGTTAGGAAGATCACTTTGGCAGTAGTGTGGAGGCTGGGCTGCAGTGGGAGAGACTTGTAGCAGGGAGACCAACCAACAGCTATTGTAGTAGTCCAGCATGATGTGATGAGGGATGTCTGCCTTGAGTCTTCTCCCGAAAAATCACCTGCAGTTTCTTCAGGTGTTTAAAGGGTGGGCCCTTGTCAAATGGATTGGCCAGAGGTCAGGGATCAGAGTAATGGATAGATCTTGCTAAAGGAGAGATTTAGACTTGATGGCAGAAACACCCACCCAGACTAATTAGAAGACTCCCAAAGTGAATTCAAGCCTAGGCTGTCTTCTGTCCCTCCCTCAGGGTGCTTTGCTCCTGAAGCTAGTCTGGCTTTCCTGTCCTGGGAGTGGCACCTGGTTGGCAGTTGAGTGGAGCTGGCTGACCCCTTCTCTACAGGAGTTGCTTCCCCACTGATGGCTGGGAGAGATGGGCTGGCAGCAGGCTTTTCTGTGTATTGGTGACAGTTGGTCAGCAGTTGCTGCCTATAAGCAAGGTGGACTCCTTCATAATGATTTCTCCCTTCAGTGATGTCTGTGGGGGCTGGGCTGGAAGCAGGTCTGATGGCTTCCCAGGGTTCTGGGGTTCAGGGTAGGAGTCTGTGTCCATTGGGGTCTGTGGGGAGATGTTGGACAAGGTATTGTTGATGAATTGACTTATCTGGCACATTGCGACTCCTTTTTCTCCCTCAATTCCCCTTGAAAGGCAGTTGGCACCATGTTCTGAAACAGTTAACAGACCTCCTCCAGCAATCAGAACACTTCTTGAAGGAAAATTACCTGGCACTATTCCTCTAATCTGCAAAATAGTCACAGAGAGGGTTGCCATGGAGACTCCATCTTCTCAAGTTCTCAGCCCACTCGCATTTTCATGATGCTTTTGACATTGCCTTTAGATTTTTCCAGAGAAAAATTGGTGGAGGCTCTTGATTATATAACAGTCCCAAACCCACCATCAATTTAAGGAGACCTCTGAATGGAATGAATGAATGAATGAAAGAATGAATGAATGAAAAAGCATTTGTTTTGTTGTTGTTGTTTTTGTTTGTTTTGTTTTGTTTTTTTGTGGGGGCAATGGGGGTTAAGTGACTTGCCCAGGGTCACACAGTTAGTAAGTGTCAAGTGTCCGAGGCTGGATTTGAACTCAGGTACTCCTGAATCCAGGGCCAGTGCTTTACCCACTGTGCCACCTAGTTGCCCGGAAAAAGCATTTGTTAAGCACTGACTGTGTGCAGAGAACTATACTACATACTTCCATTGCCAATTCCCACTTCTACTTTCTGAACCCCACAAATCTATGTTCATGTATTAAATGTTATTACCACAAAGAAATGTCTAATTTGGTGGAATTGTCCTTCTTGATTCAAAGGCAATGAAGGGAAACTGGAGGCAGAACAGAGCCAGCCCATCTAATTCTGGGACTTCCCATGGGGGGTAATGTTTCCCCTCACCCCCCTTCTTTTGTCTTATCCACCCACTACTCCTCCATGGAGCTAAGCATTGTGCTGACCATTCAGTAGGTACTCCACAAATGGTGTTTCTTCTAAAGTGAATTGAGTTAAAGTCTAATAAATGATGAACTGCTGGTTTTATTGATTGTCACCTCTTCACTTCCTCAAACTTTTTGAGCCTGGAAATGGCATTCCCAATTCTCCCAACTCTTTCATGTATACAGTTGTTGTTGTTGTGATTCATTTTCCTCTCTGACTCTAACATAGAAGAACAAACTTGGCCCTGCAGGACCTGCACTCAGGAGGAGCTGCCCTGTGGAGAGTGGCAGCGAATGCAGACACCTCTGAGCAGATCTCTCTCTTGTGGCAGGCTGTTTGAGGAGAGTTGGGTTCTAGGAATCTCTTAGTTCAGGTTCAGTGTTGGGGTGAAAGGAGATATTCAGAGGTCACTGGGCAGTTCACAGGAGCAGGTTTGCTCTGAGCTAACACAGCAGAGAAATGCAGCATTGTCACAGCTTCTCTGGACACAGCCCTTGTAGTCTCCATATAGAAACACATCTGGGCATCAGGGCAGGGTGCCAGGGAAGAGTATAGTGACTTGAGTGGCCTTCAGAGATGCACCATGTTTGAGAGGACCTAACTGCCCATTAGTGGGACATTTGTGCCTTTAGGAGATCAGGAAGCTACTTTGGGGAAATTGAGATCAATCAGGTTCCATTAGGTCAATCAGTCAGTCAATAGCCATTTTTAAACCACTTACTCTGTGATAAACACCAGAGTACTAGGAATTGTAAAAGAGAGTTTGCTCTCTCAAGGAGCTCACAGACTAATGGGGGAGTGAACACCCAAAGCACTCTATCCACACAAGACATACACAGGAAGCATTGGAGATAATCAATATAAGGAAGGTGCTAGAAATTTGTGGGAAAGGGCATAGCTTTTTGTAGGAAGCCGAATTTTAGCTAAAACTTGAAGAAAGGCAGAGAAGTGCAGAAGTAGATATGAAGAGGGGGAATATCCCAGGTGTGGCGACCAGCCACTGAAAATGCCCAGATTTGGGAGATGTGGTATCTTGTGCTAGGAACACCAAAGAGGGCAATGTTGCTGGATTGAAGGCAGGGAGAGAGTTGTGTAAGGTGTAAGGAAACCAGAAAGTTGAGGGTGGGTGGGTTATGAAAGGCTTTGAATGCCAGAGAGAATTTTATGTTTGATCCTGGAGTTGATAGGGAGCCACCGGATTTGACTGAGTGGAGGGGCAGGAGTGAGGGGCATATGGTCAGACTTGTGCTTTAGGAAGCTGATCTTGAAGGCTGAGTGCAGGACAGAATGGAATGGGATATACTGGAGGTAGAGACCCCACCTAGAAGGCTGTTTCAGTAGCCTACTGTGGGAAGTGATAAAGGCCTGCACCAAGGTGGTGGCGATGTCAGAGGAGATAAGGGGGCACAAGTGAGAGTTGTTGCAAAGGTCAGATTGACAAATCTTGGCAACATGTTGGTTTGGGGGCAGTTGCAAAAGAGTAAGGAGGGAGGGAAGATACCTAGGTTGTGAACTGGGGTGACTGGTTATATGGTGGGACCTTCAACAGTAATAAGGAAGTTTGGAAGGGAGGAATGTTGGGGGTAGGTGGGTAGAATGAGTTCAATTTTTGACACGTTAATTTTCAGATGTCTACAGGACATCCAGTTGGATATGTCCAATAGGTGAGTTGGAGATGCAAGGCCAGAGGTCAGTGGAGAAGTTCAAATTGGACAAGTGGACTTGAGAATTCTCTGCATAGAGATGATAATTGAATCCATGGCAGCTGATAAGATCCCCAAGTGAAATCGCAGAGAGAGAGAGAGAGAGAGAGAGAGAGAGAGAGAGAGAGAGAGAGAGAGAGAGAGAGAGAGAGAAGAGGAGGCAGGCCAGGCCAGAGCCCAGTTGGACACTCATGGTTCCCAGGCATGACCTGAATCCAGCTAAGAAAACTGACAAGGAGTGGTCACAATGAGGTGTTTGGGGGCAGGTAATGTCTTTTGCCTTTCTTTGAATGTCCAGAGCTTAGTACAGTGCCTAGCACATAAAAGATGCTTTTTTTCTGCATTAGTCATGTTATAAGAAAAGAATCAGAGCAAAAAGGAAAAATCTCAAAACAGAGAACCTGCAGCACCCAAACTAAAAGAAATAGTGTGGTCCAATCAGCATCCATATTCCACAGTTCTTTTTTTTTTCTGGCTTTGGAGAGCCTTTTCCATCATGAGTCCTTTGGAACTTTCTTGTACCATTGGATTGGTGAGAAGAATCTAGTCTATCACAGTTGATCAGCACATAATGTTGATGATACTGTGTATAATGTTCTTCTGGTTCTGCTCATCTTATTCATCATCAGTTGATGCAAGTCCTTCCAGGTTTCTCTGAACTCCTCCTGCTCATTGTTTCTTACAGCACAGTAGAATTTCATTATATTCACATACCACAACTTGTTCAGCCTTTCCCCAATTGATGGGCAACCCCTCAATTTCCAATTCCTTGCCACCACAAAAAGAGCAGCTATAAATATTTTTGTACATGTGGGTCCTTTTCCGTTTTTTATGATCTCTTTGGAAAAAAGACCCAAGAGTGGTATTGCTGGGCCAAAGGGTATGCACAGCTTTATAGCCCTTTGGGCATAATTCCAAATTGCTCTCCAGAATGGTTGGATCCGTTTACAGCTCCACCAACAATGCATTAGTGTTCCAATTTTTCCACAGCTTCTCCAACATTTATTATTTTCCTTTTTTGTCATATTAGCCAATATGATAGATGTCAGGTGGTACCTCAGAGTTGTTTTGATCTGCACCTCTCTAATCAATAGTGATTTAGAGCATTTTTTCATATGGCAACAGCTTAGATTTCTTCATCTGAAAACTGCCTGTTCATATCCTTTGATCATTTCTCAATTGGGGAATGACTTGGATTCATATAAATTTGATCTAGTTCCCTATGTATTTTAGAAATGAGGCCTTTATCAGAAGTACTGGCCATAAAATTGTTTCCCAGCTTTCTGCATCCCTTCTAATTTTGGATGCATTGCTTCTGTTTGTACAAAACCTTTTTAATTTAATGTAATCAAAATCATCCATTTTGCATTTCATAATATTCTCTATCTCTTGTTTGGTCATAAACTGCTCTCCTTTCCAAAGATCTGAAAGGTAGACTATTCCTTTTCCTCCTAATTTACCTATGGTATTACCTCTTATGTCTAAATCATGTACCCATTTTGACCTTATTTTAGTATAAGGTGTCAGATGTTGATCTATGCCTAATTTCTGCCATACTATCTTTCAGTTTTCCCAGCAGTTTTTGTCAAATAATGAATTCCTATCCCAGAAGCTGGGGTCTTTGGGTATATCAAACAGTACATTACTAATGTCATTTACAACTGTGTCTCCTGTGCCTAGCCTATTCCATTGGTCCTCCACTCTATTTCTTAGCCAGTACCAGATAGTTTTGATGACTGCCACTTTGTAGTAGAGCTCCAGATTTGGTACAGCTAACCCACCTTCCTGTGCATTTTTTTTCATTATTTCCCTGGATATTCTTGATTTTTTGTTTTTCCAGATGAATTTTGTTATTATTTTTTCTAGCTCTATAAAATAATTTTTAGGTAGTCTGATTGGTATGGCACTGAATCAGTACATTAATTTAGGTAGAATTGTCATTTTTATTATATTAGCTTGGCCTATCCATGAGCAATTGATATCTTTCCAATTTTTTAGATATGATTTGATTTGTTTGAAAAGTGTTTGGTAATTGTGTTCATAGAGTTCCTGGGTTTGTCTTGGCAAGTAGACTGCCCAGTATTTTCTATTATCTACTGTTCCTTTAAATGGAATTTCTCTTTCTATCTCTTGCTGCTGGACTTTGTTGGTCATGTATAGAAATGCTGATGATTTATGTGGATTTATTTTATATCCTGCTACTTTGCTAAAGTTGTTCATTGTTTCCAGTAATTTTTGAGTTGATTCTCTAGGATTCTCTAAGTATACCATCATATCATCTGCAAAGAGTGATAGTTTTGATTCCTCCTTGCCTATTCTAATTCTTTTAATTCCTTTTTCTTCTCTGATTGCTAAAGCTAACATTTCTAGGACAATATTAAATAATAGAGGTGATAATGGATATCCCTGTTTCACCCCTGATCTTATTGGGAAAGCCTTTAACTTATCTCCATTACATATAATGCTTGCTGATGGTTTTAGGTAGATACTGCTTATTATTTTAAGGAAAGCTCCACCTATTCCTAAGCTCTCTAGTGTTTTTATTAGGGATGGGTGTTGTATTTTGTCAAAAGCTTTCTCTGCATCTATTAAGATAATCATATGATTTTGGTTAGTTTTCTTATTGATGTGGTTGATTATGTTCATAGTTTTCCTAATGTTGAACCAGCCCTGCATTCCTGGTATAAATCTTACCTGGTCATAGTGTATTATCCTGGTGGTCACTTGCTGTAATCTCCTTGCTAATATCTTATTTAAGATTTTAGCATCAATATTCATTAGGGAAATTGGTCTATAATTTTCTTTCTCTGTTTTTGCTCTGCCTGGTTTTGGTATCACCACCATATTTATGTCATAAAACGAATTTGGTAGAACTCCTTCTTCACCTATTTTTCCAAATAATTTGAACAATATTGGAATTAATTGTTCTTTAAATGTTTGGTAGAATTCACCTGTAAACCCATCTGGCCCTGGGGATTATTTCTTAGGGAGTTCAGTAATGCCTTGTTCAATTTCTTTTTCTAATATGGGCTTATTTAAGGAAGTTATTTCCTCCTCAGTCAACCTGGGCAGTTTGTATTTTTGTAAATATTTATCCATTTCATTTAGATTGTTAAATTTATTGGCATACAGTTGGGCAAAATAGTTCCTAACTATTGCTTTAATTTCACTTCATTGGTGGTAAGATCACCCTTTTCATTTTTGATACTGGTAATTTGGTTTTCTTCTTTTAAATCAAATTAACCAGTGGTTTATCTATTTTATTGTTTTTTTCCCATAAAACCAGCTCTTAGTTTTATTGATTAATTCTATAGTTTTCTTGCTTTCAATTTCATTAATTTCTCCTTTAATTTTCAGGATTTCTAATTTAGTATTTAATTGGGGATTTCTAATTTGTTCTTTTTCTAGCTCTTTCTCTTTTTTATTCATGTAAGCAGTTAGAGCTATAAAATGTCCCCTAAGCACTGCTTTGGCTGCATCCCATAGATTTTGGTATGTTGTCTCATTATTGTCATTCTCTTGGATGAAGTTATTGATTGTTTCTATGATTTGTTGTTTGACCCACTCATTCTTTAGAATGAAATTATTTAGTTTCCAATTGATTTTCCATCTACCTTTCCATGTCTCTTTATTACATGTAATTTTTATTGCATCATGATCTGAGAAGGATGCATTTACTATTTCTGCCTTTCTACATTTGACTATGATGTTTTTGTGCCCTAATACATGGTCAATTTTTGAAAACGTGCCATGTACTGCTGAGAAAAAGGTATATTCCTTTCTATCCCCATTCAGTTTTCTCCAGACATCTATCATGTCTAAGTTTTCTAGTATTCTATTCACCTCTTTCACTTCTTCCTCATTTATTTTTTGGCTAGATTTATCTAATTCTGAGAGGGGAAGATTCAGATCCCCCACTAGTATAGTGTTACTGTCTATTTCCTCTTGTAACTCATTTACCTTCTCCTCTAAGAATTTGGATGAAATACCACTTGGTGCATACATGTTTAATATTGATTATCTATAGTACCTTTTAGCAAGATGTAGTTTCCTTCCTTATCTCTTTTAATGAGATCTATTTTTGCCTTTGCTTTGTCTGAGATAAGGATTGCTACCCCTGCTTTTTTGACTTTAGCTGAAGCATAATATATTCTGCTCCAGCCTTTTACCTTTACTCTGTGTGTATCTCTCTGCTTCAAATGTGTTTCTTGTAAACGGCATATTGTAGGATTCTGGTTTTTAATCCACTCTGCAATTCGCTTCCGTTTTATGGGAGAGTTCATCCCATTCACATTCACAGTTAAAATTATTAACTGTTTATTTCCCTCTATCTTCTTTTCCCCTTTGTATTCTTTTTCCCCCTTCTTTCCCCCATTTCACTTGACCAGTGTTTTGCTTCTGAGCACTGCCTCCCTCAATCTGTCCTCCCTTTTATCAGCTGCCCTTCTTTTTCCTTGCCCCGTTTCCCCGACTTGTGCCCTCCCTTCTATCAATACCACCCTTTCCCCCCTTCCCCCTTTGTTTCCTTAAAGAGTAAGCTACGTTTCTTTATACAAATGGGAGTGTATTTTATTCCGTCCCTGAACCAAGTCTGATGAGAGTAAGGTTGCAAAAATGCCCACCCCTCCCTTCTTTCCCTCTGTTGTAATGGGTTCTTTTTGTGCCTCTTCCTTTGATATAATTAACCCCATTCCACCTCCCCCTTCCTCTCCTCCCCTGTAGTCTTCTTTTCTTCTGCCCCTTAAGTTTCTTTATATCATCGCATCAAAGTTGATTTAATAACAATACCTTTACAGAGATACAGATCTCAAGAGTCAAAAGTATTATCTTCCCTCATATGGACTCAATCAGTTAAACATCATTGAACAACCCTTTTCTCCCCCTTGTTTACCTCTTTCTATTTCTCTAGAGTCTTGTATTTGGAGATCAAATTTTCTGTTCAGTTCTGGTCTTTTTCTCAGGAAGCCTTGGAAATCTCGTAGTTTATTGAATGTCCATCTTTTCCTCTGAAAGAGAATGTTCAATTTTGCTGGGTAGTTGATCCTGGGTTCTAATCCAAGCTCCTTTGCCTTCCTGTATATCATATTCCAAGCCCTGGGATCCTTTAATGTTGAAGCTGCCAGGTCCTTTGCAATCCTGACTGTGGCTAATTCATTGTTGGTGGAGCTGTGAACTGATCCAACCATTCTGGAGAGCAATTTGGAATTATGCCCAAAGGGCGATAAAGCTGTGCATACCCTTTGACCCAGCAATTCCACTTTTAGGTCTTTTCCCCAAAGAAATCATGGAAAGGGGAAAGGGACCCACATATACAAAAATATTTATAGCTGCTCTTTATGTGCTAGCAAGGAATTGGAAGTTGAGGGGGTGCCCATCAATTGGGGAATGGCTGGACAAGTTGTGGTATATGAATACAATGGAATACTATTGTGCTGTAAGAAATGATGAGCAGGAGGAGTTCAGAGAAACCTGGAGGGTCTTTCGTGAGCTGATGATGAGTGAGATGAGCAGAACCAGAAGAACATTGTACACAGTATCATCAGCATTGAGTGTTGACCTACTGTGATGGACTATATTCTTCTCACCAATGCAATGGTACAGAAGAGTTCCAGGGAACTCATAATAGAAGAGGATCTCCAAATCCAAGAAAAAAAAACAACTGTGGAGTATAGATGCTGATTGAACCATACTATTTCTTTTGTTTTGGGTGCTGTTGGTTTTTTTTTTCTTCTATTTTGAGGTTTTGCATTACTGCCCTGATTTTTTCTCTTATAACAGGATTAATGCAGAAATAGGATTAATGTTATTATGGATATATATATGTATATGTATATAAATATATAGATATAACCTATATCAGATTGCCTGATGTCTAGGGGAGGGGGAGGGAGGGAGAAAAATCTGAAATTGTAAAGCTTATATAAACAAAAGTTGAGAACTATCTTTACATGTAACGGAAAAAATAAAATGCCTTATATGTAAAAAAAAAAAAATCCTGACTGTGGCTCCATGGTATTTAAATGGTTTCTTTCTGGCTGCTTGGAGTATTTTCTCCTTCACCTGATAATTCTGGAGTTTGGCTACTATATTCCTTGAAGTGTTCCTTTTGGGGTCTCTTTCAGGAGGTGTTCGGTGGATTCTTTCAGTGATGATTTTATCCTCTGATTCTACAATTTCAGATTTCAATTTTCCTTAATTATTTCCTGGAATATGGTGTCTAGAGTCTTCTTGCTCATGGCTTTCAGGTAGTCCAATAATTCTCAGATTCTCTCTCCTGGACCTATTTTCCAGGTCAGTTGTTTTTCCAATGAGGTATTTCACATTTTCTTCTATTTTTTCAGTCTTTTGATTCTGCTTGTCAGATTCTTGTTGTCTCATGGAGTTATCTGCTTCCATCTGCTCAATTTTAATTTTTAAGGCCTTATTTTCCACAATAAGCTTTTGCACTTCTTTTTCTGTTTGGCTAATTTTTTCTTTCATTTGGTCAATTGTATTTTTTAAGGAATTGTTTTCCACAGTCATTTTTTGTGTTTCTTTTCGCAGTGTAACTCATTTCTCTTATTTCTTTTTCCAGTTTTTCTTCTACCTCTTTTATTTGTTTTTTTTTTTGTTTGTTTTTTTTTTTTTTTAGTGAGGCAATTGGGGTTAAGTGACTTGCCCAGGGTCACACAGCTAGTAAGTGTTAAGTGTCTGAGGCCGGATTTGAACTCAGGTACTCCTGACTCCAGGGCTGGTGCTCTATCTACTGCTCCATCTAGCTGCCCCCTTTTTATTTGGTTTTTAAAAGCCTTTTTGAGCTCTTCAAAGATGGCTTTTTGGTCTTGAGACAAGATCATCATCTTCCCTCTTGAGTCTTCACTTGCGGGCATCTTGACCAACTCATCTGTGTTTGAGTTTTGGTCTTCCCTTTCACCATAGAAGTTGTTGGTGGTAAGGGTCCTTTTTTGTTTCTTGCTAATGTTGTAGGCTATTTTTATACTTATCAAGTTGAAGTCTGCTCCTGGGGCACAGGGTTCATGGTTGCAAGCTTGTTACTGCTCTCAGCTGCTCCACTCTCAGCTGTGTCGAGTTGCCACAGTGTTGAGCTGCCCACTGAGCTGAGCTTTGCTGAGGTGAGCTGCCAGCTGGGATGAGTAGTGATGAGCTGCCCTCCCCTTTCATCCAGGTGAGACAGACCTTTTCTGAAGTCTTCTAAATTATCTCACGTAGCAGGATTTTGTCTCTCTTTTTGTAGGTTCTGTAGTTCCAGAATCTGTTTAGAGGTTTGATTTAATGTTGTTTTTGAGGGAAATACGGGATAGCTCAGGAGAGTTCCTAGCTTTTCTCCACCATCTTGGCTCCCATAATAAATGATTATTGACTCAGCGATTAGGAGGAGAACCAGGAGAGAATGGGGTCATTAAAACCTAGGGAGATGAGAGTATTAAGAAGAGGGTGGGGGGACGTCGTAGAGGAAAGAGCGGACGCCACCAAGTCAGGCCGGAGCTGCTGCCGTCGCCATGACCCGCGGTAATCAGCGTGAGCTTGCCCGCCAGAAGAACATGAAAAAGCAAAGCGACTCAGGCAAGGGAAAACGCCGGGATGACGGGCTCTCTGCCGCTGCCCGAAAGCAGAGGGACTCGGAGATCATGCAACAGAAGCAGAAAAAGGCCAATGAGAAGAAGGAAGAGCCCAAGTAACTCTATGGCTCATGCCCATCTCTCTTGCCGGTCGACCGTGTGCCTGGAGCCAGTCCCGTCACGCTCTCGCCTCCTTCTGTAGCGCTCACAGGTCCCAGAACTGATGGCATTCCCTTCGCCCTGTGTCTGCAGTGGGTTCCCTCTGTGCATCCTTTGCCCCAGGCAGCCTTGCTCTCCTCCAGGGCATTCCTGGGGGTGAGGGGGGCTACCCTCTCCCAGTGTTTTTTATTCCTATGGGGCTTACCCCAGAGTATTAAAAGTAGCTTTGTAATTCCTCTGAAAAAAAAAAGAGGGTGAATGATAGTGTTTAGGGCAGCAGGTTGAACAGAATAAAATGAGGGTTGAGAATAGGACATTAGCCTTGGCATTTTCAAAATTTTAACGGTTGGAGAGAGGAGATTCAGGTGGATGATGAAGGCAAAAGCCAGACTCGAGAGACTTCAGAAGACAAAGGGAAGCAAATCGAGGTTACTTTTGCACATGACCTCTTCAGGGAGTTTAGCCCCAAATGTGATGTGATCTATGGGATGATGGAAGACATGAATAGATCCAGGGATAGGGTTTGGTTTTTTGTGGATGCAGGAAGACATGGACTTGTCTGTAGGCAATGGCGAAGTGCCCAGTATACAGGGAGGGATTGCAGATAAGTGAGAGAATAGGGATGATAGAAGGACCAATCTCCTGGAGAAAATGGGATGGAACAGGACCACTTGTGTATGTAGAGGGAGGAGACGGTGGCAGAAGGCATCCCAGTGATGTGAGAGTAAGAGGAAGGGAGAAAGAGCTCTCAGGGAGTGGCCTGAGTATTTTCAATAAAATATGAAGCAAGATTGTCAGCTGAGAGCATGGGAGTGGGAGGGAGCCATGGAGGGTTTGAGGAGGGATGAAAATTTTCTGAAGAGCCACTGTGGTGAATGGGATAATGAGCTAATTAGGGAAGTAGAAAAAGATTGTCTTGGGGCTCCAGAAATAGCTTTGTCACCTTTTGGGGAAACTAATTGCCATTTTAGTGGGGAAGGGAGAGGCATGGACCAAAGTGATGTTGTGGAGAAGTACTGGTAAACATTAATCCTATCACACCGGACTTGGAATCAAAATGAAAACAATATCTTTTAAAATTTCACATCAGTCCTTTACGAATTCACTGTCGATGATTTTCAGATGGGGCAAAGGAAATTAAGTGGCATCTTGGGTCATGGGTTTCATTATTTTGTTATTATAGCCAAGCAGCTGCATGAAGAATGAGGGTTCTGGAAAGCAATCACTCTGGACCCAGGTTTTACAGAGCATCTGTCTTTTTGCTCTTGGATGGTGATACATTGTTGTCTCTGGTCATGGCAGATGGCCACGGTGGCTCTGGGTGCATCAGACATAATATTTTTGAAGAACCACAAAAATCCTTGAAAATTTGTTTCAGCCAAAGGTAAAATTGGTCTAAGGGCTTTTCACATTTGAGAGAGACTAGGATAAAGACAGGATGCCAGAGTATTCCATTCAGGCCAATAATAACCCTGTTGAAACTCATGAGGTGAAATTGGATAGTTTTTATAAACGACATTTTTGACATAAAGAAACTTTGCTCTAACACTTCTCTTCAAACTTCTAGAGAGATGAGGCTACATTAGTGAGTTGAAAGTAGAGGAGACAGCAGAATTTGATGGATAAACTGCTCAATTTTGAGGTGGAAGGATTTAGGTTCAAATCCCTCCTCTGATACTAGCTGTGTGACCTCAGAAAACTGACATCACCACTCTGGGGTTCAGTTTTTCCCTCTGTAAAATGGAAAGGTTCAACTAGATGAACCTTGAGGCCCCTTCCAACCCTAGATCTCTGATCCTATGTGGGAGTCCCTTGGCCTCCCTGGGCTTCATTTTCCTTTGTAACATAAAGGGATTGGATAGGTGGCCTCTGAGTGTGTTTGAAGCTCCAGATTGGTGTCTCTGATCCTTTGGACCCATTTTGGGGTTTGAGGTGAGGACTGGGTCAAGAGCGTGGTGAAGCAGCAGATAGAGAGCACACATAGAGACACTGTGTTCCGTTCGGAGGGCTGCAGTAGGAGAGGGGTGACAGCCATGGTCCACTGGCAAGAATGGTGGGCTATGGAGTCAGAGGAGCCAGACTGGAGTCCCAGCTCCACTCCTGCTACAAAGACCACATCTGGAGTCTCCCTTAACAGCTGCTTTTGTATCCTCCAGGGTGAATTTTGGGGTTTTGCACTATGCCTGGGCTTGCCTGATTGGACACTGGTAAAGTCGGATACAATCTGCTAGTTCTTTAACAGATTTCCTTCCTAGAGAAGGCCAGCCATCCTCTTGTCCACGATGTGTCCTAGTCAGTGGGCTCCAATCACGAACACTTCACCTGGTGCATGGCCTTGCTGGCTTGCCCTTGCCTTGGGCTCACCTGCTTGGTGAGCCTCTCCCTCCTATAAGCAGAAGGACATGATTAGTGGGCTCCTCAGCTTCTCGGGGCAGGGGTGACCTGGGAGACAGGCTTTGGGCTGACCCCTCTATCCACTCCACACACGATATGGGAGGTGAGTGCCCCCTCCACTCTTCCAGGTGCTCCTGTAGCCCCTCCCCTTTCCCCTTTCCCCTCCCCTCTCCCCTTCCCCTTCCCCCTCCCCCCTTCCCCCCCCCTCCCCCTCCCCCTCCCCCTCCCCCCCCCTCCCCCCTTCCCCCTCCCCCCTTCCCCCTCCTCTTCCCTCCCCTTCCCCCACTCCCTTCATCATTCCCCCTCCCACCGCCTGACAGAGGAGGAACACGTGGGTCCCGGTCCAGCCGCGGAGAGCAAGAACACATAGGGGTGGGGCAGAAACGTGGGGACTGGACACGGACAAAGACAGGGGAGGACAGGGGACACGCGGGGCCGGGGACAGACCCCAGGTACTCGAGCTCGGCTGGATGGAAAAAGAAACCCAGGGGCGGGTGGGTGGAGCAGGGCAATGGTCTCCTCTTGGCCAGAGCTTTCAAGTCAAGCCTGTGATCTGGCAGCAGCGGCATTGGCGGCGGGGGTGGTGGTCTCCCTGCACGTCCCAACCTCCTTTGTCTTTCTCCTTCCTCCCCCACCTCCATCATTACCCCTGAGATGCTTCCCCTCTTTCAAAATCTTTTTGTTGATATTTGCCGATTCTCACATCACGGTATCCCATGTATCCCTCCCCCTCCCTCCCCCCTTCCCTGAGAGCCATCCCAAATGACAAATCGTATTTTTTTTTGTTTTTGTTTTAGGGAGGAAAAAAAAAAAGTCAGCACAACTATGTCACACTCAGCAGAGAAGATACTTGTGACTGGAGACACTGTCTCTGAGAACATCCCTATTACTCCATATCCTTGATGTGCTAGAATCAGAGGGTAAAATAGAAATGGAAAGAATCCATTGATCACCACCTGAAAGACATCCCCAAATCAAAACTCCCAGCAATGTTGTAGCCAAATTCCAGAGCTCCCAGGTCAGAGAAAGTACTTCGAGCAGCCAGAAAGAAACCATTCAAATATAATAGAGCCAAAGTCAGGATCACACAAGATTTAGCAGCTACCAGGTTAAAGGAGTGGAGGGCTTGAAATATGCCATTCTGGAAGGCAAACAGCTGGGATTACGAGCAAGAATAACCTACCCAGCAAAACAGTATAAGTCTTCCAAAAATGGATTAAAATGGGAAAAAATGGACATTTAATGAAATAAAGGACTTTCAAGCATTTCTGATGAAAAGACCAGAGCTGAAGAGAAAATTTGACTTTCATCTACAGGACTCAAGAGAACCATAAAAAGGTAAACATGAAAGAGAATCATAAGGGACTCCAGAAGGTTAACCTGTGTAGCTTTCTATAAGGGAAGATGATTTCTGTGTCTTCTAATTTTATAATTATTAGAATAGTTAGAAGGGTTTTACATAGAAAGAGGGTGTGGGAGGTGGGACCCATCACAAACCCTTGAATTATACCAATACTTGACATTTTGTCATGAGATATTGTGGTCTTCCCAACTCTATAGACAGAAGTGGGGGGCTACAGCTGCAGAATATTGTACATCATTTTAGATATAGCCACATCGTAAGTTCATTTTGAATACCTCATTGTCTTTGTTACAGCTATTCTATGGGGGGGGGTGGATATCAGCAAATGACTGATGCAAAAACCTTTTTTTTGGGGGGGTGGTTTTGTTTTATAAATAGGGAAATGGAGATAGCATTATGATTTAATGGACAGAATGACAGACTGGGAGGCTGAAGAAACAGGGGTTGAAACCCTACCTCTGACATTAGCTGTATGGCCATGGGCAAATGATCTAAGCTCTCTGAGCCTCAGCTTTACCACCTGTAAGGTAGGGATAATCATACTCCCTAGGGGATTGTGAGAATTGAGTGAGGTCATACATGCCTAGAAGAGGCTGTGGGAAGAAAAAGAAAAGGCTGTGGAGCTACTCTCTCTTGCCCCACTCCCACTGGCAAGCCGGTTCCCAAAAGGCAGCTGCTCTAGAGGTAGCCCTGAGGGATTGGTGCAGGTGGTCCTAGTTTACAAGCCCCAATAGTATGGCTCCACAACTATAACCAGGTGATATTTAGTCCATCTGGCTTAATTGTGGGTATTTAATGCAGGAATAGAGTTGGAACCAAACAATTTCTCCCCACAGACCCCTTTCCCCAAATCAATGACACAGTTTCCCCCCAGGATATATAGGGTCCAGGGGAAAGTGAAGTCCACCCTAGGAAGCAACTGTGGCAAAGGACTAACTCCCAGCTCTTGGACATCCTTTTGCTGGAGTCCTCAGGATGCCCCCCTATTACAACGTAGCTTTTCTGCTGGGTTCTTTGTTCAGCCTTGAATTTTCCTTTTTTAACTCGTGCCCACTGATCTAGATACTCAGGGCTGGTTACTACGCACAGTGGTAGGATGTTGAATAAGGCTCACAAATACTTGGTTCCCCTGAATTTTTCAGAAGGCATTTCTCTGCTAGATGCTCACCTCCCTTGATCTCGGCCAGACTAGGCTAGTGGTGTTTTATACACACTCCACAGGGCAGGACCAAGTCCCTCCATGAATCTGGGCTGACTTGCTGGCATAGGAGGTGACATGTTAGGGATGTCCTGGCCTCCTTCTCACCTGGATCACACCTCTGCTCCATTGCCTTGTTAAAGGTATTCAGAGAATAAGTGATTGTTTGTTTAACTCAGCCCCCCTTCCCTTACACACAGAACATGATTTGCAAGCCTTAAAGTGGGCCATAACATCAACTCTTTATTGTTGTTACTGTTCGTCCTTCCTTTTTGTTTTTTTGTTGTTGTTTTTTTTTTTTTTTGCAGGGCAGTGAGGGTTAAGTGACTTGCCCAGGGTCACACAGCTAGTAAGTGTCAAGTGTCTGAGTCTGGATTTGAACTCAGATCCTCCTGAATCCAAGGCCAGTGCTTTATCCACTGCGCCACCTAGCTGCCCCCATCATCCTTTCTTTTTTGAAGAGGAGCCATGACATTATCATGGTTGGTGTCTTAACCTGCCCGTGAATTGGATTTAAATGAGGCAGAGTTACACAGAGTCCTTTGCCTCACTCTCTCCCCTACAGTTATTGAAGTTTAGGGGCAGGACAAAATTTCCCAGGATGCAGTGGATGACCTTGGTGTGTTTGATGTCTGGTCAAGCTCTGAGTGCTTCACAATGCCTGCTTCAGCCACCTTCATGGCCTTTGAGACAGATTGCTCTCATCTGAGCATTCTGCTGGGGGGAGTCTTCACATGCTTGGGGGTAGACATCCCCCTAACTCACTGATGGCTTTGAGGCCTGTTGCTTACCCTCAGCCCTTCTGCTGAAAAGGTTTTACCAGTGTGTGACTGCCAGGCACAATACAGCTCCTTGGAGCCACAGGTGTTGGGTGGACATCAAAGGTGGATGTGTTGCCCTGAAAAGAGCTCGGCAAGCCCACATCCCATGTAGCCCAAGCCCTTTTTATAAAGCTTTAAGATTTGCAAAGACTTTTCTCACAAGCCACCTTGGAGGGTGGTGAGATGCAAGTACTATCATCCCATTTGACAGTTGAGAGCACTAAGGTTGTGAAAGTGGAGGTGGCATACACTAATCCCCCAATTCATTGGGGATGAGATCATATGGATGGGATTTAAGTGGTGGTCAAGTATACCAGTGTCTCCTATATCAGTCCTATTTTGTGATACCTCCCTAGGGCATGGCCTGGGTAGATGGTTAGATAGATGGCCTGCTATCAGGCTGGTTCCACAGAGTAGGCTAGGGGACTTTGTGCTTCTTCCCCGGTCAGGACAGCTCAGCCTCAGCAGGAGAATTCCCAAACTGAGGGGATGAAGTCCTCCAAGGGGTGGTCTCTGGAGGTTAGAAGCCGGATGACTGGGGGTGGGGGGTGATTTCCCTAAGGTAGCTCATTTCTGTCCTTTGGGCCTCACTTTCTTAATCTAAAAAATGGTGACAATAAATGCATTTTGGTTAAAATAGTCTCTTGTTCACTAGGGTCTTGTGAGGATGAAATGAGGCTTGGAAAAAGTCCTTGTTATCCTGAAAGCACTTTGTGTGGGTTTGGGTAACATGCCCGAAAGGTCAGAGGCTGTTTGGGCAACCTGTATAGTTTAGTCATGTATTTGGGCACCTGGCTGGGAGGTGTTTGGAATGACACATGGCAGTATATGCCTTGCTCTTCAGGCTTTGCTGCAGTAGCTGGTTAACTTAGTTTCTTATCCATACTATATATTGTGCACTTAGATTCTTTCTGTCTGTGTCTCTGCCTATCTCCCTCAATAGATATGTGCGCGCACGCGTGTGTGTGTGTGTGTGTGTGTGTGTGTGTGCGCATATCTCCTGATATTTTGTGAGATATGGCCATAGTTACCTGCTAGTACAGAGGAAAGTGGGGAAGAATCCTCCCCCTCCTCTTGGCATATGAGTCATAACACAGGCCAGGAGCTAGGATGAATGCAGGCAATTCAGGATGGGTTGTATCCTTGGAGATGGACCAGTCACCATGACAACCAATGATTAGGACCGGCGGACTGGCTGCTGCTATCGTCCTAAACAGTAAGATTTTCCTTTAGTGTATTTAGGAAAGGAATATTCAACCTGAACCCCTTGATCTGGACATTGGAGACCCTCCTCTTGCTCTCTGTTATTTGGACAGTTGTTCTTTATTTCCCAGGGTAAAACATAGTTGGGACTATTGGTGGCTATCTGCCCACTGAGTACAAAATGCCCCATCTTGTTCTTTTCCTCTTTACACCCATTAAATATATCAATGCCAGTCAATTAAAATGACTAATTGATCAAGACCAAGTAGCATTAGTCAGTTATACATTGGTGGGGGGTGGGCAGACTAAGGTCTACTGGGCTCACATGGGTTTGTATGCACTGCTTTATCAGGGGAAATGCACTTTTACTTTATTCATTTATTAGTAAAAATCCCACAGAAGACCTCACTCCAAGATTAGGTAGAATCCATTTGTACTTCACACATCCCATTTCTTGCCACAGTTGAAAGGGTTGGGGCAAGAGGTGGTAAATGGAGAGGGTGATATTAATTAACTCTGAAGAAGCACCTCACCTTAAGAGACAGAAGAAGAGGTGATAGTGGAGGAGGGTACCTGAGCTATAGGAGATGTGGGAGATGTGAGAAGAGGTAGCTCTCAGTGAATAGACTCCATTTTCTCAATGACATGAAGGGAGATTCTTAGCTGAGTGTGTGTGGGGAGGGGAGCCTATGTGAAATATGAGGAGAGAAGATGAGGTTTGGAAAAAGCAATGTGGTAAGTGGGATACTGAATTTCTTAGGGAGATGGGAGAGGATTGTCTTGCTTCATTCAGGGCCCAGCTGAGTTTAGGTAAGTGAAATTTGTAGTGGACCCCAGTCCCTTTGGTTTCATGACTTTCTCCAGCTTCATTCAACATGAAGTGAGAAGGGGCAAAGACAGTGGATGTTGGGAGTCCTCCAGGACTGATGTTTGGCAGGGAAAGAGCTTCTATAGCTTACAGGGCAAGAGAGTCAAGAGCTGGTTCACCAAGGAATCAAGATGGAGAAGGGAGAAGAGTGTGGACAATGGAAGGGTGATGGCCTGGGAAATAATCCAGAAGTCATGGGAATGAGGGTGAAGAGGGGGGTTTGGGCTGGCAGGCAGAAGGAGAAGTGGAATGACCATGTCTGTATGGTGGGTGGAGGAGGAAGTCATGGGAAGTGAGCGAGTTGAGGAACTGGAAGGGTAGGATGTTTGAGGGAGTGTCAGAATGTACACTGATGTCCCCTAGGAAGAGGACAGGAGTTGGATTTCCAGAGATCTTGAATTCAGGCAGGGTTTGGCAGCTGGCAGCAGGATATTGGACCAGAGAGCAAAAAGGAGCTCCTCCTCTCTGAACCCTCTCTTCCCCAGGACCAAAGGACCTGCCACCAGCTTCCAAGGCACCTCACTCCAGCTGGTGCTACTGGGCCACCAGGATCACTGAACAGCTGTCAGTGTCAGCCAGCTGCTCCCCATGGCCTTAGCCTGTCATGGTTCTCTGAAGTAGAAAGGAGTGTCAGTAGCGCCCCAGAGACAGAGCATCTGTGACATGAGGAAGAGACCCCATAGAGAAAGTCAGCTTTGTTTCCTTGGGGAGTCTTCTCCCCACTAGTGCTGTTCCGCACCCAACACAATCAATCAATCAATCAACAAACCAATCAACTGGACAGAGACAGATACAGGGAAACAGAGACAGACACAGACAGACACAGAGATAGAGATAGAGGGAAGGAGGGAGAGAGGTGCCTAGTTGTGAGTCAAAGCTTGGCTTGCTGCTTGGTAAAAACAGCCAGGGACAAAGTTACCTAGCCTTTAGAAGAATACAGAACCCTCAGACAATAGAGTTCAGTGTCCAGTGCAGCAAGTGGCAAGACAAAGAGGCCCCTGTGAGGCGCTTGGTGGGAGATTCATAGGTGTCCTCCTGGCTCAGATGATTTGGGGTGCGTGTATGTGTGTGAATACATTTGTAGACTCATAGGTCTGAGCTAGAGGGATGTTTGAATGACAAATATCATAACAGGAGAAGGGCACCTTGGAAGTCTTCTCGTCTAACCCCCCCTCATTTTGCAGGTGAGAAAACTGAGGCCCTAGGAAATTTTGACTTACCCATAGTGATGGAGAACCAGGATGTTCTCCCTTTCCTGCAATTGTCCATGAGGTATAGGTCTCTCACTTGCTTTCTCAATCTCTTACCAGCTGACCTTCGAAGTTTACAAAGTATTTTACATGCATGATCAGGTTGATTTTTTTTTAATGGAGGTGACAGGCAAATGGTGGTTTCATAGAAAAATTCAACAATATAAATGATTTCCATTATTTTCCTATCTTCCCTATCCTGCCCTCTGACTTCCTAGCCCCTGATATCCCAACATCATTACTTCAGGCCCACATCCTTTCTTAAATTGACCATTGCTAATTCTCCTAATTGACCATATCGCCTTCATTTACCTCTCTTCCTCCACAAACTGCTATGGTAATATTCTTTTTTTGTTCTTTTTTCTTTTCTAATTTTTTAAATTCACTTTAAACTTAAATACAAAATGAGAATAGAAAAAAAGAACATTTCATGTACACAGCAAAACCCAATAGAGGATTCAATATAAAACAACAAATTTCCATTTCAAGAAAATTTATATAATAAATACTGCGCATCATTTTCAAAGCTACCTGGCTTTTCTGTGCTTCCTTCTGGGTTTTCTTTTGTTCTCTGCTGTGCATTTTTTATTTTATGTTTTCCCTCCTCCCCAAGAAGGCTACAATTAAACATGAAAAATATACATATTGTAAAATTGAGGCAAAACTCTCATAAATGGAATTTAGGTCTCTCATTCCCCAAAGGGGAAGACCAGACAACACAAAGGCCAGTTCTTGAGATTTAAATCCCCTTCTTCCTAAAAGGGAAGGAAACCAGAGAAAGACAATGTTTGTAAAATTAAAGAAAGGTTTTTATTAAGCAGAGAAGAAAAGTTTAACATGCTGCATGGGTGCTATCCAGCTTATGCTGAATAAGACACCAGGTAGTAGATTGTGTGGGTTAATATACATTTTAAACAATGGCAGTTAAAGAATTGTGGAAGGAAGGGTGGACTTAGAAAGGAATTAATCAGTGGGTTATCCCAAAGGGAAGGGGAGTGAGGAATTCTAGGGGTCAAGCATATGGCCTTTGATACACAAATCAGAAAGCATCCTTGGTGCTAAGCAGTTCACAGTTCAAGGCTTGATTAGGTGATGTCTTGATAAGGAGATCTCTCAAAAACCAGGATAATTCTGAGAGTCCATAACCAGAGATGGGGGAGAGCTGGAGACAATAAGACCATAAATGGGAAATGTTCATAGTCTCATAACTTGCAGTCAGATAAGATAGAAATGGCTCTTGAAGGTCCATAAACCACCATCACCAAATAGTTCAGGATCTGCTTCAATGCTAGTGTCAGCTTCATTGACTTCAGAGTGACTAAATTTTCCAGCTGGGTTGACTTTGATCACTGCAAAGGATTTTTGGCATTTTAGTCAATGCAGCCATTCCGCATAAGTTGTTCTTATTACCCGGATAAGTGGGGGACTGAAGCAAATCAAGGTATACATTTTCACAATATACATAAATGTAAAACTTTACTGTGCTTATTTCCACTTGTCCTCACTTTCTCTGGAGGTAGATAGCATCTTCCTTCGTAGGTTCAAGTCTTTCCATGTTTTTCTAAACCAATCAGCTAAACATTTCCCTTTTTTAATAATAAAAGTATTTTATTATTTTCTTGTTACATGTAGAGCTAGTTTTCGACATTTGTTTTTGTAAGATTTCTAGTTCCAAATTTTTCTCCTTCTCTCCCTTCCCTCCCCCCTCCCCAAGACAGCAAGCAATGTGATATAGGTTAAATATGCACAATCACATTAAACATATTTCTGTATTAGTCATCTTGTGAAAGAAGAATCAGAACAAAAGGGAAAAACCTGAAAAAACACAAAAACAAAAAAAAAAATAGAAGCAGTATGGTTCGGTCTGCATCTAGATTCCACAGTTCTTTTTTTCTGGATTTGGAGAGCATTTTCCATCATGAGTCTTTTGGAACTATCTTGGACCATTGTATTGCTGAGAAGAATCAAGTTATATGTAAAGATAGTTTTCAACATTTGTTTATATAAAATTTCCAATTTCAAAAACAACAACAAAAAATAGAAATAGTATCGTTCAATCTGTATCTAGATTCCACAGTTCTTTTTTCTGGATTTGGAGAACATTTTCCATCATGAGTCCTTTGGAATTATCTTGGACCACTGTATTGCTGAGAAGAGTTAAGTCTACTAGCACAGTTAACCATCACATAATGTTGATGATACTGTGTACAATGTTCTCCTGGTTCTGCTCATCTCACCCAGCATCAGTTCGTGAAAGTCCTTCCAAGTTTCTCTGAATTCCTCCTGCTCATCGTTTCTTACGGCACAGTAGTATTCCATTCCATTCCTATGCCACAACTGTGTCTTCCCCTCTTTGGGACAGTGCTATGTGACTGGCCGGCAATCAGTAAACAGGGAATTGTATAGCTGGATAAAAGCTAAAGAGTGTCTGACCTGTTCCTCTCTTCATCCTTCTTTAGCAGCCACTGGGCTGATTGCACTGGATAGTTGTAGGTCCCCATTCTGGCCCTGCCCATGTCCCAGCTGGTACATTTCTGACTTGTATTTAAAGGCCTGGCATTCAAAGCCCTTCATGACCCAGCCCACTCCTACCTCTCCAGGCTTCTTACTCACTCCCTGCCATGTCCTCTTTGGTCCAGTGACACTGGATGATCATGACTCTCCATCTCTCATGCCTGGAACACTCTTGCTCCTTGGCTTTGACTACTCTCTAGGAGGCTTTCCCCAACCCTATGAATCCTTATTTCCTACTGATCCTGTAGTGGGCCATCAACAGGTGTCCTGACTGATGTCTTGCCACTGGACCCTGATGACTCTGGAGGAGAGAGTGAGGTTGGTGACCTTGCATAGACCAGCCTCACTGAAATCCAATTCAGGCAAGTCAAGACATCATCCGATATCCTGGTCCTCTTCCAGAACAAAAGACAAAAAACAACCTGTTAGTAGTAGTAGCTGCCCTACTAGGAATCCAAGTGGCCATTTCCTCCCATTTCTTTCTTTTTTTCCCCCCTTCCTTCCTTTCTCCTCTTCCTTCTTTCTTTCCTTTCTCCTCTTCCTTCTTTCCTTCCTTCCTTTCTCCTCTTCCTTCTTTTCTTTCTTTCCTTCCCTCCCTCCTTCCTTCCCTTCTTCCTTCCTTCCTTTCCTTCCTTTTCTCCCTCTCTCCACTTGGGGAGTAATACACTTATATGTTCAAAGGAATATAAATTTTGATCACTTATATTTAGCAAGATGTCTTGGGGTTTGGGGCTAGATTTTTTTTCTTACCTAGTTATTTATTCTATCATTGGTTGTTTCCTCCAAAAAACTAGGACGATTAATCCTTTTGTCTCATGTAGTTTTCATTTATTACTTCTTGAAGTATAGCTCTGGTAAACCAGACTTTAATAAAGCCCATTAGGGTTCAAATAGAGCTATTTGACTATGCCTTTAAACCCAAATCACTCTGGCTCTCACTGATTGTCCAATAATAGATCTCAGCCCAAGCCTCACTTACTCATTGTTTAGGTTTTGATGGCTCAGAATGAGTGTAAATAGCAATTGTTTCCGTTCTGGCCAGAAACCCTGTGGGTCTTTTCCTCCCAGATTGATTCTTTTGAGGGGGCAGCACTGTTCCTGAAGTTGGGAAGACCTGAGTTCAAATGTGACTTCAGACAATTATTAGCTGTGTGATCCTGGGCAAGTCACTTAACCCAATTACCTTAAACATCAAGGGGCCATCTCCAGTCATCCTAATAAATCTTGCTACTGGACCCAGAAGGCTCTGGAGGAGATAGTGACACCGGTGACTTTGCACAGCCCTTCCTCACTTAAATCCAATTGACTGCATGTCACTGACATCTGTCATAGTCCCCTTTGAGGTCAAAGGACAAACAATTATTCTTTTGAGAAGGCAAACTAGGCCATCTTTTGCCTCATTTCTTACATATCCTTTAATCACTGAATGGGTATTGCCTCAGACAAACTGAGACCTGGGAAAAACCTTAGCTTGAAAAGACCAAGGTCTCCCACTGCATCTGAGGCCATTGCCAGTTTTCCTGACCTATCTTGCCACTGGACTCCAAATGACTTTGAAGGAGAGAATGAGGCAGTCCTCCCACCCAGTTCCCTCCTGCTTTTCCAGTCTTCTTGAACTTCACTCCCCTCTCCCTACTCTATGATCCAGTGACACTGGCCTCCTGACTGTTCCTCTCACCAGGCTCTCCATGTCCTAACTCTGGCCATTATCACGTGATGTCCCCTGGCATTCCTTTGCCTTGAATGCTCCCTGTCTCAGCCTCCTGGTGCCCTTGTTTCCTTCAAATCCCAACTACAACACCACATCTTACAAGAAGTGTTTCCCAGACCCTCTCAGTCCTAGAGCTTTGCATCTGACTACCACCAATATAGTCAGCATATATCTTGTGTATATGTAGTTCTGACATGTTGTCTCCCCATCAGATTGTGCCTTCCTTCTGGGAAGGGACTATTTTTGTATCTCTTTGTTTTCCCATCACTTAATACAATGTCCAACACATATTAGATGCTTAATTAATGCTTGTTGAATGACTGAATCTTGTAATATTGCTCAGGAAAGGTAATGCATCTCATTCAAAAAGACCAGGAGGACTTCTGGATTATGGGAACAAGAAGGTAGGAGATTAGACTATTTCTGCAGATGCCACTAATGGCTCAGACCTCCAAAGATCAAGTAATCAGGCACCACATTAGGATGGAACACTATTGTAGACTAATGACTCTGTAGTCCACAGAACAAAGAAGAGAGCATCTCGGCAAGGTAAAATCCATGTGAGGAAATGGGAGTAGCTCAGTCATTTTATAGCCCCCACCAGCCTCCCTGTTTTCTACCAGGGACCCATTCATGGGGTAAGCTCCTGCCTAAGCCCATAATGCTTCAGAGATTTTGAAAGCTCATACCACAAACATATCCTCACCCCCTCCATCCAGTGGCGGACATGGATTCTGCCTAGTCCAGAAAGAAAATGGAGGAGGAGAATTGAAAGTGCCTTCCAACATTCTTGGAGCTGAGTACACCAGCGCCCCACAATGTTGTAGAGACTCTTCCAGGGACACTCTCACCTGCCTACACACACACACACACACACACACACACACACTGCAAAAGAGGCAGGTGTGTACTGAACCCTGAGCCAGAAGGAAAGGGGAGCCAAGAGAGGAATTGGGCCAGGGGGCCATGCTTGGTGACTCCAAATCCCGAACCAGAGGCTTTCCCACCATATCACAGTGAATGAGTAGAGGTAGGAAGGATGGAAACAAGCATTTATTAAGCACTTACTGGGGGCAGCTAGATGGCGCAGTGGATACAGCACTGGCCCTGGAGTCAGGAGAACCTGAGTTCAAATCCGACCTCAGACACTTAACACTTACTAGCTGTGTGACCCTGGGCAAGTCACTTAACCCCCATTGCCCTGCAAAAAAAAAAATTAAATTAAATTATTAAGCACTTACTGTGTGCCAGGCCCTATATTCACCACTGAGAATACAAATACAAGCAAAAAGTAAAACAGTCTTTGCCTCTAAGGGCTTGAAAGTCAGGAATAAGGCCTGTAAGGCAGGCTGGCCTCATTATTATTTAATCATTTCAGTTGTGTCTGATTCTTTGTGACCACTTTTTTCCCCCATATAAATATTTTATTATTTTTCCAGTTACATGTAGAGATAGTTTTCAACATTTGTTTTTATTTATTTATTTTTTTTGGTGAGGCAATTGGGGTTAAGTGACTTGCCCAGGGTCACACAGTTAGTAAGTGTTAAGTGTCTGAGGCTGGATTTGAACTCAGGTCCTCCTGACTCCAGGGCTGGTGCTCTATCCACTGTGCCACCTAGCTGCCCCTAACATTTGTTTTTATAAGATTTATAGTTTCAAATTTTTCTCCCTCTCTCCCCTTCCTCCCCCCTTCTCCAAGACAGCAAACAATCTGATATAGGTTATATATGTACAGCTTTGTAACCACTTTTGGGATTTTATTGACACAAATTTTCACTTACCTCCTCTTCCTTTCACCCAGTAAATATTTCTCTTTCCCTTCCTTTCCATCCTTTTCAAAAGATAATCACGGTAAACAGGATGTGCAGGCATTCTGTGGAGGTAATCTCCCTGTGTCACCCCTGACTAGGGTCAGCTAGGGTTCATAATGAAGGAAGTTTATCTTTGTTTCTTCTTTTCCGACTTCTTATTCACACTCACCTCACCTTTTCCTATCAGTCTTGAGTACTGTGTTTACACTTTGAGGTTTCTATGTAGCTCTTGACTTCTTGTTGGGAATGCTTGGAGGTCCATGATTTCTTTCTTTCTTTTTTTTGCAGCAGCAGCAATGAGGGTTAAGTGACTTGCCCAGGGTCACACACAGCCAGTAAGTGTCAAGTGTCTGAGGCCGGATTTGAACTCAGGCCCTCCTGACTCCAGGGCCAATGCTCTATCCACCGTGCCACCTAGCTGCCCCCTGCTTATCATTTCTTACAGCACAATAGTGTTCCATCCTAATCTCATCCCACAATTTGTTCAGCCATTCCCCAATTGATGGGCATCTCTCCAATTTCAAATTCAACTTTAAAAAAAAATCTCTTAGGATATCAACCTAGTAGTGGTATTGCTAGGTAGAAGAGTATGCATGGTTTTATAGCCCTTTGGCCATAGTTTCAAATTGCTCTACAGAATGTTTGAATCAGTTTACAACTTTACCAAGAGTGTGTTAATGTCTCATTTTTCCCCTATCCCCCACAACATTTTCCATTTTCCTCTGCTGTCCTATTATCCAATCCAGTATGTATGAGGCAATACCCAGAATTTTTTTTTTTTTGGTGAGGCAATTGGGGTTAAGTGACTTGCCTAGGGTCATACAGCTAATAAGTGTCAGGTGTCTGAGGCTGGATTTGAACTCAGGTCCTCCTGAATCCAGGGCCAGTGCTCTATTCTCTGCACCACCTAGCTGCCCACCCAGAATTGTTTTGGCCTGAATCTATCCAATCGATAATGAGTTTGAGAATTTTTTTCACATGGCTATAGTTGGCTTTGATTATTTCATCTGAAAACTCAATGTCTTTTGATCATCTACCAATTGGGGAATGGCTCTCATTGTAACAAATTTGACTCAGTTCTCTATGTGTTTGAGAATTGAGGCCTACCAGACAAACTTGCTTCAAATTTTTTTTCACAGTTACTATTGCTAACCCTCCATCCTATTTCTTCCCTTTGATATTTAGTCTATTTTCTATTTTCTCTTACCCTAGCTCTCCTCAAAAGTCTTTTGCTTCTGACTGCTCCTTCCCCCAATCTTCCCTCCCTTCCTTCACCTCTCCCCCTTATCCTCTTCCCCTCCCACTTTCCCACAGGGCAAGATATATTACTATACCCAATTAATTGTGTATGTTATTCCCTCTTTGAGCCAATTCTGATGAGAGTAAGGTTCACTCATTCCCCTGCACCTCCTTCATCTTCCCCTCCACTCCATAAGCTTTTTCTTCTTTTATGTGAGATACTTTACCCCATTCCACCTCTCCCTTCCTTTTTCTCCCAATACATTTCTCTCACCCCTTAATTTAATTTTTTTAATGATATCATCATGGGGGTCGCTAGGTGGTACAGTGGACAGAGCACCAGCCCTGGAGTCAGGAGGACCTGAGTTCAAATCCGGCCTCAGATACTTGACACTTGCTAGCTGTGTGACCCTGGGCAAGTCATTTAACCCCCCCCCCCAAAAGATATCATCATGGGACAGTTAAGTGGTACAGCAACAAAGCACTAGCCCTCAACCCAGGAAGACCTGACCCCAAATCTAGCCTCAGACACCCAAAACTCATCAGTTACTCAACCCTAGGCAAACCATCCAACCCCAACTACGCCACAAAGAAAATATAAAAACATAAATGCTTTAAAGATATCATCCCTTCATATTCAACTCAAACCTGTGCCCTCTGTGTAAGTATACTCCATTCAGCTACACTAATAATGAGAAAGTTCTTATGAGTTACAAGTATCATCTTCCCATATAAACAGTTTAACCTTTTAATATCCCTCATGATTTCTTTTTCCTGTTTACCTTTTTATGCTTCTCTAGGGTCTTATATTTGAAAGTCAGATTTTCTATTCAGCTCAGGTCTTTTCATCAAGAATGCCTGAAAGTCCTCTCTTTAATTGAATTCCCATTTTTCCCCTGAAGGATTATATGCAGTTTTGCTGGGTAGGTGATTCTTGGTTGTAATCCCAGTTCCTTTGCCCTCTGGAATATCACATTCCATGCCCTCTGATTCTTTAATATAGAAGCTTCTAGATCTTGCGTTATACTGACTGTGGCCCCACAGTACTTGAATTGTTTCTTTCTGGATGCTTAAAATATTTTCTCCTTGACCTGAAAACTCTGGAATTTGGCTATAATGTTCTTTGAAGTTTTCATTTTGGGATCTCTTTCAGGAGGTGATCAGTGGATTCTTTTAATTTCTATTTTACCTTCTCCTTCTAGAATATCAGAGCAATTTTCCCTGACTGTTTCTTGGAAGATGATATCTGAGCCTTTTTTGATTATGGTTTCAGGTAGTCCAATTATTTTCAAATTATCTCTCCTGGATCTATTTTCTAGGTCAGTTGTTTTTCCAAGGAGATATTTCACATTGCCTTCTATTGCCTCTATTGCATTCTTTTGTTTTATTGTATCTTGATTTCTCAGAAAGTCATTAACTTCTATTTGCTCAATCCTAATTTTTAAGCAATTATTTTCTTCAGGGAGCTTTTGTACCTCCTTTTCTATTTGGCCAATTTGGCTTTTCAAGCTGTTGACTTTTTTTTCATGACTTTCCTGCATCTCTCTCATTTCTCTTTCCATTTTTTTCTCCATCTCTCTTACTTTATTTTCAAAGTCCTTTTTAAGTGCTTCTGTGGCCTGAGACCAATTCACATTTTTCTTGGAAGCTTTGGATGTAGGAGCTTTGACTTTGTTATCTTCTTCTGAGGGTGTATTCTGATCTTCCATATCACCAAAGAAGCTTTCTAGGGTCAGCATTTTTTTCTGTCTTCTCATTTTTCTAGCCTATATCTTGACTTTTAACTCCTTCTTAAAGTGGGGCACTGCTTCCAGGATGTACTGTCCCAAGCTTCAGGGGGTCCAAGATGGTATGATTTAAGGAGAGGCACGTTTTCCACTCCCCTGGCCTGTGCTCTGGTCTCTAAGTAACCACTGGCCTGCTTGCTCTTTAACCAAGGAACAGAATCTCATTTCACTGCTTGCAAGCTTTGGCTTGCCTGTGCCCCTCCCCTACCTGGGCCACCACTCAAGACTGCTTCCTGGTTCTGAGCACAGGCAATATAACAGAGTTCTGCCTCAGTGCCAGCAGAGACCCCTGAAATCTCCCCCCAGTCAACCGCTCAAACCCCTCACCAGACTGTGAGCTGACTTCCAGAAGTAACCACCACTGCAGCCAATTCAGAGGCTCTAGAGGCCTGTTTCTCTGGCATGGCCTGCCTGGGGCTGGATCTGTGCTGGCGTGGTCCAGGTCTGGGCTCCACTCTTACCCTGGTAGAACAGACCTTTCCTGCTGACCTTCTAAGCTATCTTTGGCTGGCAAATGATCTCACGCCATCCTTTTGTGGGATCTGCTACTCCAGGAATTGTGTTATGGAATTATTTGAAGGTATTTGGAGGGGTTTTGGGGGAGAGCTCAAGGAAGTGACTGCCTTTCCTCTGCCATTTTGGCTCTGCCCCCTGCTTTACTCCCAATCAGCACAACTGATTGATACACTGAAAAAGTCTGAAAAGATCTTAATTGTACAACACCTGTATACCTCTCATCTGCACACAGGGGTAGGTTGGGGTGCTCTTCATTGGAATTATGCTTGATATTTATAACTTTATTGCATTTGCTTTTGAGTATTTGGTGTTTTATTTCCATTTACTTTGTGTATATTGTTTTCTTGGCTCTACTTTCATCAATTCATATAGATTTTTCCATGCTCCTCTTTATTCACTTCTCACAACACAATAATATCCCATTATATTCATATGCTACAATTTATTTAGCCATAGGCATCTATTTCCAATTGTTAGCTATCACAAAAAGTCCTTGCTATAAAAATTTTGGAGTATATGATATCTTTCTTTATATCATAGCCTCCTTGGGGTATAAGCCCAGTAATGGAATCTCTGATTCAAAGGGTATGGACATTTTAGTCACTTTATTTGCATAATTTCAAATTGCTTCATGGAGTGGTTGTACCATTTTACAGCTCCACCAACAATGTATTAGTGTGCCTATTCTACTGCAACCCCTTCAACATTGACTTTTGTTATCTTTTGGTCATTTTTCCCAAATTGAGGGATGTGGGGTGGAACTTCAGGGTTCTTTAGATTTGCACATGAGAATTATGAGAGCAGAATATATGGTCTGCATAGTAAAATAATGAGCAGAATCAATCAACTGAAATCTGCAATAGCCAAGTCTCACAAAAGAAACAAAGATAGATTGGGAATACAAATACACAGAAAGGAATGACCATCTAAAAGAAGACAAGCAACAACCAATAACATTAAAAATTTGGTCACTATGCAAGAAACATCTGTAAGACAGGAAGCATAAAGACAAAGTAAGGATAAGAAGTTTCCCAGAGGAACACAACAGAACAACAACAAAAAAAACCTTAGAAATGTAATGTAGGACATTATACAGAAATTCCCATAATTTCCAAAGATAGAAAATGAAGTACCAATAGAAAAAAGCCATAGATCATCTCTAAAAGAGAAACAAGGCTGCAGACCCCAGGACATATAGTATTAAAATTTAATCATTCAATTGAGAAACAAATAATACAAGCAATGGATAGATACTGGCCATACCTTGCCTATAAATGAATGAGTGATTTTTATGAGACTACAAATTGAATGGTGAATGAAAGGGGAATGGAGGACAGTGTGTGATGTGCATGGGTCAAACTAGGGCTTAGCCAAGAGGCGAAGGTGACCCCTGTGCTTTGAAGAAGGGAAAAATGTTTTGCGGAATAAGTGAGGAGCGGGAGGGAAAGCTTTAAAAGGGGAGGAAGGAAGGAGGGAGGCCTGTTTTTTTTAAGTTGGACAGGGAATTTACTTCATAACTAAAAGGAGGAAAATGGGAGAGGAAATACTTAACCAGAAAAAAAATCAAGCCAGAAAAAGTAATTAATAAGCAAGCAGACCCCCAAAAGTAAGGGGTAAAAGGAGGTGGTGATCTGGAGTGGGGAGAATAAGGTAAAACTACTGAAGGCATATAGTACTAAGTTTATAGCCTAAGAGAAAAAATAATAAGTTTAAAAAAGTACTACCAATCAATCAATCAGTAAACAAATATGTACTAATCGCTATGTGGCAGACATCATTCTCAGTGCTGAGAAAACAAAAAGAGACAAAGCACAGTCCCTGTCAGACACTCAAGGAGCTTACAATCTAATGGCAAAGCTTACAGTTTAATGGTGGAACTTAGAGTCTAATGGGGGAGTTTACATTTTAATATTAGGGAAAAATAAATGAAACTAGCAAGCTAACTGAATTAGAAAGAGGGACAGATTGGAAAAGAAAACAAAATTCTACAATCTGTTGTTTACAAGATACACAATTAAAATTTAAAGACATACACAAAATAAACCTGAGGATATGGGGCAAAAACTTACTACATATCAAGTGATTCCAGAAAAGTTGAAATTGTAATTATGGTATCTGACAAAACACAAGCAGATAGTCAAAAATTAAAAACATAAGCAAAGAAAATACATTCAACTGAAAGGAACTGGAAACAGTAAGCTATCATCAGTAATAACAAACTCTAAAGAGGGTAACATCCAAATTCATGCAGGAAACATGAACTGCCCTCCAAGAAGACAGAGGCAGTAACACAGTAAGTGACAGGACACATCAATATCCCCCTCAAGCACTGGGGCTGGAGTCAGGAAGACCTAGGTTAAAATGTGGCCTCAGACACTTCCTTGCTGTGTGACCCTGAACAACTCACTTCACCTCCATATCACTATGAAGTGGAGTAGGGATATCACCTATATCACAGAGATGTTGTGAGGATCAAGTGAGTTAATGTTTGTAAAAGAGGTTGGCACAGTGCCTGGAACATACCAGCCACTTAATAATTGTTGATTGATGAATCAAGCTTCAAGTCTGGAAGATTACACTTCCCTTCAGTGTAATAGCATGCCCTGTTTAATCTTCAGCCAGTCTGCACTGGAGAGTGGAAGGGGGCAAACCCAGAAATACAGAAGTGCAGAAGGGAAGGCCTTTCAGATCTAGAAGAAACATTCCACACTTAGCAAGGGTATGAGGCTTCAGTGCCTCAATTGAAGGCCACTATCTGTGGCTTTGGGGTAAAGGCTGTGTGACTACTGTTTGTTCTATGCTATTGAAATGCCTTTGCTATGAAATGGAGTGTAGTGGCAGATTGTTAAGGGGAAGCACAGGAGTGAGGGCTTATCAGCTAGTGTTAGTACCTTGGGTGTAGCAGGACCTACACCTGCTAGTACCAGGGTGGCAAGGGGGAGTCAACTAAGTGAGGGCTCAGGCAATGAGAAAGATATGAACAAGCTGGAGAGTGTCCAGCCAGGATGCACGAGGTGGTAAAGAGGCTAAGAGTCCTGCCATCTGAGACTGAAGAAAGCTAACTTCTCTCAGCTGTTCAGTCAGGAACCATTTGGGAAGTGCCCAGTAAGAGCCGGGCACCATGGTAAGCACTGGGCATGCAAAGAAAAGCAAAAGACACCATCCTTCTTCTCAAGGACCTCACAGTCCAGTGGGGGAGGCCATGCACAAACAGCTAAGTGCAAACACACTATATTGCAGGATAAATGGAAATTAGAGAAGGAAGGCCAGAGAGCTAAGGAGCATGGTGAAAGGCTTCTTGTAGAAGGGGGGATGCTAACTGGGACCTGAAAGAAGTTGGGGAAACCAGGAGGCAGAGAGGAGGGAGAGCCCCTGAAAATGGCCAGAGTTGGGAGATGGAGTGTCTTGTGCAAAGACCAACAAGAAGGCTGGTGTCACTGGACACAGACTATCTGGGGGAGAGTGTAGGGTGTAGGAAGAATGCATGGATGGGGGTAGGTTGCGAGGGGATTCAAAGGCCAAACAGGGTCTTCTATTAGATCTTGTGATAGGGAGCCACTGGAATAGCTTGGGTAGGGGAGTGACACGGTCAGATCTCTGTGTTAGGAAGATCAGAGGATGAACTTCAATGGGAAAGACTTGTGGCAGGGAAACCAACCAGCAGCTATTGTAGTAGTCCAGCATGATGTGATGAGGGATGTCTGCCTTGAGTCTTCTCCCGAAAAATCACCTGCAGTTTCTTCAGGTGTTTAAAGGGTGGGCCCTTGTCAAATGGATTGGCCAGAGGTCAGGGATCAGAGTAATGGATAGATCTTGCTAAAGGAGAGATTTAGACTTGATGGCAGAAACACCCACCCAGACTAATTGGAAGACTCCCAAAGTGAATTCAAGCCTAGGCTGTCTTCTGTCCCTCCCTCAGGGTGCTTTGCTCCTGAAGCTAGTCTGGCTTTCCTGTCCTGGGAGTGGCACCTGGTTGGCAGTTGAGTGGAGCTGGCTGACCCCTTCTCTACAGGAGTTGCTTCCCCACTGATGGCTGGGAGAGATGGGCTGGCAGCAGGCTTTTCTGTGTATTGGTGACAGTTGGTCAGCAGTTGCTGCCTATAAGCAAGGTGGACTCCTTCATAATGATTTCTCCCTTCAGTGATGTCTGTGGGGGCTGGGCTGGAAGCAGGTCTGATGGCTTCCCAGGGTTCTGGGGTTCAGGGTAGGAGTCTGTGTCCATTGGGGTCTGTGGGGAGATGTTGGACAAGGTATTGTTGATGAATTGACTTATCTGGCACATTGCGACTCCTTTTTCTCCCTCAATTCCCCTTGAAAGGCAGTTGGCACCATGTTCTGAAACAGTTAACAGACCTCCTCCAGCAATCAGAACACTTCTTGAAGGAAAATTACCTGGCACTATTCCTCTAATCTGCAAAATAGTCACAGAGAGGGTTGCCATGGAGACTCCATCTTCTCAAGTTCTCAGCCCACTCGCATTTTCATGATGCTTTTGACATTGCCTTTAGATTTTTCCAGAGAAAAATTGGTGGAGGCTCTTGATTATATAACAGCCCCAAACCCACCATCAATTTAAGGAGACCTCTGAATGGAATGAATGAATGAATGAAAGAATGAATGAATGAAAAAGCATTTGTTAAGCACTGACTGTGTGCAGAGAACTATACTACATACTTCCATTGCCAATCCCCACTTCTACTTTCTGAACCCCACAAATCTATGTTCATGTATTAAATGTTATTACCACAAAGAAATGTCTAATTTGGTGGAATTGTCCTTCTTGATTCAAAGGCAATGAAGGGAAACTGGAGGCAGAACAGAGCCAGCCCATCTAATTCTGGGACTTCCCATGGGGGGTAATGTTTCCCCTCACCCCCCTTCTTTTGTCTTATCCACCCACTACTCCTCCATGGAGCTAAGCATTGTGCTGACCATTCAGTAGGTACTCCACAAATGGTGTTTCTTCTAAAGTGAATTGAGTTAAAGTCTAATAAATGATGAACTGCTGGTTTTATTGATTGTCACCTCTTCACTTCCTCAAACTTTTTGAGCCTGGAAATGGCATTCCCAATTCTCCCAACTCTTTCGTGTATACAGTTGTTGTTGTTGTGATTCATTTTCCTCTCTGACTCTAACATAGAAGAACAAACTTGGCCCTGCAGGACCTGCACTCAGGAGGAGCTGCCCTGTGGAGAGTGGCAGCGAATGCAGACTCCTCTGAGCAGATCTCTCTCTTGTGGCAGGCTGTTTGAGGAGAGTTGGGTTCTAGAAATCTTTTTTTTATAAAATACATTTTAATCAATATCCTTTATTTTTATATTGCCACAGTTTTTCTTAGTATTTATCTCGTCTCTCCACATGTCCATCCTATGTAACGGTATTTTTTTTGTTTTTGTTTTGTTTTGTTTTTAATTAATAATTTTATTTTTTCCCATTATATGTAAAGATAGTTCTCAACTTCTGCTTATACATGCTTTACAATTTCAGATTTTTCTCCCTCCCTCCCCTCCCTCCCCCCTCCCCCAGACAGCAGGCAATCTGATACAGGTTTTATATATATATATATATATATATATATACATATATATATATATATATATATATATGTGTGTGTGTGTGTGTGTGTGTGTATATACATATATACACACACACATACACATACACATATATACACATATATACACATATACATAATAACATTAAACATATTTCTGCATTAGTCATGTTATAAGAGAAAAATCAGAGCAATGATGACAAACCTCAAAATAGATAAACATCAGCACCAAAAACAAAAGAAGTAGCAGGTTCAATCAGCATCTATACTCCACAGTTCTTTTTTTTTTTTTTTCTTGGATTTGGAGATCCTCTTCTATCATGAGTTCCCTGGAACTCTTCTGTACCATTGCACTGGTGAGAGGAATATCACTCAATGTTGATGATACTGTGTACAATGTTCTTCTGGTTCTGCTCATCTCACTCATCATCAGCCCACGCAAGACCCTCCAGGTTTCTCTGAATTCCTCCTGCTCATTGTATCTTACAGCACAATAGTATTCCATTGTATTCATATACCACAACTTGTCCAGCCATTCCCCAATTGATGGGCATCCCCTCAACTTCCAATTCCTTGCCACCACATAAAGAGCAGCTATAAATATTTTGGTACATGTGGGTCCCTTTCCCCTTTCCATGATTTCTTTGGGCAAAAGACCCAAAAGTGGTATTGCTGGGTCAAAGGGTATGCACAGCTTTATCGCCCTTTGGGCATAATTCCAAATGGCTCTCCAGAATGGTTGGATCAGTTCACAGCTCCACCAACAATGCATTAGTGTTCCAGTTTTTCCACAGCTTCTCCAACATTTATTATTTTCCTTTTTTGTCATTTTAGCCAATCTGATAGATGTGAGGAGGTACCTCAGAGTTGTTTTAATTTGCATCTCTCTAATCATTAGAGATTTAGAGCATTTTTTCATATGGGAATAGATAGCTTTGATCTCTTCATCAGAAAACTGCCTGTTCATATCCTTTGACCATTTCTCAATTGGGGGATGACTTGGATTCTTATAAATTTGACTTAGTTCCCTATATATTTTAGAAATGAGGCCTTTATCAGAAGTACTGGCCATAAAAATTGTTTGCCAGCTTTCTGTCTCCCTTCTAATTGTGGATGCATTGTTTCTGTTTGTACAAAATTTTTTTAATTTAATGTAATCAAAATCATCCATTTTGCATTTTATAATATATTCTATCTCTTGTTTGGTCATAAACTGTTTTCCTTTCCAAAGATCTGATAGGTAGACTATTCCTTTCTCTCCTAATTTACCTATTGTATCACCTCTTATGTCTAAATCGTGTATCCATTTTGACCTTATTTTAGTATAAGGTGTAAGATGTTGGTCTATGCCTAATTTATGCCATACTGTCTTCCAGTTTTCCCAGCAGTTTCTGTCAAATACTGAGTTCCTATCCCAGAAGCTGGAGTCTTTGGGTTTATCAAACACTACATTACTAGTGTCATTTACTACTGCATTTCCTGAGCCTAGCCTATTCCATTGATCTACCACCCTATTTTTTAGCCAGTACCAGTTTACATAAGACTTATGTAAATTCCATTTACATAAGACTTCTCATTGGCACAGAGAACAATTACTCAGTGCCCCATGTTTTAGTGAAGGGGAGAGTTTAGGGAGGGCTTGGAAGAAGACACATTATTTGTCCTTTGAGTTCTGAGAGGCCCCTGGAGGATGAGAAAGGCTTTAGGGAGAAGTGGCAAATAGAGGGCCTCAAAATTTGCCTGATTTCCAGCTTGTGGCTTTAGAGACTTAAGGGAATTTTCTCTTGAGTGAGATTGGGAACTCTTTCTGTCTCTCTGTTTCTCTCTGTCTCTCTTTCCCTCTCTCTCTGTTTCTCTCTCTGTCTCTCTCTCTCTCATTCATTCTGCATTGTCTGGTATATTTTATCTTGTCTAATTTCTCTAATTTCTATTTTCTGTTGGTTTGGTTAAATGGGTTTATTCACCATTCAATATAAATAAACAAAGAAATGAATAAATGACTGAATAAAGGAATGAAAGATGATAACTAAAAGTAATGAATAAATAAATACATCCTTGTATTTCTGCTTAGAGCGGAAAAGATGATCTGTTCTGCTTTTTGAAGTCTTTCTAACCTAAGCTAGTTTCTTTTTTTTTTCTTTTTTCTTTTGGCGGGGCTATGGAGGTTAAGTGACTTACCCAGGGTCACACAGCTAGTTAGTGTCAAGTGTCTGAGGCTGGATTTGAACTCAGGTCCTCCTGAATCCAGGGCTGGTGCTTATCCACTGTGCCACCTAGCTGCCCCCCCCCCAAGCTAGTTTCTAATGACATTTTACAGGGTTCAAGAACAAGAGCAAAATTCCACAGTAAAGATTAATAAACAAGGCATAAAGTTTAGGGAACAGTTTTTTGACGCATCAGAACAATATTAACTTAAGTATCACTTCCCTAAAGCCACTCACTGCAGTCAAGGGTAGACAGCAAGAGGTATTTCTCTGAATTGGATGAATCAAAGGGGCATCTGCCCCTCTCTGCTCTCCACCCTCATTCTGTCTTCAGGGAGATCAGAGGTCCTCCTAGAACTCTGGCTTAGTTTTCCTTTAGAAATTGGGTAGACTTCTTTTTTTTTTTTAGTGAGGCAATTGGGGTTAAGTGACTTGCCCAGGGTCACACAGCTAGTAAGTGTTAAGTGTCTGAGGCCGGATTTGAACTCAGGTCCTCCTGAATCCAGGGCTGGTGCTCTATCCTCTGTGCCACCTAGCTGCCCCTTAGACTTCTAATGTTACAAAAGAATTTCAGAGAGGGACATTAACTCCTTAGAATTTAATTAAGTGCTAACAAGGTTTATTCAGATGAGTCTTAAAGGAACACAGAATGAAATAACATTTCTTAATATTTTCCTTAAACGGAAAGCCTGGAGTGAATTAGTCTGTCTCTGCAGATGGGATGTTATAGGTTCCACATGCAAGTGTTTTTCCGGCTACTCCTCACCTCTTGGCTCCACAGCAAGCTAAAAGGGAAGTGCAACTTCAGATAAGTGAGGACACAGTAAGAGCTCTTAGCTGTCTTCATTCAGTTTAAGTCCTCTGAAATGACTTAAATAAACATCATTGTAAGGTATTGAAAGAATTGCTAAACTGTGGCTAGTGACCTTAAGCAATTCTAGTACTTCTTAAGGAAAAGAGGTGTTTCAGGGCTGGACGCAGGCAAACCTCATCCCAAGGCAATGAAAAATTGAATACAATTCTTGGTAAAATTCTAGGGTTGATGATTTTTTAAAATAGTTTACAAGTACTTGGAAATTGAAAAATAAAGATTACTGTGAGCTAGCGTGGTTTGAGAACAAGCTACATCCGGTAAACACAGTTTGAGAGGGTTGCTAAGCCCAGAGTGCTAGCATTGTACTACCAGTTGCCTTGAGTTATTGAATTATCAAATTGTCGAGTGGATGATATGCTTCTCAAATTTGTAGATAACACAAATCTGGAAGTTACAGAGGGGCAGCTAATATAGAGAATGATATAGCTGATGTTCCTCTTCCCCCACCAAAAAAATCTCCAGAGGTTATAATGGTGAGCTGAGGAAAATTAAATGAAACTATTTAGGGACAAATGTGTTGTTCTCCACCTGGATTTTAAAAACCAACTGGGCAAGATGTAGGATGAGGGGACACATTGCTAGGAAGCAGTTGTTGGGAAAAAAAGTCCAAGATTTGAAGTGGACTGCAAGTTCCATATGAGCAGGCAGGGTGCTCACACTACTATGCCAACTTTGGCTGCACTGATCCAAGAAAAGCTAGACTGTCTTACGGGGTTCATGTGGTCCAACTATATCTGGAGTCAGTGGCCCCGTTCTGGGGACAACTTGGACTGTTCAGAAGATCAAGAGATGGCAAGAAGGAAAGAGGTGGCAAAATATGTCAGACAAGGACTGGTTGAAAGAACTGAGAATATTTCTCTGCGAGAAGGGATGTGTGTGTGTGTGTGTGTGTGTGTGTGTGTGTGTGTGTCTCGGGAAGCAACTGTTCTTAAATATTTGAAGAACTGTTAAATGGAAGAGGAATTGGATTTGTTCCCCTCAGAGCATCACGTTAGAAGCAATGGGTGAAATTTAAGGAGAGATTGATTTTAGCTCAACAAGAAAAATAATCTAACAATTTCAGATTTCAAAAGTGGAATGGCTCAGTTGTTGTTTGTCCTTCATTCTCAAAGAGGACCATGACATAGGGGTGATGTCATGACTTGTACTGAATTGGATTTCAGTGAGGTAGGGCTGTGCAAGGTCACCAACCTCACTCTCTCCTCCAGAGCCACCTGGGTCCAGTGGCAAGATAGATATCAGGACGACTGGAGATGGCCCCGGATGTTTAAAGTGATTGAGGTTAAGTGAGTTTGCTCAGGGTCACACAGCTAGTGTCTGAGGTGAGATTTGAACTCAGATCCTCCCAACTTCAGGGCCAGTTGCTCTATCCACTGCAGCGCCACCTAGCTGACCCAGTGGCTCAGTAAGACTCCTGTCAGTGGGAGTGTTCAAGAAAAGGTTAGATGTTCCATGTCAGATTGATTCTTTAGGTGTGGGTTGGATTAGAAGACATCTGTGGGACCTTGCTACCCTTTAGTTCTCCAATTCTATTGGCATATGAAATACTAACCATTCCTCAAGGCCCAACTCATATCACCTTTTAAAATATTTCTGCATCCTCCTTAACCAAATAATCACCTCTTTCTCCTCCAAAGGATTGTGAACTCTCCTAACATTTTGTACAATCCTTCCTCGAACATTTATTTTGGCCTCCTTTTTGCAGGATTTGTTACATAGTGATTATTTGTGTATTCCTCCTGCATACTACAGTATAAACTGTGAAGACAGAGATAGTGACATTTTCCAAAATTTTTGTCAGTTGCTAGTTTGCATTTTGCCCATAGACTACCAATGAATGCTTATTTAATTTAATTAAATCATCCAGAAACTCAAATAATCATAATCAGAACAATAACATTGCTATGATGTTGATAATTTCCTCATCAGCAAACAGCATGATATTAAGGGAAAAAACTTTGACTGATAATCAGAGGACCCGATGGCAAATCCCAGCTCTTGCTGCTGGTTACTTGCTACATTTGTGTCTTGGGAAAGTCGGTTCCCTTGTTGAGCCTTTGCATCAGCACTTTGAAAATGAGGGGGTTGGTCTTGATGGCTTCTAGGGTCCCTTTTAACTCCAAGTCTATGATTCTAAGTACTAGGATGTGGAAACTGGCTCTGACAGTGTAAATGCCTTGCTCACACTCAGAGAGATGGTGAGAAGGCTCATGATGCGTCGCGCAGTTTGAAGCTCTAAGAACCCCAGGAGTATAAATGCTGCAAACTTACCAAAGAATCACGTGCAACTTTAATGACATCTAATTCCTTTACACTTGGGAAGCTTTAGGAATCACAAAGAATACGTTTTCCCTTGACATCGTCACAAGTTGGGGCACCCTGTCATTCTTCATTGTGGATGGGGCTCTTCTTGGCTACCTGTTCAAGCTCCACTAGACTTGTTCTTGGGGGATCAAGTCAGCATGACAGCGTGTGTCCCAAAGGTTCATTCTCTGGATGATCTTAAGGCTGGAGTGACAAATGCGGCAACCGATGTAAAGGTTTTACAAAGTATGAAAACCAAGTAGAGCAATTTATTAGTATAAGATGGTGCTTATGTTGAGTTTTGTTTTTGTTTTTGTTTTGGGGGGCAATGAGGGTTAAGTAACTTGCCCAGGGTCACACAGCTAGTAAGTTGCAAGTGTCTGAGGCTGGATTTGAACTCAGGTCCTCCCGAATACAGGGCCGGTGCTCCATCCACTGCACCACCTAGCTGCTCCTGGTTATGTTGAATTTTAAAAAGAAACAAATATTTAAAATGGAATTTAAAAATAATTAATAATTAATCCTTCAGATGTTTTTGTAAGTTTGTAGCATTTAGACTTCTGAAGTTATTAAAGCTTAAAACTGTACTGAGAATTGTAGGTCACCTTGGATTTGGTCATAGCACCCTAGAAAGAGACCTACAAGGAAGGAGTGAGAAAAATGAGGCCCAGAGAGGTTGTGAACTGCCAAAGGCAACACCAGGAGTATGCTAGAAAGGCAAAAGTTCAGAATTCGAATCCAGGTCCCCTAAATCTAGGACCAGTGCTTACCGTAGTCAGGTGCTTCCACACTGCTTGAGTTAGAACAAAGCCTTTAAGGAATGCTATTTTGTATTAATTCCTTTGGGTTTTAAAAAAATCGATTACCTACTTTCTTTTTTTTCCTTTTTTTTTTTTTTAGTGAGGCAGTTGGGGTTAAGTGACTTGCTCAGGGTCACACAGCTAGTAAGTGTTAAGTGTCTGAGGCTGGATTTGAACTCAGGTCCTTCTGAATCTAGGGCCAGTGCTTTATCCACTGCACTAGGCACCTGTACCAGTTTGGGGCTTTAAGCATTTATTAAATAATATTAAATATTAGTAAAGAGAGAACACGTGCCTCTGAAAGATAGGACAGCTTAGAGAAGAGAGAAAATGGGGAACCCTAGAGGGCTGCGAGTTTCTGTGCAAGCCCACCCAGAAACATTGTTCAAAGCTCATTGGTTAGCATCACTCAAATATATTGGTTCACTGGATTCACATTCGTGCTGAGGTCAGAGAACAGATCCTCTGGTGGGAACAAGACTTTGAGGTAGTTGTGGTTTTGAGTGAGGTAACTTCCTGACTCTGGGTTGACCTTAAGAAAGTTCAGCCCCGACTCTCTCAGCAACCCCTATTATTAATCATTTTCTCATAGCTGTTTGGAAGCAGATTAAATGCAAATTTTTCATAATAATCTAAACAAGATTTTAAGGGTGAAGAACCAAGACTGTGATTATAATTAGATTTGTTTCAGGTCTATCGGGTCAAACTCTTCATTTAGTCAAAGCTAAATAAATCTTTTTTTCTTCCCTCCAATGGCAATTGGAGTGTATCTGCTATTGGAGCAAATATTTAATTATTAAAATTGTATAAATTACATTTCAAAAAGGTTAAAAGTTTCCACTGTTTCCCAGACCCTCCTCTTCCCATAGTCCTTGCAGAGGCTTCATTCACATCCAGCTGGGGCATTGGGTCTTCCAATGCATCATCTCCAACTTCTTTATATGTCTGCCAAAGAGAGAGGGGAGAGGCATGTGAAGGCACCCATGATTCAAAGCTAAATAAATTTTTTTTTTCAGGGCAATGAGGGTTAAGTGACTTGCCCAGGGTCACACAGCTAGTAAGTGTCAAGTGTCTGAGGCTGGCTTTGAACTCAGGTCCTCCTGAATCCAGGGCCAGTGCTTTATCCATTGCGCCACCTAGCTGCCCCCTAAATAAAACTTACAGAATAATTATTTGTCTTTTCCAATAATCTGTACCCTGGCTTCCTCTTATTATGTTGGTTCTTTTATGCAATCATTTATGAGAAAGAGTTGTGTTTTAGCCCTTGAGGGACTTGGCTTCCCAAAAGCTGTAGCTTTTGCCTGTCCTGTTCATGGAATATGGAATTCATAAATGACCCTTTGGAAAATGAGACCAATCCCAGGCAATTGTGGATCCCTAGAGACTGGCAGAAAGTAGTTGATCTCTCTTGAGAAATATTAGGAACAATTGGCTGCAATGACCTTTGATCAGGGTCAGGACTGCCAAAAGAGGCTTGCTGTGCCTAGCTACTTGGCCTATTCAGAGAAAAAAAACACTTCTCTAGTTTGTTGACAATGATGCTCAAAGCAACGTTTTTCAGTTTTAATTGCTCTAGATACAGGATACTTCAGGATAAATGTCAGACACTCCCAGTACACTTTGCAATCTGCTAAAGTCCCATACACTTGAATCGAAAAATCCCAGGAACTCCATAGAATAGCTCATGAGAGGATCAATTTCGAGCTAGAAGGTACTCATGGATTCATCCAGTCTGACTCTTTCATTTTATGGATGAGGAAAATGAGGCCCAGAGACATCACATGATTTGCCCAACATCAGATGATAGATGAAGAACTGGAAGGTATCATAGAGGTCACTAGTCCAACCTACCCCCTTCTACAGGTGAAGAAACTGAGGCCCACGGAGATTAATGGACTTTTTTTTGCAGGGCAATGAGGGTTAAGTGACTTGCTCAGGGTCACACAGCTAGTAAGTGTCAAGTGTCTGAGGCCGGATTTGAACTCAGGTACTCCTGAATCCAGGGCTGGTGCTCTATCCACTTCGCCACCTAGCTGCCCCTGATTAATTGGCTTGTAATAGGCTCCATATGTAATTAAGAGTTAGATTTGGATCCCAGGCTCCCAACTCCAAATGCAGCATACTCTCTACTACATCATGATGCCAGCTGGCAGAGCTAGGGTTTGAATCTAGGTTCTCTCATACCTAATCTAATGCTCATCCCACTATACCATGCTGTTTCAGGTGCATACTCTAAAATTTTTATCACCCACAAATTAAAAAAAAATGTGTGTGTGTTCAGTTGTGTCTAACTTTTCATGACCCCATTTGCAGTTTTCTTGATAGAGATCCTGGAGTGGTTTGCCATTTCTTCCTCCAACTCATCTTGCAGATAAGGAAACTGAGACAAACACTGTGAAGTGACTTGCCCAGGGTCACACAGTGTCTGAGGCTGGATTCGAACTCATGAAGTTAAATCTTCTTGATTCTAGGCCCAGTGTTCTATCCACCATATTACCTAACTGCCCTAAATAAGAGATGACATAATCACAAGTAACTTTCTATTGCAACCAAAATTAAATACTATTTAATAATGATGACAACCCTACCTCAAGGTGACAAGCATTTATTAAGCACCTACTGTGTGCCAGGTACTGTAGTAAACTGGGGGCATACAAAGAAAGGTCAACATAGTCCCTGCTATCAAGGAACTTGCAGTGTAATGGGGGAGATAGCGTGCATACAACTATGCATAAACAATATAGATACATGATAAATTGGGAGTAAATGACAACCAAAGGTACTAACGTTATGGAGGAGTAGAAGGTAATAGGCTGAGGCTTGAAGAAAGCCAAGAGGAGGAGACGAGGAAGCAGAAATATCAGGCCTAAAGTTCAGCTGGAGGAGAGCAGAGGATGTGAAGGGGACCAGGTCATCAAGGGGTTTCCATGTGATCCTGGAGGTGATAGGGAACCACTTCAGTTCATTGTGTAGAAGGAGCTACTCGGGCAGATTGATTGACAGCTGAGAGGCTTAGAGTGAGGAGACACTGGGCACAGCAGACAGGGTGGTGGCAGTGTCAGAGAAGAGAATGGGGAGAACCCATAGAACTTGGCAATGGATTGGCTTTTTTGGCTCTTTCCCCTCCTTCCAAATGACGGTTTTAATTTCAATGATATGAATCTATTGAGTGGGCTTAGGTCCTAGTTGGGAAAATGATGATGTGACTAGACCATACTCCCATCACTCCCTGCACCTGAATTCCTCCATGTCACATCAAGCTCCCTCTTAAAATGTAAGCTCCTTAAGGATAGGGACTATCTTTTTTGCTTGTATTTGTATTGTACCACAATCCTCCCCCCCCTCCCCCCCCAGTGCTTAACACAGTCCTAAGGCAGTTGTGTAGTGCAGTGGACAGTATCAGGCCTGGATTCAGGAAGACTCATCTTCCTGAGTTCAAATCTGGAGTCAAATACTTACTAGCTGTGTTACCTTGGGCAAGTCACTTCACCCTGTTTGCATCAGTTTCCTCATCTGTAAAATGAGCTGGAGAAATAATGGCAAACCACTCCAATATATCTGCCAAGGAAACCCCAAATGGAGTCACAGAGTAACATGGGAACATGACTGAAAAAATGACATCACAGTGTCTGGGAAATAATAAATACTTAGTGAATCCTCTGTTTCTCTCCATCTCTCTGTCTCTCTATCTCTGTCTCTTTCTTTGTCTCTCTCTTTCTCTCTGTCTATGTCTCTCTGTCTCTCTTTCATGCAAATTTTCATTTACCAATTGACACTTAAAGGGATACAATTTCTAAACAAGTCAACCTCACCTTATCCCTAGCCCTACCAAAAATTACATGCATGCACGTGTGTGTGCACGTGTGCATGCATACACGCACAAATGGAACCTCATTTTCTTCAAGTACAAAGGATAATTCATAAGCTTGCTAATTGGTTCTCTCTGCTGAGTCTGAAATATGGAGTAACATCTTAATTCACACTTTGCTGGTAGACAATCTAGCAATAGAATTGGCTTTGGTTAGTTTTGGCTTCAAATTTGAAATGATATTGAAGTTTTAGTTTATAGTTGAGCTAAGAAACCTAGAAACCTCACAAGAAAGCTCTTTTATTCCAAAGGACTCCAAAGAGGGCATGCGTGGTAACCTGAGCTTAATAGGGAACAACTTTAAGATTGGCTTTTTTACATCAGCAAATGATTAACTGAATTTTTTTTCTTGGTACTAAAAACACATAATGCTCCCAGCATCAAAGTAACTACGGGTAGATGGCCATCAAGGCCTTAACCTTGAAAGGTATTTAATTAGAGTAGAAGAAGAAAGATAGAATTGGTGGAAGCCAAAAAAAAGGAGGGAGATGTGTGCAGTGACTTCAGAACTTCCCTTAGTGTTCACCCAGCGAGAAATCCCATAGAGGAACAGAAACACAAGCCAGGCCAGGAAATCTCATCATGGTTTTATGAGCAGAAATAAGGTAGCTGTACAATTCTAACTGGGTAATACAAAATTATATAACCGTTGGGTAATTTGTAAATGTACCAGCAAGTGAGAGATGCTTTAGCACTTCCTGGTGTGATACTGTAATATTTCTGAGAGATTTTTTTTGTTTGTGTGTGTGTCTGTGTGTCTGTGTACACACACACACACACACACACACATATATGTATCATTATATACAGGTAAGTAGTATATTATTTTAAATATATTGATTTCTCTTAATGCTATAATATATATGTAGCTAGTATATCACACATACATTATATAATTTGGAGACATGCACACATATATAAATTACCTCACAATGTCAGCACCAAGTAGCACTAGGGATACAGTAATGAGACCTGGCATTTCCACATCACTTTAAGGTTTCCAAAGCACTTTACAAATGTTACTTCATTTTATACCCTCAACAACTCTGAGACTGTTATCCCCATTTTTATATATGAGGAATGTGTTGCAAACAGAGGTTGTGACTTGCCTAAGTTCACATGGCTTGTAAGTATCTGAGGAAAGATTTGAACTTGGCTCTTCCTGACAAGTTCTGTACCCTATCTACTGTGATACTTACAGACAGACAGACATATGTATACGTATATATACATATTTTTATATGCACATATACATATAAAATATACGTGTGTGCATATTTTGGACTTCTCCATTGTGTCCCGCTGTGGTCACCTTCTCTCTATTTGCCCCTTTTAAGCTTTGTGTGTTGTTTTACTTGAGGGCAGGGTCTGTCTTTTTTTTTTTTTTTAATATTCATATCCCCAGGGCAGCTAGGTGGCACAGTGTATAAAGCACCGGCCCTGGATTCAGTAGGACCTGAGTTCAAATATGACCTCAGACACTTGACAATAGCTGTGTGACTCTGGGCAAGTCACTTAACCCTCACTGCCCCCGCAAATATTCATATCCCCTGGCAGTTAGCATAGTTCGGGGCTTTTCCTGATTCTAAGGCCAACTCACTATCCACTGTACAGGGTGGGCCAAAAGTCACGAAAATTTAATAATTTATATATCATAACATCATATACAATATATGTAGGAAATGAATTTACAGTATGAAAAATCAAAGCTTGTAAATTGCAAAAAATAAAGAAAAATTTTTTTTCAAAAAGTTATGAAAACATCAGACATCTTTGTGACTTGGCCCACCCTGTAGAACCTAGATGCCTTACTTTCCTCTATGGAGAACACAACATGTACATAGATAAAAGAATGTCAGAGACAAAGCATAGAACCTAAGTGCTCTGGAAATTCTGAATGAGAGAAGAGCTTCCGCATGTAGGAAATGGGGAATTGAGGGAGGAATTGAGTTCATCCCGGAAGGAAGATAAATTCTGAAAGGCAGACACGTGAGAAAGCAGTCTGATTCAGGGCTGGGACCTGGCCTGTTCATGGGAGGTAGTGTTGAGTTTGGGCAGTAGCTAGCCATCCAATTGGGCTAGAAAGTTGTTTGGTTGTTTGTCCTTCATTCTCGTGTGTGTGTGTGTGTGTGTGTGTGTGTGTGTGTGTGTGTGTGGGTTAAGTGACTTGCCCAGGGTCACACAGCTAGTAAGTGTTAAGTGTTCTGAGGCCGGATTTGAATTCAGGTCCTCCTGACTCCAGGCCTGGTGCTCTATCCACTGTGCCACCTAGCTGCCCCTGTCCTTCATTCTTGAAGAGGATCATGACATGGGGAGGTGATGGCATGACTTGCACTGAATTGGATTTAAGTGACGAAGGGCTGTGCAAGGTCATCCGCCTCATTCTCTCCTTCAGAGCCATTTGGGTCCAGTGGCAAGACATAAATCAGGGCAACTAGAGATGGCTCTGGATGTTTGAGGCAATCAGGTTAAGTGACTTGACCAGGGTCACACAGCTAATAAATGTTAAGTGTCTGAGGCCTGATTTGAACTCCAGTTCTCCTGACTCGGAGGCTAGTGCTCTATCTACTGCACCAACTAGCTGTCTCACAATTTGTCTAGAATATAGAGTAGGTGAAAGAGAGGCTGGCCAAGATTATTTTTAAAGAGCCATTTTCAATAGTGTTGTTACATAAAAAGCAGCATTAAAACCAATATTTACTGGCATTCCATTTATGTTGAAAAATTATAGGAGAAGAACCAAAAGAAAGTAGGGTTGTGAAAGCCAAGTATAGGTGTACCATAGGGGAAGGAAGTAACCAGGACTAAGTAGAGTCAACAAGATGACCTTCATGTTTGTAGTTCAGCAGTCTTCTGGATCATCCAGAAAATAGTAACCATCTTCAGAGAATTGAAATATGAGTTTTAGGATGGATCTTAGAAGTTTGCTAGTTCAGCCTTATATATTTTTGGGGGGTGGGGCAATGAGTGACTTGCCCAGGTCACACAGCTAGTAAGCATCAAGTGTCTGAGGCTGGATTTGAACTCAGGTCCTCCTGAATCCAGGGCCAGTGCTTTATCCACTGTACCACCTAGCTGCCCCCAACTCTATATTTAATGCATAAATTTCTTCAGAAACATCTTCCATGAATGATGAAGACATCTAGGCAGGGGGAGCTAACTCCCCACAGAGGCCCCCCCATTCTGGCTATAGTGGCTTCGTGTAAACATCTACCTCCCTGTAACTTCTCTACATTCATCTTAGTTTTTTTCGTAAGAGCTAAAGAGAATAGATCTGATCTTTCCTCACCCTGACAGGACTTCTGATCTGTGAAGTACATAGTCATTTTTTTTCCTCTGTCTTTTCTTCTCCAGGATAAAGAACCCATTTATACAAATTCATTATATGCCATTGTTCTTGTCAACACCTTTGTCAAGGTTTTTATGAACACAATACTTCAGGCATGGTCTGACTAGTTCAGGGTGAAGTGGGATATGATCTTTCTTGTTCTGGGAGCTATACTTCTCTTAATACAGATTAAGATTCCAATATAACCTGGGAGAAATAGACTAGCACATAGGCTAGAGTAGGGCTTCTTAAACTTTTTGCACTTGCGACCCCTTTGCGCCCAAGAAATTTTTATGAGACCCCAGGTATATAGGTATATCAAATAGGTATACACAACCTTTTAATGTTGCCAAATTTTTTACAGCCCCCCCCCCACATTCAGTGACATGACCCTATAGAGCTTTGGTCTGGGGCAGCTAGGTGGCACAGTGGTTAGAGCACCGGCCCTGGAGTCAGGAGGACCTGAGTTCAAATCAGGCCTCAGACACTTAACACTTACTAGCTGTGTGACCCTGGGCAAGTCACTTAACCCTCATTGCCCCGCAAAAACCAAACAAACAAACAAACAAAAAGTGGCTTGCTTTACTCACATCCCTTCCATCCTGTATTTGTACAGTTGATTTTGTTGAAGTGCACAACTTTGTATTTCTCATTAAATTGAATATTACTAGGCTCAGCCTGTTGAGATAAAAATGGCTCGCTTTAGTTTAACACACAGGGTCATAGAATCAGAAGGTCATAAAGCCAAGTCTGGGAGTGCCAGAACACCTAATTTATAGGTGAAGAAACTGGTCTTGGGATGCTAAATGATTTGTCCAAGGTCATGCAGTAGGGATAACGACAAGAGATGGCATTTAGAGTTTGCGGAAGAGCTATTTTCAGTGTTCTTATACTTCTCCCATTGCCCAAAGTTCTTAAAGATCACTTACAATAACACAGATTGCTATGTCACAGACATAACTACTTCATTCAAATGTAATTGCTTTATGTCATTTGTCCTCTATAATTTCTCTCCCCACTTGGAAGTTATTTTATTTATCTGTCTCAATAACTTCCTAAATAGTGTAGCTTATCAGCATTTCACATCAATTAAATTAGAATTAAATGTCCCTTATAGTTCAGCTGTTCTCAGTAGGGGAATATAGAAATTATTTTTGAAACTAGAGAAATATGGAAAAGGAGATGGGAGCAGAGAATGTTTAGAGGACTATCTTATATCATCCTTAAAACTGAAAAGACAATAAATTCTAACATGGAGCCCAGACAGAGAAATAAACTATAGGGCATTATATGGCAGCTAAGTGAAGAGTTGGAATTGTAGGTTAGTTTGATTATATGTGGAGCAGAACATAATTTGGGGCAAGAAAAGCATAGTATTCAAGAAATTAAACTAAATACTCCCTGAATCTGCAGCCCTGGATGCAGATATGGGAAATAAAATGTTTTCTTTTGTACGGTGAAGCATTAGCCTTTGGGGATGGTTCAAAAGTTCTGATTTTCCAGTGGAAGAAATAGAATTAATATAATAAATACAATATAATAATATATGGAGAGATTGAGATCAGTAGACCAATTTTTACATTATTTTTTAAGGCCACAGAATTTTTTCCTCGTTTCCTCTTTTTATTAACTTGGAGATGAGTATTTCATGTCTTCCATGATTGAAGGTGACATCCAGAAAACAGAGGGGCCTGGAAGCTGCTCCAACCTATGTGTGGTCAAAATCAGGGCTCCAATACATCTGGTCTTTGTGTGTGGCAATGCAAGGGTTGGGCTGTAAATCATTTACCTGTCACTTCTTAAAGCAGGCAGAAAATACCTATGCTTGTGGTAAACTCCCACAAGGTCCTTGGGCAGCACATGCATTGTCTTTCTCCACTAGGAAATAGAAGAACAAGAACCTTCTGTGCTCTGTCACAGGAGAGAACAAGCATCAGAGTACCATCTTTTACCAACAGTAATGTGTCTCTATCAATACTTCAATACGTTCTAGCCAATCTCTGTGTATCATTATGTTTTGGGGGAAATGGTTGGTGTGGGGTGTTGGGGTGCTTAGGAATTTCTCTTTAAAGAATTCCACCCTCTCATACACAAATCCACTTAGAATAAAATCCTCTTTTATTTAGCACTAGAGAAAGGAGGCCAAGCGAGAAAGAAGTTACGCTTTTCTCATGGGGAGATAGTTTCAGAGACCTCTAAGACAGAGGAAAACACTGGAAGCACCAAATAGTGATGTGGGCAGAATTTGGGGTCAAATTGATCGTGAGTCGTCCCAAAAGAATTACAAGATTCACTGACTCAGTTTCCCAAGTTTTACTGAAATACTGTGAGTAATCACAGGGAGAGAACCAGAAATGTGGAAAGGTATCTCTCGAATAAGGAAAGGTAGAAAGTTATATTTATAGTGTGGTAAAATATGAAAGTTTTTAACAGTCGGTTAGGATAACTGAAAGACGCCAGTTTTTCAAGGACCACCCTTTTGGGGAGGAGACTAACAGTCCGCCTGCTGCGCACGTCAGACTGCCTGCGGGACTCGACTTTCGGGGTGGAGAGAAGGGAAGTGAGGCTTTTGCCTGCTTGGCGGGACTCCTGATGGCGCGGCACAGATGGTCTCTCTCCAAAGGTGGCCTTTTTCGGTTTGGTGAGTTTTTATAAGGAATATAGACTAAGCTTAGACTTAAGACGATTTGTATTGTGTTTCTACTTTCCTATTCTTCTAATCAACATCACCTTGTGACTACCATAACAATAAATAAAAAGGTCTATCTAGAAAACCAAAAGCTTCTTCCATTTACTAGTTTGGGAGATAAATTAAGGGAAAGGTTAAGTAGGGGAGATTTATGATCTAATATCCAATTTTAAATCTCACAGTTTGGCGACCACGAAGGGACCTTAAGATTTATGATCTAATATCCAATTTTAAATCTCACAATAGTATGGAAAAGTTGATTATCAGTCTCATAATAATCTCCAATTTGGGGTATTACAGGGGAGGGCTTATGCCAATTTGGAGTTCCTGGGGTCCTAAGCCAACCCCTGAGGCGGGTACCTTTTTCAGTGGAGGTATGTTTGGCGGGTTTACACATCATAACGTGAATCTGGGGACAAATTTGGCCTTTTCTGCGCATGTCTCTTTCTGGTTCCCATAGCTAGTTTCAAAATATCTCCATTTTCCATTAGAATTTCTATAGCCTGTCAATTTTATCATTGCTATATTCTTAGGCCTTCATGGCCTGGCTCCCTCTGTTCCTGTTATGGGTACTGATTGCTGTGGGTAAGAGAACCTAGCATTCTGACTTGTAAGTTATCCATTAACTGGGGTCTGAATCCCTCTTAGAGCTCCTATCTGAATTAGAACTTGGATCTTAAGTTTTTCTATTAACCCTTTTTTCACTTCCTATATCACTCTGAGATATCTATCTCCTCGAGCAGAAAAAAGGCAGATACTTTTATAGAGGATGGATGGTAGAGGGACTGTTGGGGTGATCATCTGACTGTGGAAAGTTCCCTTTGGGAGTGGAGGAATCTGGAATGAAGGGAAGTGGTCCTGACTTCTGGAGTTATCTGTCCCCTAGGTGCCACTCAGGCAGCAGCCATGCCTAATGGGATTATCTCTCCAAGGGGTGGGGGAGACTGGAATAAAGGTGGTGGTCCTGGAGTTAGCTCAGCCCTGATCAATCTGTGCTGTTTATCTCTAGGTATGTATGTCCTTTGCTTTAGCTTTTCAAGGAGAAAGTTCCCTGATTTCCCCCAGAAAACTTCTGAGGTAGCCCAGGCTCATAACAATATCTAAAAGGAACAATATGGAAACCCACAGATGGAAGTTGATTTAAAAAAAGATAAATATGAATACTTTTTACAGGTACAAAGCTTTGCAGGACTCATTTATTTCTTTTTTCTTTCCTTTTTCTTTTTTTTTTGTGGGGCAATGGGGGTTAAGTGACTTGCCCAGGGTCACACAGCTAGTAAGTGTCAAGTGTCTGAGGCCAGATTTGAACTCAGGTCCTCCTGAATCCAGGGCGGGTGCTCTATCCACTGTGCCACCTAGCTGCCCCCAAGACTAATTTTTTTTTAAAGAAAAAATATATTCTTTTGTAATTAACCTTAACACTTGTTTTAAAGCATGTTCAAATTCAGCATGTCAATGTCAGTTTGATCTGGCTTTGATCTGGTTTTATGGCACTGCTTGCTTGATTACAGCTCTCACTGGGGAAGGAGAGGTTTTTTTTGATACCCTTGGGACCTCCTGAGCACAATCTAAAGCAGCTGGTATTCTGTATATTATGTCATTATAAAGCGCCCAGTGTAGTTTAGAATACTTAAGAGGCACTAGGGGCCCACTTCTCAAAATATTTACAGCCTTTTATTCTTCTAAAAACAATAATTTGCATGCTTAAGATGATATATGTACCCTAGTCCTGCTTTCTCTGAAAACTTGCCCTGGAAATATCACTGTTTATCAGTGAATAGGCCAGAGGGAGCTGTACTTGGCAAGGAAGAAGGTGTTCATGTTTCCCCCACTGAGAATAGGCCTACTGTATGAGGGGGCCCTTTTAAACCAGAAGTCAATTGAAACAGGATATTATGGGGTTAATTGTATATTCAATAGGCTAACACCAATGCATATGCTTTCTTTAGAATATTTTTTTCTTATAATTTTAATGGTATTCATAGATCCCTGCAATTAGGCATCAATCTAGATCCTTTTGCCAAGAACTGTCCAAAATGATAATCCTTATGGCTGAGTGAGATTAATGATGGAGTAGTAGTTGCTGTCATTTCACAAGAGAAAGTATGAACTAAGAAGTATACAAAAAGTGAGTTTAAGAAAATTGAGATGAAAATAGCATAGTTTTTTTTTTTAATTCCCAGAAATGGGAAAAAAAGAAAATCCTATTGGAGAACTCGAAGCAACTTCTTGTTTGGTTTTCACTTTCATGACGCTAGGAATTCCATATGGAGGTTAACTTAGAAATATAGAAGAGTAAAGCTGGAAGTCTACTGAAAGGCTGTCTAGTCTAGAGATCCCTAACCTTTTTTGTGACATGGATCCCTTTGGCAGTCAGGTGAAGCCTATGGATTCCTCAAAACAATGTTTTTTAATGCATAAAATTGGATTACAAAGGAAGCCAATGATATTGAAAAAGTTTCAAAAAAAGTTTTTTAAAATAATAAACATTCTTATTTATTTATACTTTTAGGTTCCAATTTCTATCCCTCTCTCCCTCCCTCCTCTCCCGCTTCCCTGAGGCGGCAAATAATCAGATATGGGTTATGATTATGTAAAAAATTACCATAATTGTCATTTTGTACAAGGAAACTTGATTTTTAAAAAATAAAAGGAAGTAAAAAATGCTTCAGTCTGTTCCATCAATATCAGCTCTTTCTCTGGAGGTGGAGAATATGTTTCATCATTAGTCCTTTGGGATTGTCTTGGATCATTGTATTGTTGAGAAGATATTCACAATTCTTCATCAAACAATATTGCTGTCTCTATGTACGATGTTCTCTTGGTTCTGCTCACTTTATAGTATGTCATTTCATACATGTCTTTCCAGGCCTTTCTGAAGTCATCCTGCTTGTCATTTCTTAGAGCACAATAATATTCCATCCCCATCATATACCACAGCTTGTTTGACCATTCCCCAATGGATGGGCATCCCTTTGATTTCCAATTCTTAGCCACCACAGAAAGAGCTGCTAGAAATATTTTTGTACAAATAGTCTTTTTCTCTTTGGGGGGATGTCTCTGGGATATAAACCTAGCAGTGGCATTTCAGGATCAAAGGGTATGCACAGTTCTATAGCCCTTTGGGCATACTTCCAAATTGCTCTCCCAGAATGGTTGGATCTTTTCACAATTCCACCAATAGTGGATTAGTGTCCCAGCTTTCCTACATCCCCTCGAACATCAAATATTTTCCATAACATTTTTTAAATTCATGCACCCTAGGTTAATCAGTCGAGGTCTAGTCCAACCTGTTTGTTTTTCAGACCAATGAACTAGTATTTTAGAACATCTGGTAATTGTCCTTGTCCTCAAAGACGGCCACAATCCCATTGCTATGTTTGGATCAAGGTACAGTGTGTCTGATTGTGACTCATCAGACCAATTCGATCTCAGGCCCAGATGAACATTTGGAGTGGCGATGGCTCTAAATTTGTGCATCTCCCATTTCCTTTGAGCTACTGCAATTTTGCTTCACTCATATGGCACAGCACCTTCTTTGATGTGGGCATGCTGTGTTGGGAGGTCCCACAATTGATTCCAAAGTTCTTCAGAGAGATCCGGAGAGTGCCCTTGTATCACTTCTTCTGAGCTCCATGTGAACACTTGCCTTATGTGAATTCTCCATAAAATAGTCCTTTAGGCAAATGTATGTTCAGCATTCAAACAATTTGGCAACTCTGGTCCGGACACTAAGCAAGGTGCTAGATAGGGAAAATGAGGTCTGGAGAGGAGAAGTGATATAGCTAGTTTTGTCTTTTGTAAAAGGAGGTGATTTATTCTGATAAATAAAAAGGTCAACTTCCAAACTGTCTCCAATTGTCTGTCAACAACAACAACAACAACAACAACAACAACAACAACAACAACAACAACAACAACAACAACAACAACAACAACAACAACAACAACAACAACAACAACAACAATTTCCTTTTTGGCCTCTGATGAAATGAATTTGTGACTGCTCCCAGTCTACATGTAAGAGCCTGTAGTCAACAAAAGGTCATGAGTGCCACTAAAATAAGCTATGTACTTATGTCCAAAGCCTGTCATATGTTATGTTTACTATTCCAAGTTAAATGGCAAAGGTCCTGCCTTTTAGGAGTTCATAGTTCAAAACAACCAACATGAACAACTACATAGAAGATATTCAGGCAACAGAATTAAAAATAGACACGGAATAAGTACATATATACATAGTAAAATCATGATATTTTGAAAAAGATACTGAATTCCTTAGGTGCCCAAGTGGTATTTCCATCCCCATTGTCTTTCAAAGGCAAGAGCTTCAGACGGGAAAGGCAAATCTGGGATTAAGATGACGATGGCTCCTGAGAACAGGGTTTGGATCTACAGTTTAAGACAGGGATGGCAGGATCCTGGCCAAGGATAACTCGCACTTAAAATTTTGTGGCTGGTAAAAATGCAAATGTATAGAGTCATTTTTGAAAATCATAGAGCGATCAAAAGAGCTTTAAGTTGAAAGGAAGAAAACATTTTACATATAGCTGTGTGACTAAATTTTCCAAAGTAGCTGCAATATGGGAAGAATTGATGTTGATTCTGGATGATGGAGAGAAGGCAGAGCTGCTTGATTTGTATTTTATTTCTGTTCTCTTTGTCCATGGGCTACAAAAGACAAAACAAAAATGACTTCTGGGGAGAGAGCAGTAGGGTACCTAGCTGTCTTTTGTGAGTTCTATACCCAGGGTATAGAAAGACCCACTGGCAGCTATCTTGGAAATAGCATAGAGAATGGAAGAAGCACCTTAGGACTAGATGAGGGAAAATGTTCCATTTTTTAAAAAGTGAAGCTTGTAAACTCTGTCAGTGAGATACATTTTCATTCTTGGCAAAATTCGAGAGTGTGTTCAACATTTACTTAGAGAACTTTCAGAAAAGGAAGCAGTAATCTCAGAGAGCCAGAATGTACAGCTCTGATCCAATAAACATTTATCAAGCTCCTACTATGTGCCGGGCTAAGTGCTGGGGATGCAATTCATTAAAAGTCACTTCCCTCAAGGAGCTTACAATGTGAGGGGGGAGGGGTGGGGGAGGAAGGACAATAGTGGTCTAACCTTATTTCGATTTTTTATACGATTACAATCCTGATAGATGATGTGCTTTAATGAAATTTTAGGAAAGCATTTTCTGAAGTCTCTTCTGCAATTCCTGTCAATAAGATTTGGTGATGCCAGTTTAATGGATCCATAATTGCTTTAACATCCAGACCCAAAAGGTAATCATTGATGACCTGATGTCATTGTGGAAGGGGATCACTAGTGGTGTGCTTCAGAGATCTGACCTTAATGTTATTGATGTAGGGGGCAAAAAAGGGATTAACAGAATAACCTAAGACCCAAACTCTAATTTAGATCTGAACTCTAAAAGGGATTCAGACCCCGGTTAATGGATAATTTAAGACTTGAGTCTTCATTAATACAAGTCAGGGCCTAGGTTCTCTGTTACCCACATTAATCAGCACTCAGAACAAGAACATAAAGAGGAAGGTCATAGAGACCTTAATTATAGCAATGATACATTGACAGGGCATAGAAATTCTACTGATAAATGAAAATATTTTGAAACTAAGCATGGGATTCAAAAAGTGACATGTGCAGAAAAGGCCAAATTTGTCCCCACATTCAGCTTATGACGTGTAAACCCCCAAAATACACCTCCACTGAAAAGGTACCCATCTCTGGGGTTGGCTTAGGACCCCAGGAACTCCAAATTAGGATAGGCCCTCCCCTGTACCTCCCAAAGGTGGAGAATATTATAATGAGTAGGACAGGACCTCCTTTATACCTCCCTAGGGTGGAGATGATTATAATGAGACTGATAATCAGTTTATCCATACTATAAAAATAACTATCTTTTCTTTTTTCTTTTCTTTTCCTATTCAAGAGATACCTCCATGATACTCTCCCTGTGGTTACTCGCAATAAAACTTGGGAAACTGAGTCACTGAGTCTTGTAATGCTTTTGGGATGACTCATGATCAATTTGACCCTAAATTCCATCCCACATAATCCCTATGAGATGATGTGACCACGGTTGGAACTAGACAAAATGATAAAGTAGCTGAAGTTTATCCTCCCCTCTTGTGTCATGTGGATTCCTTTCTCTGGGCCTCTAACTTCCCTACTCTGGCATTTTCCTTGTATCCCAGTGTTTTATTTTCAGGGGCCTATTAACAGAATCTTGATAGAAGATAAATGTTTGTTAGCACCTCCCCTTCCAAGGGCATTTATGTTTTAAAGGATGGAGAATGACATTATCCTGCTGTTTCTTTGTCTGGCAGCCAAGCTTGGAGGGGCATTCCCAAGGGGATGTAGGTTACTATCACTCTTTTAATAGCTTGGTCATTGAATCATGGCTGTCCTGGTAAATATTTAACAACTGACTTTCTAGGAAAAAATTGTATTTGTTTTATGTGCATTATTCACATTTTCTCTCTCACTTTCTTCTTCTTTTTTTTTTTTAAATGAGATATTTTATTTTTTCCGTTACATGTAAAGATAGTTCTCAACTTTTGTTTATACATGCTTTACAATTTCAGATTTTTCTCCCTCCCTCCCCTCCCTCCCCCCCTCCCCTAGACAGCAGGTAATCTGATATAGGTTATATCTATATATCTCTATACATAGACATATATATATATATATATATATATATACACACACACATATATATACACATAATAACATTAATCCTATTTCTGCATTAATCCTGTTACAAGAGAAAGAATCAGAGCAGTGATGCAAAACCTCAAAATAGAAAAAAAAAAACAACAGCGCCCAAAACAAAAGAAATAATATGGTTCAATCAGCATCTATACTCCACAGTTCTTTCTTTCTTTTTTTTTCTTGGATTTGGAGACCCTCTTCTGTCATGAGTTCCCTGGAACCCTTCTGTACCATTGCATTGGTGAGAAGAATATAGTCCATCACAGTAGGTCAACACTCAATGTTGATGATACTGTGTACAATGTTCTTCTGGTTCTGCTCATCTCACTCATCATCAGCTCACGTAAGACCCTCCAGGTTTCTCTGAACTCTTCCTGCTCATCATTTCTTACAGCACAATAGTATTCCATTGTATTCATATACCACAACTTGTCCAGCCATTCCCCAATTGATGGGCACCCCCTCAACTTCCAATTCCTTGCTACCACGTAAAGAGCCGCTATAAATATTTTTGTACATGTGGGTCCCTTTCCCCCTTCCATGATTTCTTTGGGCAAAAGACCTAAAAGTGGGATTGCTGGGTCAAAGGGTATGCACAGCTTTATCGCCCTTTGGGCATAATTCCAAATGGCTCTCCAGAATGGTTGGATCAGCTCACAGCTCCACCAACAATGCATTAGTGTTCCAATTTTCCCACAGCCTCTCCAACATTTATTATCTTCCTTTTTTGTCATTTTAGCCGATCTGATAGGTGTCAGGTGGTACCTCAGAGTTGTTTTAATTTGCATCTCTCTCATCATTAGAGATTTAGAGCATTTTTTCATATGGGAATAGATAGCTTTGGTTTCTTCATCAGAAAACTGCCTGTTCATATCCTTTGACCATTTCTCAATTGGGGAATGACTTGGATTCTTATAAATTTGATTTAATTCCCTATATATTTTAGAGATGAGGCCTTTATCAGAAGCACTGGCCTCAAAAATTGTTTCCCAGCTTTCTGCCTCCCTTCCAATTTTGGATGCATTGCTTCTGTTTGTACAAAAATTTTTTAATTTAATATAATCAAAATCATCCACTTTGCATTTTATAATATACTCTATCTCATGTTTGGTCAAAAACTGTTCTCCTTTCCAAAGATCTGATAGGTACACTATTCCTTTCTCTCCTAATTTACCTATGGTATCACCTCTTATGTCTAAATCATGTATCCATTTTGACCTTATTTTAGTATAAGGTGTAAGATGTTGGTCTAAGCCTAATTTCTGCCATACTATCTTCCAGTTTTCCCAGCAGTTTTTGTCAAATACTGAGTTCCTATCCCAGAAGCTGGAGTCTTTGGGTTTATCAAACACTACATTACTAGTGTCATTTACTACTGCATTTCCTGAGCCTAGCCTATTCCATTGATCTACCACTCTATTTTTTAGCCAGTACCAGATAGTTTTGATGACTGCCGCTTTATAGTAAAGCTCCAGGTTTGGTACCGCTAACCCACCTTCCTGTGAATTTTTTTTCATTATTTCCCTGGATATTCTTGATTTTTTGTTTTTCCAGATGAATTTTGTTATTATTTTTTCTAGCTGTATAAAATAATTTTTAGGTAGCCTGATTGGTATGGCACTGAATAAGTAAATTAATTTAGGCAGTATTGTCATTTTTACTATATTAGCTCTGCCTATCCATGAGCAATTGATATCTTTCCAATTATTTAGATCTGATTTGATTTGTGTGAAGAGTGTTTGGTAGTTGTGTTCATAGAGTTCCTGGGTTTGTCTTGGCAAGTAGACTCCCAAGTATTTTATATTACCTACCGTTACTTTAAATGGAATTTCTCTTTCTATCTCTTGCTGCTGGACTTTGTTGGTCATGTATAGAAATGCTGATGATTTATGTGGATTTATTTTATATCCTGCTACTTTGCTAAAGTTGTTCATTGTTTCAAGTAATTTTTGACTTGATTCTCAAGGATTCCTTAAGTATACCATCATATCATCTGCAAAGAGTGATAGTTTTGTTTCCTCCTTGCCTATTCTAATTCCTTTAATTCCTTTCTCTTCTCTGATTGCTAAAGCTAACATTTCTAGAACAATATTAAATAATAGGGGTGATAATGGACATCCCTGTTTCACCCCTGATCTTATTGGGAAGGCCTCTAATTTATCTCCATTGCATATAATACTTGCTGATGGCTTTAGGTAGATACTGTTTATTATTCTAAGGAAAGCTCCCCCTATTCCTAAACTCTCTAGTGTTTTTATTAGGAATGGGTGCTGTACTTTGTCAAAAGCTTTCTCTGCATCTATTGAGATAATCATATGATTTTGGTTGGTTTTCTTATTGATGTGGTTGATTATGTTAATAGTTTTCCTAATGTTGAACCAGCCCTGCATTCCTGGTATAAATCCCACCTGGTCATAGTGTATTATCCTGGTAATCACTTGCTGTAATCTCCTTGCTAATATCTTATTTAAGATTTTAGCATCAATATTCATTAGGGAAATTGGTCTATAATTTTCTTTCTCTGTTTTTGCTTTGCCTGGTTTTGGTATCACCACCATATTTGTGTCATAAAACGAATTTGGTAGAACTCCTTCACCTATTTTTTCAAATAATTTGTATAATATTGGAATTAATTGTTCTTTAAATGTTTGGTAAAATTCACCCGTAAACCCATCTGGCCCTGGGGATTTTTTCTTAGGGAGTTCATTAATAGCTTGTTCAATTTCTTTTTCTAATATGGGTTTATTTAAGGATTTTATTTCCTCTTCAGTTAACCTGGGCAGTTTGTATTTTTGTAAATATTCATCCATTTCATTTAGATTGTCAAATTTATTGGCATACAGTTGGGCAAAATATTTCCTAATTATTGCTTTAATTTCCACTTCATTGGTGGTAACATCACCCTTTTCATTTTTGATACTGGTAATTTGGTTTTCTTCTTTCTTTTTTTTAATCAAATTAACCAATATTTTATCTATTTTATTGGTTTTTTCATAAAACCAGCTCTTAGTTTTATTGATTAATTCTATAGTTTTTTTGCTTTCAATCTTATTGATTTCTCCTTTAATTTTCAGGATCTCTAATTTAGTGTCTAATTGGGGATTTCTAATTTGTTCTTTTTCTAGCTTTTTAAGTTGCATGCCCAATTCATTAATCTCCTCTTTCTCTTTCTTATTCATGTAAGCATTTAGAGCTATAAATTTTCCCCTAAGCACTGCTTTGGCTGCATCCCATAGATTTTGGTATGTTGTCTCATTATTGTCATTCTCTTGGATAAAGTTATTGATTGTTTCTATGATTTCTTGTTTGGCCCATTCATTCTTTAGAATGAAATTATTTAGTTTCCAATTGATTTTCATTCTACTTTTCCCTGGCTCTTTCTTACATGTAATTTTTATTGCATCATGATCTGAGAAGGATGCATTTACTATTTCTGCCTTTCTACATTTGACTATGATGTTTTTGTGCCCTAATACATGGTCAATTTTTGAAAATGTGCCATGTACTGCTGAGAAAAAGGTATATTCCTTTCTATCCCCATTCAATTTTCTCCAGACATCTATCATGTCTAACTTTTCTAGTAATCTATTCACCTCTTTCACTTCTTTCTTATTTATTTTGTGGCTAGATTTATCTAATTCTGAGAGGGGGAGATTCAGATCCCCCACTAGTATAGTATTACTGTCTAATTCCTCTTGTAACTCATTTAACTTCTCCTCTAAGAACTTGGATGCTATACCACTTGGCGCATACATATTCAATATTGATATTACTTCATTATCTATAGTACCTTTAAGTAAGATGTAATTTCCTTCCTTATCTCTTTTAATGAGATCTATTTTTGCCTGCACTTTGTCTGAGATAAGGATTGCTACCCCTGCCTTTTTTACTTTAGCTGAGGCATAATATATTCTGCTCCAGCCTTTTACCTTTACTCTGTGTGTATCTCTCTGCTTCAAATGTGTTTCTTGTAAACAGCATATTGTAGGGTTCTGGTTTTTAATCCACTCTGCAATTCGCTTCCGTTTTATAGCAGAGTTCATCCCATTCACATTCACAGTTATTATTACTGACTGTCTATTCCCCTCCATTCTATTTACCCCCTTTGTACTTTCCCCCCCTTCTTTCACCCTATTCCTCCTCAACGAAGTTTTACTTCTTACCCCTGCCTCCCCCAATCTGCCCTCCCTTTTTATCACCCCCCTCTCTTTTCTTTACCCTTTTCTTCCTTGTTTTTGTCCACCCTTCTATCAGTCCCCCCCTTTTCCTTCCCCTTTTGTTTCCCTAAAGAATGAGTTAAGTTTCTTTATCCCAATGAACGTATATGTTATTCCCTCTTTGAGTCAAATCTAATGAGAATAGGGTTGAAACCATGTTCCCCCCTCCTTTCTTTCCCTCTATTATAATAGGTTTTTTTTCCACCTCTTCATATGATATAATTCATCCCATTCCACCTCCCCTTTCCTCTCCTCCCCATAGACTCCCTTTTTATCCCCTAAATTCTTTTGTATCATCACATCAAAGACAATTTATATTTATACCCTCTATATAAAGTCCTTCTCTCTGCCCAAATACATTTACAGTTCTTAAGAGTTATGAGTATTATCTTCCCATGTAGGGATATAAACAGTTTAACCTAATAGGGTAACTTTTTTTTTTCCCCTCTGTTTACCTTTTTAAACTTCTCTTGAGTCTTGTATGTTGAGATCAAATTTTCTATTCAGTTCTGGTCTTTTCACCAGGAAAGATTGAAAGTCCCCGATGTCATTAAATGTCCATCTTTTCCCCTGAAAGAAAATGCACATTTTTGCTGGGTAATAGATTCTCGGCTGCAATCCAATCTCCTTTGCCTTCCGGAATATCATATTCCAAGCCTTGCGGTCCTTTAATGTTGAAGCTGCCAGGTCCTGAGCAATCCTGACTGTGGCTCCATGATATTTAAATTGCTTCTTTCTGGCTGCTTGGAGTATTTTCTCCTTCACCTGATAATTCTGGAATTTGGCTACAATATTCCTTGGAGTTTTCCTTCTGGGGTCTCTTTCAGGAGGTGATCGATGGATTCTTTCAATGATGATTTTATCCTCTGATTCTATGATATCAGGGCAGTTCTCCTTAATAATTTCCTGGAATATGGTATCTAGATTCTTTTTCTGGTCATGACTTTCAGGCAGTCCAGTGATTCTCAAATTGTCTCTCCTCGATCTGTTTTCCAGATCAGTTGTCTTTCCAATGAGGTATTTCACATTTTCTTCTATTTTTTCATTTTTTTTATTCTGCTTGACTGATTCTTGGTGTCTCATGGATTCCTTATCTTCCAACTGTCCCACTTTAATTTTTAAGGCATTGTTTTCTTCAGTAAGATTATACACCTTTTTTTCCATTTGGCTAAGTGAATTTTTTAAGGTACTGTTTTCTTCAGTGAGATTATGCACCTTTTTTTCCATTTGGCTAAGTGAATTTTTTAAGGTATTCTTTTCTTCAGTGAGATTATGCAGCTTTTTTTCCATTTGGCCAAATGAATTTTTTAAGGCTTTGTTTTCTTCAGCTTCCTTTTCCAAGCTGCTGATTCTTTTTTCATAGTTTTTTTGTTTTGCTTTCATTTCTCTCCCCATTTTTTCTTCTACCTCTTGCAATTGATTTTTAAAATCCTTTTTGAGCTCTTCCAGGAAGGCTTTTTGTTCTTGCGACCAATTCACCTTCCCTTGTGAGGCTTCAGATGTAGACAATTTGAGGCTATTGTCCTCATCTGAGTTTGTGTTGGCTTCTTCCCTATTGATACAGAAGCTCTCAATGGAGAGGGCTCTTTTTTGCTTCTTACTCATTATTGCAGCTTATTTATTTATTCTTTAAGTTGAGGTCTGCTCTGGGGGCACCAGGGTCCCTGTTTTGGGCTTCTTGTGCAGGTGTATAGGTGCTGTGTGACCGGGCTTTTACTCTGAGGCCTTTATGGTGTGTGGAGATCCCCCGCCCTGTACTTCCTGTCTGATTGTGCTCGGCCAGCCAGGCGCCAGACCCCGGTGTCTGATCCCGCCGTTCGTGGCCCTCTCGGCCGGTGCAGGTAAGTTTTTCCACTGTCCTTCTTGGCCACAAGATTTTTGAACCCAGTTCTGGGAGCCTCAGTTGTTCGGCTGTGGCCCGCAGCTCCTGCTGACTTGCCCCGACCCCCTCGGCGCTGGGTTGCTGCCCTGCGCTGGGCCTCCCTTTTGCCCGAGTCAGACCGACCTTTTCCTGAAGTCTTCTAAATTATCTCTGGTTGGAGGACTGTGTCTCTCTGTCTCTTTGCAGGTTCTGTAGTTTCAGAATCCGTCCAGAGGCTTGATTTAATGTTCTTTTTGAGGGAACAGAAGGAGAGCTCAGGCAGCTTGCTGCTTCCTCTCCGCCATCTTGGCTCCGCCCATCTCTCTCACTTTCTTAAATCTAGACAGTCAACAAAACAATAAATCAAGTCCTGATTTCTAGTGTTTGTCAACTTTCAAGGTATAAGTATATATATATATATATATATATATATATATATATATATATATATATATATATATATATATGTATATGTATATATGTATATATGTATATGTATGTGTATATATGTATATATATGTGTGTGTATATATATATATATATATATATATATATATATATATATATATATATATATATATATACTTATAAGTATATATATACTGAACATTTAAACATCAGCTCAGGAACCGATTGAAGCTGGATACTCCTGCACAGTACTGTAGATTTAGAGCTAGAAGGAACCTTAGTCCTTATCTAGTCTACTCCCCTTACTTTGTTTTTTGTGGGGCAATGGGGGTTAAGTGACTTGCCCAGGGTCACACAGCTAGTAAGTGGTAAGTGTCTGAGGCCGGATTTGAACTCAGGTCCTCCTGAATCCAGGGCTGGTGCTTTATCCACTTCGCCACCTAGCCCCCCCCCCTTACTTTTTAGATGAGGTCATCTGGTAACAGAAATGGGGTTTCTACTCAGGTCATCAGAGGATCTATGATCATAGAATGAGGCCATCCATCACAGATGAAGAGAGTTAAAATGGCCAGTAAGTAGCTGCAATGGTGGAGCCATTCTACAGTCTGCAGCCTTGGGTTTTATATACTTTTCCACCTCATGATGGCAGAGCTGAGGGGTTGAGTTTGGCAGATCCATCCTTCACCACCAAGCATGGGAGACTCATGACCAACATGTGCTTTCCTGATATGTCTTCAGGGAACATTCCGAGGAAGCAGATTGATCATTTGGGCACTCATCCAAGTTCCGTAGCTGCTTTGCCTATTCTCCTACAGTGCTTCATGGCATAGTCTGAAGGTGACCCTATTTACCTAGTGATAGCCACTGTATATATCTGGCATCTAGGGGCCAGCCTCATTTAGCTGGGAGAAGATCAGATATGGCCACCACAACTCATGAAACAGATGCCAATATATGAGTAAAATCTAAAATGGCTTTGCAAACTTTAAAGTACTGTATCAATGCTATTATTATCATTATTCTAACTCTCATTATTGCCATTACGAAACTGTCCACTAAGACAAAGAGGAGGGAAAAGAATGCCTGAATTGCTCAAAGCAGAGATTCAGGAACAATCTCAGTGTCTTAAGTGAAGAGCTTCAGAAACAAAGAAAGAAACCGTTATTATTCTTTGCATGTTGCGCTATCCTGTCACAATGATCTTTAATTTATTTTCACTGTGCCTTAAATTTGCTTCAAGGAAACAGGCTTTGCCAACCCAGTTCCATTTCCTTTTTCAGCTCTAATTATTTCAGGTAGCTGCTGCTAATTTTTTTAAGGCTTGCACAAATGTAAATACTAATGAGTTTTTTGTTTTGTTTTCTTTTTTCAGCCACTTTGAAATTCATCCCTAGTCTATTAACTCTGTAGAGAAAGTTACAGTGTAGGAACTCAGCATTTTGGAACAAAAATTGTCTCCACTTATGCAAAAGCAATTTCTATGCAATCAAGTTGGGTGAGAAAATTGGGGTTCTCTTGAATGGTATTTGTATTGCTGTGGCAATGTTTGACCTAGAAAGTATATTGGGGGGATTTAGAAGATATGATGCAAGATCACAAGAAGAAACTGTTGACTACATTTGCTAGCTCACACTGTGATTTCCAGATTCCAATATGAGGAAGCTGATTTGCTTTGAAAGCAGAAAGGATTTTTGGTAAATCAGTCAGTCAATCACTGTCCCACTTGCATTTGCGGAGCTTCAGTGCACTTGTTTAGACTGTGTCTGCATCTATTTCTTTATTTAAATGATAGCTCTAGCTAATGCCTTTTTACATGACTCATTTTTGAGAATACCCCCCTAAAAAAACCCAAAACAAAACAAAAACAAAACCTGCCTCCAATCCTTTCTCTTGTAACAGAAAAAATAGCTCAGCCAAACCAAACAGTTTCCATTTGTAAATGGCCTTTCCTTTGTGGGTATAATGCTGCAAAGAGAGTTTTCCAATATATTCAATGTATGCAATAAACAACTTGGTGCCAGTAGTTAGACTCATTAAGTATCAAATTCCTTCTAATCCAAGCCTCAGAAGGATCAAAGAACAAACTGATCTGAAGAAGGCTTCTGCCATGTCTTTCCATGCCCTGGCAATAAGGAAGTAAGTGGAAGTGTAATTGCACTGGACTTAAATGGAAGTGCCCCAAGTGCAGTATTCCAAAAGCTGACCTTCCCTGACGTGCCTCAGGGCACATTGCCTTTGGCAATTGATGCTGATGCCATTTTACAATTGAAGCTGTAGTCAGGTTGAGTTTGGGCTCTGGTGTCTCCCCTGTCAGGTAGATAACACTTTTCACTTTATTCTTCAGTAAAGACAGATGATGACCCAAAAATGTACTCTGCAGGCACTGTTTACTTAATGGATTCCCTAAAAGCAAAACCCCCCAAAAACAAAAAGAAAAAAACCTAAGAAACAATAAACAAAAAAAATCCAAGTTGTATTATAGTTTATACATTTAAATTCATCAAACTTTAGAAAATACTACTTAGATCTTTTAAAACATTCTATTTGTTGGAAATATTAAAAATGTTCCATGATGATGATGATGCATACTATCCACCTCTTGAGAGAGATGTGAGAAACTCATGGTGCAGAATGAGACGTGTGTGTGTGTGTGTGTGTGTGTGTGTGTGTGTGTGTGTGTGTGTGTGTTTGGATATGCCCAATGAGGGAATTGGTTTTTGCTGGACTACCATATATATATGTTTTATTTATTTATTTTTTTAAAAATAATAAACATTTTTATTTATAGTTTTATGTTCCAAATTTTCTCTCTCCTTCCTTCCCTCCCTTCCCTCGTTCCTGAGGCAGTAAGCCATCAGATATCTACCACATATATGCTACAAGAGTTTTGGTTTTGTTGTCATTATCCCAATAGGTTGTGGGATAGAAGAGAAAAAACATTTCTATTATTTTAAGAAAATGAAATTTAATAAAAATTAAACAGCAATCTCTTTGTATTTTTCTTTTCTGATATACCTGTTAGTTCCATTTTTGTGTTTTAGTTTGTGGTCCTCCACCTTGATTGAAAAAGAATAATTTTGCTTCATTTAGAACAGCTTCACCTAAATGAACTTTGGAAATTGCTGAGGTCAAGGTATTGAAGCCTGAAAATTAAATGAAATCATACAGTATTTCATGGCCAATAACAAAAATAAAATAGATAGCTCAAGTGGTGGCATATTTGGTACCCCTGAGAAATTAAAAGAAGAAGAAAGCCTCAAGTGTGTCAGATAAAACTATAAGAAAAATTATGATAAAGAATCACAAGAACATCGATTTAGAACTATAAAGGACTTTTAAAACCATCCAGTTAGAACCCATTTATTTCCATATGAGGTAATTGACACTCAGGTTAAATACTTACACATAATCCTAGGGATATGATTTGTGGTGGAATTGGGGTAAACCCTGCATAATAGTACATTAGAGTTAGAAATAAGAGAAATAGGAATAATCTAGCTTGTCAAACCTTTCATTAGGTAAGGAAACTAGGGCCCATCATAGTGAAGTGACTCCCCCGCCCTCCTCCAGACTCCTCTTCCCTCTTTTTCAAGTTCACAACTGATTAGTGGCAGAGGGAATAGAACTCATGTCTTATCCCAGTCCAATACTCTTGATAACTATGCATTGCCTTCACGTTTTCAGACAGGTAGTTTTCCTCAAAATTTCTCTAAATTCATCTTATCTGTATCCAATCTTCTCAGTGTCCAAGATATTCTAATCAACATTTGAGCACATCCCTTGAGAGAATTGGAAAGAATCTCTCTTTTTGGAAAATAACTTCATACTATCTCTCCAAAGTAAAACATTAAAAAAAAGTAACAGTGAACACATTCATTAAGAAGTTAGCACAGGTGGACATATGCCTCATGTTTTCAATAGGGAAAAGCCATTTATTAGAATGGACATTTGGAAACTGAGTTTGAGGACCTAGGCCACACTAATGACTTTTACATTTCCAGAAGATAGAACCTTTGGGAAACCATGAAATTGGCGATGGAATGCAGAGGTCAAAATCAAGCTAGAGTTGAAAATAGAGGGGATGCAAGTATCTTCCCCCACTTTAAAGGAAAACATGCTTACAGAATAGATCAATGGAGAAGCATTCATTAGAATGAATTATAATAACCATTTGAAAGTAGATTCTGGGATTTTCCTTTAATGAAATGCAAACTTTCCATTATGGATCATTAACAAATCACTACTAAAACAAAAACAGGCTGCAACATGACCACCCCTCTCCCCACCTCAATCTCCATCATATTATTTAGGCACTACTACGTCAGGAGATTGTTTTGTTTCCAATCAGTCATAGACCCTTACTGGTCATAACCTTCTGTGAAAAAATATAGGTAAAAGAAATCAAATTCTGGTCAATTGGTAACTCCATTTGAGAGAAGCTGAGGTCTTCCCAGAGGGTAATTTCAAAACTAATGTATTAGGTGCCAATACTCAGTAAATATCTTTTTGTTTTGTTTTGTTTTTGTTGTTGTTGTTTTTTTTTTTTTAGTGAGGCAATTGGGGTTAAGTGACTTGCCCAGGGTCACACAGCTAGTAAGTGTCAGGTGTCTGAGGCTGGATTTGAACTCAGGTCCTCCTGACTCTAGGGCTGGTGCTCTATCCACTGCGCCACCTAGCTGCCCCAGTAAATATCTTTTAAATATGAAGAAACTAATTGTCTTGCCAAAAGTGTCATTTAATTAGCAGATATGGTTTGATTTTCTGAAATTTTATTTATGCACACTTTCTCCCTAAAAATTGCACAAAACAAGTAATAGCTATATTTGTTAATGACTAAATTCAGTAGTGGATAAAGCTTTAGAATGTTAGAGACTACCTGAAATAATTATAGATTACAAACCCTTAAAAGCAGTGCTCAGAAAAACTATTGTGATTTTTCTCTTCAACACTGTATTTTCTTTTTATTCTTCTATCAGGCCACATTATTTGAAAGAATGATTTTTAGTTTTTCAGATTTTTGGATGTGGAATACTACTTCTTAATGTGAGTGATATTTTTCTATGAATATATACAGATGTTTCCGACCCTTAGATTTGACAGTGATCAAAGATAACCTATCTGGCACATTTTGTTCAGAGGGGTTAATGTAATTTTGATATAATGCCTTTTTTTTTTAATTTTTGCTGCTTGCTCAAGTGAATAATTGGCTCTGTTCATTCTATTGTAGAGTGCTTATCATCTTGTTCTAGAAGTTTGAGTTTCCAATTTCATCAGTGAGCCTGATAGATGATTGGATTACTTCTTAATTATTCCTGCTTTCTTTATACATTTGTGTACAATCTACTTATATAATTCTGTTTTATAAAAGAAAATCATTTACTCATAGTGCGCCCCCCCATAGTTTCACTTTTGCTGGGATTTCTTTTTATTGAAAGTAAAACTTTGGCATTTCATTAAGAAACATCTTTCTTTTATTTTTAAAATAATTGTACAAAAATTATAAATAGATATATCTATCTCCATATCTGTATTTGCATATACACACATTCATCAGAATCCAATACTATTTCAATAATATCCTAAATAGAAAAAGGGGAAAATAATTAGGTTTTCCAAAAAGCATCTTGCATCAAAAACTGTCAGACATTTTGAAAAATGGAGAGCACTTGGAGAAATGGTTTCTGTGCTGAGTGGTATGGGGGATGGGGAATGGAATGCTGGTGAACAAGGCAAAGCAGAGGGAGGGAGAACTCTGAACCCTGTTTACCGAAACTATCCATAGAAATTATTTTTAACTCATTTTTTTAGAACCATGATTATAATTTTTAGTTGAGCAAATATTGAACTTCCTTAATCCCACCTGTGTCTCCTGCCAAGTAACAATATGTCCTGGCACATTTAGTGGAGGCTCTTCAGCCTTTGAATAAAAGCGTTGCCATGGGAACGCAAATTTGTACCTCCACCATCCTTTGCGCAAGTACAACTGCGTATGGTACAGGTTTCCAAGGCAACGTTTTTATTCTGAGAACATAGAATTTGAACAGAATGTGCCATGAGGCTATTGAAACGTGTGTACTGACGGCAGTGATATGAGTACACTTAATGCATGGGTGAGAAATGTGTGCGTTTCCTTAGTGGGTGGCATCCTTTGGGCTTGGACCCCTGCAGAGTGTAGCAGTCACTGTGCGTTGAAATTCTAGCAGTTTCTAGTTTCTTTTCTCTGCATGGTCCCTTCCTTTCTCACCCTCTCCCAACTCCAAGTCTGCAGAAATAATCATCTTCAATAACATCATGATAGTGCTGGATTGTAAGCAAAAAGTATGTCACTAAAAAAAAATAGTGCGTCACTATTGGTTCTAAGCTTTGTTCAGCAGTTTTTGAAAGGGAGGCATTCAATTTTGGAGGCTCTAATGTCATACAAGAGTTTGCTAAGGATTTTTTCCATCCTTCACACATACTTTGCTTGGAAAAGGTCATGGGTTCCAATATACAAGAACATGGTGAGCAGAGGTTAAAAATTAGCTTTTTTTTTCTTTAGATATACTCTCTAGCATCTTCATCTCTGATAATAACTTTAGTCCTAATAAAAAATGAGATCCTAGCTCCCAGATTAAAATAATCCTCAAGTCATTCATTGGTGTCCAACTTTATATATAGGTGTCACTGGTATAAGCTTTATAGTTTAGATCACACAGGTGACAAAAGGGTGGATTGTTCAGTGATAAAGAATTTGAGGCTATCTTTATTGTTTTATCACAGTATTATCAGCTTCTACATTTATTTCCATTCATCAGAGAACATGTTCTTAGTGCTGCTGGGAATGTGGGCATATTTGTGCTTCTTTACTGGTCAGAAAACATTGGACAGTTATCTCTGGGTCATCCCCACCTGCTGGGAGCAGTCTGGGGAGTAGCCATTGGGGGTTATTACTGATGTCAATCATTTTCAGTTGGCAAGGGAACTGAAAGAGCCAGAAGCTAACACAGTACTACATTTAACAGGAGATAGAGTTAGATCACCTTCCTTGACCAAGACAGGAATTTAAATGAGATGGATTAAAGGAATTAGGACTAGTAAATACATTCTGAATGTATTTGTGATAGATTAATTTAGAGTGTGAATAGTGATTGATCTGGTCAAGTAAAATCATAGTTCAGACACATATGGTTGGATTTGGCTGAGGTGATGTTAACTTAAATCAGGGGATTTAATTGGGGTAATTCCCCAATCAATTTTATGAGTTCCCCAATCACCTTTATTTTGTTTATTTTGGGTTTTTTTGAGGGTTTTGTTTCAGAGCAATGAGGGTTAAGTGACTTGCCCAGGGTCATACAGCTAGTAGGTGTCAAGTGTCTGAGGCTGGATTTGAACTCAAGTCCTCCTGACTTCAGGGCCAGTGCTTTATCCACTGCACCACCTCGCTGCCCCCGAGATTTAATCTTTAAAAACAAAAACAAAAACAAAGAGATTTAATCTTTGGGAGCATCTTAGGGCCACCTCCCTGTATGAGTGTGGGAATGCCCACTGAAATTTTGCTGAAGGAACTCAAGGAAATCATAGTGATTGGCTGACTGGGACTCAGAGTGATGAGCTTTTGTCAAAGGGAGTAACACTCTCTGTAAGCTATAAAAACAAAGTGACAGACCACCTTGTTCCCTTGAATTTTCTTCTTCCCTCCCTCTGTGCATAAGACAGACCAAGTTGTGCAGCAAAGCAGGGTGGATGTGGAGGTTGGGGGAGGGGGGAGGAGAGGGAGAAGTTTACCATGTTCAAGAGTTCCCAAGTTTGAGAATTCCCAAGTTTGAGATTGTGAGCAGCCAAACTTCTAGAGTTATGAAGGATTGTTCATGCCCTTTGCTCCCCAGAGAAAGAAGACTATTACTCAGGTATTTCCTTAGTAGTATTCTACTTGGAAAGCAAAGTTAGTGAGTTTTTTCAGACAGTATGGGTTCATGCCCAATATAAAGTTACACTAAAAGTCTAGAAATGACTTTGTTGGCCCCTATGGGAATCACTTCCAAGTTCAGTTCCCTTCTGGAGCACAGGTGTTGACTACTTTCAGTGATTTCTGTGTTCTCTACAAAACAGACTGTCTCAGATCTGATACTGTTGTTTCTTTTCGTGCTCACACTAGAGCTGTGAGTGCTCTTACCTACCTTTGGGAAACCTAGATAGGAGCTATGCCATGAAGCCTAGGATTGGCCCTGGCCTTTGGGAGCTGAGAGCCTGGGGGTGGGGCGGAGCCTGTCCACTGTTTTACCATGTATCATTGTTTCTGCCTCTGCATCTCAGATCTGCATTCTTCTTTCCATTCACACAGTCATTGCTCTTCTTCAGGCTCCTATCACCTCTTGCCTGGACTATTGCAATAGCCTCCAGGCTCTCCACATTAATTTGTCCTCTACACAGTTGGCCAAATAATTTTTCTGTGCTTTGCCCAGATATTTGCATGTGAATGTTTTCCATGTTTCCACTGAATCAACTCTACTTTGTTACTTTAAGCACCAAACACAGAAGGCCCTTCACAACCTAGTTCCAACCTACCTTTCTGCTCCCTTTCACACACACTGCAGTCTATCCAGAGTACCCTTACAATTGCTCAATCGGGCTATGTGACACTCTTTCCCTTGTCTGTGCCTTTGCATTGACAGTCTTCCGTGTCTTGAATGTATTCTCCTTCACATTCATCTTGTAGAATGCCTAGGTTATTTCAAAGCTCCACTCAAATACACCTCCTGTAAGAAACCTCAACTTCCCAGACCTCCCTAATAACTCCTCTCCCTCCCCTGCCAATTACCTTGTATCTATTCTGTAGATACCTGTTTATGTATGTGTTATCTCCCTAATTAAGATGTAAACAGTCATTGGCTTTGTATTCCCAGTACCTAAGGGCAGTGCCTCATACTAGGTAGACATGGTGTTTGCTGACTGACTTCTTCCTTTACACATTAGTTTTGTAAATTATAAAAAGTAAAAGTCTGGGGCAGCTAGGTGGCACAGTGGATAGAGCACCAGCCCTGGAGTCAGGAGTACCTGAGTTCAAATTCGGCCTCAGACACTTAACACTTACTAGCTGTGTGACCCTGGGCAAGTCACTTAACCCCAATTGCCTCACTAAGAAGAAAAAAAAAAAGTAAAAGTCTGTGACTCACTGACTACAAATTCCATCCCCACACCTACCACACTATATGTATACATACATCTACAGAGGTAGAGCTACCTAAGTCAGTCATTTAATAAGCATTTATTAAATACCTACTGTATGGCAGGCATTGGTGCTAAGAACTAAGGATGTGAGGAAAAGCAAAACCAAACCAAAACAAACAGGTTCTACTTTTAAGGAGGTCACTGTCTAACGGAAGAGACAAGATGGAAGTAATTCTTTATAATAAGCTATATACAAGTTAAATTGCAGATAATCGACAGAAGGTTGAAATACTTTATAAGAATTTGAGAGGTGTAGATAGAGCAAGAGACCATTTTAAAGTCTCCCCTAATCAGCTACTCTTTTGGGTGACAAAGATCCCTTTCCACAATGTAAGGTATTGGCTTAAGCCATGATTTAGATGAGGTGATGGTAGCTGAACTGAAAGCATTGTGGAAATGTGCTAAGATACATGCACTATATTTATCTTGCTGGGAAGGAAGATGGAAGAGAGAAAGGGGCCAAGGAGAGGGCAATATTTGCAGGACACCAAAATAAAACTGTTTCACAAGTTTGCTCAAGTATCCATTCCCAATCAGGGCTACACTGCCCAGTGGATGGAGTGATGGCCTTGGATGATTCATGAAGTGTTCAAATCTCTCCTTAGACATTTGTTGTTTGTTGTTGTTCTGTTATTTCAGTTATATATGACTCTGTGACCAAATTAGGATATTCTTGGCAAAAATACTAGTGTAAGGGGCTAAAATTCTAGCTATACTATCTAAAATGTAATGAGTGGTCACCAATAAATTAGAAGCTTTAGCAAGAGTATTTAAGTGTTTAAGTATTTATTAAAGAGCATTAGGATCAGAGAGAAAGGTAAAAATCTAACTATTTCTAAGAGACCCCATCATCCAACCCACCATGACGAGGTCAGGAACCAAAAAGAGACAGAACCTCTCTGCCAGCATCCGCTTCCTACTTCATGTCCCCCTCCCAGAAATGGGAGGCTCCTCAAGTTGATTGGCTGGTAGCTTTGATAGACAGTACCCATGAGCAAACATCACTTCCTGACGCTAAGGACCTTGACCACATGGCTTGCCCTCAGAGGCCTTCACCTCATGGCAGAGCTTTTCTACAGTAAGTCTCCAGCAGGTGGCATCATTCCAATCATTACACTAGAGTAGGGGCAGCTAGGTGGTACAGTGGATAAAGCACTAGCCCTGGATTCAGGAGGACCTGAGTTCAAATCTGGCCTCAGATGCTTGACACTTACTAGCTGTGTGACCCTGGGCAACTCACTCTACCCTCATTGCCCTGCAAAAAAAATACTGGAGTGGTTTGCCTTCACCAGGTCATTTTGCAGTGGAGGAAACTGAGGCAAACAGGGTTAAGTGCCTTGCCAGGGTCACACAGCTAGTAAGTGTCTTAAGTCAGATTTGAACTCAAGTCTTCCTGACTCCCAGCATTCTATCCACTCTGCCCCTTAGCTGCCCCTCAGACACTTACTGTCCAACCTTCAGCTTCAGTTTATTTTTTTTTTTCAGTGAGGCAATTGGGGTAGAGTGACTTGCCCAGGGTCACACAGCTAGTAAGTGTCTGAGGCTAGATTTGAACTCAGGTACTCCTGACTCCAGGGCCGGTGCTCTATCCACTGCGCCACCTAGCTGCCCCCAGCTTCAGTTTCTTTATCTGTAAAATGAGGAGAAGAAGAACACCTGCTTCACAGCTTGTGGAAAGGATCCAATGAGATGCTATATGGAAAGCACTTGGAGGTGCTTGGCCTGATGCTTCCTCTAAATGACAGAGCTAGAGGAAGAACCTGGGCCTCCTGGGACTAATCTAAGAGGTGTTCATTAATTAATTCATTAGTTCATTCATTCCTTCATTTTTGCTACTCCGTACATGAGTGCTCAGGCATCTATCTGGCACAGCCGGTAGAGCAGCAGGCCTGGAGTCAGGAAGACATTTACTGTGTGACCCTGAGTAAGTCACTTCACCTTGTTTGTGTCAGTTTCCTCATCTATAAAATGAGCTGGAGAAGGAAATGGCAAAGTACTCTTTGCCAAGAAAACTCCAAATGGGATCACTGAGAAGATGGAACATCAACAATGACAATATGAGTGGTCAGTCTATTCCAGTCTGATCTGACCTAGGTACTGTGGAAATTTGTTTTGACTTGGGGACCCTACCTTTAGGCTGAGATTAGAAAGCCTTAGGCCCTCAGGGTCCCCCCCTCCTCCTCAGCTTCAGCCCCGTGGGCTATACAAGACCCCAGGTCAGACAGCTGGGGGGGGGGAGCCCCCAGCTCCCTCCGACCTGAGCGGATCCCGGATGGCCTGTGCTGAGGCACGTGGAACTTGGAGCGCACCCCCCCCCCCACCAGCCGCAGTCCTGGCTGGCGGATTAGCTTGGTCTGTGGGGGCGAAGGAAGCCCCGAGATTTGAGTGGAGAGAAGAAAAGGTGTATAGAGACCTGGGAGCCGGACTGGAGGAGAACGGCTGACTAGAGGAGGAAGGAGACTAGGAGGGGGACGGCCGAGGAGAGAGGCTGGCTAGAGGGGAGCCCGGACCAGGACGGAGCAGAAGACAGACTGAGCAGGAGGCAGTGGAGAGCACAGAAGCGTCAGCACAGGGGACAGGCTGGAGAAAGGGAAGATTAAGAGGAGTTAGAAGAAAGGAGCTGACCAGGGAAAGTGTAACGTGCCCTGAGGCCGGAGGCAGCCAAGGCCCTTATTGTATTCAAGAAGTTCCAAGCGCAGCAGGTGCGAAAGAGACCGCAGGAAAGCAGTCAGGTTGTGCGCTTTATTTCCCCGTATTCCTAATTTTCAACAGTATCTCATAAATAAACTCTGCTTGGATTACTTAGTTAGAGGCTTCTTAATCTTTAGTCTATCAGTTTGGGAGCAGTGTGGTGGAACTTTATAAACGGCCCACATTAAATTAACGTAGTCAGATAGCCAAATAGTCAGAAGTCCCAGTTTAGTCCTCCAGTCAGCTTCAGCCACCAAAATTAGCCCTAGTCAATTTAAAAATATTTCACAATATGAAAGAGTGAAGTCTTGGTTTTCCTATATTCTGTGTATTGGATAGGAAAAATGGCTATTGGGAAGTTAAAACTTGATATAAATAAGGTCATACTGAGAGTATCTAGCTACCCCTCTTGCGTTCAAGTCGGGTGTCAGTAAGCCCAATCCCAGGGACCTGAGCTATTGTCAGAATTAAATGCTTCATGAAAATGGAGGTCAAACTCTTATCTATTGTATTCCCTTGAACTACCAGTCTAGTAATTCTATCAAGAAAGGACATGAAGTAATCTGCCCTGAGATGTCCTTAATAAAGCACACTGGCTCTTTGTGATCAATGTTACTTTTTCTAGATGTTCATTAACTTTTCCTCTAATAATACATCCTAGAATTTTACCTAAAATTGAATTCGAATAAATTGACCAATAGTTTGCAGACTTCATTCAATCTCCCAAAAAAGGGATGAATGGCATTTTAATGAATGACTTGGATAAGGGTATTGAGGACATGCCATAAAATTAGGAGGGATAGCTAATTATGGATGACAGAATCAGGATCCAAAATTAAGAGGTAAATAAGATGTAATATATAAATATGTTAGGCAGAATCTAATTTGATGAAATTTAATATGGATAAATATAAAATCTTATTAAGGTTCAGAAATCAGTCTCATAAATACAAGATGAAGGAGGCATGCTTAGATATTTTTTCTGAAGAAGATATGGGCATTTCAATAGATTGTGAGCTTAATATGAATCATTATTAAGATAGGACAGTCCCAAAAAGCTAACATAATATTAGATTGTATTGAAATGAGGTGATAATCTCACTGTACTCAGTCCCGGTAAGGTCTCACATAGAGTATTGTCTTCAGTTCTGGGCATCACATTTTAGGAAAGAAATTTATCACATCCAAATAAGGTCATAGGAAAATGCCTGGAGCAGCAAAACTCACAGAAGAATGTGCTGAAATCATCTTTTTTTTTTTTTTGTGAGGCATTTGGGGTTAAGTGACTTGCCCAGGGTTACACAGCTAGTGCGTGTCAAGTGCCTGAGGCTGGATTTGAACTCAGGTCCTCCTGAATCCAGGGCCAGTGCTCTATCCACTGTGCCATCTAGCTGCCCCTGAAATCATCTTCTAACCAAGAACAGCTTGGAAGGTCAGAAGGAGGGAGCTACTGTGCTGATACAGGAGTCGGGCCCAACCCCACAGTCACCTTGACACAGATCCAGTCTCAGGAAGGCCTCACCAGAGAAGGAGACCCCCAGAGCCTCTGAATCAGCTGAAGCACCAGTGTTGTCTGGAACTAAGCTTACAGTCTGGTGAGTGGGCTGAGCCATGGGCATGGGAGAGTCTACAGGGGTCTATGCTGGTGCTAAGGCAGAACTTGGATTTTACACCCCTACTGAGAACCAGGTGGTAGGCTCGAGTAGAAGTTGCCTAGGTGGGGGAGGGGCACGGGCTCGTCGGAGCTAACAACCACAACACACAAAGCTGGTTGATTGGCAAGTTGGTCTGGGGTCATCTAGGACCAGGAAACAGGAAGAACCTGATCCTCCTTAAATCATACCACCTGGGACTTCTTAAGCTTGGGATACTGCAGCCTGGAAACAGTGCCCCACTTTAAGAAGCTAAAAGTCTAGTCAAAGAAAGGCAAGATGAGCAGACAGAGAAAGGTGAGGACCATAGAAAGTTTCTTCAGTAACAAGGAAGACCAAAGGCCACCTTTCCAAGAAAAATACGAATTGGTCTCAGACCATAGAGGTGTTCAAAAAGGACTTTGAAGATAAAATTAGAGAGGTAAAGGAAAAAATGGAAAGAGAAATGAGGGTGATGCAGGAAAGACATGAGAAAAAAGTCAACAGCTTGAAAAGGCAAATGGAAAAGGAGGTACAAAAGCTCTCTGATGAAAATAATTGCCTAAGAATGAGGATGGAACAAATGGAAGCCAGTGACTTTATGAGAAACCAAGACACAATAAAGCAAATCCAAATGAATAAAAAAATAGAGGGCAATGTAAAATATCTTCTGGGAAAAACTGCTGACCTGGAAAATAGGTCCAGGAGAGATAATTTGAAAATTATTGGTCTACCTGAAAACTATGATCAAGGAAAGAGCTTAGACACTATCTTCCAAGATATTCTCAGGGAAAATTGCCCTGAAATTCTAGAAGAAGAAGCTAAAATAGAAATTGAAAGAATCCACTGATCACCTCCAGATAGAGATCCCCAGAAGAAAACTCCTAGGAATATTATAGCCAAATTCCAGAGCTCTCAGGTCAAGGAGAAAATATTGCAAGTTGCCAAAAAGAAAGAATTCAAGTACTGTGGAGCCCCAGTCAGGATAGCACAAGATCTAGCAGCTTCTACATTAAAGGACCGGAGGGCACGGAATATGATATTCCAAAGGGCAAAGGAAATGGGATTACAACCAAGAATCACCTATCCAGCAAAACTCAACATTATCTTTCAGTGGAAAAAAAATGGGACTTTAATGAAAAAGAAGACTTTCAGATATTTGTAATGAAAAGACCTGAACTGAATGGCAAATTTGACTTTCAAATACAAGACCCTAGAGAACCACACACACACACACACACACACACACACACACACACACACACACACAATTGGAGCTGGGGGACATACCTGGGGTCATACAGGGGGCGACTATCTTGTGTCTGAAACCAGATTTTGGCTGGGATCCCCCTGGGTCCAGGGGTGATGATTTGTCCACTGTGTCACTTAGCTAGATGATAACATCTTTAGGGTTAAATTGAGGGGTGAAGGGAATTCACTGGGGGAGGGGGAAGGGCAGAAGTGAAATCCTACATGAAAGTAACAGGAAAAGACTTATGGAGTGGGGGAAGAGATGGGAGAGGAGCAGGGCAGTAAATGAATTTTACACTCATCAGAAAAGGCTCTAAGATCTTAAACTCATCAGAGCTACCTCAAGGAGGGACTAATAGACACACCCAACTGGGTGGAGTAATCTATTTAATCTGGGCAGTAAATGAGCCTAACACTCATCAGAATTGGCTCAAAGACCTCAATCTCATTAGAATTGGCTCAAGGAGGGAATAATGTACACACTCAATTGGGTGGAGTAATCTCTCTAACCCTGCAGGAAAATAGGAGGGGAAGGGGATAAAGAGAGAGGGGCAAAAGAAGGAAGGGCAGAGTGGGGGAGGGGACAGACAGAAGCAAATCCTTTTGAAGAGTGATAGGATGAAAGAAGATGGATAATAGAATAAATATCATGGGGAAGGGAATAGGATAGAAGGGAAACAGTTAACAATAGTAATCATGAAAAAGAGAAAAGGGGGAAAAATTGTACAAAAAATATTTATAGCAACTCTTGGTGGAGGCTAAGAATTGAGAATCAAGGGAATGTCCATCAGTTGAGGAATGATGGAAAAAACTGTGCTATATGATTGTAGTGGAATGGTCTTCTGCTACAGGAAATGACAAACAGAATGATCCCAGAAAAACCTGGAAAGACTAATGAACATCGATGTATAGTGAAGTGAGCAGAGCTGGGAGGACATTGTGAGTAGTGACAGCAGTATTGTTCAGTGAGTAATTGTGAATGACTTAACTACTCTCAGCAGTGCAACGATCCAAGACAATCCCAAGGAACTAATGAGGAAGCTTACTATGCACCCCTATAGAAAGAACTGATAAAAAGAACACTTGTGGATTGTACATATATAACCTGGTTGTGATCTTGTGGAGGGGGGAGGAAAGGGAGGGAGGGAGGGAGAAAAATTTGGAACTCTAAATCTTATGAAAATGAATGTTGAAAATTACCCTTACATGTAAATGGAAAATAAAATAAATGTTTGTTGAAAGAAAAAAAAAAGAAAGAAATTTATAAGCTCAAACTCTGTGGGAACGTATTAAGATGGACATGCATTATATATACCTTGCTAGAGAGGAAGATGAAAGAAAGAGAACGGGGAAGGAAAGAACCGTATTTGGAGGATGCTAGAGGAAGACAAGTTGGATGGGTAATGACCTCAAGTTCATCTCCTAGATTAGTTGAAGAAATAGAGATGTTTAGAAAAGACTTAGAAGAACCATGATCACTGTCTTCAAGTATTTGATAGGCTATGGAATAATGATAATAATGATGATAACATTTCCATATCACTTTTTTTTTTAAACGGGGCAATGAGGGTTAAGTGATTTGCCCAGGGTCACACAGCTAGTAAGTGTCAAGCATCTGAGGCCAGATTTGAACTCAGGTCCTCCTGAATCCAGGGCCAGTGCTTTATCCACTGTGCCACCTAGCTGCCCCCTCCATATCACTTTTAAGGGCTCTGAAGCACCACATAAGTTATCTCATTTGATCCTCACAACACCCCTGTGAGACAGGTGTTTTATGATCCTCATTTGATAAATATGGAAGCTAAAACAGAGAGATGTTAAGTGATTTGCCCAGGGTAACACAGCTAGTAAGTGTCTGAGACCAAATTTGAACTTCTGGCTGCCTGAATACTGGCCTTATTATTTGCGCCATCTAGCCACCTCATGAGAGGGACCAGACTTGTTCTGCCTTCCATTAGAAGGCAGAACTAGGAGTAATGGACAAAAGTTTCCATTGCTTAGTACAGTGCTTGGCACATAGTAGGCACTTGAGAAATGCTTGTTTATGGACCAAAAAGGTAAGACACATACAGACTTGATTAAGGAAACACTTCCTAATAAGGAGAACTGTACAAAAGTGGAATGAGCCACCTCAAGGAGTAGTGGACTCCCTTCTTGAGGGGTCATCAGCCTTATTGTACAGAAGATTCTTGCTGTGGCAAAAGTTTTCCTCGATAGCCTCTCAGATGCCTTCCAACTCAGAAATTCAGTAATTACAGAATTGGGGAAGACAGGTCATGTCTCATTCCATAGGGAACCCTTGGGAGAAGCAGAAAATCCACAAAGTATTGCTATGAGGCATTTTTCTTTTTATTTAAAAAAAATGGAATAAACATTTTTATTTATAGTCTTGGGTTCTGGTTTTCATCCCTTCCTCCCTCCCCCCACCACTTCCTGAGGCAATAAACAGTAAGATATGGGTATACATGTATGATTATACAAAGTATTACCATATTTGTCATTTTGTTCAAGAAAACTTGATTAAAAGGAAAAAATGAAATAAAGTGAAAAATAGCATGCTTCAGTCTGTTCCATCAATATCAGTTCTTTCTTTAGAATGGATAGCATACTTCATCAATAGTCCTTTGGGAATGTCTTGGATCATTGTGTTGTTCAGAATAGTTCAGGGGCAGCTAGATGGTGCAGTGGATAGAGTACCGGCCCTGGAGTCAGGAGTACCTGAGTTCAAATCCAGCCTCAGACACTTAACACTTACTAGCTGTGTGACCCTGGGCAAGTCACTTAACCCCAACTGCCTCACCAAAAAAAAAAAAAAAGAGAGAGAGAGAGAGAGAATAGTCAGTTCCTTCACAGTTCTTCATCAGACCATACTGCTGTGTCAGTGTGCAATGTTCTCTTGGTTCTGCTCTCTTCACCATACATCAGTTTATACAAATCTTTTCAGTACTTTCTGAAGTCATCTTGCTTGTCATTTCTTATAGCACAGTAGTATTCCATCACCATCATATATATCCCACAGTTTGTTTAGCCATTCCTCAAGTGATGGGAGTCCCCTCATTTCCAATACTTAGCCACCACAAAAAGAGGTGCTAGAAATATTTTTGTACAAATAGATCTTTTTCTCTTTTTGGGAATGTCTTTGGGGAGGCATTTTTCTTTTTGTACAAGTCCTGGCCTCTTTACTGCTCTTCAAGAAGTTCTTGTAGCTTTACAAATGAAAAAAAAAACCCACACATAGAAACGATATTGAGAAATCGAGTAGTTTTGTGGAAGGGATCTGGCTTTGAATATGTGTGACGCTTAAAGCTCTTCATGCCTGAAAAGTCGCTCGGCTTCTTCATCTGTAAAATGGTAACAATGATGTTTGAAGCTATTTCTGTTTTGGTTGCCATCCTTTCTAAACATATGACGTTGGCTATATTGCTGTATTCTCTCTTTCTTTAAAAGATTATTGAAAGTGGCTCCCCTTCTAGCTTGTACTGCTTTGCTCTGTCTTCTCCCCACCTTCCCCAGGGAAAGGAGGAAATTGCATTCCTGTTAAAAGAATTAACAAGTTCTAAATGAGCTGAGTTTATTATTTCTTCACTCTGCCACATTTTTCTGTAATGAATTTTGGCAGGAGGATCTAATTAAACCATACTAATAGTCCCTGAGAATAGTAACAGGAAGCATATTAAACAAGTACCTCACTAAGCCAAATCCCCCTTTTTTTCCATTTTCCCTTTCTTTTGTCTCTTCTAACCTTCAGAAGGTACTTTATTCAGAGAAGCATAAGCCAGGTACTAGAAAAATATAAAAACACAGTACTTTGTCCTCTGGCTCATGTCAGGCATAAAAGATTTAGGCATAACTGGCAAAACCACACACATATGTTCCTTTTCTGGGCTACTGTTAAGATGAAGTAAAATATCTGTTGTACAATTGAGAGAGCTTGCTTTTAAATAAGCCATAAGAGACTTAAAGTCCAAATGTTTACTATACCAGGATCTGATTGTTTTTATCATGTCCATTCCCACTGTTACTGTATCAAGATAAGCTCTAATCACATCACACTTCTACTTTTGCAATTGCCTAATCATTTACTTTCCTTTCTCAAATTTCTTTCTCATATCTACAATGCATACTGTAACAAGATTAACCTTACTAAGAAAGTAATTTCATCAAGTTCCTTCCTTGCTCACAAACTTTCAGTGGCTCCCCATTGTTTTCAAGACTCAAGTACAAATTAGGGCACCTAGGTGACACATCCGATAGCACCGGCCCTGAAGTTGGGAGGACCTGAGTTCAAATCTCACTTCAGACACTCACTAGCTGTGTGGGCAAGTCAGTTAACCTGAATTGTCTCAAACATTCGGGGCCATCTCCAGTCATCCTGATGTATATTTTGCCAGTAAACTGAGATGGCTCTGGAGAAAAGAGTGAGGCTGGTGATCTTGCACAACCCTCCCTCACTTAAAAATCCAATTCGGTGCAAATCATGACATCACCCTGATGTCATGGTCCTCTTCAAGAATGAAGGACAAAAACAAAAACAAAACAAAAAATAATGAAGGACAAACAAGAAATTCCCAAACTTGACATTCAAGACTACTATGTGAAACCTCAAAAAGAAATATAAATTGGTCTTGGGCCCCAAAAGTCCTACTGGAAGAACTCAAAAAGGATTTTTAAAAATCAAAGAAGAGAGGCTGAAGAAAGATTGGGAAAAGAAGTGAGAATGAGAAATGAGAAAATGCAAAAGAATCATGGAAAAAGAGTCAATAGCTTGGAAAAGGAAGCACAAAAGATAGAAAAATCAAAACAACTCCATAAAAAGTAGAATTGGACAAATGGACAAGGAGGTACAAAAGCTGACTGAAGAAAATAATTCCTTAAAAATTAGAATTGGGCAAGTGGAAGCTAATGACTTTATGAGCCACCAAGAAACAATCAAACAAAATCAAAAGAATGAAAAAATAGGAAAAAATGTGAAATACCTCATTGGAAAAACAACTGACCTGCAAAATAAATCCAGAAGAGATAATTTTTAAAATATTGGACTACCTGAAAACTATGATTAAAAAAAAGAGCCTGGACAGCATCTTTCAAGAAATTATCAAGGAAAACTCCCCTGATATCCTAGAACCAGAGGCTAAAATTACAGTCTGAAGAATCCACCAATAAGCTCCTTAAAGAGATCCCAAAATGAAAACTTCAAGGAATATTATAGCCAAATTCCAGAATTCTCAAGTCAAGTAGAAAATACTGCAAGCAGCCAGGAAGAAACAATTCAAATATCAAGGAGCCACAGTCAGGATTACACTGGATTTAGCAGCTTCTGTATTAAAGGATTGGAAGGCTTGGAATATGATATTTCAGAAGCCAAAGGAGCTTGAATTATAACCAAGAATCATATACATATAGCAAAACTGAGTATAATCTTTCAGGGGAAAATGGGCATTTAATGAAATAGGGACTTTCAAACATTCCTGATAAAAAAGACCAGAGCTTAACAGCAAATTTGATTTTCAAATATAAGACTCAAGAGAAGCATAAAATAGTAAATGGGAAAGAAAAACATAAGCTGTTCAATAAGGTTAACCTGTTTACATCCCTACATGTGAAGATGGGACTTGTAACTCTTAAGAACTATATCTCTATGAGGGCAGTTAGAAGAATACATAGACAGAGGATGAGGGTGTAAGTTAACTTTGATTAGATGATGTAAAGAAATCAAGGGATGAGAAAGAGGATTGCACTGGGAGAAGAGGGAAGGGAGAGGAAGAATGGCATAAATTATATCACATGAAGAGGCACAAAAGACCTATTCCACTAGAGGGAAAGAAAGGAGGGAGGTAAGGACTGCTTGAACCCTGTTCTCAGTGAATTTGGCTCAAAGAGGGAATAACATACACACTCAGTTGGGTAAAGAAACCTATAAGCAAGTAGGAAAGGTGGAACAAAAAAGACAGGGCAGATAAAAGGGGGGGGGCAGCTTGAGAGAGGCTTTGACCAGAGGCAAAACACTCATGAGGAGGGACATGGTGAAAGGAGAGAGAGAGAGAGAGAGAGAGAGAGAGAGAGAGAGAGACAGAGAGACAGAGAGACAGAGAGACAGAGAGACAGAGAGACAGAGAGACAGAGAGAGACAGAGACAGAGACTTAGAGTTAGAGTTAGAGTTTAAACAGGGGAAATGAGGATGGAGGGAGATACACAGTAATCATAACAGTGAATATGTATGGGTTGAACTCACCCATAAAATGGAAACAGAGAGAGTGGATCTCCTCTTTCTAAAGGAGAAATTAAATGAGTTATAGGAGGAAAAACAGTAAACCTACACTAGAAAGGTACCTCAATTTTCTCAGAACTAGATAAATCTAGATAAAAACTAGATAAAAACCTCACAATCAAATGTAGAAAGACAGGACTGCTAAGTACATCCTTTTCAGATCATAATGCAAAATCAGAGAAGAGAGGAGACTTAATTTGACAGGGGAGGGCATAAGGGGCAATTTGGGGACAGTGGGACTGGGCATGTGCAAGATGGCATGAGTAAGGAGTGAGACACTTACAGAGAAGGGTGGATGCTCAGTTGCATCAAAGTGAATGACTGCCTTTCTGAACCAATTTCATTCACCATGGTTGGGGGCGTAGGGTGGGGGGAAGAAACAATGTTGGATGTTACGTCTAGTTTTGGTCAGACTTTTCTATTACATTGAGTTACTGGACGTCCTCATCATCCATTTTCTACTCCTTGTGGTTAAATGTACTCATCACTTTATTAAGATTGCTCTGTGACTGCCTTCTTCTGAGTATTATATCTTCCTTTGGTTTCAGAGAGATCACACTTCTGGTTTTTATCCTATGTCTTCAACAACTCTTTTTTTTCCCTTTGTTGATTCCTTTTCTATTCCTGGTCAATCAAGGTGAGCATTCCCCAAATTTCTTCTGGAGGAGTACCAGGTTCTTCTCTCCCTCCTCTCCTCCCCTCCCAGTTGATTTCCAGAAAAAGTTTTAAACAAGTTGCCTCCAAGGTATCCTAAATAGGACAAAGCTGGATTAGCAGTTAAAAAGCCCCAGAACAAGGAGAAATCTATTTAACCCTACAAGAAAGTAGGAGGGGAAGAGGATCAGGAGGGAAGGATGAAAAAAGGGAGTGCAGAGCAGGGGAGGGGACAGTCAGAAGTAAAACACTTTTGAGGAGGAATAGGGTAAAAGAAGATAGAAAATAGAGTACATATCATGGGAAGGGAATAGGAGCCCCTCAACAGGTTCCAGTATTGTTGGGATTACCCACTTCATTGATGGCCATAAGTTAGAGCATGGTACAGTTCCTTGCTTGTCCTTCTTATACTCTTCAATAGAGCAGGATATCACCCAACATCCTGTACATTTAAAAGAGCTTTCCTCTATGATATTTTCTCCTATGTTTTGATGTTTCCATGTCTTTTTTAAACTTTGGGAGGGAATCATATTGTCTGACATTTGAAGTTTACAGCCAGTGAAAATTTTGCTTTGTTTTTGCCAGTGAACATATAGCTTCGTAGACCAGTTTCTTCCTCTTCTGACAGTATCTTCTAGAAGCTGATTTGACCTTAAACATCTCATTCTTCAGGTCAGCCAGTTGGCTGAGTTCAAATGTGGCCTCTGACACTTGACACTTAATAGCTGTGTGACCTTGGGCAAGTCACTTAACCCTTATTGCCTCCCCCCCAATCTAGTTCTTCAATTTTGAAGCTATTTTTTCTAATTCTAACAGCAATTTCTATTTCTCTTACCAGTATTTACCTAAACTTATTTGTGTATTTATTCCTAACTGGTTCCTTCCTATTCACTAACTCGATGACTTTTCCTTAAACTATTTGTAGCATTTGCCCTTAACATGTCCCTAAAAACAAAACGAAACAAGATTACCCCCATATCCATATCACTGTCTATATTCACATGAAATCTATCCCTAGTTCTTTAGTCCTATTTCTCCCTCTATTAGTTAAGTATAATCTTATCCCATAGCTAAATATGTTTATATGTATGTGGCACACTTAAAAACAATAAAATGTAGAAGTAAGAATAACTCCATTTGTGAATATATTAATATTGATTATTAATAGTAAAAGATAAATGACTGTTTTGGGTTTTTTTTGTTTGTTTGTTTTTGGGCCAGGAAACGAGGGTTTAGTGATTTACCCAGGGTCACACAGCTAGTAAGTGTCAAGCATCTGAGGCCAGATTTGAACTCAGGTCCTCCTGAATCCAGGGCTGGTGCTTTATCCATTGTGCCACCTAGCTGCCCCCAGTGAATGTTGATGTTACTAAAATATTCAAGGTAGAGTTGAAGAAACAAAGAATGATAGCATTAATAGTAATAAATGATAACAATAATCAACTACCATTTGGCCATGACATATATGGAGATAAATGCACACACACATAAATGTATGTATGTATACATGTATACATATGTTTTAAGAAATTAAGAGCTCCAACATTTTTAGGGTTATAGAAATTCAATTAAAAGTTGGGGTATGAGGATTATTAGTTGGAATAAATTCTAAAAATCTGTTCAAAAGGGGGAAAAGTTTGGTAAAAAATTTTAGGTAGCAGAAGTGCAAGAAAAAAAGGAATAAGGCAGAGTACTCATACCAAACTAGTAGAGATACTCTCGGGAGAATAAATCTGGAGAAGGTAGCAAAATCATCAAGCCAGGATGCTGACTATCGGTACCTCATGTTACTAAGAAGCTGGGAGCAGGATGGCTGATAAAACTGAGTGATAGCAGATTAAAAGTGCAGTGTTCTGGAAAATAAAACCAGAGAGCAAAGCCTATCACCATTTCAGGATGTTGACTCTATATATGGCATGTCAATAAAAATATACCTATTTTCTAGAAAAGGAAACTGAACTACAGTTAAACAACTTGTCATAGCGAAGTCTTTGATGCTGATATCCAAAGACCTGGGTTCAAATCCTGCCTCTGATATTTGTTCTCTTCATGACCTTGGGCAGATCATTTAACTTGGACTGCAGTTTCTTCATCTGTAAAATGAGGGAGTTTAGATCAGATAGCCTCTAAGGCCCCATGTAATTCTGAATCTGTGATTCTAGGATCCAGCTACATGCTTCTTAGCTCTCACTGTTGTTGGTTCATGAGGAATTTAATCCAGAAGTGGTGCTTTATTGATGCTTGGTTTTTCTGACCCTTCCTATTTTGCATTGGTGACATAGTGGTCCTCTGTCTCCAGTGCTATGAGAATCTAACAGATAGGATGGAATGGGTCAGATAATGAAAGTCCCTGGTCCATTACCTTTCCCATTTCATGAATGTCTGAATATTACAGAGAAGATGAATAACAAGACTCCCTTTGCTTTTCTATTTTAACATTTATAAGCTGCTTAAATTCCTTGCACATCGTCTCATTTTATGACAAGAGCATGTCCATTTACACTTTTGACCAGGATTATATGATTGTGAAACAGTTTCCAAACTACAAAGGTATCATCTTTCTGAGATTGATGACGAACGATGATGTTCATTTAATTTCTAATATGGAAAAAAGCAGCTCCTTTTCTATGCCCTTCTTTTACTGACGTAAGAGATTAGTTGCATACCTGATCTATTATTAGCAGACTGAAATCATCCCCAAAAGCAGCATGATTATTATGGAGAACATTAAACTGCACAGAGGATGTAATGGCAAAACATGGGGGTCTGAAGAGTATGTTAGAAGTGATTAATCATTGCTATGAGGCTCAAAGTCACCAGAGCAATGAGGAAAAAGAAGGGGCCAGAGAGTTGTTGGGTGAGGAGAGGGGTCAGAAGGGTTGTTGGGTTTAAGATGATAACAAGTGATCTCATTTGTATTCTCCCAGGTTATTTTATAGTCATTGCCCTATTCTGTTGTACTTGGCTTTATAATATATCTTGATTATATAAACTCTTCTAGAGAGACTGGTTTCAGTCATTATGTAGTTTCTATCCATGGCCAGATTTCTCAATATCATAGAGCCTTGCGACTATTCCCATCCCCATTTTAACCCATTCTGCCTGCTACAGTCCAAGTAATTCATCATGCCCATGATTTGGCCATATCATATCATATATCATATCATATCATATATATTGTGGGGAGGCATGGCTGCCCTGGGTACCCTCCTTAAATGGTGGTTCTGGGAGGAGCCATCCATTAAAGGGAGAGGTCACAGAGGTCCAGGAGAATGATAGAGAAAGTCAGGGAGGAGAGTTGGAAATGCAGCATTGAGAAGAATGACAAAGCATGGACTCCAGTTTCCCTAGTAGGTTACCCAGTCAAAGCAGAATAGAGCCAGAGTCTATTTCTAAGCATGAACTAAGTATCAATTTTGGGTTCATTTCATCAGAGGAGCTATCAGATTGGTTGGGTTTTTAATTGTGTAAAACAGGCTAGGCCAAAAGTCATGTGTTTTAATAACTTTTGAAAAATTTTTTTCTTTATTTTTTGCCATTTACAAGATTTGATTTTTCACTTGTAATGTACATTCATTTCCTCTATCTACTGGATATGATGCTATGTATTGTCAATTCAAAACAAAAGAAGAAAGGAGTTATTAAATACTGAAACCCCATCGTGACTTTTGGCCCACCCCGTACAAAAAGAGATTAGAAATAGTTTAGATATCTACGCCAACAGAGAAAACCTTACCCTTTATAGAATCGCACTTGTCTGAACATGAATTAGAATTGTCCCCCCCTTTCCTCGCTGCCATGGCTTTTTGTCATGGTTCTAAATGTATATATAAAGTAAGGGAGGGGGAATAGATATAGAGATTCTCTTGCTCAGAACTCAGTAAATCCATGTCTGTTAGAAATCATACCTTATAACTGGAGATGCATATACCCTAAGTAGCCAGGCCATAATGTAAGCCATTTGGGTAGACTAGAAATATCTTTCTCTGTGAGTGTGTGTGCATGTGTGTGTGTGTGTGTGTGTGTGTGTGTGTGTGTACATATACACATGTACCTATTTAAGAATAAATTTGCACAAATGCTTGAAAAGAGAAGCTGAGTGCACAGAGGTCCATAAAGGTAGAACAGGCCAGGGTGACTCTAAGCCTAATCCTTAAACTTCTTTATCTGGATAATTCAATTATTTAAAGAAGTTAGATAAGATCTAATTGAGAGGCAAAGGCTTTGGGCCTCTGTCAGGGTTTCTGGAGATCTGGGGACAGAAGCAGAAGGTAAGGAAGCCATTTTATAAGACTCAGATTTTTAAAAACTAATATTGTAAGACCATATTATCATCATCTATCTGATCTTCCATACCTCAGATGCATAAAGAATGTGGGCTACCTTTCATACACAAAAATGTCACTTTAGCTTAGGGATTCCAGGGACTGAAATCTTTATCTTCTTTTCCAATAAAATGTTTCATTAAATAAATGTCAGTGTTTTTAGGCTTCCTGCATTGATCAGTCATCTTAGAGAGTCCACTAAAGGGCATAATTGTTTTTACTTGACCTCACAGCATCCACATCGAAAAATTTCTTTTTTTGGAGGGAGGAGGTGTCAGGATTTGTGACTTCGTTGGTATATGGACACTTTGTCTACCAAAGCAGATCAGAAACTCTTCTAGAAATTATAGTCTTACAAAGTTTCCTGAGAACACCAAGAGGTTGAGGTGTTTGCCCAGGAGTACCAAGCCACTATGTATCAGAGGTGAACCTTAGCCTTCTGCCCACTTCCTCAGTCAACATTTTCCCACATTCATGACACTGAATGAAAATATAAAGCATTTCCAATGTTTATTCCAGTGGTATTCCATTCTTAGACTCTGGGATTTAGAATTGGAAACAACTCAGAGATACTTGAGTCCAAACCCCTCATTTTACAGAGAGGAAAATTGAGACTCTCAAAATTAAAGTGATTTGCCTGGGTTTTCTTTTTTTTAAAAAAAACTCAATTTAATATTTTCCTGATTTACATGTAAAAACAGTTTTCAACATTTGTTTTTTTTTTTTTAATTTCTAGGGGGAAGCTAGGTGGTGTAGTGGATAAAGCACCGGCCCTGGATTCAGGAGGACCTGAGTTCAAATCTGGCCTCAGACACTTGACACTTATTAGCTGTTTGACCCTGGGCAAGTCACTTAACCCTCATTGCCCTGCACCCCCCCCAATTTTTTTTTAATTTTTGAGTTTCAAATCCCCCCTCAATCCCCCCTGACATTGAGAAGGCAAGCTATTTGATATAGGTAATACCCATACAGTTATGCAAAACATTTCCATGTTAGTAATGTAAAAGAAAACACAGCCAAAAAAACCTCCAAGAAAGATAAAGAAAGTAGAGAAAAAGTCTGCTTCTACCTGTATTCAGATTTCATCAGTTCATTCTCTGGAGCTGGAGAGTATTTTTCACCATGAGTCCTTGTATTGCTGAGAAGAGCCAAGTCTATCACAGTTGATCATCAGACAATGTTGCTGTTACTGTGTACAATGTTTTCCTGGTTCTGTTCCCTTCACTCAGCATCAGTCCACTTAAGTTCTTCCAGGTTTTTCTGAAATTTGCCTGCTCATAATTTCTTATAGTACAATAGTATTCTGTCACAATAATATACGACAACTTGTTCAAATTATCCTCAATTGATGAGCATCCCTTCCATTTCTAGTTCTTTGTCACCACTAAAAGAACTACTAATAATATTTTTGTACCTATAGGTCCATTTCATTTTTTTATCTCTTTGCAATACAGACCTAGTAGTGGTATTGCTTGGTGAAAGGGTATGCATGGTTTTATAGCACTTTGGGCATATTTCCAAATTGCTCTACAGAATGGTTGAGTCAAGATATGACTTTACCAACAGTGCATTAGTGTCACAATTTTCCCATACCTCCTCCAACATTTGTCATTTTCTTTTTCTGTCATATTAGCCAATCTGATAGGTGTGGGGTGGTAGCTCAGAGTTGTTTTAATTTGTACTTTTCTAATCATTAATGATATAGAGCATTTTGTCATATTACAATAGACAGCTTTGATTAATTTGTCTGAGAACCACTTGTTTGTATCCTTTGGCCATTTATCAATTGAAGACTGGCTCTTATTTTTATAAATTTGACTCCATTCTTTATGTATTTGAGAAATGAGGTCTTTATCAGAGAAACTTCCTGTAAAATATTTTTTTCAGTTATGATTAATAGCTATGTATCCTATTTCACTCCATCCCATTCCCCCCCAACCTTTATCCTACTCTTTTTCTCCTTTTTACCTGTCCATAATCAAAAGTGATTTGCCTCTGACGTTTATGTCCCCCAATCTGTCCTCCCTTCTATCATGCCTTCTTCTTCTATCCCCTTCCCCTCCTACTTTCCTGTATGATGAGATAGATTTTTATGCCCAACTGCGTGTATATGTTATTCCCTCTTGGAGCCAATTCTGAAGATAGTTCACTCCTCCTCCCAACTCCCTCATCTTCCCCTCCACTGTATAAGCTTTTTCTTGCTTCTTTTATGTGAGATAATTTACCTCTTTATACCTCTCCCTTTCTGCTTCTCCCAGAACATTATTCTTTCTCACCTCTTAATTTTATTTTTTAAAATTAGCCCATCATATTCAACTCACAGCCATGTCCTCTGTCTATGTATACTATCTTCCGTAATAATAAGAAAACTTTTAAGAGTTACAAATATCATTTTCCCATGTAGAAATGTAAAAAGTTAAACTTATTGAACCCCTTACCATTTTTCTTTCCTGTTTACTTTTTCAATGCTTCTCTTGAGTCTTGTATTTGAAAGTCAAATTTTCTATTCAGCTCTGGTCTTTTCATCAGGAAAACTCCTCTATTTCACTGAATGTCCATTTTTCTCCTGATAGATTATACTCAGTTTTGCCTCTTTTACCAACCTGTGGATTTTTTTTTCATGATTTTCTTGAATCACTCTCATTTCTCTTCCAAATTTTTCCTCTATCTCTCTTACTCAATTTTAAAAATCCTTTTTGAGCTCTTCCATTAACTGAGACAAATTCATATTTTCATTTGAGGCTTTGGATGTACCAGTTTTGACTTTGTCGTCTTCTGAGTTTGTGTTCTGATCTTCCCTCTCACCATAGTCCTTTTCTGTAGTCAGGATCTTTTTCTGCTATTTGATCATTTTCTAGCCTATTTCTTGACTTTTAACTCTATGCTAAAGTTGGGCTCTGCTTCTGAAGTGGAGGGAGCATTGTCCCAAGCTTCAGGGTTTTTGTGCAGCTGTTTTCAGAGATGTTTTTGAGGGACTGTAAGTTTTTGGTTCTTCCAAGGTGGTTTGGTCTAAGGAGAGGTGTTTTACTATTTTCTTCCATGCTCTGCAATGTGACTGGCCACAAATACTCTTTTCTACCCTGGAACTGTGACCAGGGTCCCAGCTCCCTTGTAGACTCAAGCTCTGGTGAGATAGTATCTCCCTCATCCTGGGACTTAGACCCAGGACTGAGATGCAGATCCAGGTATGAGTAATGCAACAGAGTCCTGCCCATGGTGCCAGCAAAGGAACCTCTGTAATCTCCTTCTGACCAATTATCTCACCCCCTTACCATCTGTGGGTTGAGAGGTCTGGAAACTGCCACCACCACCACTGATTCAATTGTCCCCAAGACCTACTATTGATTTGGTGGGGCACAGCCTGTGCTGGGCTGTGCTCCACTCTCACCTTGGTTCAACAGACCTTTCCTGTGAACTTTTTAAGTTGTCTTGGGTTGGACAATTGTTTCACCCCATTTTATGGTTTCTGTCACTCTAGAATCTTTGAGGTATCATTTAAAGTTATTTGGAGGGGTTTTAGGGAGAGCTCAGGTGAATCCCTGCCTTTTCTCTGCCATCTTGCCTCCCCTAGGTTTTTTGTTTTGTTTTGGGGTTTTGGTGAGGCAATTGGGGTTAAGTGACTTGCCCAGGGTCACACAGCCAGTAAGTGTTAAATGTCTGAGGTTGGATTTGAACTCAGGTCCTCCTGACTCCAGGGCCAGTGCTCTATCTACTGTGCCACCTAGCTGCCCCCTCCCTCAGGTTTTTAGCCAATAACCAGAAGATGCAAAATTTGAACGCAGGACCTTTGGTTCCAAATCCAGACTTCTGTCCATTATGTCAGAAATGATCACCTTATTTTGTTGCAGCATCCCATAAGTTGGTTATAATAAGAACAAGTCATTTTTGTAGTCTGTTAAGGTTTGCAAAGCACTTTGCTCACCACAGGCCTATGAGGTAGATACTGTAGGTGTTATTATTATTATTAATGTTAGGAAACTGATTCTCTTTGAGGTACTCTTCCTGACCCAGGAACACATAATGAATAGGTATCTGAGGCAGCATTTGAACCATGGCCTCCATCTCTAAGTCCAACATTCTCTTATGACAGTGTCTATCAAAAGCATACAAGTATCAGTATGTAATTTAACCCAACATGGAAAATTGCACATTTGAAGGAAAAGAGAATAACATTTCCATGACAGATGATGTCCAGCAGAAGACTAGGAAGAAAAGAAGCAGAGAAAAGGTGAAAGGGAGGATGGAGATGCCAAAGCAGAGATGCTGTCAATAAAAAAGAGAGCTCGATTTTATGTATTCTTTGAAAACGGATGAAATGTTAAATTAGAATTAGAGTTAGTTTAATTATCTCAGTCCTCCAACCCTAACCCTCCATTTGTGAGACACAAAGTGGAAATGGTGATGAGGCAGAAGATGGTCTGAAGTGATGGGCCAAGAAATTTGGGTCCAGACCAGTCATTCTTTAAAAAAAATGTAGATATTTGGGTTTGGATATTCTCAATGAGGGTTAACTTTTCATTTTGATTGGGACCTGTGATTTTATTGGTGTAAAAAAGCATGGGAACTGTTTCCTCCATAAAGATAAACAGCTCCTCAATGACTTAGGGTGCTATTGCCTGAATGAGTGAATATATGAATGAAAAAGAATTTATTAACCCCTGCACTTTGCTACTCACTAGCTATAAGTAAGCAAGAGAGCCTGTGTCTTTAAGGAGATAATATATGCTTTGAAAGGGGGATAAAATGGTAAAGTAGAATCAGAGCTAGTCTAATAATTCCAACCCTCCAACTGTAAACCTCCAATTATGAGACAAAGGTAGAAATGGAAAGGGGGGTCGAAATTCATGCAGAGAAAATACATCATGGAAAAAAAGTTGTTGGGGGTGGTGGGGAGTTTCCACCTGGAAGTGTGAGATAGTCTGCATTATAGACAAAATAAAGCAAACAATTCACCTATCAAAGCATAGACTCTCAAGGACAGAGAACGACTTCCAGTGACACTGAGTAGTTTCCAGTGGCACCTATATGACAGGTGCTATATGTGTTAGAAATAGAACTCGAATCCAGGCCTACCTGATTCTAAGGATGTTCCTCTATACACTGTATAATGCTGGCTCTACTTGGGGGTTATCTGTTGTGGTAAAAATTATAGGAATTTAGCTGACTCATTTGGGAGGGGCCACACCTGGCCCACCCTGAATTTATGTATGCTACTGAGGTCAGAAGGAGAACTCTCCATAGGCAGTTTTTGAAGGACCTCCCCTTTTGGGGGAGGAAGATTGAATGCTCCCTGAGGGGAGGCTGAGGTGCTTCCAGAACGCGCGCGCTCTCGCGCTCTCGCGCTCTCGCGCTCTCGCGCTCTCGCGCTCTCGCGCTCTCGCGCTCTCTCGCTCTCTCGCTCTCTCGCTCTCTCGCTCTCCCTCCCTCCCTCCCTTCCTCCTCCTCCTCCTCCTCCTCCTCCTCCTCCTCCTCCTCCTCCTCCTCCTCCTCCTCCTCCTCCTCCTCCCCCCCCCAACCGGTGGTGAGAGCAAGTGCCGACATCCCAGGTGTGGTGAGTGAACACAAATTCCATTGAATTAGCTTAATTGGAAACAATCTGGGGACTGCATAGACTTAGAGTTAAGAGAATTCATCTGATTTTCTTTTTCCCTACTTCCTTAGCTTTGATTTTTATTAATTTCACCTTTGTTGTTTAATTAGTTCCCAAGTAATAAAATCTGATCCTTTTGTGGAAAAGAAGCTGTAAGGCTCCTTTCTTATTGGCCTGGGAGAAATATCTAAAAGGGCAGTTCGGAGGGGAGGGAGCTTTGAATCTAGAGGTCCCTCATTATTTTCGGGACCCCAATAGTTTGGTGAGTCACCCAATTAACTCTCCATATATTAAATTTCGGCCCACACACTGTTCTACTCTTTTTTTTCCCTTTGCTGGGCAATGAGGGTCAAGTGACTTGCCCAAGGTCACACAGCTAGTGTCAAGTGTCTGAGGCAGGAGTTGATCTCAGGTCCTCTTGAATCCAGGGCTGGTGTTTTATCCACTGCACCACCTAGCTGTCCCCTGTTCTACTCTTTTAGTTATGTTTTATTTTCACAGGTTGGGCAGCTAGGTGGTGCAGTGAATAGAGCACTGGCCTTGGAATCAAGAGAACTTGAGTTCAAATCTGGCCCCCAGACACTCGACACTTACTAGCTGTGTGATCCTGGGCAAGTCACTTAACCCCAATTGCTTCAAACATCTGGGGCTATCTACAGTCATCTTGATATTTATCTTGTCACTGGACCTGGATGGCTCTGGAGGAGAGAGTGAGGCTGCTGACTTTGTACAGCCCTGCCTCACTTAAATCCAGTTCACTGCATCACTGCATGTCATACATGTCATAACATCACCACCCCCCCCCCCAATGTCATGGTCCTCTTTGAGAATGAAGGATGAACAACAACAACAACAACAACAACAACAACAACAACAATTTTTACAGGGTAGGGGTGATAGGAGCAAGCCTCTAGAATGATTTTTTTTTTGAAAAATTGAATATAGCCTAATTTAATTATATTGTCTACTCTTGGTTCACTGAGACTCAGTGTTGCCCACTTCAACAAACTCAGATTTTTCTTCCCTCTGCAAACCTCCTACCTCAATCTTTTCTGCTTAAGGCAGCTTAGAGCTGGAAAAAATATGAACATATATTCTATATTTTAAATGACTTTCCAGGTAAAAGATGGTCAATAAAGGATTTAGTTCAGCTTGGATTTGGAAATTATATTTAGTAGTTTGAGATCTTGTATTTCCATTTTTTCCTTGTATTCACATTGGTGTGGACATAGAGGGTAGTTCTGAAAGAACAAGGAAAGAAAAAAGCTCAAGCCCCTAGGTCAACTGGTTTTCCTGCAGACCAGCCATTTTCACATTAACAGAAGAAAGTGCTAGTGTGAAACCCTGTGACAGTAATTGTATTTCACTTTACCTTTGTGGGGAAATTACAGTCACCCATCTTAGCATTTCATGCTAGTTAGGGAAGAACAGTAAAATGATCCAAGGAGACTGTTCAGGAGTATGAGAGAACCATGAACGAAAATTAATCTGGGGAGTGAGTTTTCCTGGGGAACATACCTCTCTAGTAAATTTTGTGTGGAAGCCATACACTTTTTTGGGACAGCCCTTAAAAAATAAAGTGCTAGGTGGCATAGTGGATACAGCACCGGCCCTGGATTCAGGAGGACCTGAGTTCAAATCCGGCCTCAGACACTTGACACTCACTGGCTGTGTGACCCTGGGCAAGTCACTTAACCCTCATTACCCCTCCCCCCCAAAAGTCTGAAAGTCTGCCCTTCTTAGCTTCTTAGCATCCTAACTTTCACCAGCTTATCCCACTGTTTAAACTTGACTTACATGGTCCTTATTTTGCTATCAAATCCTAAGTGACAAATAGATGGCACAGATACCATGAGACCATCTAGGTCCATATGCAAAGTCAGGAAACAGGTCCTAGTGTTGTTTGTTTGCTTCCTTGATTCTTGTCTAGCTCAAACTGTGTCTGGACAAGAATCAATGAATCAAATAACATGCATTTATTAAGTGCCTACTGTGTTTAAAGCACTGTGCTGGATTCAAAGAATAAAATGATAATTTACCAGAAGGAGCTTGTGTTCTTTTTTTTTTTCCTTTTCCTTTTTTTTTTTTTTTTTTGCGGGGCAATGGGGGTTAAGTGACTTGCCCAGGGTCACACAACTAGTAAGTGTTACGTGTCTGAGGCCGGATTTGAACTCAGGTCCTCCTGACTCCAGGGCCGGTGCTTTAACCACTTTGCCATCTAGCTGCCCCTGGGAGCTTGTGTTCTAATAGCCCTTATATCAGCTGTTCTTTGTCCTTCGTTCTCAAAGAGCACCATGACATTGGGGTAATTTCATGATGCAGTGAAATGGATTTAAGTGAAGGAGGGCTGATGTTGGTACACACATAACAAATAAGAGAACAAGACAAAGTAACTGGTCAAATGAGGTTATTAGAGAAGAAAGGCACCATCAGTCATCTACTTGAGAATACTTTTTACAACTTTCCCATGAAAGAGATAGCAAAAGGTTCTGGTCTGTGAGAGGAACATTAGCTTTCTGGATCAAAGAAATCCAGTTACAGGTGATTATGAGATAAAAGATCAAACCTTCCCTGAGTGTGACTGAGATTCAGTAAAGTGAAGATCCTGGGAGTCCTAAGCATCCGAGGGGACAGCAACATGTGTCTTGAAGTCCCCAAAGGTTGACTGAACATGATGAATGTGAAGTAGGCGTTGATCTCTTTTTCTTAGGGTGATCTCACTAAAGTGAACCTAAAAACCCCAGAGGTTTAAAGGAATAGAGATAGTCACAGGTGAGTAATCTGTCTAGGGGCAATAAGAAGCAAAGAGTTTGGCACCTCCTCTTCCTCTTAGCTTAGTGCGTTAGAATTGAGATCCAATGTCTTCTTAGGGAAGCCAGGTTTCCATGAATGCAAGAAGATGGAAGGAGTATGAATGGACAAGGTCCACAAATTTCTTTGTTGTTGTTGTTCAGTCATGTCCGACTCTTTGTGACCCCATTTGGGATTTTCTTGTCCAAGATACTGGATCAGTTTGCCATTTCCTTTTCCAGCTCATTTGACAGATGAGGAGCTAAGGCAAACAGGTGAAGTGACTTGCCCAAGGTCACACAGCTAGGAAGTGTCTGAGGCCAGATGAATCTCCCTGACTTAAGGCCTTCTGCTCTATCCACTTCAATACCTAGCTGCCCCCACAAATGTCCAGAGGACACTATAGGAAGAGACAGCAGCATGGAATAGGGACTTGACAGAGACAGGAGGAGGATGGGAATGAGAAGCATAATGGAGAAAGAAGAAACCCAGGCAACCTTCCATAAGAACTTAGAGAACAGGAAATGAGTTTGATAACTATAGGACAATCCATTCACACCCTTCCACCCTTTGGGCATAATTCCAAATTGCTCTCCAGAATGATTGGATCAGTTTACAACTCCACCGATACTGGATTAGCATCCCAGTTTTCCTGCATCCACTCCAACATCCAGCATTTTCCTTTTTTGTTCTATTTGCCAGAGAGGATGTTCTAGGTGAGTGAAATAATATGAAAAAAGATTCAGAGTGGGGAATGACTATGTCCCTCTCCTTGTGGGTCAGTGTGAGAAGGCATATGGTGTTTAGGAAAGATTAGTTTGGCAGTGTCAAATAGAATGGATTGACAAAAGCAGTGCCTGGAGTCAGGAATGTCAGTTAGAGAGCTATTTGCAATTATGGATAAACTTGGTAAAAAAAAAAAAAGAAAAAGAAAAAAAGGAAAGATCCAGATGTGGAAGACACTTTGGGAAATATTGATAGGGTCTGGTAAGTGATTGATTTGGGGGATGAGTCAAAAATAATTCCTATATTTCCAGTGATTTGTGGTGCCATTGACAGAGACAGAGAAATTGGGATGGGGGAGGTAGGAAAGAACTTGATTTCAGGAGTGGATTTGGAGAATTCAGTGTGCTAACAAGAAGTATGTCCCTGTGGACATGTCTGGTAGATTTTGTTATGGAAATGACAGTGAAATGCTTTGGATTGGAGATGGGGAATCATTAAAGAGAGTAGTTGAAACCATAAAATTGGATGGAGGTGTCAAATGAGGGTCTGGATAAGAGAAAACCAGCTACAAATGACTCATAATGAAAATCTGTGATTAATAGATAAGCAATCTCTCCACCAAAATGAGCCTAGATGATATCCGAATTGCTCTGAGGAAAACTGCAGCTCAGGAATGAACACTTTATTATGCTATTTAAGTAGTAGCTGCGGACACTGTAACCTAGGGGATTTTCTGTAACTGATGTACGGAATGAGATGAACAAATATAAACTCACAATTTTAGAAATGAAGGACTTAGGATGAATCTTGCCCAATTCCCTAATTTTTCAGGTGAAGAAACCTTTGCTGTTTTTAGGACTAATAATAAAAGCATTACAAAATAGACAACAATGTAGAGCGCAATTTCAAAAGATACATATAAATGTGTGTGTATATGTTTATATCTATAGCTATAATCTTTAAAGACTCTTTTGTAGTGTGAGGGAAAAGTAGTTCCTACTTCCCGGGAAATCATACAGTATAGCCAGTGACACTCCTTCCTGATATTAATTAACTAAGCTCTCTAGGGGGAAAGGGTTAACATTTTCGGCTCATTCCCTTAAGTGCTGATGTGGATTCTAAGCATGACGAAGCTTTCCGACTCTGAATAAGACATTTATTTCTGTTGCTATGCGGCTTCCTGGGTTGCTATGCGGCTTCTCAGGTTGCTATGCACCGTTCTGAGTTGCTATGCACCATCCTGAGTTGCTATGCGTCGTCCTGGGTTGCTATGCTTGAAGCAGTTAGTAGGGATAAGGATTGCTTTGCTTAATTTAGGTTTTATTATTCTGTCTTATTTGAGCAATTTATTATATGTTCATTTAGGGCACTGAAGACACATTACCCTCCTATGGATAATTGATGAAACTCTTAGACATTTTGGATTGGAAAAGGCTTTAAAAGCAATTAAACTAAGTAATTTTGACTATTATAAATACCCAAATTAACTCCAAAGGACCTATAAAGTAAGATGCTATCTGCATCCAGAGAAAGAACTGATAAACAGAAGTATGTATAAAACGATTTTACACAAACACATACACACATATGTGTGTGTACATACACACATGTGTGTGTACATACACACATGTGTGTGTGTACATACACACATGTGTCTAATGGTAGCCATCTCTAGGGCAAGGAGAGGGAAGAAAAAAAGAAATTTACATGATAACTTAATTATATATATAATTATATATAGCAAGTTGTACATAATAAATGAGCAGTTTCTTGTGCAGTCATCTTTTATTATTCTACTATGTTTTGAAAATGATAAAATCCTTATAAATTTGCAGTTGATGACAGATACTAGACCAGGTGTTCCCAAGGAGCAGTCATTCCTCACTGAGGGGCAGAAGCTGTGCTGTTTACTCACCAAATTCTACCACCTGCCTTTAACTGTGGTTTGCAGGTTATTTTTGAGATGTCCATCCAACCTTGTCTCTTATGGCTAAATTGACCAGCACTAAGAAGTTATATGACTTCTTGTTTTTATTTTGAAAATTAGGGAAAGTATAAACTTTCTCCATGATTTTATTGAGAGGTTAAATATTTCAGTCAGTCAGTAAATCAATCAGAGTTTATTAAATGCTTATTATTTACCAGGTACTAGCCTAAGTCTTGGTGCTACAAAGAAAGTACATAGTCCCTGCCCTCAAGGAGCTCATATTCCAATGGGGAGACAACATGTTGTGATGATTAAAAATGAGATATGGTTTCTGGGTAATTTAATTATCTTAATAGATGAGCAGGTTGTTAATAAAAGAAGGTCTATTGGTGGTCTCTTTCAGGTCAAAGACCCCTAATGGCATTGGGGTCCCAGTTCATATACCCTTCCAACATAGCTATCAAATCCAATGATTGGAAGTGGGTTATATTAAAATGAAGTCCAGGGATACGCCTGAACTCAGGTGACTCAACTCTTGAGAAAAATGACATCTGAGAAAGAATCTAGACCTCACCCAAGATGATCAGAGCACAATGCTCCCCACCTAGAACTGGTTCCTGCAGGCCAAATCTCATCAGTAAAGTCCTTCGGCTATCTAGACAAAAGAATCTGTCTCTATCCAAGACTCCCTTGACCCAGATGAATCTTACATTAAGGAGAATTTAGACCTTGAAGGGGAGTAGGAAAGGACTAAGAAAGAGGAGGGTAACTGGGTCCCCCAAGATATAGATTATTAATAATTATTTCTCACAATGCAAACAAGACATATATTGTATAAATGGAAATATTCTTACAGGGAAGGCATTGGGGAGAGGCTTAGGGGAGGGCCTGGAAAACCCTCTTCCAGAAAGCTGGATTTGAGCCGAGTCTTGAAGGAAGTCAAGAAAACCAGGAATTAAAAATGAGGAGGGAAAGCATTCCAGGTATGGGAAGACAACAAATAAAAAGGACCTGAATTGGGAGATTGACTATGAAAAAAGTCAATGTCCCTGGATCCAGCAGCAATCCTAAAAGTAATAGGGAGCCAATGGAGTTTATTGAGTAGAACAGTGAGTAGAACAGTAGCTGAGTGGAGAATAGCCTGAATTGGGGAGAGACTTGAGACTGGAAAACCAACCAGCATAGTTGCAGCAGTCCTGATGTGGGATGATGAGTGCCTCACCTGGCTTTTTCTGTGAAGTCAGGTCTTCCAGTTAAAGCCATTAAGAGGACCAATCCTGTAGCTACAATGACAGTGATGGTCTGGTAATGCTACTCATGAGATAAACATTTTAGTCCAAGCTCTCTTATATTCATATCCCAGCTTCATCAGGCTTCTAGCTTGGAATCCTATGTTTGAATTAGAGAACATAGAGGTAAATAGATAAGAGGTAGGAGATGGCTTGTCCCTCCTTGGGAATCTCATTCAGTGACTACATTTCCCAGAATAATGCACAAGCCTCCCTCTATGTAATGTCACTCAGTGCACACTTATACTCGTGGTATAAAAAAAAGAAAATGAGATTTATGAATGTACACTGCCAACTCCCCAAGTTTCTTCCATTGCTCTCTCAACACTATAATTGTAAGACTAAAAAAACGCAAGCCTTCCCCCATTAGATTGTAAGCTCCTTAAATTTAGGGATTGTCTTTTGCTTCTTTTTGTATCCCTGGTTCTTATCATGCTGCCTGACACATAGTAGGTTCTTAATAAATGTTGATTGATTGATTCCATAAAAGAAAGTGTCTTGCCCAGGGTCACACAGCTAGTAAGTGTCAAGTGTCAAGTTGATTGATTGATTCCATAAAAGCCCTAAATGGTCATGGCTTCAGAAAAACATGCTACTTACTCTCTTTTGTGTTTATATGTGTGTGTGTTCTGACTTCTCTTGTTTCATACCTATTTAACACAAGAGAACATGCCCCCTCCTTGAAATAAGATAACACGGGAATGTTATAAACGTTATTTTTCCTAATTCATTGGTATTTATTGTTTCTTAATAAATTTTTCTTCATTTTAAACTGAAATACAAAATGAGGAAAGTAAAAAAGAACATTGCCACAAGCACAGCAGAACATAGGATAGGGTTCAATATAAAACAATAAATTCCGATTTCAAGAAAACCTATATAACAAATACTACACATTGCAAAGCTACCCGGATTTTCTTTGCTTCCTTCTAGGTTTTCTTTTGTTCTCTGCTGTGCACTTTTTATTTTATTTTTTCCCTCCATCCACTCACCCCCCCCCCCAAGGAAGGCTACAATTAAACACAGATATATAGATGGATGAATAGATGGATAAATGGATCGATGGATGGATGGATATACACACATACACACATATACATATACCTATACATTCATACTCATATAAGACCATACTATGCATATTACCACTTGTCATCTCTTTCTCTGGAGCTAGATAGCATCTTCCTTTATAATTCCAAGTCTTTCCATGTTTTTTTCTAAATCAGCTCATCATTTCTACACCATATTCCAACATAATCACATCCTACCTGAGAGATTGTCTATGAAAGTTTTTTCCCCCAATTTTCTTCATTCCTTCTATTCTTGGTTACATTGGTTTTACTTATACAAGAAAATTTCAATTTAAAATAATCACAGTTATCCATTTTATACCTCAACAATGCTCTCACTTTATTATACAGTTTAAAATCTGATACTGCTGAATCTCTTTTCTTCACATCACTTTCTCTTGTTTCTTTGAAATTCTTGACCTTTTGTCCTTTCAAGTAAACTTTGTTATTATTTTTCCTAATGCAGTAAAATAAAATAATTTTTATTAATTTAATTGGGATGGCATTGAATAAATAGTCAGGTAAACCTTTTTTTTATTATATTGGCTTCACCTAGCTATGAACAATAAATTTTACTCCAGTTATTTAAATCTGACTTTATTTGTATAAAAAGTGCTTTATGTTTATGTAGTTCCTGTGTCTGTTTTGGGAGGCATACTCTCAGGAATTGTATACAGTTTAGTTATTTTAAATGGTCTAAAACAATGTTGAATAATATTGGTGACATATAGTATAGTTTCTCTATTTTTCTCTTTTGAGTACATCTATTTTATTTTTGGTTTTGTTTTGTTTTGTCTGGCAATTGAGGTTAAGCGACTTGCCCAGGGTCACACAGCTAGTAAGTGTCAAGTGTCTGAGGCCGGATTTGAACTCGGGTACTCCTGAATCCAGGGCCAGTGCTTTATCCACTGTGCCGCCTTGCTGCCCCCAAGTATATCTATTTTAGCTTTAACTTTGCCTGAGATCATGATCAGTACCACTGCTTTTTTACACAATAAATTCTACTCCAGCCTTTTATCTATCTTTGGGGGTATCTCTCATTTTTATTGTGTTCCTGAAAGCAACATATTGCTGAATGCATATTTTTTAAAAAATTATTTTTTTCCATTACATGTAAAGATAGTTCTCAACCTTTGTTTATACAAGCTTTACAATTTCAGATTTTTCTCCCTCCCTCCCCTCCCTCCCCACTCCCCCAGACAGCAGGCAATCTGATATAGGTTTTATATATATATATATATATATATATATATATATATATATATACACATAATAACATTAATCCTATTTCTGCATTAGTCATGTTACAAGAGAAAAAATCAGAGCAATGATGAAAACCCTCAAAATAGAAAAAAAAACAACAGCATCAAAAACAAAAGAAATAGTATGGTTCATTCAGCTTCTATACTCCACAGTTCTTTTTTTTTTTTTTCTTGGATTTGGAGATCCTCTTCCATCACGAGTTCCCTGGAACTCTTCTGTGCCATTGCATTGGTGAGAAGAATATAGTCCATCACAGTAGATCAACACTCAATGTTGATGATACTGTGTACAATGTTCTTCTGGTTCTGCTCATCTCACTCATCATCAGCTCACGCAAGACCCTCCAGGTTTCTCTGAACTCCTCCTGCTCATCATTTCTTATAGCACAATAGTATTCCATTGTATTCATATACCACAACTTGTCCAGCCATTCCCCAATTGATGGGCACCCCCTCAACTTCCAATTCCTTGCCACCACGTAAAGAGCAGCTATAAATATTTTTGTACATGTGGGTCCCTTTCCCCTTTCCATGATTTCTTTGGGATGAATGCATATTTTTAATCTGCTATCCATTTCTGTTTTATGGGTAAATTCTTCCCATTCACTTTCTAAGCTACAATTACTTGTGCATTTCCCTACTTCCTATTTTTCCTCATTATCCCTCTAACCATATTTATCCTATCCCTCCTCACTCTAATTACTTCTAGCACCTACCTTGCACTCCTAACCCATACCCTACCCAGTCCTCTAGAGTCCTTCCCTAATCTTTTCCTTATCCCAATTTCTTTCTGAATTTAGAAAACTTTTCTACCCTCCCTCTTCAACCCATTCCCTATGAAAAGAAAGTTCTACCACTATCCTCCCTCCTACTAGCTTCTTCCTTTCATGCCTCATTTGTATGAGATAAGAACTCCTTTTTATCTCTCCTTACACATTTTTAATTTTTTATAATCACCCCATCACCCACAGCTCAGCCCAGGCCTTTCTTTCAAAATGCCCAAATAATGATTAAAGTTATAAAAGTACTCATAACATTTTAACATATAAAAAGTAAACAATTTGACTTTATTAAGTCCCTTATAATTGGTCTTTAATGCTTACCTTATGTTTCTCCTGGATCTTATATGTCAAATTTTCCATTAAAATCTGCTATCTTTATCACAAATACCTGAAAGTCTTTCAGTTCATTAAGTGCCTTTTTTCTATTCAGGATTATACTTTGCTGAGTAAGTTACCCTTGTTCATCCAGCTCTTTTGTTCCACAAAATAAGGTATTCCAAAACCTACAGTCCTTCAACCTGGTAGCTGGTAGGTCTTGTGTAATCCTTATTGTGGCTCCGGTGATATTTAAATTGTTCTTTTTTCCCCTTTGTTGCTTGCAGTATTTTTTGCTTAACCTAGGAGCTTTGAAATGTGGCTAGGATAAGTTTTCCTCCTGGGATCTCTTTCAGGTAATGATTAGTGGATTTTTTTTCCCTAGTTCTGCTTTGCCTTCTTGTTTTAGAACTTCAGGGCAATTTTCCTTGATATTTTCTAATAATATTGTGTCAGGATTCTTTTTTTTTTTTACAGGGCAATGGGGGTTAAGTGACTTGCCCAAGGTCACACAGCTAGTAAGTGTCAAGTGTCTGAGGCCGGATTTGAACTCAGGAACTCCTGAATCCAGGGCCGGTGCTTTATCCACTGCACCACCTAGTCGCCCCAGGATTCTTTTTTATCATAACTTTCATGTAGTCTGACTCATATCATTTCTCCTCAGTTTGTTTTCCAAATCAGTTATTTTTCTGATGAGATTTTCACATTCTCTATTTTTTCCCATTCTTTTGATTTTGTTTTGTTATTTCTTAGTGTCTTATAATGTCATTAGCTTCCCATTGCTCAATTCTAGTTTGCAAGGAAATTATTTTCTTTCTTAAGTATTTGATTATCTTTCCCCTTGATTGACTTTATTTTCATAATTTTGTTGTTTTTCTTGGATTGCTCTTATTTTTTTCCCTAATTCTTCTTCAATGTCACTTTATTTTATTTTAAAATTAATTTTAAAATTCTTCCAAGACTTCCCTTTGGGGAAGGGACCATTTGACGTTTCCCATTGAAAAGGGAGTGGCTTTTTTTAAGCTCCACTACTTTCCTCTGAATTTGAACCCAGATCTTCTCTATCTCCATAATAATTATCTATGATTGGGTTCTTTCTCCTTTGCTTACTCATTTTTATTTTTATTATGTTTTTAGCAGCTATTATAATCAAATTCTAGTCTCAAGGTATGGGGAATGATGCCCCAAGCCTTAGATCCTTCTTACTCTTATTTTCTGAGGTCTGTTTGGGGGCCCAACCTTGGCACTCCTCTCCACTCTGAAGCCAGCCTAGGGCCCCCAACCACTCTGTCTGGCAAATACTCTTGTTCCCTGTGGTCCCCCTGGTGGCTTCAAACTATAACTGTCCTCTCTCCTCTAGAACTGAAACTGGGGGCTCTGTTCTCCTGCTAGTGCCCACAGCCAGCAGGTCCCAACCCCTCTGCTACTGCACTCACCAGGCATGTTCTAGTTCCTTTTCCCTGGCAGCTGCAGCCCAGAACCACATCCCTTCAGCATAGGTGTGCTTGGTGTCCCTTGACAGTGGAAGATCCTTTGCTCTTCTCTTATTCAGCCTTTAGACCCTCAAACTGTCCTTGAGGTGAAGGTTCCTGAGGCTGAGTCTGCCTCCCAACCCAGCTGCCCCCAGGGCTCTGTGCTTATTGATTCCATGGAGTTGGCCTAGAGGTGTTTGCCCTTTATCAGGCTGAATCTCCATCTCTGGAAGTTTGAGTCTTTCCTGAGGTCTTCTCAAGTTGTCTTAGGAGAACATCTACTTTACCCCACTTCCTGTTTAATTCTGCTGCTCTACATTCACTCTTAGGTGATTTTTAGGTGTCATTTTGAGGGGGAAGAAATTTGGAGAGCTGAAATTTTTCTGACCTGTTCTGACATTTTCCCAGCATCCTTTCTAAAGCTAAACTTTAAATTTAACATAACATTATCTTCCTATGTTGAAAATCAAGGAAAAACAGAAAAAGAAGACAAGAACACTGACTCTTTTACAGTGACCTCACATTTCTAAGGGAAGGTGCCTCTCACTCAAAGCTATTGTGATACTGTAATCAATTGAACTGTAGAAAGGTAGGTGGTAAGAAAGCATGAGGGTGACTTAATCACCTTAGTGTGCCTTCAGATGATGGCACAGTATTAAGCAACAAGCTGATAACTAAAAGATAAAATTGTTACCTCACTTTTAAATAAGGTACTTAAATATTCGTTTACCTTGGGCTTTCACTAATAGCTTTCCCATAAGAAAATGCTCATTCTTTTTTATCATAAAAGTATTTTATTATTTTCCAGTTACATGTAAAGATACCTTTCAATATTTGTTTTCATAAGATTCTTAGTTCCAAATTTTTCTTCCTTCCTCCCTTCCCTCCACCCTCCCCAAGACAGAGAGCAATCCGATATAGGTTATATACATAAAATCACATTGAACATATTTCTGCATTAGTTATATTGCGAAAGAAGAATCAGAACACAAGGGTAAAACCTCAAAAAAGAAAAAAAAACAACCAAAAAGTAGAAACAGTATGGTTCAGTCTGCTTTCAGAATCTACAGGTTGTTGTTTTTTGTTTTGTTTTGTTTTGTTTTTACGGGGCAGAGGGTTAAGTGACTTGCCCAGGGTCACACAGCTAGTGAGTTGTTTAGTGTCTGAGTCCGGATTTGAACTCAGGTCCTCCTGAATTCAGGGCCGGTGCTTTATCCACTGTGCCACCTAGCTGCCCCCTACAATTCTTTTTTTCTGGATGTAGAGAACATTTTCCATCATGATTTCTTTGGAATTGTCTTGGATCATAGCACCACTGAGAAGAGCCAAGTCTATCACAGTTGATCATCACACAATGTTGCTGTTACTATGCACAGTGTTCTCCTGGTTCTGCTCATTTCACTCAGCATCAGTTCATGTAAGTCTTTCCAAGTTTTTTCTATCTGCCTGCTCACTGTTTCTTACAACACAATAGTATTCCATTACATTCATATAATACACCTTCCAGCCATTCCCCAATTGAAGGGAATGCTCCTTCTTAATCAGTAATACACCACCATCCTTGTGAACATTCTTTTCATTAGGGTCGGGTTTAAGTCCCAGTGTAAGCTGTCAGTGTTGGTTGCCACATGTTAGTTCAGATTTCTCTCTCTCTCTGAAGTGCTGAAATGTGTCTCTGGCAGGGATCCCATCCATTCATTCAAGTTTAAGATAATTGTGTAAGTGGAGGTGAGAAAAATAGCTTATGGCTGCCTATTCCTAAATACTACTGGATTTTTTGAAATTAGCCACTAATGAATGAACTAAATTTCCTAGAGTGCAGACTAGCAACTTGTATATGAAATATTTGCAATCTTATCCTAATTTTAACACTTTCCAATTATCAATTGGCAGCTTATTAAAAGTTTGATAGGGGGCAGCTAGGTGGCGCAGTGGATAGAGCACCGGCCCTGGATTCAGGAGGACCTGAGTTCAAATCCGACCTCAGACACTTAACACTTACTAGCTCTGTGACCCTGGGCAAGTCACTTAACCCCAATTGCCTCACACACGCAAAAAAAGTTTGATTCACATATTCATCCATGCACATAGCATCAGTGGATATAATACACTGGTAGAGAGGCTCTTCCATAGGGAACATAGGCTACTAAGGCATGCAGAGCCTCAGTGTCCTTTCACTTCTTCTGACTGCCTCTTACCACTCCCTACGGGTGTTGCATTTCTGCCACACAAGTTTCTCAACTAAGCTCCCTGGGCTTGCTCCTTTCTGAAGCCTAGTTGTCTTCTGAAACCCTATGTGCTTCTTTTCCCCCTCTGAGGTCAGGGGCCATACTCCTATCTCCTACTGTCGCTTTTGACTGATTTACTCCATGATAGGTAGAGTTACTCTTCTTGGGCAGGTAGCTCCACTTCAGGACACCATGAAGATGGAGGTATGGGGAGAAAAGACAAATACTCCTCCTGTAATAGGGGTACAAGGGAGAAGACAAAGGGGATACCCTCTCAGGAGCTGAGTTCTTCCTCCATAGCTGACTCTCTTTTCTCCTGCCAAGGGTTGCTTTCCTCAGAACTCTCTCATGCCTCATCATACTGCTTAGAGACTATTTATGTTTAGAAGACCAACAGAGGTGTGGCTAATCCATTAGAACCAGAAGCCGGATGGCACAGTGGATAGAAGACCAGGCCTGGAGTCAGGAAGATTAAAAGCCAGGGCAGCTAGATGGCACAGTGGATATAACAGTGGCCCTGGAGTCAGGAGTACCAGAGTTCAAATCCAGCCTCAGACACTTAACACTTACTAGCTGCGTGACCCTGGGCAAGTCACTTCACCCTGTTGGCCTCTGTGTCCTCATCTATAAAATGAACTACAGAAGGAAATGGAAAAGCTCTCTGGTATCTTTTGACAAGAAAACCCCAATGGGGTCATGAAGAGTCTGAAATGACTGAACAACAACCAAAGCTAACTGCCCTCTAATTCCATCAAGCTTGACTGAAGAACCACTATCAAATTCATATGAGAACTTAAGACATTTGTTGTCTTTGTTACCAGTTCCCTTATGTTCTGTAATTGGCCTTTGGGGAAGCCAACTTATCAAAGGTCTTATGATAACTATGACCACTACAGTCGAGAGATCCCTTTGATATTCACAGTAGCCTTAAGGGATCAATACAGCAGGTGCATAATATAGGAAGCCCTAGCTATGAAATCAAATCTCCCATCCATGTCTGTACCCTTGAGCAAGTCACTTCATTTCCTAATCTATAAAATAATGGAGTTGGAGTAATTGACTTTTAGGGCCCCGACTAAGATATAAGATTATAGAAGCCAATTTTATTCTACTTATGTTAAAGATGATAAAAGTGAGTCACAAAATGATCAAATGACTTGGTCCAGATCACACAGCTAGAAATTAGAATAGGGATCAGAACTCAATTCCTTTTCTCCACCCACTGCTTCATTAAGCTTCATTTCTACTTGGGAATGGTACTGCCTTTAAAGAGATCATTTCATCCAGTAGGGAAGATGCTAGAAAATCAGGAAGATCATTTGTGATGTATTATTTGGGGAATGGCAATAGCTCATCACCTTAATGTCATCTTCTCTAAACTATGGTCATTGATACTCATCACTGCTGTCATTGGGAAGCTAAACAGGTTGAGATGGGTGTTGGCGATTCTTTTCTAGTGCCATTTCCCCCATATGGAGATGAGATGTACCTAGCCTAGAGGTGAAAATCTGAGGCCATTTGTAGAACCCAATTCTTCAGCATGTGGCAGAGGAAAACTTACCTTTACCTTCTTCTTTTTGTTTGAATAAACATTTCTATTTAAAGTTTTAAATTCCAAATTCTATCTCTCTGTCCCTCCCCTCCCCAACCCCTGAGGTGGTGAGCAATAAGATATAGGTTACACATGTACAATTATGGAAAACATGACCATATTAGTAATTTTGTACAAGAAAACTTGAAAAGAAAAAAAAATGAAAGAGAGTGAAAAATAGCATGCTTCAGTCTGTGTTCCATCAATATCAGTGGTAAGCCCTTTGGGATTGCCTTGGTTCATTGTATTGCTGATAACAGTTAACTCATTCACAATTCTTCATCCAACAATATTGCTGTCTCTGTGCACAATGTTCTCTTGGTTCTGCTCTCTTCACTATACATCAGTTCATACAAGTCTTCCCAGGCCTTTCTGAAGTCATCCTGTCGTCATTTCTTACAGCACAATAATATTCCATCACCATCATATACCACAGCTTGTTCAGCCATTACTTGAAGGACGGGCATGCCTCTGACTTCCAATTCTTAGCCACCACAGAAAGAGCTGCTATAAATATTTCTGTATAAATACTGCCTTCATCTTGTAAGAGCAAAAGATGAAGAACAGTGCTGAAGAGGCTTATAGATTTACCATCACTGGCCACAGAATCAGAGCAAAGAGCATCATGTACGTTCTCTATACCTCCCCTTCTTATCTCCTGAGAAAAACATCAAAAGCACATTGACCCTGGAATCAAAGGATCTGGGTTCAAATCCTTGTTCTACCTCTTCCTACCTATTTGACCTTGGGTAAATCTCTTCATCTCTCTGGGCCTTTGTTTCCTCATCTGTAAAAGTGTTAGGGTTTGGGGCCACCTAGGTGGCACAGTGGATAAAGCACTGGCCCTAGATTCAGGAAGACCTGAGTTCAAATCCGGCCTCAGTTACTTGAGACTTACTAGCTGTGTGACCTTGGGCAAGTCACTTAACCCTCATTGCCCCATGCAAAAAGAAACCAAATAAAGTGTGGGGGTTGGACTAAATGACCTACACTCTAAAATTCTGACCCTCTCCATCCCCCCCTCCTAGTAGATATTGTCAAGTAATTCTTGCCTTCCCCATGTTAAGACCAGATAGTCTCAAGGGATCTCCAACTGGCTCCAAGGAGGACAGTGAAATTGAACTACCTAATTAGCCCATCATCACCACCTAGCAATAGTATGTCAATATCGGCCACCCCCCAAATGAGTACATTTAAGAATCCATCTTTATGGGGCAGCTAGGTGATGTAGTGGATAAAGCACTGGCCCTGGAATCAGGAGGAACTGAGTTCAAATCTGGCCTCAGACACTTGACACTAACTAGCTATGTGACCCTGGGCAAGTCACTTAACCTTCATTGCCCCCCCCCAAAGAATCCATCTTTATGCCAGTCCATTCTGTCCACATACAGAAAAAATCTACTAAAAGGCTTTCTTTTTTCAGAGTAATGAGGGTTAAGTGACTTGCCAAGAGTCACACAGCTAGTAAGTGTCAAGTGTCTGAAGCCATATGTGAACTCAGGTCCTCCTGAATCCGGGCCGGTGCTTTATCCACTGCACCACCTAGCTGCCCCCTAAAAGGCCTTTTTAAAAAGAGCATAAAGTTCTTCCAGGATGGAGGAAGAGATTTGGCCCTATTTACCCTCAACATTATGTTCTTGTTATAAAAATAGCAAAGGCCTATTTTTTTCATTGCATTATTAAAATAACAGACCTTTGCAGGAATGAAAATTTGGTCATTTTTACACCTAGTGATGTTTATATGAGTATCACATGTCATGTCATGGATATACGTGCAAAATGATAGTGATTCTCTGGCTATTTTTCATCTGTGATATGAGCTCTTTTGTCCTCCCCATCCATTTTTTTTTCATTTTCTCAATACAACTAAATAAATTCAAAATTAAAACCTTTCTGACTTTGTGATAGTAAACCAGTTTACTAAATATTTCCTTACTTATTGACCTGGTCATTCATTAACCCATGGATTATTAGAACTAAAAGAGATGATCAGAGATCACTCACCTTGTGTATTGAAGTGATTTAGTCCCTCACATCTCTGATCTACTAAGTTCTTTCTGGCTAATTTTCAGTAGGCTTGTTATATTGTACTCCAAAAGTGTATTTCTCATTTTCTCTGTTAATACTATGCCTGGTCATTGGTATTAAGTAGACCCGCATATCTAATATAGATGTCAGTATTTTCTTATCACCTAGAACACCCCTTGTGAAACTGCTTATTGCTTGGTTAGTAGTCAGGAGTTTTATTAAGCACAGCAATAACCAATTTTAAGGCTTAGCTTTAGAACTCTTTTGTATAGTCCATGGTAGTATAATACTTGGTAGATGACTATGTATGGCATTTGGAACAGTATATTACTTGATAGGAGACTATGCCCGTCACTTTGAGCAAACCTGCCACTTGAGATGAATAAAGGATGATCCAACCTGGTCATGGGATGCTTTTCCTAGCACTGGTTTTCCATAGGACAGGAGAGTGGGGGGTCAGGGACTTTTCAAGCATGTGGACCAACTCTGTGTCCCTGTTACCATGGAATCTGAAAGACCCTTTTGCAAGTCAGTATAATTATTAACCAGTCACAATCTTAGTTTAGTTGGAGCCAACTGATAATAATAAGCAATGAATTTATTGAACTAGATTGTATAAAAGGATGCTCTGATTGTATGGGTGCGTCTCTGGTCACTGAAGGCCCATTGATTGCTATTATTGGTAATTGCTAGCCTTATCATTAAATAGATTATGCCCAAACCTTCATGCCTCAGTTTCCCTTAATCAAAGATTTGTCGTGATGCCCTGGAATCAGAGAAAATATCCTTTAGAAAACCTTTAGAAATGATATATAAAATAACCCTTGAAAGCAATTCGTGATAAGGATAGTGTATGGTATTAAAAGATCAAATACGTTGATATTATATAATACCATATGTGTATTTACACATTTTTAAGTTTCTCAACTTTTTCTGTGTCATCTGTGGCTCCCCCCAGTACTCCCCCCAAATTCCCATTTAACTTCTTATGCTTATCTGCAATATATTGAAACCATGATGGAGAAAGTTGTGATGTGGAAGGCTTAATTGGAAATACATCTATGGATACACACAAAGTAGTTAAATGTGGAACTATGGGAGAAAGAAGGGTGGTTCTAGCTATTGGTGGAATTAGGAAAGCATCTAGGCTGAATCTTTTTTTTTCCAATTTAAAAATCATTTATTGATCATCTGCCATATTGGAAGGGCTCAGGAGGGCTACAGAAAAATGAAATTAATTCCTTCTCCTCAGGGAATATATAAAATACTAGTGAAGATAGGACATTTCTAGAAAAAAGTCAATCTAATAGGTTGATCACTGGGAATAAAAAGACAAAAATTAAATAGTTCCTGCCCTCAAAGAAAGAGAGAGACTGGAGAGAAATGGAAAAAGTGCATTCCAGGAAAAGCCCAGAGTGGGGAATGGAGAACAAAGTATCTAGGGTCGGAACAGAAAGAAGGCATTGCACATTTCAGAAGGGCAATAAATATAAATGCTCATTCTCTTTCCCCTGCACTCTCCTATTATGAGCATTGGTATAAAAACATACTCTAGTATTCCAAGTGATCTATGATATCACTAATTTGGAAGGTCCCTTCATTGAAGCATATCCTCAACCATCCTTTGCTGCTGATCCTATGCATGTCTTCCCATAAGATGGGCCACCATCTCATGCACCATCACCACCCAAGGTGCTAGAGGCTTTCCTCACTTTCTTTGGACTTCTCTGTGGATGTGGCTGATGCAGACAACCAAATTACACCTTTCCTCCATGAAAGTCCATGAACATCTAGTTGTAGAAATTCTTTCCTAGTCATTCGCAGCAGATCATCTTACATTATTGCTGTTATTTTGTATATAGTACATGTCACTTTGCATAAGCTCATGGAAGTCTTTCCAGGTTTTTCTGAGAGCATCCTGCTCATTATTTCTTATAGCACAACAGTGTTCCATCATAATCTTATCCCATAATTTGTTCAGTCATTCCCCAATTGATGGGCATTGCCTCAATTTTGAATTCAACTTTTTGTTTTTTATCTCTTTTTGGATAACAACCTAGTAGTGGTATCACTAGGTCAAAGAGCATGCATGGCTTTATAGCCCTTTAGCCATAGTTCCAAATTGCTCTACAGAATGTTTGAATCAGTTTACAACTTCACCAAGAGTGTATTAATTGGACTCCTCTCTTAATTTTGTTTTTAAATGATAAAAATAAAATACATCAAATTACAAAGGAAAGCATTGAAATACAGCTATCAAGATTCAAAACAACAACAAGTTCATAGACCTTATGTTAATGACCCCTGGAATGAAATCAGGCTGTGGACAACAAGAATGCTTTAAATATAAAAAAAAAAAATTCTGCTCATTTCACTGAACCTCCATTTGAGGAAACACCCATGGCAGCCATCATGTTCTTTATAACACCCCTCCACTAATCTATGGAGCCCCAGACAATGGTTCCACGTAGCCTCTTAGCAGGCGCTGCCCCCTTTCAGTTCCACTTTATGTATTGTCTTCATTCACTAAAATCTTAGTTCCTTGAAAGCAGGCACTGACTTTCAATTTGCCGGTGTATATATTCCCCGCTTTGCCTAGGGCCTGGTACAAAGTAACCACCTAATAAATACTGTAGCCATCTATGTGTTATGGTCCTGTGTACCCACTATGGAGCAGTGGATAGAGCCCTGGGCCTGGATGCAGGAAGACCTGAGTTCAAATGTGATTTTACACACTTACTAGCTGTGTGACTCTGAGTGAGTCACAACCCAGTTTGCCTCACTTTTCCCTTCTGTAAAATGAGCTAGAAAAGGAAATGGCAAGCCATTTCAGTATCTTTGCCAATAAAACCCCAAATGCGGTTGTAAAGAGTTGGAAATGACTCTACCGTTACCCCCACCCCAAACATATATCAGGGAAACATAGGAGGGACAACTGCAGTTTTGTAGGGTGACAGATTATTTTTTTGGTCCAGTATCTACAAAGCATTAGATTTCCCATAGAAGCAGAACATCCACCCTACAACAAAGACACATTAGACTGTGTTTTGTCAGACTGTCAGGACGGGTTTCCTGCATCTCTCATTATTGCATAAGAAATTAGCTTAATTCAGTAGCCAAAATCATGATCAGATAAACATTTCTTAAGTAGATCAGAATCATATGGGTATCTTGCATTTTCCCATTTGGATATCTTTCAATCCCCCCAGTTGATTAGCTTGGTTCAGTGTCTTTGATCTTTCCTCAAAATTTACAGTGTAGGGTTTTTATGATGCTGGTAGAAGCAATTGCTTCCAAGGGAGAAAACATTCTGTAAATTATATGTAAATGTTTGTACTTGGCTGGGTTCTTTTGCATCTGTGCAAAGGATCATTTTAATTTATCCAAGAATGAAGATTCCCAGTGATTGAATGGAGTGTGCATGTTTGTGGATCTAATTTCCAGTTTACTTATACAGGATTCTAGCAGACACCGGGGGCATTTTGCTTTAATGTAAGTACTACTTAAAAAATGAAACAAAATTATAATAAACGCCTAAGGATGAACATGGCATTTCTAATTTGATTTCCAAGCTTCCCTGCATAGTCAGGTGAAATCAATCTGGGTTGGGTAATTTGATAAGACAGTACTCCAAATCTCTAAGCAGTGAGGCTTTATTTATTCTAGCTCCCAAAATGAGATCTGAAATGTTGTTGACCAAAAAGAGCCAAACAACTCTCCCTTTTCTTTGTGATTACATACATTTGTCAATTTTGACATTAGGACCATTCTTTAATTTTTTATCTCTAGGATTATTTTAGCCTTTTTCACAGTGAAATACTTGCAAATGCAAAAATTGCAAAGGATTTATTAATTCTGTGTTGTCTCTTTGGACCATTAGAACATTGCCCAGAAAAAAAGCAGCTTAGAGTTGTTGTTTATTGACAGTGAAAAGGATGGGTCACTTTGACATTAATCAGTTGCTGAATGAAGAGATACAGATTTAGATGTTCTAATATTATTTTTCCACCACTGAAAAACCTAATAATAAAGGCCACTGAAATGTGAAAGTGGTAAGGATATTCATTTCCTCCAGATTCGGAACTCTGAGACTCCATTTCTCTTATTATTTCTTATTGCTGAAAATTAATCAAACGTGATAGTTTGACCATGTAGCTGAGCTGCTTATTCTCCTTTGTGGTCATTTTATTAAGTGCAGTTATGTTAACTTCACTTTAGTTTTGCATTCATTTTTTTTTAACTTAGATGTTCCCCATGAGAGGGAGTGTGGTTTAGTGGGTAGAGAACTGGTCTCAAAAACCAAGAAGATGTGTTCAGTTCTGCAAGGTCCTCTTACTAAGGAAATCCCAGTCTAATCCTTCTCCCTCTATTCCCCAGCATTGTGGGGTAGGGAACTAGCCTCAAATCCAGGAAACTGGGGGTTCAAATCCTCCCCCTGACCTATCCTGGTGTGATACTGAACAAGTCACAACTCCACTGCTCCAAACAACTCTCCAAGAACATGAATGAAAGAGATGGTGCCATCTGTGTTGGTAGACTCTCCTCATCTAGGACTTCATTATAATAATGACATAGGGCTAGTCCCCATGCCTCTCTTCCCTGATACTTCTTTATGTAATAAGAGGGTAGTACCTTTCTTGACACCTGCTCTGGTACTAGCTCTGGCCTTTGTTTCAAGGATGTAGCCTTTAAGAAAAGGACCAGTAGGACTCCAAAGTCAAATATATACACACACACACACACACACACACATATATATATATATATATATATATATATATATATATATATATATATATATATATATATATACGCACACACAGACATTTTCCTTTCTGTATTTTTTCTATAGGTATATTTATTTCTCATTATGTTGTGGTGGTAAATAGCTCTCTGGAATTATATTCAGGAGATCCAAATGAACATCCTACCTCAGATACTTCACTAGGTATGTGACTTTGGCCGAGTCACCTAAAATAACTACATTAACACATGCAGTCCCTGCCTCATGGGGTTTTGACAAGGAAAGCACTTTGAAAACCTTAAGACACAGTAGAAACACGAATAATTAATATTATGATTCTCCATCCAACCATTGTTTCTCAGGCTATTTCTAACCTGGTCCTTATTATGCTGTGCAAAACTGATAAATGTGCATTCAGATTGCGCATGGTGGAACTGGTCAATGCCTTATGTTGCCCCATTAATATATATTTAGGCAAATGAAGCCTTGAGATCTAGGGTGAGCCAGCCACTGGGATAGTGTCCTCACTGTTGAGTTGGGGAAGGAAGGTTGAGAAGATGTGATTTAGTATTTAGAAAGCAAGATTAAGTAATTTTATTCATCTCAATGAGCCTCAGTTTCTTCATCTATAAAATGGGAGCAATGATGCCTGATTCATACAGTTGCTGAGAGGATCAAGTGAAATAAACTACTGAAAACACTGGATAAAACATAAAGCTCATGTGAACTGTTGAAATGAGATGGGATAGAAATGTAACTGCCTCATAAAATGGTAGGTGGATTTCAGCTGATCAAGTGTATGAAAAGACATTGTATTTTAGAATAAGGAACATCTGCTATCTGTTCAGAGGTGGTCATAGCTCTCCTGACTACTCTGGGCATTAATGGGGATTGCCTAGGAACCTCTAATATGACTGAGTCAGTCACATTCATAGCTCCTGATGATATGAATGAATAGATGAATGGATGGAAGGACCGATGACAAAGAGATAGATAGAAGAAAAGGCATTTATAAGAACAGACTATGTTCCAGGTAGCTAGATGGCACAGTGGATAAAGCACCAGCCCTGGATTCAGGAGGACCTGAATTCAAATCTGGCTTCAGACACATGACACTAGTTGTGTGACCTTGGGCAAGTCACTTAACCCTCATTGCCCCACCAAAAAAAAAAAAACATATTATGTTCCAAGCACTGTGCTAAGTGATGGGATAAGATACCCTGTATGGTCTCTGCTCTCAATGCAGGGCAGATGAAAAGGACAAATGATCCTTCAGATTTAGTAGTAGGATTGAAGGGGCAAAGCCCAGAGGTGTTTAAAGTGTGTCTGCCATGAATATGACAATGCCTGGGGGTCTGGGGATACAGTTGGGAAGGCCTTGTGGTTCTCCATCTTCCTGGAAAGTTTGTAGATGGTGACACCCTGCTCACTGAAGCAGTGTCAGTGGTCATTCCCCCACCACTATGGTGGGGGGGTGTGTGGTGGAGAGGACCAGAGTCTCATGCCCTTGACTCTTGGAGAGTGGGACACCCTCCTAGGGAGTGAGGATGAGAGGCGAGATGAATGGACAAATGGGAAGGAGGGCTGGGAAGAAGGTTGGGACAAAGGCAATTCTGGTGAGATTTAGGGGGAAGACATGGAGGAGGCAAGGGTTCCTCCATCCTCCTCAAGTCATCCAGTGTGCTGGAGTGGGCTAATGGACTATAGGGGAGAGAAAGAAAGTAAGATCAAGGGCTTCTTTCCTCAGGAAACTATTCATTTCACTTCAGTTCATGCATGTTTATTTATTCTGTGTGGGAAACATGTACTATGTGCCAGGAGATATATACAGTTTAGATAAGAACTAGTGTCTGTCCTCATGGAGTTTACAATCTATTCCTTTCCTCATTATCCCCCAAGGGATTACCCATTTCTGTAGCTCCTTCTTGGTAGCTCTTCATACAGTGCAGGCACAGGAGAGTTCTTAAGAAATGTCTGTCTATTCATGGATCCACTCTTTCCTTGGAGCTCAGGTCTGCTCTAGGGCACTTGAAGTTGGGGCACTATGCATGAGAAGACCAAGTCATTGTAAGTGTGTTTAATCCAATGTGATCAAATGGGATAATCCCTGCAAAAATCCTCTGCAAACTTTCAAGTGCTGAACAAATTCTAGTCATTACTATTACCGTTATACTTACAGGCATATATTGTAAGCCCTTGATAGATTCTCAACTCTTCCAAGGCAAGGACTGTTGGACCTTTGGCTCTGAGGCCCAGCACTGAGTACAGCACCTAGCACTGAGGCCCTTAATAAAAGTTGGTTGAAGACACCTTCGAGATGATCTAGTAGAATCGCCTCATTTTGTAGGTGAGAAAACCAAGGCTGTGAGCTAGTTCAGCTCCCCAGTGTTCTCCAGTTTTCCTTCATTTGACACTCAGCCAGGTGCCATAGCTGAGAAGCAAGTGGTAGCCTCCTCTTCCCAGGGGCATCTGGTCAGAGCACACACTGTGCATCATGTTCATTGGGGAAGCCTGCTTTCAGCTCTCAAAGCTGCAAACCCAAGGGAAGAGAAAAGCTGATAGTCTCTGTCCTCACTCAAACGGACATATTGTCCCCCCCCCTGCCATTTCATCCTGGTGAAAGAGCTTCCAAAAATAGTCCATAAAGCCCACATGATCTTGGCATTTCCTGTGAGTGACCTGTGGCAGTCAATTCTTTATTATTATTATTATTATTATTATTATTATTTTTAGGCAATTGGGGTTAAGTGACTTGCCCAGGGTCGCACAGCTAGTAAGTGTTAAGTGTCTGAGGCTGGATTTGAACTCAGGTCCTTCTGAATCCAGGGCCAGTGCTCTATCCACTGCACCACCTAGCTGCCCCTGGCAGTCAATGCTATACACATTTGTGTTTCAAGTGACATGTATTCCTCTCATTAAATGACCTCAGTATTGCTAAATGATAGAGGCAGGAATGGGAGTGAGAAACAGGAGGCATAGGAAAAGAAGGAGGTCAGGGCAGTCTCATTGGTTATCACCTGCTCTTAGTATCAAGTGCCAGAGAGTAAGGGAGCCCCGGCTGTTTCACCCTCTTCTTGTCTCAGGCACCAAGTGAAGATCTGTCTCGGTAGAAGCCAGGGAAGGAAGGGATGAGCATCTGGATAGTGTCAACCATGTGCTAGGCATTTTACAAATATTCTCTCATTTGATCCTCATGAGAATCCTGTTATTGTTGCCCCTATTTTACAGATTAGGAAACTGAGGCAAACAAGTTAAAGTGACTTGCCCAGGTTCACTCAGCTGGCAAGTGTGTGAGGTCTTCCTGACTCCAGGTCCAGTGCTCTCTCCATTGTGCCATCAAACATAGATGGACACAGGCCTCTAGAGGTGTACATGGTCTTCTTAAAGATCTTTGCACTTGTTTCTGGCTCCATGCCCAATGTTCCTTCCTGAGCCCACCTTCATGAATACAAAGTCTATAAGACAAAAACAAGGGGGATTTCTTTTTTTTTCTTTTTTTTTTGGGGGGGGCACAGTGAGGGTTAAATGACTTGCCCAGGGTTACACAGCTAGTGTCAAGAGTCTGAGGCTGGCTTTGAACTCAGATCCTCCTGAATCCAGGGCCTGTGCTTATCCACTGCACCACCTAGATGCCCTAAGGGGGATTTCTTAAAGGCACAACCTAGGAACAAAAAGCTGGCTGACTGCCACCATATTCCATAGAAATTCTTTATCCACACCTATAGATTCTTGTCATTTCTGTCCTCACAATATCTCTCGTACAAGTCTTCTCTCCACTCACATAGCTACCACTTTAGTTCAAGGCCTCATCACTTTTTATTGTCATGCTCTGCCTACCTCAGGTCTCTTTCCATACCAATCCATCCCCCACACAGCCAACAAATTGATTTTCCTGAAGCACAGATCTGATGATGTCACATCTCTCCTCAATAAACTGCAGTAGCTCCCTGTGGTCTCTGGAATCAAAAAAGAAATTTCTGTTTAGCATCCTACCTTTTCCCACCTGTCCATTTCTTCTTCCCCTTCACATGCTCTCCAGTCTAGCTTTGGCAGTTCCTCACACACAGCGATCTCTCTCCTATCCCCACTGACTGTCCATTCCTTAGCTATCATTTATGCTTTTCTTACCTCTGCCTTTTAGAATCCCAGGTTTCCTTTCAAACACATCTCTTTCTGTAGGAGGCCTTGCCTGGTCCTCCAAGTAGCAGTCAGGTAGGCATGCTCCACACAGCCTCATTTGGACATGTTTTCTCTCCTTTCAGAATGAGAACTTCTTGAGGGCAAGACTTGTTTTCCTTTGGTCTTTGGATCCCCATCACTTAGTACAGTGCCTAGCACCGAGTAGGCCCCTAATAAATTCTTGATTGATTGGCTAGAGGGTTTGTTATTTTCCTTTCAAAAAAAGAACATCATAGTCTGTCCCGTGTAGCAGCTTTATGAGGAGGTAGGTCTCAGTAGAGGAGGCTTGTTTGCCTTCTGCCTTTCCCCTCCTAGGGTCTGACATTCCCTCATCTTCAGCCTCCTGGGAGGGATCCCATAAACATCTGCTCCAATCCAACCCTTGGGCCCACTCAACCCTTTCCAAAGGCCTTGGGCCAGTTGTTCCAGTTCCCTCGCCCTCAACTTCAATGATAGACAAAGCCACTCATATCATTTAAGTTGTTTTTTATCTATACTTTTATGTGTCTTTTTACTTCAATATACTTTGTGTCTCCTAGATAGAATGTAAACTCCTTGAGGACGAGGAGTATTTCACCTATGTCTTCATTATCCCCTGAAGGTAGAACAGCCCTTTGCCCATGGTAGGTGTTCATAAATAGTCATTGATTGATCGGTTGGAGTATGAATGATAATAATAGCTGGCACCCATAGAGCATTTTGAGGTCGAGAAAATATTCCATCTGCATTATCCCATTTGACCTTAGCCATGGTCCTATGAAGGAAGTCTTAGGCATTATCATCCCATTTTGTCATATAAGGAAACTGAAGCCCTGTGACTAAGGTGAAGTGACTTGCCCCAAGGCAAAGAGCTAATCTGTTTCAGAGGCATGATTTCCAAAGATTGCTTTCTTAATTCCAGATTGTCATGTCAGTATCTGCTGTGACCCAGACTCTGCCCATTCACTTTCTTCTGAAGAACCCAGATCTAGACTCCTTCCTCAAGGGATAATTTTGCCCCATGGTAGGACCTCTTTCTGGGTGCTATCTTCCAAGAGGAAGGTGGACTGTCTGGTGGCATTTGAAAGTGCTAAAGAAATGTTGACTGTTAGGTACCTTGTAGAAGAGATCCATGTGTTACTTATGGAGTTAGCTTACATGACCATTAATGTATTTTCCCACCCTAAGAGTGAGGTTTTTTTTTTTTTTAAATGAAAGTTCTCTACTTTACATTTATCCCTAGAGGCAGACAACTGGCACAGTATTGGAGGCAGGGAGAATGGAATTCAGAATATTGCTAGCTGTGTGACCCTGGACCAGTCTCTTAACTGCTCTTTGCCTCAGTTTCCTCAACTGGAAAATGAGGATAATAATGACATCTGCCTCACAGGGTTCCCGTGAGGATCAAATGAGATGCTTGTAAAGTGCTTAGCTCAGTGTGTGACACATAGATAAAATGCTTGCTTCCTTCCTTCCTAATAAGGTCCATTGTTAGATTCAGTCCAGCCCCAGGTGGTCAGGATCTCTGTGACTCTTGATTCTGTCATTCATTGTATTAGCTATTACTTCCAATGTTGTGTTATTTGCATATTTGAACAACACATAATATATATCTTTATCCAAACTACTGATAGAAATAATGAAAGCTCTTAATTCAAGGAAATAGGTTGTTTTAAATTGTCTTTTTTTTTTTTTTCAGATTTTTCTTCCAGATGCAAATCCCTCTGAAGTAAGGTGTTGTTTTTAGTGGTCTTCATTTGGAATATTTCCTCTGCTTACCAAAATTGAGCTTTCTTTTCTTGAGGCCATTTTTTGGGAGGTGGCTGATGACTCAGCAGAGAAGAAGAGGGTGGAGATAGTAACAGAGGGACATACCATCTGTAACAGCCACTGAGATCCTGGGGTTGAAGGCTGAAATCTCCCCTGACTTTGGGAGGCCTATGGAGGGCTATGCGGTCATTCCTTAACTGTGGCTGTCTCTTTCCAAGTGCTGATGAATTCAAGAGCCAAACTGAACATTTAGTATTGTTGGCTTAGGCGATCCAAGCAGAGAAAATCTCTGAACCTAGGATGAATCTCCCTCCAACAGTTATGCAGCTGGACAGCCTGGCTCTCCTGCAGACCCCTGCAAGGACTACAGTGATTGATTCTGATGCCCCCATGTGGTGGAACCCTGCATTATTCTCTTTGTCGGTTCTCTCTCCTTGGTAAACTGCAGCTGTCTGTTGCTATAGAAACTGTGTCTGGCCACGTCTGCAGGCGTTGGAAAAAGAGCAGAGAATGTGTATGTGAAGAAAATCCTGCGCCATGTTTTCCTCCTATATTTTACATCATCTTCCTTCTCCCACCTCCCCACCCCCATACCCTTTGGCCTGTCACTGATGACAATTGTTTGGAGGGATTAGTTACAAGCATCAAGCTAGGGAGTGCTCCGTTTTGATTGGCCAGCTGAGAGATTCCCCCCCCCCCACTTCCTTTGCAGGTGCTATAGGACTTCAGGAGCCATAGCATGGAATGTCTTGTCATGATGGGTCAGCTCCATTGTAGCTAGGAGCAAGACATATAGAAATAGCAAAACATGATTCTTCTGCCCCCCCCCTTATTACTGGAACCTATTTGGGACTTCTTTGCTGCTTTACTCTTTTTTTTTTAATAGAAAGCTTTATTTTCCTTTTTTCTTTTGGGGCAGTTGGGGTTAAGTGACTTGCCCAGGGTCACACAGCTAGTAAGTGTCAAGTGTTGGAGCTCGGATTTGAACTCAGGTCCTCCTGAATCCAGGGCCCGTGCTTTATCTACCGCACCACCTAGCTGTCCCTTACCTTAGGTTCTTTTTTTTTTTTTTTTTTTTTTGGTGAGGCAATTGGGGTTAAGTGACTTGCCCAGGGTCAGACAGCTAGTAAGTGTCAAGTGTGTGAGGACAGATTTGAATTCAGGTCCTCCTGACTCCAGGGCCGGTGCTCTATCCACTGCGCCACCTAGCTGCCCCAACCCTACCTTAGATTCTTAATAGCTCTGTGGATTTGAGCAAGTCAAGCAATCACAAAACATTTATTAAGTAGCTACCATGTGCCAAGCATATTGTGATAGGTGCAGGGGACCCCAAGATAATGAAGTGGGCCCTGTCCTTAAGGAACTTACATTCTATAAGCAGAATTGATAGAAGGTCATTGGTTGAGGGAGAGTATTAATGGCTAGAGGGAGGACGAAAAGCCCTAGGAAGGAGTGGTGTTTGAGCCCAGCTTTAAAGGAATAAGGGCTTAGTAAGAGACAGAGACTGGACAAAGGTGAGCACATTTGCATCTTGTTTTCTGGCACAGACTGTAAATCTCAAAAGCTACTGCAGTCTCTATAGGGCTCTAGATCCTGTCTTAGGTTTGATAGGCAAAGCCTGCAATTACCATCATAACAATAATCATCATCTAGGCTGTTTCCAGTGTTCCCCCGTCTGGGCCCATGCCTAGGCCAAAGGCAGCCTGTGCTGGCTGGGAAGGGGAGAAGAGATCCAGGTCAGTACTTCTGCTTCAGTCATTACACAGCTGAGAACAATCCAGTGGTGTGCTTTCTCTAGGGATGATTATGGGGACATGAAATAAAACTCTGCTCTTGTCATGGAACAATGGCTGCAAATGCCCAGAACCCAAGACAACTCTGAAGTTCTTATGAAAGAGCAAAAGTTATAAATATTATATAACACTTTGGAGGTAATGCAGTTCCTTCCTCACAACAACCCCATGAAACATGGCTGTTGTTTTTCTCATTTGACAGATGAGAAAACTGACTCAGAGAACTTCTCACTTGTCTGGTTTAATTCAGTTGGTAAATGGTGTGGAGAGCTGAGACTGACACCCATGGCTTTTTCTAGGCTTCCACACCTCCTGGATGTGACTGTCAGATCTTTGAAATCTCCTTTTTTGTTAGAAATGTTTCCCTCAAACGAAATCAAATTTATAAGAATGCAAGTCATTCTCCAATTGCAAAATGGTCAAAGGATATGAACAGGTGGTTTTCAGTTGAAGAAATCAATGCCAGGGGCAGCTAGGTGGTGCAGTGGATAGAGCACCGGACGTGGATTCAGGAGGACCTGAGTTCAAATCCACACTCAGACACTTTACGCTTATTAGCTGTGTGACCCTGGGCAAGTCACTTAACCCCAATTGCCTCACCCCCCCAAAAATCAAAGCTATCTGTTGCCATATGAAAAAATGCTCTAAATCACTATCGATTAGAGAAAGGCAAATTCAAACAACCCTGAGGTACCACCTCACACCTATCAGATTGGCTGATATGACAAAAAAAGAAAATAGTAAATGTTGGAGAAGCTGTGGAAAAATTGGAACACTAATGCATTGTTGGTGGAGTTATAAACTGATTCAACCATTCTGGAGAGCAATTTGGAATTATGCCCAAAGGGCTATAAAACTGTGCATGCACTTTGACGCAGCAATACCACTATTAGATCTTTATCCCAAAGAGATCATAAAAAAGTTAAAAGGACCCACATATACAAAAATATTTAATAGCTCTCTTTGTGGTGGCAAAGCATTGGAAATCGAGGGAATGCCCAACTAAGACCACAAGTTACAGAGGAGTCATCAATCTGTGTCCTCTGGGGAGCCCCCCATAACAGTAGAATTACAGGTGTAGACCTCTCCTTACAAATAAAAACAAAACAAAACAAAACACAGTTCTTGTTTGGAGACATGTGACCTGGAGAAGTGATTTTATTTCCCAGGCCTCACTTTCTCTTCTCTGTAAAAAAAAGTTTTTAAAATATGATTTCTAAGTATTTTTCTAGTTCTAAGAACCTTTTCCCCTATGTGCCCAGTGCTGCTTCTAGTTTCAAAATTCCCTGATTTTCTTCAGCATTCAAAGCTTAAGATCACGGTGCTACTTGTAGGGTAGTCCTAGACAGCTTCATTCCAAGAGCTATTATAAAAGTAAACACACAAGGACTCAGCTCAATATGGTGGAAGGCTTCTGGACCCAAGTTCAAATCCTGCTTCTGATGCTTACTGTATATATGACTTTGGGAAAGTCATTGAAACTCTCTGGGTTTCACTTAGATCATATGTAAAGTGAGGGTTTTAAACTCACTAGCCTCTGAAGCTCCCTTTAGCTCTAGCTCTATGGTCCCAGAAGGCAGTCAGATGCAAGTGGAGATGGTATAATTTCAGAGATGCATGGCAAGCCTCTAGCCCCCAAATAACTTCCCAAACTTTCTCATCTAGGTCTGAAATGAAATTAATAGAGGTCAAGGCCTTTGTATTTTACAATTAGAATATGGCTTCTGCTCTTGGAGAGGAAAATAGAGACTAAAATGTATACCAAGGTGAAAATGGATAATCTAATAGACTTTCCTAAAAGGTTTTGAAGGGGTGGGAATCAATAAAGAGATTGAGAATTGGAAGGAGAAGGTAGTGTTCAATAACATCAAAATTATAAAGGCTACTTTGAAAGGCTTCAGAGCTCTGATTAATACAACGACTGAATAGAATGGCAGAGGAACAATAATGGAACATGCTATCCATCTCCTAATAGCAGAGTGATGGACCCAAGATGAGGAATAAGATACTCAGCTTTGGCCATGGCCAAGGGAGAAATTTATTTGGCTCAACTATGTATATTTGTTACATGGGTACAATTTTCTTTATCTTTTATTAATGTTGATTGGGGGTGTAGGAGATAGAGAAAATAAATGCTTGCTAATTGAAAGAAAAAACATTAAATGGAAGGAAAGGGTGTGTGGAAACGATGGGGGGGGCGGTGATTAAAAAGAAGGAACAGAAAGGGGAAGAGTGTGAAGCCCCAAACTAGTGTTACTCTACCATTTTGCAAAAGGGCACTCTTCTGAAACTGATCCAGCTACTTTAAAGTCCTTTGCATTGGTTTACACCAGCTACTCATAGGCTTCTGCCAACTACAGTGGATCTTTTGATCCAATCATAGACATCAGAATGACTTTAATTATTAACTAAGAGGAGTTATGGCGCTATGTGTCAGGCAGCTAGGAAGGGAAATGAAGGGTTATAATACAATAGTTGTTGTTGTTCAGTCATTTGAGTCATTCAACTCTTTGTGACCCCATGTGGGGCTTTCTTGGCAAAGATACTGGAGTGGTATACCATTTTCTTCTCCAGCTCATTTTACAGATGAGTACACTGAGGTCAACAGGGTTAAGCGACTTGCCCAGGGTCACACAGGTGCTAAGTGTCTGAGGACAGATTTGAACTCAGGAAATTGACAACAAAGTCACCAGAATTCAGTGGGCAGCAAGCCAGCTCTGCAGTTCTGGCTTTTGTTATTTCTTTAGAAAGGAAGACGTATACACACAGGTCATTTATAATGAGCAGTTCTGTGGAAGTAAAACCATCCCTTGCAATGAATAGGATTGCCCCTTAACTGTGATGTCACAATAGGGAAAGAAGGGAAAAATTCTAAATGGGGGACTTGGTGGCCAGGTGTCCTCCCCAAAAAAGAAGTAAAAAATGTAAGTGGTTCACTAAGTATGGACTTTGATGCTTCGATGGATTCATGGTTTCAGCAGGATGAATGCCCTCCCTCTGGTGTCTTAGTAGGTCAAGTACAGCTGCAGCACTCAGGCTGTTCATCTGTTTCATCTGGGGGCCATCATCAGTAGTCTTGGCCTATATCTTACCATTGGACTTCAATGACTCTGTAGGACAGAGTGAGGCTGATGATTTTGCACAGCTCTGCCTCACTCAATTCCAATTCATGCACAAGTCAAGACATCACCCTCGTGATATCATGGGTCCTTTCCGAGAATGAAGGATGAACAACAACAATCTTTTTATCTCATTTTCACTATAAGAGTAGCCCACTGCCTCTTCAATCAATAATCAAACACTTATTAAGCAACTACATATATGGAAGGAAAGTTGAAAATATGAAAACAACATTTTAACAAACAAATATTCAAATATTATTACATGGAAACACCATGGACTGAGAACATTTTTTAGCAATCTCAGACAAAAGAGACAGAAGTTCCTCATTGAAAAAGAAAAGGAAAATCACTTCAGAATGTTCAGTCAAGAAGCATTGAGTGAGATGGAAGGACTGAGAGAGTTAAAGGGCCAAGAGTTAAAAAGGACCAACCAAAAGAGGATCGGGTTATCTGGAAATATATATTCAGGGATAGGAAGGGGATAGGGAATCAGAAAGGCTTCAGATAGTGCTTAACCTGGATCTTGAAGGAACCAAAGTGAAGAGGGAAAACATTAAAGTATTATATGATCATGAATTGTTGTTGTCGTCATTTGAAATCAGACTGTCGTCTGTTCCACCCATGAAGACTTCCTCTTATGTTCGTGTTAGTCTCTAAAAGAATGATGGTTTTGTGAATTGTAGACTTCCCTCATTGTAACTGTGGAAGAGAAGGCTATTTAACAACTTTTATCTGTTGCCTTAATTGATAGTCAAGCCTGCAGGCAGAAAGACCTGGGTTCAAGTCCCAGGCTCTGTCATATATTGATTACCAAACGCTGGACATGACAGAACTTCTCAGTGCTCCAGGAGACTCAATAAATGCATTAGTTGAGGAGTAAGAACTGATATGCATTGGTACAGGCAGTTCCCCAAAATATATGGTAATTATCATATGAAGAACTCAAGGAATGGCGTTTTGCTTCCTCTTTAGGGCAAAAGCAAGGCATCCCAAAGTGTTATAATTACTTTCAGATTATTCTGGTAAGCGATTATAGAGCAAAAATTAAAATGTGTTCATCTGTTGTTTAACATCACCAAGGAAGACTTCTCGTTGTTGTGTTGTTCTCCAAGAAAATGAACGGTCCTGCAAATTCTCATTCATTGCAATCACATCTAATAACACATTGATCCTCAAATTCAAATGAAGCTGTGTATTGCTACTTTTTGGTAGTGAAATCTAATACAATATATTTAATTATTATAATGTATTTTATTTTATATGGTATATTATTGTGTAATTACATATTATATATAAAATTAAGTTAATCATAATAAATCACACTTATATGTCATTTTAAATTTTGTCAAATGTTTTCCTCACAAGAACCCAATGGTATAGGTAATTCTAATACTATTGTCTTTCTTTCATATATAAGGAAACTGAGTTTTGGAGAATCAATCAGATTCTCAATCAGTAAGCAATCAGATGTAGGTTATACATGTACAATTATATAAAACATTACCATATAAGTAATTTTGTATAAGAAAACTTGAATAAAAGAAAAAATGAAAGAAAGTGAAAAATAGCATGCTTGCTTCAGTCTGTTCCATGAATATCAGTTCTTTCTTTGGAGGTGGATAGTATACTTCATCATGAGTCTTTTGGGATTGTCTTGGATCATTGTATTGCTGAGAATAGTTAAGTCATTCCCAGTTCTTCAGCAAACAATATTGCTGTCTCTGTGCACAACATTGTCCTGGTTCTGCTCACTTCACTCAGCATCGGTTCACTTAAGTCTTTCCAGGCCTTTGAGAAATCATCATGCTCATCCTTTCCTATAGTACAATAATATTCCATCACCATCATATAAAACAGCTTGTTCAGCCATTCCCCAATTGATGGGCATTCCTGTGCTTTCCCATTCTTTGCCACCACAAAAAGAGCTGCTAGAAATATTTCTGTACAAATAGATTTTTTTTCTTTTTGGGGGGTGTCTTTGGGATATAAACCTAGCAGTGCTATTGCTGGATAAAAGGGTATGAACAATTTTATAGCCCCTTGGGCATAGTTCCAAACTGCTTTCCAGAATGGTTGTATCCATTCACAACTCCACTAACAGTGGGTCAGTGTCTCAATTTCCACACATCCTCTCCAATATCTAATGTTTTCTTCTTTTGTTTTATTGGAAACTTTGATAGGTATGAGGTGGTACCTCAGAGTTGTTTTAATTTCCATTTCTCTGATCAATAGTGTAATTATCTCTTTCTCTAGTATTTCTTCAACCCTTCCAAACAATTCCCTGGGGACCCCTTTTTTAAATTAAACTTTATTTGGTTACATTTTTAGTTCTGAATTGCCTCCCTCTCTCCCTCCTCATCCCACCCTGCCCTAGCGAAGGCCACTATTACACAGATATAGATATATAGATATATAGATATACATGTATATGAATATATATAATTACATGCATACATACAGGTATTTATGTATGTATATTTATATGAAACACCATACTATGCATACTTCTACTAATCAGTCCCTTCTCTGTAGGTGAATGGCTTCTTCTTTCATTGGTCCTTTGTAGTTGGTTTGAGTAGTTATAATACTCGGAATCACTTAGTTCACAATATTTTTCAAACAATATTGCTATTATTGTATAGAACATTCTCTTGGTTATCTCCATTTAACTCTTCATTATTTCATGCAAGTCTTTCCATGTTTTTTCTAAAATCAGCCTGTTTATCATTTCTTTTAAGAATACAAGTTAATCCCCAATTGAAAAATGGTCAAATGATATGAACAGGCAGTTTTCAGACAAAGAAATCAAAGCTCTCTATAGTCATATGAAAAAATGCTTTAAATCACTATTGATGGGGCAGCTAGGTGGCGCAGTGGATAGAACACCAGCCCTGGATTCAGGAAGACCTGAGTTCAAATCCAGCCTCAGACACTTGACAGTAGCTGTGTGACCCTGGACAAGTCACTTAACCCCAATTGCCTCACCAAAAACAAAAATCACTACTGATTACAGAAATGCAAGTTAAAATAGCTCTTAGGTACCAACTCACAGAGAATGGCAAGTATGACAAAAAAGACATCTAAAAAAGGGTAAAGGACATATCTGTAGAAAAATATTTATAGCAGCTCTTTTTGTGGTGGCTAAGAACTGGAAATTGAGGGGATGCTCATCAATTGGGGAATGGCTAAACAAGTTGTCATATGATTATAATGGAATATTATCGTGCTGTAAGAAATGATAAGCAGGTAGATTTCAGAAAAAACCTGGAAAGACTTCCATGAAATGATGCTGAGTGAAGTGAGCAGAACCAGGATAACATTATACACAGTAACAGCAACATTGTGCAATGATCAACTATGGTGGACTTGGCTCTTCTTGGTAATATTATGATTTAAGACAATTCTCAAAGACTCATGGAGAATGTTATCCGCATCCAGAGAAAGAAGAAAAAAGAACTAGTGGTGTCTGAATGCAGATCAAAGCATACTATTTTCACTTTATTGGGTTTCTTTTGTGGTTTTTTTTTCCTTTTGTTCTGTTTCTTCTTTCACAACATGACCAATGTAGACATATGTCCAACATGATTGCCAATGTATAACTTATATCAGATTGCTTGCTATCTTAGAGAGAGGGAAGGGAGGGAGGAAAAATTTGCAGCTCAAAATCTTATAAAAATTAATGTTGAAAATTATCTTTACATGTAATTGGAAAATACTATTTACATAAAATATTGTTCTCAGACTGTGTAACATAATTTTATAATGTCTTCTAACTAATCTGCTTCTGCTCATTTAATTATGCATGAGTTCATGTAAGCTTTTCTGGGTTTTTCTGAAACCATCCTGCTCCTTATTTTTTATAACACAATGATGGGCCTTTACTCATTTTCTAATTCTTTGCCACCACAAAAAGAGCTGCTATAAATATTTTTGTAGGAATAAGTCCTTTTCCCTTTTCATTAATGTCTTTGGGGTACAGACTTGGTAATGGTATTGTTGGGTGAAAGGGTATATGCAGTATACACATTTTTATAGTCTTTTGGGCATAGTTCAAAATTGTTCTCCATAATGGTTGGATCAGTTCACAACTCCACCGACAGTGGATTAGCATCCCAAATTTTCTGCATCCCCTCCAGCATTTGTCATTTTACTTTTCTGTCATGATACTGTAGCTGATAGCTGTGAGGTGGTACCTCAGAGTTGTTTTAATTTCCATTTCTCTAATCTATATTGATTTAGAGCATTTTATATGACTATAGATAGCTTTGATTTCTTCTTCTGAAAGCCACTATTTACATCCTTTGACAATTTATCAACTGGGGACTGGCTCTTATTTTGTAAATTTGACTCAGTTCTGTTATTTGTTTGAGAAATGAGGCCTTATCAGAGAAATTTTCTATAATTTTTCCTCACCCCAAGTCAAGCCTCTTAGCTATACACGTAAGTATGACAGGTTTTCTTGGACAGGGATATACCTGATGAAGTCGAGTAAAATATATATATATGATTAGTCTTATGAATCTGACCAATAGGGCTTTCAAGTAAAAGTGAAAGAATACTAAATACACCTGGGAAGGTGATTGGTTGGGTGAATTATTGAGTAATTTAGTGAATCTGATCTTTTCAGTCTGATGAACCTTTGTCTGGAATCAAGCAGTTACTTCTCCATAGTGAGTATGGATGCACAATGGCATGTTATTTAGAAAACACAGACTACTCCTGCCTGATTTTCTGTGACTGGGGTTTTCTCCAAGAGGATTAACTAAATGGAACCCAGAAAGATAAGTTTGTTGGCAGAGTTGCCCCTCTCCATAATCTACTCTATAACAAATGGGCCGGTTCTTTATATATTTTTAGCCTGTGGTCTGCTTATGACACTATTGACCTCCTAAATCACCATCCTCACCATCTTCATTGGCATTCTCTTTGCCCAGGAGTTTTACAATCCTAATCTTCCCTGATTCTCCTCCTACCTATCTCTTGAGCATTATTTATATGATACCAACTGTTAGTATTCCCCAATATTCCATCATAAGCCTTCTTCACTTCCCCTTCTATATTCTCTCTTTCTTCATAACCTCATCAACTCTTCTAGGTTTAACTATCATCTCTCCCTAATGAATTAGAGGCCTGTATATAGAGCCCTGGTCTCCCCACTGAGCTTCATTCTTGCATTACCATTGCCTTTTGGACATTTCAAATATCAACTCAAAGTCAGCATGTCCAAATCTGAACTCATTATCTTTTCTCCTAAACTTTCTCCTCTCCCAAACTTCTGTATGCTTGCCCAAGGTATGATAATCCTCCCAGTTACCCAGATAGGCAATCTTAATGTTGTCTTCAACTCCTCTTTCTCATCCACTCCAGATACCCAATCAGTTGCTCAATTTTATTATTTCTACCTTTACAATATTTATCAGATGCAGCCCTTTCTTTTCACTCGCACAGTAACAAACTTATTCCAGGCCCTCATTACTTCTTGCCTTAGATTATTGCAACAGCTTTCTAATTGGTCTCCCTGTCTCACGTTTCTCACCACTGAATTGTATCCTACACATGTTGAAGAAGCCACATTTTTGAGACCATTGTAGAGGAGCTTCTCACACAGGTGCATCTAGGTTGCATCTTTGAGATATTGTGTCAGATTAAATAACTGAAGCAAATGGAATTGGTTAGACAGTAGACTGGCATGGTGTGTTTACTGAACAAGAAAGAGATCAGTCTGTATGGCATTGAAGGTTAACAGTGGAGGCCTGTAAAAGTTTCATTGGGGCCCGCCTGTGGCAGATCTTCAAAGTCTGGCTTCTGAGGTTGGATTCGACTCTGTAGAGAATAGAGATCCCTTCTGGGTCTAAATCTGTGAGTTTTTTCAAAAGAGAGTGACCTGACTCAAGGATTGTTTTAGAAATTCAAATCACTTTAGCAATTTAGCAAACATTTATTCATGTCAAAGTTATAAGTGCATATTTAGGGTTAATAAAAAGATAAAAATGCATCGAGGAATTTATAATGTAGTAAGGAGATAAAGCGTAGCTGAGAATAATTGCATTAAACGAGAGAAAAATAATAGGTGATTAAGAGAAGTCAGGCCTGAGGAATTTAGGGAGGAAGGGTTTGAGCATTACTAGCCAAAGGAATCATGGGTATACCTAATCTTGGCCTTGAAGGAAGGAAAATTTTTCAGTTGGTAGAGATGGGGAGGGGGTGAGAGAGTGTTTTCCAGGGTTAGGGAATGACATGCACAAATGCAGAGGCAAAAGAAGGAAAGACAAGAGTGTGGGGGGAGAAGAAGGGGTTTAGTCTTGATGTAGGAGATGAAAAAAAAGTTAACAGAAAAACCTAAGATCCAAGCTTTAATTCATATATTAGCTCCAAAAGAAGAGTTAGACCCCAGTTAATTGATAACTTATGCTAGGCTATCTTACCCACAATGATCAGTACCCATAATGGGACCATAAAGGGTCAGGTCATATAACAATAAGACACAAGACAGGGTATAGAAATTCTAATGAAAAATGAAGCTGTTTTGAAACTACCAGAAAGAGACATGCACAGAAAAGGCCAAATTTGTCCCCAGATTCACCTTATGACGTGTAAACCCCCAAAACACACCTCCCCTGAAAAAGGTACCTGCCTTGGGGGTTGGCTTAGGACCCCAGGAACTCCAAATTAGGATAAGCCCTCCCTTGTACCTCCCCAAGGTGGAGGTTATTATAATGAGTCTGATAATCAATTTATCCATACTATAAATATAACTGTCTTTTCTTTCACTATTTGAGAGATGCCTTTCCACTTTCCTGGTTCTCTCCCTGTGTTCACCCACAGTATTGCAATAAAACTTGGGAAACTGAGTCACTGAGTCTTGTAATTCTTTTGGGATGACTCATGATCAATTTGACCCCAAATTCAGCCCACATCAGTCTGGCTGCAGAGTAAGGTATGGAAAGGGAACTCCTCTGAAATAAGAAATATGGAGGCGTGCAGGGCCTTGAATGCCAGGCTAAGTAGTTTATACTTTATTAGGGAGTGGGTGTGGGATCACTGAAGGGTTTTTTATCAGGTTTATAATGTGATCAGACATGTGCAGTAGGAGAAAGTTTTTCTTGACAGGCTTGTAAAGGATGGATTGTAGTCTAAGCAAGAGGTAATGGAGACTAAATTTTGCACGGTGAAAGCGGAAAAGCCAAAGCAAATCGATTTGGCAAATTTCCCAAAAGGGACAGGGAAGAGGTTGGGAGCCTGGGGGAGAGGGAGAATGGTTATACCATGAACATAAAGGAGGAAGCTTGAAGGAAGGACAGGTTTGAAGAGGAAACGACTAAGTTTAATTTAGTATAGATGGAGGGGGAAGGTTACTTAACTGATGTAATCATCATAATAATGATAGCTGACATTTATGCCAAACACTGTGCTAACTTATTTATTATCATCCCCATTTTACACATGAGAAAACTGAGTCTGAGTGAGGAATCCACAAACAAACCAGAGAATTAAAAAGACAGCCAAGAAGGAGATATGCCATAGAAGCTAAAGGAGGAAGGATCATAGACTTAGAGATAAAAAGGACCTTCAAGGTCATCAGTTTCAGCCCCGATCTTGCACAGGTGAAGAAATGGAAGCACAGAGAGGTTAAATGATTTGCCCAGAGTCACACAGCTTGGAAGTGGTAGAGCTGAGATTCCAAAGCAAGTCCAATGCTCTTTTCTTATGCAAGTCACATTGCCCTGAGTTCCCATGTCTATGGATTGGACAAGGGAGATCCCTTAGTCCTAGTGTATAGATATCAAATATGTTCTTGAATTGCTCAGAGACAAAGTTACATGAAAGAGGTGTGATGAAATCATGAGATTTAGCAGATACTCAAAGACCCACCTGGAGATGAATCTAGACTGATTGAATCAAGTGAGAGTGATTGACTGCTGATTAGCCTACTTCAAGTTAACTGGATTGTAATCACACCTTGAGAACACCTTCAGAACCAGTGGATTTGGATGGTGCCAACCAATCAGCTTGAAGCAGTGTGTAAGGCCCGCCTCTGTTCCAGACCTATAAAAAGCTTCCACAATCAGTTTGCTGGAGAGAGTTCGTGATGGAAGCAGGCTTGTGGCAGAGGACTTGAGGAAGAACCAGACCAGGCTGTAACTCTAGGTTAAATAGGCTTTTTTCTTAATTTTCTGAACTCCATGGAAATGTCTGTATGCTTTAATAAATGTTTAATGCCCAAGGACTGGTGCTAATGCTTCTAATTTAAGGTGACCACAATTTAGATTTTAAACATCACAGAGGTTACTGTCATCCTATTGAATTAGAAGTATTTCCCATAAACTAGTATTACAAGGGGGCTAGACAGACCAGGAAAAACTATTCACTTATACTCAAATGACCCATATAATTAAACAACAAATACCATTTCTTCTAATCTCTTCCCTGTAACTATCCAAAGGGATGAGCTATGTATGGGCCTCAACTCATTAACCCTCTGCTAGTATTTTAGTAGTGACATACATCAGATATAGTCCATACTTTCAACACATAAATATCTAGAAATTTTCAAACTTACATTTGTCTTGTTTAAATCAAGTCTTTTGGGAGTTAACATCTATTAAAGGATTTATACAGTTTGGGAGATGGGAACCAAGACAAGGATAAACTTGTTAAAGTTTATGCTTCTTTATTTTTTAATTGAAAATGTTACAGCTTTCTAGATCATGACGATAGAAAAGCCTCAGAGGACACCTTAAATGCTATGTTTGCTGACGACTAATTTTGCATTTTAATTTTTCATTTCTTTTCACGGCAAGGAGGGTTCTCATTTTTTCTAAGCCCAGTGTTCTAGAATATGCTTTCCAATCCCACAGTATCAAGAAGATAATGGCACATTGTATTCCTGGCCATTAGATCAGGATTCCTTGGTTTCCTCTAACTCTCAAATACTTTCTTTGTTGCTGTGTTTTGCTTCCTATGTGGCCTAGTTTGGGAAGACCTTTAATGAAACGTTGTTTAATACTTCATTCATGAAGATGGTGGAGGAAAGGCAGTGAGCTCCCAAACTCATGACAGGATCGGTCCAAAAAACATCCAAATAATGCCATATGTGGAAATTTGTTTTGATTTGGGGACCCTACCTTTAGGCTGAGATTAGAAAGCCTTAGGCCCTCAGGGTCTCTCCCCCTCCTCCTCAGCTTCAGCTGATCGAAAAAGCCCCGTGGGCTATACAAGACGCCAGGTCAGACAGCTAGGGGGGGGGGAAGCCCCCAGCTCCCTCTGACCTGAGCGGAGCTATCTGAAGGATCCTGGATGGCCTGTGCTGAGGCATGAGGCTTGAGAGCACACCACCACCACCACCACCACCCGCAGCTCTGGCTGGCGGATTAGCTTGGTCTGTGGGGTCGAAGAAAGCCCCGAGATTTGAGTGGAGAGAAGAAAAGGTATATATAGACCTGGGAGTGAGACAGGAGAGGAAGGACTAGAAAGACTAGAGGGGAGCCCGGACAAGGACGGAGGAGAGTTCTGTTTGGAAAAGGAGAGACGGGGCTGATAAGGTTACAGGCCTTAATACAAACCAGGGAAAGTGTAACGTGCACTGAGGCCGGAGGCGGCTAAGGCCCTTATTGTATTCAAGAAGTTCTAGGCGAAGCAGGTGGGAAAGAGACGCAGTAGAAAGAGACTGCAGGAATGCAGTCAGGTTGTACATTTTATTTCCCTGTATTCTTGATTTTCAACAGTATCTCATAAATAAACTCTGCTTGGATTATTTAGTTAAGAGGCTTCTTAATCCTGTGCTTATCAATTTGGGAGTGGAGCAGTGTGGTGGGACTTTATAAATGGCCCACATTAAATTAACGAAGTCAGATAGCTAAATAGTCAGAAGTCCCAGTTTAGTCCTCCAGTCAGCTTCAGCCCCCAAATTAGGCTAGTCAATTCAAAAATATTTAACATTTTAATGGTGACCCAGATGGGACTTACGGCCCAATTATAATTTCTCTAAACCTATAATTTTTCATATATACTCATAATTTTTCATAAATCCAATTATATATTTTTCCAGGTTATAGTTATTAATAATTATTTTTTGTACACATAGGAAAATGCCCGGAGCAGCAAAACTCACAGAAGAATGTGCTGAAATCATCTTCTAACCAAGAACGGCTTGGAAGGTCAGAAGGAGGGAGCTGCTGTGCTGATACAGGAGTCGGGCCCAACCCCACAGTCACCCTGACACAGATCCAGTCTCAGGAAGGCCTCACCAGAGAAGCAGACCCCCAGAGCCTCTGAATCAGCTGAAGCTCACAGTCTGGTGAGTGGGCTGAGCCCTGGGCAGGGGGGAGACTACAGGGGTCTATACTGGTGCTGAGGCAGAACTTGGATTTTACACCCCTGCTGAGAACCATGAGGTAGGCTTGAGTAGCAGTGGCCCAGGTCGGGGAGGGGCACAGGCGCCTCAGAGCTAACAACCACAATACACAAAGCTGATTGATTAGCAAGTTGGTCTGGGGTCATCTACAGACCAGAGAACAGGCCAGATGAGTGAAGAACCTGATTCCCCTTAAATCATGCCACCTGGGACTTCTTAAACTTGGGATACTGCAGCCTGGAAACAGTGCCCCACTTTAAGGAGATAAAAGGCAAGTAAAAGAAAGGCAAGATGAGCCGACAGAGAAAGGTTAGGACCATAGAAAGTTTCTTCAGTAAAAGAAGACTTTCAGATGAAAAAACCTGAACTGAATGGCAAATTTGACTTTCAAATACAAGACCCTAGAGAATGATAAAAAATTGGAGCTGGGAAACATACCTGGGGTCATACAGCAGGCGACTGTCTTGTGTCTGAGGCCAGGTTTTGGCTGGGATTCCCCTGGGTCCAGGGGTGATGCTTTGTCCACTGTGTCACTTAGCTAGGTGATGACATCTTTAGGGTTAAATTGAGGGGTGAAGGAAATTCACTGGGGGAGGGGGAAGGGCAGAGGTGAAATCCTACATAAAAGAAACAGGAACAGGTTTATGGAGTGGGGAAAGAGATGGAAGAGGAGCAGGGCAGTAAATTAATTTTATACTCATCAGAAAAGGCTCAAAGACCTTAAACTCCTCAGAGCTGCCTCAAGGAGGGACTAACAGACACACCCAACTGGGTGGAGTAATCTATTTAATCTGGGCAGTAAATGAGCCTATCACTCATCAGAATTGGCTCAAAGATCTCAATCTCATTAGAATTGGCTCAAGAAGGGAATAATGTACACACTCAATTGGGTGGAGAAATCTCTCTAACCCTGCAGGAAAATAGGAGGGGAAGGGGATAAAGAGAGAGGGGCAAAAGAAGGAAGGGCAGAGTGGGGGAGGGGACAGACAGAAGCAAATCCTTTTGAAGAGTGATAGGATGAAAGAAGATGGATAATAGAATAAATATCATGGGGAAGGGAATAGGATGGAAGGGAAACAGTTAACAATAGTAATCATGAAAAAGAGAAAAGGGGGAAAAATTGTACAAAAAATATTTTAGCAACTCTTGGTGGAGGCTAAGAATTGAGAATCAAGGGAATGTCCATCAATTGAGGAATGAGGGAAAGAGCTGTGTTATATGATTGTAGTGGAATGGTCTTGTGCTACAGGAAATGACACACAGGATGATCCCTGAAAAACCTGGAAAGACTAATGGACTAATGAACATCGATGTATGTATGTATGTATAGTGAAGTGAGCAGAGCTGGGAGGACAATGGGCATAGTGACAGCAGTATTGTTCAATGGGCAATTGTGAATGACTTAACTACTCTCAGCAGTGCAATGATCCAAGCCAATCCCAAGGAACTAATGAGGAAGCTTACTATCCACCCCCATAGAAAGAACTGATAAAAAGAGCACTTGTGGATTGTACATATATAACCTGGTTGTGATCTTGTGGAGGGGGGAGGAAAGGGAGGGAGGGAGGGAGGGAGGGAGAAAAATTTGGAACTCTAAATCTTAGGAAAATGAATGTTGAGAAGTACCCTTACATGTAATTGGAAAATAAAATAAATAAAGAGAAATCTGGAGGGACTAAAAAAAAATACTTCATCCATGTAGGATAGTGCAGGGAAGGAGATCAGTTATCTAGCTTTGAATTCTCCAAGCTCATTTGCTTCTTCATCTTCTTCCTGTGGCCTCAAATCAGATAGCTTTACCCTGCTCTTACTATCCCCAAATTTGGACTAGGGAAATAAAAGGATATAGAGCTCACCCCTGTCTGCTTTCCTCTTGGCAGTAGCTCTGATAAAAGGCTTAGAGTAAAGAAACAAGGTTGAAAGTATTGGCTAAACTGAGATTTGAGGATTTTCTGTGTATTTCACGTATTCCTCAAATTCTAGAATGTTGGTGCTGAAAGGGGCATTAAAGATCAGCACATCAGACCCCCTCCATGTAATTTCCAACTTAGCTTTACCTTGGACAGTATGCCATCCTATGGGGAATGTAGCATGATAGGAATCTCGTGCACACGTGCATGCGTGTGTGTGTGTGTAATAGCATGGTCTGCTCTTGTCAATTCCCAAACCCAGGAACCTATCCAAAACATATATTCGTGATCCAATTTGAAATTTGAGCATGTGTACTTAGTGCCGAACTCCAAATACATACTCTGACATATAGAAGCATCCTTTGGGGACTAAGGAGTTGGAAGGGCTAACCTGTGATTTCATTGGGACCAGGGCATTCTCAGTGAGAAAAACTATTAGTGCAGATGTGCAAAGCTCTTCTGGAGGGTCTAGTCTTAATCCAGGGTTCTCAGCCCTTTCTGTCTGCCATGGACCCCTTTGGCAGTCTGATGAAGTCTATGATCCCTTCCCAGAATAATTCTTCTAAATGTATAAACTAAAATACATAGAATAAGAGAAACTGATTATACAAAAAGGATAATTTTTGTTATCCAAATTCACAGACCCCAAGAACTCTGAGGCACCCAGATGAGGAACTTGTCTGAGATTACTCAGCCAGTATCTGTCAGAGGTGGAATCCAAATAAAGGAATTTTTGCTCTCTGTTCCCTATACCATACTCACATGCCTCTATTACTCAATTTATTGGAATTTTATAGTCAATAGGACTTACTGAGACTTGTTGTAATGTGTATATTGTATGTATGTATGGACATATATTATATACCTACTGTGTATATATATGTGTGTGTGTGTGTGTGTGTGTGTATAGATATAGTTTATTTCTTTGTACATTGTTGTTTGCATGTTGTCTCTGCCATTAGACTCTGAGCTCCATGAGAACAGGGTTTCCCCAGCCCTTAGCATAGTGCCTAGAATATAGTAGGTATTTAATAAATTATATTGATAGACTGACTTTATTTTAACAACTTTCTCAGGGGTTAGATTACTGTTCTATGCAACAACTATGCTGTTTATGTTTTCACGTGCTTTATGAGATCACAAATACTTGTTTCTTCTTTTTCTTTGGATGCTTTTTGCTTCTTATCCATTTCAATATTTATACATCCTGCGCACTTTTTACTTCTTTGACATTTTAAAGTTGAATTATGGGGAATTGTATTGGACAGATGTGAGGTCATCATACTCATATCATTCATGCAGTTAAACCTGAGCAAAATGTGGTCAGAATATGATCAATGAATATATTAGTTCCACAAATTTAATATTAAAGATACCATGGAATCCTAGAATCCTGGATTTGAAGGGATATTAGAGGTTTCACTCATAGGTGAAGAAGGGTTGAAAATATGTATTGACAGGGACCCCATTTGACCTCGGGAGCCTTCCATCTTTGAGAAACTTTCATTGTTACGAAGTTTTGCCCTCTATTGAGTCCAAATTGCCTTCTTTAACTTTCATTTGTTAATCACAGTTCTGCTGCTTTGATCCATGAAAGCTTTGTTGAATTTCTTGTTTGAGAGAAAATAAATGACAGAATCAGTGGTTGACCACATGAAGAAACAAAGGAATTAGTCAATATTTCTTGTATGTACCTCAGGGGCCACACCCATAGTGTCAACCCCCTTAGTGGAATAGAGTTCAAAGGGCATAGATGCTATTATTATCCACTTTTTAGAGATGAGGAAACTGAGATTAAATGACTTGCCCAGGGTCATATAACTCTAGTAAATGTCAGAGCCTGGATTTAAATTCAGGTCTAGCTTTCCTCACTTCTGGGCCTAGCCCTCTGTCCACTATACCACCTGATCAGTAAATAGAGCCAGGAATCAATATTTGAAGTGGGAGTGTTTATCAATAAAACTGAGAACTTGGCAACAATTCTAGAGGCTACTGCTGCATGTTCACTGGGCCTTTGAACATCCCTCCCCGCCCCTCAAGATGATGGCAGGTGACTCAAATGGCCTTTGCTGTTGTTTATCTTTCATACATTATAAGATATTATTGCCAGTCATGACGACAATGGTTCTCAAAGTAAAATCCTTTATATTTCACTGCATTGAATGTACCAAGCTGAAAGTCAAATTCTTTTCTTGCATTTTTTTTTGCAACAAACATTATTTTATTTTTCCAGTTACATATAAGGGTAGTTTTCAACATTCATTTTCATAAGATTTAGAGTTCCAAATTTTTCTCCCTCCCCCCTCCACAAGACTGCAACCAGGTTATATATGTACAATCCACAAATGTTGCATTTTTTTTTTTTGCGGGGTTGTGCTTTATCCACTGTGCCACCTAGCTGCCCCCAATGTTGCATATTTTTAAAATGAACTTTTCAACATCATAGAGGTCCAGTGAAGATCTAGGTTGCTGGGGGTCCTTGAAACCCTTTCAGGAGACCCTATGTATTTTCCTATTAAAATCCTCCTCCAAAGGGCAGCTAAGTGATGCAGTGGATAAAGCACCAGCTGTGGATTCAGGAGGACCTGAGTTCAAATCCGGCCTCAGACACTTGACACTTACTAGCTGTGTGACCCTGGGCAAGTCACTTAACCCTCATTGTCCCACAAAAAAAACCAAGAAAACAAAAAGAAATAAACTCCTACTCCATTCCCTAACTACATATATGTGTGAGGTTAGAGTTTTCTCCACATATTTCCACCAAAAATATATCACAACAGATTGAATGCAGAAACACATTGAAATCCAGCTGTCTTCTATTCTATTAAATTAAACAGTAAAGAGATGAGCAAAAAGATATTTAAAACAATGCCACTCTTCTTACTCTTTTTTATTTTGGAAAATATTAGGGCTTTTTCAACAGAAATATGTCATTTATGTTAGCATATAATGGGTTTAATATTGTGTTATATTTTTTACTCTTGTATTTAAATGGATTACTAAATAAACATTTTAAATCTTTATCAGTTTAGTTTCTATGTGGTAAATAATGATAGGTGGAAAATGCCCTCTACATTCAGAAAAAGAACTATGGAGTCTGAATACAGACCAAAGCAGACTATTTCCACTTTTGTTGTTGCTTTGTTGTTATTGTTCTTGCTTATTTTTTCTTTCATTATTTTTCCTTTCGTTCTGATTCTTCTCCTACAACATGACCAATGTGAAAATATGTTTAGCATGATTATAACGTATGTATTGTATAAATTGCCTGCTGGCCTTGGGAGGGGGGAGAGGAGGGAGGGAGGGAGAAAAATCTGGAACTCGAAAAATATCTTCACATGTAATTGAGAAAAATTAAAATAAATAAATAATTTTTAAAAGATAGCTAGATATAATTGATACAAGCAAAAGCTTTGGGGGATCTTTAATCATTTCTAAGAGTATGAAGGGGTCCTGAGACCAGAATGTTTGAGAACTGCTGCATTAGCAGTTGTGCATAGATATGCGTAGTCCCTGCTTGATGTGGGGTGCAATGAGACATGAATTAGGAGGAGGAGGTGGCAGTGCTCAATGTACTCTGTTTGTAGCTATCTTTTCATTCTGTTAGTGACCTGGGACTTCTGTTGTGTAGGTTCCAAGAACTAAGAACCCTCATTTCCTCTACCTGTCTGGTCTTTCCCCATATCCTTTAATTGATTAATCCATTCATTCTCTCATTTATTCAGGAAGAAATATTGATTAGGTGCACACTTCATATAAGGTATTATTCTAGTTATTTTGAGACTATATGGTTGGATTATCAGTCTTTAAATAAAGTAACTAGATCAAGGGGTCTCCTCTTACATTCTGGGGCCAGGAGCAGTGTCTCCTCAGGTTTCCCTCATCCTTGTCATTAAACAACTTAAGCCCTTGGGTACCTTCAAATACTTTAGGATATGCCCCCCGGGACAGCTAGGTGGCACAGTGGATAGAGCACCGGCCCTGGAGTCAGGAGTACCTGGGTACAAATCCGGCCTCAGACACTTAACACTTACTAGCTGTGTGACCCTGGGCAAGTCACTTAACCCCAATTGCCTCACTAAAAAAACAAACAAACAAAAAACAAGATATCCCCCCCCCACCTAAGTCTTTTCAACCATTCTTTATAAAAATTCATTTCAAGTCCATCCACAATCCTGGTCATCCTCTTAATGCATCCCAATGTGTCAATGTCCTACTTAAAATGTGGTACCCACTGTATCCTAAAGAGATAATAAAATGGGGACAAGGACCCACATGTACAAAATATTTATAGCAGCTCATTTTGTGCTGGCAAAGAATTGTAAATTGAGGGGAGGCCCATTAGTTGGGGAATGGCTGAACAAATTGTGGTATATGAATATAATGGATTATTATTGTTCTATAAAAAATGATGAACCTGGGGCAGCTAGATGGCGCAGTGGATAGAGCACCGGCCCTGGATTCAGGAGGACCTGAGTTCAAATTTGGCCTCAGACACTTAACACTTACTAGCTGTGTGACCCTGGGCAAGTCACTTAACCCCCATTGCCTCACTACAAAAGAAAAATGATGAACCTGAAGATTTCAGGAAAACCTGGAAAGACTTACATGAACTGATGCTGAGTAAAGTGAGAACAACCAGGAGAACATTGTACACAGTAACAGAAACATTGTGAGATGATCAACTCTAATAGATTTAGCTCTTCTCAGCAATACAATGATCCAAGACAATATCAAAAGAATCATTATGGAAAATGCTCTCCACATCCAAAAAAAAGAACTATGGAATCTGAATGCAGATTGAAGCATACTATTTGCACTTTTGTTGTTGGTTTTTTTTTTATGGTTTCCCCCCTTTGCTCTGTTTCTTCTTTCAAAACATGACTAATGTGGAAATATTTTTAACATAAAAAAGTAGCACCCAGACCTGAATACAGTACTCCATAAATGGTCTGCCAATGTCAGATTACACGGTGATTGTCGCCCATTTTTTCTCTTTCCCTTCACCCAATATTCCCCTGACTTGGGGACTGTTGGGAACTTTTGGTATAGAAACTCCTTCTACCCATGCAGATTGGCAGATTCTCAATAGTAAGTCTCAGTTATGGTCTCACTTACCTGGGTTGTTGTTTGTCCTTTGTTCTCCAAGAGACCATGACATTGGGGAGGTGATGTCATGACTTGCAGTGAACTGGATTTAAGTGAGGCATTGCAAAGTCACCAGCCTCACTCTTTCCTCCAGAGTCATCTGAGTCCAGTGGCAACATATGCATCAAGATGACTGGAGATGGTTCTGGATGCAATGGAAGATTTTGACCTTTTTAAGCTAACGTCTTTCCCAGGTCTTTGTTTGCCTGAGGCAATGCCCATTCAGTAATTACAGCTAGGTAAGAAGTGAGGCAAAGAATGGCCTCCTTTACGTAGCCAAAATGAGGGAAGGAAGGAAGGTATTTTGGCTTTCCTGGGTACAGAGAAGTTAAATGAACAGTTGAGTGAAAAGGGTATAGTATTCACTTTCAGAGGACATGAGTTAGAATCCAAACTATGCAGTAAGCAATTCAGTTTCCCTTTCTTGGCACCAGTCTCCTCATCTCTGAAATAAGGGAGCAGGACTGGATGGCCTCCAATGCATCTCCCTGCTCTAAATCTAGTATCCTGTGAGACTATGGTCTCATGGGCATGATATTTCAGAGACAGGGCTTGGACTCATATCTTACTGATTCCAAAACTGGGGTGCTCTACACCATACCATACATTAATGCAGCCTAAGATCACCTTGGTGGGCAGCTAAGTAGCACTGCAATGCATACAGTGTTAGGTCTAGAGTCAGCTTCCTATGTTCAAATGTGGCCTCAGACACTAGCTTTGTGACCCTGGGCAAGTCATTTAACCCTGTTTGCCTCATCTCATCATCTGTAAAATGAGTTAGAGAAGGAAATGACAAACCACTCTAGTGTCTTTGACAAAAAACAAACAAACCCAAATGGGGTCATGGAGAGTCAAATATGACTAAACAACAGGAATGCCAAAGATTACATTAGTTTGGGGTTTTTTTTGGTTGGGAGAATGCTGGGAAGGCATCCATATCATGCTGTTGGTGATTAATATTTGGGCTTTTGGTCTACTAAACCACCAAGCCATTTTTGCACATGAAGTGAGTAAAGTTTGTATCCTTAGTCTTTATTTCAGACATAGCCACCAAATAACTATTTACTTGCTGAGCAATGGGTTCATATGAGAGAAGTGTTCATTGAATCCTAGACAATGCTCAGCGTTACTTTGAGGAGTGAGATCTGTGACTTCATGCCATAATAAACAAAATCAATATAAGCAGCAATAACACTGACCCAAAAAACATTTTAATTTCATATTGCCTTTAGTTATCTTATTTAATTTTCCTTGTATGAAATTAGCAAAGTTAGAAGTGACATTGTCTTGTTAAATTATAACTCTTCTTTGTGATTACAATTCAGCTGAGAGTTGTTTGCTGAAGTATTTCCCTGCATTTAATACCTTACAATCTGCAGTCATGGATTCAAAGACTATGTTTTCCACTTTTGGTTCACAAAGACAGTTAACTAGACCCTAAACATTTCGTCATTCGTGGAAAATAGCACAAATCTGTTGCATTAAAAATTGAAGTCAAAGTCTTTTGTTTCATATTTTTAAAAAAATAAAGCTTTCATGGGGGCAGCTAGGTGGCACAGTGGATAGAGCACTGGCCTTGGATTCAGGGGGACCTGAGTTCAAATTTGACCTCAGACACTTGACACTTGCTAGCTGTGTGACTCTGGGCAAGTCACTTAACCGTCATTGCCCTGCAAAAACAAAAACAAAAATAAAGCTTTCAGCATCACTGAGATGATTATTTCCTAAAGAAGACTGTCTTCCTTTGCAGATTTTAAAGTGCATAAAGGTACAAGGAAATATTAAAAAATACTTTTGGGGGCAGCTAGGTGGAGCAGTGGATAAAGCACTAGCCCTGGATTCAGGAGTACCTGAGTTCAAATCTGGCCTCAGACACTTGACACTTACTAGCTGTGTAACCCTGGGCAAGTCACTTAACCCTCATTGCCCCACTAAAAAAATACTTTCATATACCACAGATATTATTTTATATTGCAAATTATTTATGTAAAACATGAAATGTGTCAAAACATTTATATATAAAGAGGCAGAGGACAGAATTGTGAACTCAGATTATTCATTCTTTAATCGCACATTTGAAGGGTATTTAACAGCAAGTGACATGATGCCATTCACAGCTTTTCAGATTGGAATGCAAACAAAAGCAAATCTTCCGTCACTTGGATGTCACCAAGAGTCCTTGTTCATTTTTTGTTCCATTTTGTTCCTTGTTTGTTCCATGGGGAAGACCAACCTGCTCTCCTCTCCGTGAATGGGCTTGAACTTTAATGGGGTAGGAATGTCTCTATAGAATGGGATCGTTGTCCTGGACACTGTTTTATACCTCCAAGATTTAGCTACCACTGACTCCATTTCCAACTATTATTTAGAGTTATACTTGGGGGTCTCAATGTCATCTGTGCCTAGTGTACCTCTGAGGAGTAAAGCCAGGGAGAGCCAGGGATCCATAAAATCCATAAAATCCAGATTCACAAAGCCTTGGAAAATTGAAATGTGCTTTCTAGCTGGATCTTTACCTCTTGCTCTTTCAGTACAGTTTATTATTAGAATACCCACTTTTTCTTTGGGACCCAACTCATCCTGCAGTATCTTCAACTAGCAACTCAGTTTAAACAGACAAACTTGGCATTCTCTTGCCAAACTTGTTCTACTTCTTTCTCTCTACTAGTGCCTGACCCTTGTTTATATTACTGAGCCATCACATCTCTCACTATGGGGGTGTTTGGTGGGGCAGAGAAAAGAAGAGGAGGTGTTGTACATCCTAAATAATTTCTAAGGTTATAACTTCATGGATAAGGTTAAGGATCTGCTGACAAACTCCAAGGTTGCTCTTATCAGAAGGTAAATGTTAATCATTTTCTAGTTAACCTATACATCGTAGAGTGAAAGCAGCTCAATGTGGTCTCTGCCGCTATTTAGTTTTATCTTATAATGAATGATGTTTGGTGGTTGTTGTTTGTCCTTCATTCTTGAAGAGGACCATGATGTTGGGAGATAATGTCATGACTTGCAGTGAATTGGATTTAAGTGAGGGAGGGCTGTACATGGTCACCAGCATCACTCTTTCCTCCAGAGCCAACTTGGTCCAGAGGACTAGATATGTATCAGAACAAGTGGAGATAGCCCCAGATGTTTAAGGCAATTGGGGTTAAGTGATTTGCCCAGGGTCACACAGCTAGGTGTCTGAGGTGAGATCTGAACTCAGGTTCTCTTTATTCCAGGGCTAGTACGCTATCTACTATGCCACCTAGTTGCCCCAATCATTGAGAGTTTAGTAGGCATTTTCATGGTGACGATTAGTCTGAATAACTATATTTATACTGAAGGAATCCATTACTAACTCCAAAATTCCAGACTTGATTTGACTCCTTTTACCACCCCCTTAACCAGGATTGAACTGTCACATGGGCTAATGTATGATAAAAGCAAGGCTTGGAATGTTTCTATTTATTTATTTTTATTTAGTATCTTATTTTTCCCAATTACATGTAAAAAAGTTTTAACATCTATTTTAAAAACTTTGAGTTCTAAATTGTCTCCCTTTCTCCCCACCCCTTTGAGAAGGCAAGTACTTTGATATAGGTTATACATATGTATTCATGCATAACATCTCCATATTAGTCATGTTGTGAAAGAAAACAGACAAAAAACCTCAAGAAAAATAAAGTGAAAAAAGGTTTCAATCTGTATTCAGACACCATCAGTTCTTTCTCTAGGGATGAACAGCATTCTTCATCATAAGTCCTTCAGAGTTGTCTTAGATCATTTTACTACTGAGAATAATAGCCAAGTTATTCACAGCTTATCATTCCACAACATTGCTCTTAATTTGTTCATAGTACATTTCACTTCGCATCAGCTCATGTAAGTCCTTTTTTAGGTTTTGCTGAGGACATCCTGCTCATCATTTCTTATAGCACAATAGTATTCCATCATAATCACATGCCACAATTTGTTTAGCCATATCTCAATTGATAGGTATCCTCTCAGTTTCCAATTCTTTGCCACCAGAAAAGAGCTGCTATAAATATTTTTGTACCTGTAAGCACTTTTCCTTTTTTGGTTTTTAAAATCTCTTTTTGGATACAGACCCAGTAGTTGTATTTCTAAGTGAAAGAGTATGCATGATTTTATAGCCCTTTGGACATAGTTCCAAATTACTCTACAGAATGGTTGAATCAGTTTACAACTCTACCAACAGTGGATTAATGTCTCATTTTTCCAACATTGCCTCCAGTATTTCTCTTTTTTTATCTGTTCTATTAGCCAATCTAATAGGTATGAGGTGGTTCCCCAGAATTGTTTTGATATGTATCTTGCCAGTCAATAGTGAGTTAGATAATTTTATATAGTTATAGATAGCTTTGATTACTTAATCAGAAAACTGTTCATATCTTTTGATTATTTATTGGAGTATTTGCTCAATTCTAATTTTTAAGGATTTTCTTCAGTGAGTTTTTGTACCTCCTTTTCCAATTGTCCAATTATATATATATTTTTTGCGGGGCAATGGGGGTTAAGTGACTTGCCCAGGGTCACACAGCTAGTAAGTGTCAAGTGTCTGAGGCCAGATTTGAACTCAAGTACTCCTGAATCCAGGGCTGGTGCTTTATCCACTGTGCCACCTAGCCGCCCCCAACCCCAATTATATTTTTTAAGGAGTAATTTCTTCAGTGAATTTTTGTGCCTCTTTTTCCATTTGGCTAATCCTGCTTTTCAAGGCATTATTCTCCTCATTGGCTTTTTGTACCACTTTTAGCATTTAAAGTGTTATTTTCTTCAATATTTTTCTGTCTCCTTTCACAAACAATAAGGTTCCAAAGGTAGGATATAGCTGGGTTATGAATGGCAGTTAAATGGGAAACAGAGATCTTTGTATTTGATTGCAGAAATATTACACAGACGCTAGAATTCATAAAACAATGGGTGGATATCACCAGATTTACACTGGAGGAAGATCCTTTTGGCAGCTGAGTGGAGGATGGATTAAAGAGGGGAATGGTTTGAGTCATGGAGACCAGAGGAGGGTACTGAAATTCCAACTGAAAAGTGATGAGTTGAAAGAAGGGAGTAGATACAAGATCTTTGTGGAGGCTACTGTTGATTCAAAGCAATACTAGGAATATTGATATTCACAACCATGGGCAGATGAACAACAATTTAGTCAGCAATAGAGTGTCATGTCAAATTCCACTACCACACCATTCTATGAAGCAGAATTCAGGGTGTTGGCCCAGATGAGGAAGGGGATGAGGTATCTGGGGCCTGAGTTTTCATGCAAAGGGCCTGACCTGGCAATTATCACATGATTGGTGAAGGGATGGGCTCAGACAACATGGGCCAGGAGCAAACAGGCATCTCTAAAGACTCTTTCAAGTTGGAATAGTTGCAACAGGAAGGCCTATTCAGGAAGGGGAGAATGGAATGATAACTGTGCCACATCAGCAAGCTTGTGGAAGAGTTACAGTGGCCAGTTCTAATGAGAACTGATGGCAGGTCAGCCTTAGCGGGAGCCTTGCCTGAAAAAATGAGGCCACAGGCAGCTCTGGCTACTCAATACAGTCCTGACCCCTCAGTCCCAGACTGCCCCAGCATAAGTCTTACCTTCAAAGGAGATTCATCTCAATTAACAGAACAGGAAATGGCTGAGGATCTGTCTTTTCATTGGATATGTAGGGGCCAAATTTAATATATGGAGAGTTAATTGGGTGGCTTGTCGTAGTATTGGGGTTCAGAAAATAATGAGGGACCCCTAGGTCCAAAACTTCCTCCCCTCTGAACTGCCTTTTTAGATATTTCTCCAAGGCCAATAAGAAAGGATCTTAACAGCCTCTTTTCCACAAATGAATCAGGTTCTATTAATGAGAATAAAATACACAGCAAAAGTGAAATTAATAAAGTCAAGGACAAGGGAATAGAGAAAAAGAAAAATGTATAATCCCCCTAACTCTAACAAAAGCCTATACAATCCACAAACTCACTTCCAGCTCACCTAATTCAAAGAGCTGGCCTCATTTTATTAACTTACCACCTGAGGTCCATAGTTTCAATGGGAGACAGCTGTGCAGCCAAGGACCACAGGACAAAACTGCCAGGAGAAAAAATACTCTCATCCGCTCCCAGAAGCTCACTGTCTGGAAATGCAGTCTGGGATTGTATGACAAATAAAATGAGGATTGGAGAAACCGAGGAAAGCCTCTGAGTCACCCTCCTCAAAAGCCTAGCCTGGACTGGGGGAACAAACCCCTTTGCTCTTTCTGCTTGAACTGGAGAGCCAATTAAATGGTTCTCCAATATCCATGGTTGTCTACTTTTCCACTGATATTCACCCTAAAACAACATGAAGCATTGACTATGGCCCAGATGCCTCCTTTGCCAACTAGCAGAAAACCTGGAGCAATGTGGGTCTAAAATGATCAGGGCCAGAAAGTCAAGATTTCTTTCCTGGGCACTTGTGGCCTTCTCAATTTTGCTGGCTATAAAGGATATGATAGTTCATAAGGCATTCTACCACCAATGCCCTGATCCTCTAAGAGAATCTCTAAGGAAAGGGGTAACAGGAGGAGGTGATCAAGGTGAGAAGAGAGCCACTGGGAATAGGTCCATGTGAAAAAGAATAATCTAAAGCAACTTGTCATGGGGTGCAGAGCACCCCAGAAGTTCTCTGGGGCACATCAAGGAACCTTCTCCTTGAGAAACTAAACCAGAGGACAGATAACACCTAGAGAGATAAGCTGAACCAAATCGGACTGAGCTAGCTTGGGATTCCTACCCTTCATTCTGGTCTCCCTTACCCTGGGGAGATAAATTTGGGTGTGGCTGCGGCCTTTGTGTCCTGAAGAGGGATCCGTAGCCACCCCTCACCCAATTCCTCTAGTCACTACCAGTGGGGGATGGTCCTCCACTCTCACACTAAAGGAACTTTTCACAGGCAGATGGTCCACCCCCATCAGTCCTCTATAAAAGTACCTTCCAGTCTCCTGTTCGAGGAGATTTGGTACCTCTGAGCCATGTGCTTTGTGCCTATCTCCCCATGAAAAGTCCAAGGATTTCTTTCATGGTTTCCCTCCCCCCACCCTTCCCTTCCCTTGCTCCTAAGTAAACTACCACCTTATTCTAACTACTTTTGTGTGCAAGAGGGTGTAATTCTTTAAAAAGGAATTCCTAAGAACCCCAACCCCTAACCCAACCTGTACCCCATTTGCCCCCATATCATTTAGCACCTAGACAGGGACACGGGATTTTCCTCTTTCCTCTTAGCACACAAAACTGGGGGGTGGGAACCTCCCTTCTGGGTTTCCTTTCTCCCTTTCCCACCTGACTCAACCTCCCGTTTGAGTCACAGAGAGGTAGAGAGAGGGTCAGCTTTTGCACGCGACAGTGGAGGGCAGCCTGAGTTTCCCTCCCTCGCCGAAAGCTCAAACAGACGTCTGGACCACGCTTGACACAAAACCTGGAGGTAAGGCCCTACCTTCTGGGTTTCTCTTCTCCCTCTCCTGCCTGACTCAACCTCCCGTTTGAGTCACAGAGAGGTAGAGACAGTCGGCGTCTGCAGGACAGCAGAGAGCAGCCTGGGACTCCTAGATGTCCGAACCATGCTTGGACCCTCAGACTACACGTTTCTGGGTAAGAACATTTATGCTTATGTGTCTATCCCTTACCAGCTCTCTGCTCTTGGTTCAGACTATTCTCCTTAGACAGTAGTTATGGGACAGAAAGGGAGTGTTCCGAAAAATTCACCTTTGGGGTGCATCCTAAGAGGTTGGACTAAATTGGAACTTAAAAACCTGAGAAAGAGGTGTATGATACATTTTTGTAACAATTTATGGCCACATTATCCTCTAGGAAATGAAGGAAATTGGCCTGTACATGGCACCCTTAATTATAATACCATCTTGCAATTGGACAAGTTTTGCAAGCGTGAAGGGAGATGGACAGAGATTCCATACATATCGGCTTTTATGAGTTTGAGCCAGAAGTCAAAGGGAAAGGATGAGGTCCCCTTGCGGGTGGAGAATCACCACAAGTCCAAGCAATTCGCTAACCCTTCGGGCACCTACTCTGAGACCTCAGCCTCCCCCCCTCCTCAAACTCATTCCCTACCTGTTTCTCTTTCCACTCCTTCTTCCCCGCCTGCTTCCGTACCTATGGGTCAACCACAGTCATATCACTCTATGACTGAGACCTCTCCTTGCCCACCGGCTGATCTCAGAACCAATTCCCTGTGCCACACGGGGAGTGGATATCAGTCTCCTTCTATCCTGCTCTACCCCATTTACAATCTGGGGGAACTCCAATATGTTCCCATTTCTCCTGTTTTTTCCATTCAGCCGACCCCATCTGCTTTACCTAATCAGCAGTCACCTACGGCTATCTCCCTTTCCCCATCTCCACCCATGCTGCAGCCAAAAACTGTTTCCCCTCCCTCACCTACTCCACAGCCAAAGGCTGTCACCCCTCCCCCCCTGGGCCCTGCGCCCAATCCTCTGTCTCCACCTGAGCTGTCTCCCCAACCCAGGTCCTTACCAGCGTCTCCCACTGCTTCCCTGCTCCCATTAAGGGAATTTCCCTTTGGGAAGGGCACAACAGTAAGGCATGTTCCTTTTTCTATAAGCAGGTTATCTCAGATTAAAGAGAAATTGGGGAGCTACTCAGAGAACCCCACAAAGTTCATAGATGGCTTTAAGTCTGTGACACTGGAGTTTGACCTTTCCTGGACCGATTTGCAAATTATTCTTGCCAGCTGTTGTACCCCTGATGAGAAAAAAACAGATTTGGGACCTGGCGGTACAAGTTGGGGATGAACACTCGCAGGTTGGAAATTGGGTTGGGGTCCCTGGTTTTACAGCTGTGCCAGTCATAGAACTGAGATGGAACTATGATAACAGGGAAGACAGGGCTCGTAGAAATCACATGGTCACCTGCCTAGTTGAGGGAATGAGAAGGGGGGTCAAGAAACAAGTCATTTATGGAAAGGTGAGGGAAATAACACAAGGGTCTGATGAAAATCCTGCTGTCTTCATGAGCCGCTTAGCGGACTCTCTGAAGAAATATACTAACCTAGACCCCCAAAGAGATGTAGGAATAACTGTCCATTACAAACTGAAGGAGTATAGAATTGTATTGATAGCCAATGAGGGAAAAAACCGTAGCTTTAACAAAAATTCCAGTCTTATCAATCCATAAACAAACATTTATTACCTGCCTGCTCTGTGCCAGGCACTATGCTCAGTGCTGGGGATCCAAAAAAAGGTCAAAGTAGTCCTTGCCTTCAAGAAGTTTACAATCTAATGCAGGAACTTACATGCTAATGGTCAAGGTTTCAGCCAATAAACATTTGTTAAGTTCCTACTAAGTTCCAGGCATTTTGTAAGCACTGGGGATACAAAGAAAAGCAAAAGACAATGCCTATTCTCCAGGACTTTGTAGTCTCATAGGGGAGAAAATGCATAAACAACTACATGCAAACAAGCTCTATGCAGGATGATTTGGAAATAAGTAAAAGATGGAAGGCACTAGAACTAAGGAGGCTCATGAAAGATGTCTCATAGAAGCTGGGATGGTAACTGGGACTTGAAAGAAGTCACAGAAACCAGAAGGTAGAGATGAGAAGGGAGAACGTTTCAGGGGAGGAGCCAGAGTTGGGAGATAGAGTGTCTTGTACAAAGACTAGCAAGAAGTTCAGTGTCACAGACTACCTGGAGCGGAGAGCACAGAGTGTAGGAAGAATGCAAATATAGGGGAAAGTTTATGGTGAGTTTCACAAGACCTGTGTGTTATGAAGATCACTTTGCCAGTCATTTCTTCCAAACAAATACACACCCACCATAATAATATAGTGGCAGTTTTATCTCCTCCATTAATTCCATCTCTTGGTCCACCAAGCCATTTCTGGGAGTGAGTTGTCTAAACTATCCCAGAGGAAAGCAAGCCTGGCTTTTGAGGAGGACCTCAGATATTTTTGTAACAGGTATAAAACCTTCTGATGGAACAAAGACCTTGAGACCAAGGCAGTTCTGAACTAGAGGAAAAAAGGAAGAACTAGAGAGGATCAGCCAGAAGTATTTTTTTTTTTTACAAAACAGTCCATTTTTATCAGGCAAGTCTTCCTGGACACTGGATTCCCAGAAACATTGAAGCAGAGAGCCCTGTCCCCTGCCAGGGTGGCATTGATCTGTTACTGAATTGACTTCTCTTAGGTTGGGCATGTGTCCTGGGCAATCAGATGTAGCTGCAGATGCTTATTGGGGCAAATATCTGCCCTGAAATGGGAGATTGTTATTTTGCCAGATGAGGATAGCTTGAGTACTACTTGACTTGGGTGGAGGCTCTGACTGGCACGAGGAGCCCAGTTGGGCAGGAATGTCCCAATCTCAGCGGGAAGTTGAACCTCTGGGTAAGAGACCATAGGGTGGGTTCCTGGCTGTAACCCATCTCTCCCCACTCCCATAAGCATATGTGACTGAGTAGGGATACCTGGCAGAGCTTTCCATTGTCTTTGGTGCTGAAGTGATTTTTTTAACTGTTGATATCTTATGTTAACTAAGCTCTTGTGTAAATTCTTGAAAACTCATTTAAGTAAAAGCTAATAACTAGGATAAGGCTTTCTTACAAAAAAGAAAGGGCATATGGGCGGGGTTCCCCATTTCTCTGATTTCCCAGAGCCCCCCTCCCCTCCCTCTGTCCCTCAGGCATCCCTCATTCAGGGAGGGGGTCAGCCCTGCTCCCTCAGTGATCCCGCCTCTCTTGTCTCCCATTGGCTGAGGTCAGCCAGCACCACCCCCCCACTGTGATGTCACTTTAGCTGGTCCTCCACCAGCATCAGTCCTTTGTGTCTTTGGAGGACGAGGATGAGGAGGAGGTGGTCTGGGTCCCCGCTTCCCTGAAGTCTGGGGGCCGTGGGCAGTTCAAGGTCTGCTTGCCTCTCCCCTCTTTCTCTTCTCCTCCTTTACCTCCCCCCACTAATCCCTGAGTGTGCTCTCTGTGCCCGATGGGGTGTGTGTGTGAGGTAAGCTCTCTCTCTCTTCTGCTGCCCCTGCCCCTCCTGCTCTTATTTCCCCTCCTCATTCTTGTTTTAGGTGTCCCCCTCCCCCCAACATTCTGCAGAACTGTCCCACCCACATAACCCTGCCTCAGGGCCTTGGGGGATTTTTGGTGGGGTTTTCTGGGAATATTGATACCACTGTTTATGCTTGTGTTGTGTGTGGATAAGTAGGATATCCTGTGTGTAGGGGTGGGGAGGGCGGTGTTATGTGTACACACATGTGTGTACCTGCTCCTCCAGGTTTGTCCAGACTTCTGCTTAGCCTAGGGCTACCTCCCTGCCCAGGTCTTTGTCTTGGTTGGGGGGAGGGGAGCAGAGGGGTAATGGGGTGGAGTGGAGGCCAACTGGGTAAAGTCTTTGGAGACACTCCCTCCCCTCCTCAAGTGGAGGCTTGCTTCTTTCCTTCCTTCCTTCCAGTCCTGCACCTGCTTGACCTTGTACTTGGGAAGAGAGGAGATAGTTTAAGAACTCTTCCCTGCCCCTTTCTCCCCATCATGTCTTTTGTTTGACCACGTGTAATTTAATGGTGCATTTTAGTTCTGATTTCAACTAGTACCTGGTGAAAGGGGCATTTCCCCTTAGATTTCTATCAAACAGAAAGAGGGAACTGTCTATTAATGTAAAGATCTCTATGATTTACAGATTGAAAGAAGTTATTTTAATTTGCAGTTCTCTAATTATAAGGGATTTGGAGCATTTTGTCATACATTTATTGATAGCTAGAATTTTTTCCTTTAAAAATTTCCTGTTCATATCCTTTAACCTCTTGGAAAATGGTTCTTTATATTTGAAATTGAAATCCCTTCCTTATATAGCTTGCACATGCAACATTCATTAAAGAACTTTAGTACAAAGATGTTTTCCTCACTTAACCTTTACTCCTGTAATTTAACTTCATTAGATTTGTTTCTGCAAAACCATTTAAATTTTATCGAAGCAGAATGGTCCATTTTCTGTGATCCTCTCTGTCATGACCTCTTCCCTATCCATAGATGTGAAAAGTGATTTCCTCCTTGCTCTTCTAATTTGCTAACAAATGCCCTTTCATATCTAATTCCTGTATCCAGTTGTAGTTAAATTTGATTTGGGGCGTGAGGTGTTGATCTCCTATCAAACATCTCCCCAAATGCTTTGGATTTATCCCATCTGTTTCTTCTTTAGCAAATAGTGTGTCTCCCCTCCCCTTCCTCCAACTGCTTTCTTTGGATTTAGTAAACACTATGTTATTCTATTCATTTGCTTCTGTATATTGTATATGATCAACCTCTGTTTTAAAGTTACCAGCTGTTTTCATAATTACTCACTGATTTGTGGTATAATTTGAGACCTGCTATGGATTAACATCAACCCAAACCCCTTTCTTTCCTCCTTCCCCTCTCCATTTTTATTTTTTTTAAATTTTTATCTTTATTTTATGTGGGGCAATGAGGGTTAAGTGACTTGCCCAGGGTCACACAGCTAGGAAGTGTTAAGTGTCTGAGGGTGGATTTGAACTTAGGTCCTCCTGAATCCAGGGCTGGTGCTTTATCCACTGGACCACCTAGCTGCCTCCTCCCCTCTCCATTTTTATTCTTGAGATTCTTGATCTCTTTAAAATTTCTTTTGATGTTTTCTGTTTCTTACATCACTGTGGTATTCCATATATATCTCTTCCCCTCCCTGAGAGTCATCCCATGTAACAAAGAGTATTTTTTTTATTTTAGGGAGGAACAAAAAAGTCAGCCTGACTAATGGATACATTTGGAAAACCTATCGATGACCTCTCACCTCCAGGAAGGGCTAAGTTGATGGTGTCTTCTATTTTCTTTTGAGTCCTACTTAATCTTTAGCATGTTATTCCACATAGTTTTAATTTTTTGGTGCATGTCCTTTCCATTTAAATTATTGTGGTTAGCATGTTTCATGTTTCTTGGCTCTGCTTACTTCACTTACCATTAGTTCCCAAAGCTTTTTCTGTCTTTCTTTGTATTCATCACACCCATCACTTTTTACGTTGCAGTAGTAGTATTCTGTGACATTCATGTGCCCTGCTTTGTTTAGCCATTCTCCAGTGGATGTACATTTTCTTTGATTCTAATTCTTAGCTGTCACAAAAAAGTGCCGTTATAAATATTTGCAGTATACAAGGACATTGTTCTTTTTGATGGCTTCCTTGGGGTTTAAGCCCAGTACTTGGGTCTTTGCTTTAAAGAGTATGGACAATTTTGTTACTTGCTTTGCATAATGCAAATTACTTTCCAAAATAATTGTACCAGTTCACAGTTCCACAATGTATTTGTGTCTGTCTTCCCATATCCTCTCCAGCTCTGACTGTTGTGTTTTTTATCCTTTTGCCATTTCATAGAATTGGAGGCAAAAACTCGAGACTGTTTTGTATTTCATTTATTATTAGTGATTTAGAGAATTTTTTCTTGTGGTTATGAATACTTTGCAGTTGTTCTTGAGACCTCTTTATCCATACCCTTTGACCATTGATCAATGGGGTAAAGTTGTTTATATATCTTGGAAATGTCAACTGGACTTTTTCCAGTACTGGTCTCTAACCTAGTATGGCCAGAGCTGCAAAGAATAGGCCAGAAACTGGTGATTCAGGAATTAAATAAAGTTTCCACCTCCCCACTCTAATTGATCTGCACAAAATCCTTTCCATCTAGGTGTGGTTTAATCTCATCAGTAAAGTCCTCTGGGCTATCTAGACAAAAGGGTCTGTCTCTACCCACTGACTCCTTTGTGAGTATGGGTCTGGTTTGATCCAGATGAATCTTCCTTTCAAGGACCAGTCTCCTTTCAGGGTCAGTCCCTTTTAGTAAGCAGACTTTACAGATTATGTACACAAAGGGAAAAAGTAAACAATGAAAAAATGTCCAGTTAAGTCTCATCTCATACAGATACCTGATTCTCATGACATTATCTTGATGCAGCTCTCTTTTCCACATGTGATCTCAGAGAAGTTCTTCTATCTTCTTCATATCCTCTTCCTTAGTTGAAAATCTCCTACAAAATTGATCTTAACACAACTTTAAATTACTTTGTCAATAACCAGATCAGATAATGAAAGTTAGCTCAAATCTTATGTCTCTATCATTAGAGACTGAAATTAGGAACCTTTTAGACTAGAGGCTTTTATAATTTTTTTTGTCCAGTTGTTACATTTGCAACTCAGATACAAACAGAAAATTTGAACCCAATTATTTTTACTTGGCATTGTTCAGTCCCCCATTAGGAGGATGCGATTCCACTAAGGAAGGAATCTCAGAATCCTTTTTATAAGATGAACTCCAATACAAAAATGAATTAATATAAAAGTTGCCAGATCACCTTCAATTGTAACAAAAGGTTCAGGGACGATATACAAAAATACAATGAGTGGTTAATTTTACAACAGTTCATATCAAGTAAGTCATTCAGAGGAAAACATTTTAAACTCCTAGTTATGTTCAAATGAATAACCCCTAATATAAGGGGATGTCACTTTAAGGCATTTGCAAAATAGAACACACAAAGCTATGCTGACATTCTTTTCCTTAACACAGAATAGAGACAATTGAGATAGTAACTAAATAACATTCTGGTTTTTAAATCTTTGCCTTAATAGCCTAATTATCCCAATACGATTAAGAGAAATTAAAGGACCTAATCTTACACAGAAATATATAACTAATAATAGATGTTTGGAATATAGAAAGGATGAAAATTCCAGGCCAAATAGCTCAAATCTTATGTTTGCATCTCACCATGTTAACACAGATGTAGTCTAGCACCTAAGAGATAAGCATCCAATATTGTGTTAATCACATAACATTTGACATGATTATAGGAAGTTACAATAAAAGAATGAGGAAATAATTATACAATAAGGGAATAAATTTTTTCCTAACTTCATGACAATTTCATACAAAAGTTATACCAACAGCCAAGTGCATTGAGCCAGTCCCAAAGTCAGCCAGGTGCAATATATTTCCACTCCATGTTTCATACTCGGGAAATTCAGGCAGGATAATCCTGCCTCACCCCTTCCCAAAAGTCATTCTCCTATTCTTTCTCCTATGACAAATCACCTATGGTTTATGCATGCAAAACCCCATAGGGTTGCTGGCATCATGGATCATTAGCTCAGTAGCATTCCTTGATGATCATACCTGGAGTTAAACTCAGAACAATATCAGTTAACAGTTCCATAATGTTTTAAATAGTAAGTTTCTGTAATCAGTATTTTAGGTGAATTCACCTTTCAAGGATCACGTATCATAGAAAAATATTGACTATAATCTCACATTGGTAACAGTAAGAAACTCACTGCAGAAAAAAAATCTTATCTTGATATAACTAGAACTTATGCTAAATAGATGCCTTTTCATCCCTAATTTCACTATTTCACAAATGATTTTGCTTTAAAATATTTTATAACAAACAAAAAGACTTGGAATGGGATGTATAAATCTAATAACACCAAAAGGTATAGAGAGAACAGATTACACAATATTTCCTATAATAACAAGTTCAGTTATTAAGCACATAAACATAAAAATAGGCTACTACCCTCAAAATTACTTTAAACAATGGGAATATCTTTAGGGTGGCGACTCTGAACTTACTTTGCATATATTTCCACACATATTCTAATTCTAGATTAAATAACAAACATAGGCAAAATCAAATTTCCCATTAGAATGACATAAGACAGTACCTAAATTATATTATTCACAAACATTACAGAATGTACTGAAATCCTATTCTAAAAACAAAAGATTCCTGACTTTAACCTTATAACCTATTAGATTCACATCTTTCTTCACAAGCTGGTTTACTTTTGTCTGATTATACTTATATTATTTTGAAAGAATGAGATACTTTAGGAATTGTATTTTATACATTTGACAAATTTCAAGCACTAGTTAAACTATTTCTTAGAGTGTAAGAGATTCAGATCAAAACAGCAAGATCTTTCCTACTTATAAATTATAGTAATTCAGATGCTTTAGTATTAATTCAATAACTAATAGATTCAGTATTACAGTGGCAACCTTTCCCTTTGTCTACCCTAATAACAGGTAGACAGATTTAATGTCCAACCTTTCACAAGGTACTTCCCTGCTTTATTCCCAGGTACAGATATGTCAGATGTTACTTCCATTAACTGCTGATTGCAAATGGTTCTCTTAAAGCACCCATATAAGGATGATCCAAGGACACCACAAATCTAAGAATAAAACTCAAAAAAGAATTTTCAGGGTTACAAAAGCTTTCCCCTCTGACAATAAATTGTAATCATAGTAGGTTTGGACATAATTGTTATCAATATTAAATTTTTGCAATACATTAACTTAGTAAAATTGAATATGCCTTTTAAAAAGCATGTAAGAGATCTTTTACTTAAAAAAAGCAATTTTTTTACAGAAAGGAAAATATCTAATTAAATTAGCTTTATAATCACAAAAGTTTACCAGACCTTTAAAAATTTGCTCAATATCTTTTACTTTCCTTTGTCTTTATCATTCTCCCCTTATGGGACAGTAAATAGAACTCTCTTGGGGCTACACAACTAGTACATTTCTTAATGACAAATAAATCATCTTTATGTTAGGTCCTAATTTACCATAATAATCCCAATAGGAGAGCACACGCTCAGACCACATTATTTCCTTTAGGACAGATTTTGGTTTAAATCAAGTCAGATCTATAGTTATAGTCACTCATGGTAACATTTTAATTTCTAAGGGCTGAGCACTTTCAAAGACATAATTTTATTCTCCATAAATTCATATATTGGACTTCTACCCCTACCATTGAAACTTATCAGATAACAAAGTTGACGTTCTTCTGCTTTGGCACCTTCTCTGCCATGTGCAGGCAAAGGGATCTAGGAATTTGGCTTAACACTAATAGGGCATGGCACATTTCACTGAAGTTAATTAAATCATTTCTCAATTTGAGTAGTACAAGGAGATATTTAAGATTTTATATAATAATCACAATTACCATATTCAATGTTTATGTAGTGTTAGATTTAATAAGGATTTATCCTAAAAGGTAGGTGGACCCTATTAACCACATGACCTATACTTGAAAACGGAAGTCAAAGCTGAGAGCTGTTCTTAGGACATTATGGTCCAACGGAGACTGAAGTTTTATAGAAATAAAAAGCTTTTCTGATGTAGGAGGCAAAAAAAGAGTTAACAGAAAAACCCAAGACCCGAGCTCTAATTCAGATCTGAGCTCTAAAAGGGATTCAGACCCCAGTTAAGGGATAACTTACAACTTGAGTCTTCATGAATATAAGTCAGGGCCTAGGCTCTTGTTACCCACATTAATCAGCACCCATAGCAAGAACATAGAGAGGCAGGTCATACAGACCTTAACTATAACAAAGATACACAGACAGGGCATAGAAACTCAAACTGATAAATGAAAATATTTTAAAACCAGGTATGGTAATGAAAAGGTGACATGCACAGAAAAGGCCAAATTTGTCCCCAGATTCACCTTATGATGTGTAAACCCCCAAAACACACCTCCACGGAACTCCAAATTAGGATAAGCCCTCCCCTGTACCTCCCTAAGGTAGAGATTATTATAATGAGATTGATAATAAATGTATCCATACTATAACTATAACTCTTTTCTTTCCTTATTTGAGAGACGTCTTTCCACTTTTCTGGTGCTCTCCCTGTGTTCACTCACAGTATTGCAACAAAACTTGGGAAACTGAGTCACTGAGTCTTGTAATTCTTTTGGGACAACTCACGATCAATTTGACCTTAAATCCATCCCACATCATTTGGCACCCAACGTGTGAGGAAATTTTAGTCCCAGACTCAAACTCTTTCTTTTTTGCTAAGGTGAGTTTGTGATTTGCTTTCGACTCATGTGCTAGGTTTTTTCTCCTTTGGGAGACCATCCGGCTGTCCAAATGGAATGGGGGTATTTTCTCATTGGTCCAGGATCAAGAGATTTGCCCCAAGGGATTTCCCCTTGATCAAGCAATTGGTTAAGGGATCTCCCAGCAAAACTCATAAATCTGGGGGATACCCTGGATGGCAGTTTTTGCTGTTAATTAATTGACACCCATGTGGATGCAGGTGTGGTGTCAGTAATCTCTGGGAGGTTACAAATGGGTCAGGAAGTTTGGGTAGTTTGGCATAAATTTTGACAAATCGGGACAAGTCCAATTGCACTGACCTTTAAAAGAAAATGGGTGATGTTTTATTGCAATACTGTCTGGCCACAGAAACCCCCTCGTTTGGCTCAGGTTCCCTGGGATGGAGTATGCATTGTGTTTTGTTCCTCTGTCACCTCAGAAACCAAGGTCTGAGGTAGGATTTTTCCTGGTGTGGTCTTAGCCCAACCCACCTTAAAGGGACAAGGAGAGATAGCATTCTGCATGACCCTTCGGGGGTATTCATACAAACTGGGAAAAGGGAAAAGGAGAAAAGAAAATTGGATGTAGGTGAAAAGAAACAAATGACTGCAAGACAAAGAAGAATTAAGGGAACAGACCTCCTGATTAGCCCCTATCATACCTTAGAGTGGGCTGGTCAGGAAGAAGTAATATCTTATGGCTGTTCTACACTTGTTGTACACAGCTGCTTGTTGTCTTGTGCATTTATGTCTGTCAAATGTTGTAAGTGTGTTGTAAAACCATACAGAAATGGACAGACCCAGACATGGACACTTAGAGACAGGCATAGAACAAATACCCAAAATAGGGACAGACATACAGACACATAAATGCTTACCCAAATAAAATTTACTTCCTGGTAAGAAAACCCAAGAGTCAGATCATAGCCAGAATCCTAACAGGAAGTTTCCATGGTGGAGACACTCTTAAGGGGAGCTTCTTGTTAATAATCTGGACTGAAAAGGCTCAGGACACTTCATAGTGGTCATCATAACTTTGGTTCCATGTGAGGAAATGGGGATTGATATTCTCTCAATCTGGACCTGTTTGAGGAGAAAGGTCTCCTTCTCCCCCCCCCCCCAAAAAAAAAAAATCACATGGCTCAGGGAAACCCTGGGCTGGTCACAAATAGGTCTCCTCCTGAGCTGCATCCATATAAAGGAGGAATTGAAGAATTGTCCCTGTATCACCTCCCCCATTGACTAAGAAATACTGCATTCTGGGGGCAGCTAGGTGGCGCAGTGGATAAAGCACTCGCCCTGGATTCAGGAGGACCTGAGTTCAAATCCGGCCTTAGACACTTGACATTTACTAGCTGTGTGACCCTGGGCAAGTCACTTAACCCCCATTGCCCCGCAAAAAAAACCCCAAACAACAAAAAAGAAAGAAAGAAAGAAAAGAAAGAAATACTACATTCTGATTAGCTAGTTTTTGCTTAGATTGTAACCCTTGAGTAATTGGAATAATGGTGAAAAAGGGCAGGGTCCATTCCCATTAGGGACTAGGGGATAAAACAGGCCAGCAAGCCTCCACTTTTTGGTCACTCACTAGCTATACATGGGGTGGCCCATTCTCCCTAAAATGACAATAAATAAGCCTTTGACACATTACCACTGTTGAGTTCCAGAAAATTATCGAGGGCTCATTTTTCTCACAGTTAATTTAAACATGTTATTAATATGCCCACAGGGTATTAATAAAAGGAGGTTTTTGGGCTATCTTTCTCAGACCAAAGACCCTTCATGGCCATAGGGTCTTGGTTTGTATACCCTTCCAGCTGTAGGAGGGCCATCACACACTAATCAAATCTAATTGATTGACATGACTGGAGATGGGTTATATTAAAATAAAGTCCAGGGATGACATCACAGGAAAAATGTAGACCCCCCCCCACTCAACCTTGATCTGGGTATTGGGCATGCAACTTAAAAAGCTAGAAAAAGAACAAATTAGAAATCCCCAATTAGATACTAAACTAGAGATCCTGAAAATTAAAGGAGAAATTAATAAGATTGAAAGCAAAAAAAACTATAGAATTAATCAATAAAAGTAAGAGCTGGTTTTATGGAAAAAAACCCAATAAAATAGATAAAATATTGGTTAATTTGATTTAAAAAAAGAAAGAAGAAAACCAAATTACCAGTATCAAAAATGAAAAGGGTGATGTTACCACCAATGAAGTGGAAATTAAATCAATAATTAGGAATTATTTTGCCCAACTGTATGCCAATAAATTTGACAATCTAAATGAAATGGATGAATATTTACAAAAATACAAACTGCCCAGGTTAACTGAAGAGGAAATAAAATCCTTAAATCAGCCAACATTAGAAAAAGAAAGTGAACATGCCATTAATGAACTCCCTAAGAAAAAATCCCCAGGGCCAGATGGGTTTACGGGTGAATTTTACCAAACATTTAAAGAACAATTAATTCCAATATTATACAAATTATTTGGAAAAATAGGTGAAGAAGGAGTTCTACCAAATTCATTTTATGACACAAATATGGTGGTGATACCAAAACCAGGCAAAGCAAAAACAGAAAAAAATTATAGACCAATTTCCCTAATGAATATTGATGCTAAAATCTTAAATAAGATATTAGCAAAGAGATTACAGCAAGTGATCACCAGGATAATACACTATGACCAGGTGGGATTTATACCAGGAATGCAGGGCTGGTTCAACATTAGGAAAACTATTAACATAATCAACCACATCAATAAGAAAACCAACCAAAATCATATGATTATCTCAATAGATGCAGAGAAAGCTTTTGACAAAGTACAGCACCCATTCCTAATAAAAACACTAGAGAATTTAGGAATAGGTGGAGCTTTCCTTAAAATAATAAACAGTATCTACCTAAAGCCATCAGCAAGTATTATAAGCAATGGAGATAAATTAGAGGCCTTCCCAATAAGATCAGGGGTGAAACAGGGATGTCCATTATCACCCCTATTATTTAATATTGTCCTAGAAATGTTAGCTTTAACAATCAGAGAAGAGAAAGGAATTACAGGAATTAGAATAGGCAAGGAGGAAACAAAACTATCACTCTTTGCAGATGATATGATGGTATACTTAAAGAATCCTAGAGAATCAACTCAAAAATTACTTGAAACAATTAACAACTTTAGCAGAGTAGCAGGATATAAAATAAATCCACATAAATCATCAGCATTTCTATACATGACCAACAAAGTCCAGCAGCAAGAGATAGAAAGAGAAATTCCATTTAAAGTAACAGTAGATAATATAAAATACTTAGGAGTCTACTTGCCAAGACAAACCCAGGAACTCTATGTACACAACTACCAAACAAACACTCTTCACACAAATCAAATCAGATCTAAATAATTGGAAAGATATCAATTGCTCATGGATAGGCAGAGCTAATATAGTAAAAATGACAATACTACCTAAATTAATTTACTTATTCAGTGCCATACCAATCAGACTACCTAAAAATTATTTTATACAGCTAGAAAAAATAATAACAATTCATGTTGGAAAAACAAAAAATCAAGAATATCCAGGGAAATAATGAAAAAAAATTCACAGGATGGTGGGTTAGCGGTACCAAACCTGGAGCTTTACTATAAAGCAGCAGTCTTCAAAACTATCTGGTACTGGCTAAGAAATAGAGTGGAGGATCAATGGAATAGGCTAGGCACAGGAAACACAGTAGTAAATGACACTAGTAAAGTAGTGTTTGATAAACCCAAAGACTCCAGCTTCTGGGATAGGAACTCAGTATTTGACAAAAACTGCTGGGAAAACTGGAAGATAGTATGGCAGAAATTAGGCATAGACCAACATCTGACACATTATACTAAAAGAAGATTAAAATGGATCCATGATTTAGACATAAGAAGTGATATCATAGGTAAATTAGGAGAGAAAGGAATAGTCTACCTATCAGATCTTTGGAAAGGAAAACAGTTTATGACCAAACAAGAGATAGAGAATATTATAAAATGCAAAATGGATGATTTTGATTATATTAAATTAAAAAATTTTTGTACAAACAGAAGCAATGCATCCAAAATTAGAAGGGAGGCAGAAAGCTGGGAAACAATTTTTGAGGCCAGTACTTCTGATAAAGGCCTCATTTCTAAAATATATAGGGAACTAAATCAAATTTATAAGAATCCAAGTCATTCCCTAATTGAGAAATGGTCAAAGGATATGAACAGGCAGTTTTCTGATGAAGAAATAGCTATCTATTGCCATATGGAAAAATGCTCTAAATCACTCTTGATTAGAGAAATGCAAATTAAAACAACTTTGAGGTACCACCTGACACCTATCAGATTGGCTAAAATGACAAAAAAGGAAAATAATAAATGCTGGAGAAGCTGTGGGAAAATTGGAACACTAATTCATTGATGGTAGAGCTGTGAACTGATCGAACCATTCTGGAGAGCAATTTGGAATTATGCCCAAAGGGCGATAAAGCTGTGCATACCCTTTGACCCAGCAATACCACTTTTGGGTCTTTTTCCCAAAGAAATCATGGAAAGGGGAAAGGGACCTACATGTACCAAAGTATTTATAGCTGCTCTTTATGTGGTGGCAAGGAATTGGAAGTTGAGGGGATGCCCATCAATTGGGGAATGGCTGGACAAGTTGTATATGAATACAATGGAATACTATTGTGCTGTAAGAAATGATGAGCAGGAGGAGTTCAGAGAAACTTGGAGGGTCTTGCGTGGGCTGATGATGAGTGAGATGAGCAGAACCAGAAGAACATTGTACACAATATCATCAACATTGAGTGTTGATCTACTGTGATGGACTATATTCTTCTCACCAATGCAATGGTACAGAAGAGTTCCAGGGAACTCGTGATAGAAGAGGATCTCCAAATCCAGGGGGAAAAAAAAGAACTGTACAGTATAGATGCTGAATGAACCATACTATTTCTTTTGTTTGTGGTGCTGTTGTGTTTTCTATTTTGAGGTTTTTCATCATTGCTCTGATTTTTCTCTTATAACATGACTAATGCAGAAATAGGATTAATGTTATTATGTGTGTATACACACACACACACACACACACATATATATATATATATATATATATAAAACCTATATTAGATTACCTGCTGTCTAGGGGAGGGGGGAGGGAGGGAGAAAAATCTGAAATTGGAAAGCTTGTATAAACAAAAGTTGAGAACTATCTTTACATGTAATGGGAAAAAAATACTTTATTAATTTTAAAATATCGGAATAATAGCCCTACCAGACTTTGTGAGAAAAAAAAAAGAATTTCAGATATAACAAGTGTGGAGGAAATACAGAAGCATCATGATATGATGACAGGATTTCAAAAAAGGGATTGGCAAGGATGGGATTTTACCGTAAATTAGGGACTTACTATCCTGAGGAAAGAAGTCATCAGATAGGGACTTATCGGCTAGCTACCTGGGTTCAGTTTGGAGTTCAGTTGAAGGACATTTTGCTCCTATTAACCCAGGGTTTCATAAAAATACTTGTGGATAAGAAGGCACCTACATCAAATCCAGGTGATCCATACATTCATATTAACAGTAGTTGGATTGATATAGTATTGAGTTAGTAAATTAACTTAGGTAGAATTGTCATTTGTGTTTTATTGCCTCAGCCTACCTATGAGCAATTAATATTTTTTTCTGTTTTTTAAATGTATCTTTATTTGTGTGAGGAGTGCTTTGTAATTATGTTCATATAGTCCTTAGGTCTGTCTTGGCAGGTGGACCCCCAAATATTCTATATTGATTGCAGTTATTTTAAGTGGAATTTCTCATTTTATCTCTTCCTGATGAGTTTTGTTGGTAGCATATAGAAATAATCATGATTTATGTGGGTTTATTTTATATATTGTAACTTTGCTAATGTTGTAAATCGTTTCAGATAGTTTTTGAATTGATTGTCTAGGGTGCTCTAAGTATACCTTTATATCCTCTGCAAAGAGGGGTAGTTTTGTTTCCTCATTCCCTACGCTAACTCCTTCCATTTCTTTTTATATTTTTATTGGTATGGCAAGCATTTCAAATACATTATTGAATAATAATGGTGGTGATGGACATCTTTCCTTCACCCCTGATATTATTGGGAAGGCTTCAAGTTTATCCTCATTATAGATAATGCTTGCTCTTGGTTTTAAATACATACTACTTATCATTTTAAAGAAGGCTATATTGATTCCTAATACTTACTAATATTTTTACTAGGAATGGGTGTTACATTTGGTCAAAAGATTTTCTGCATCTATTGATATAATCATATTATTTTTGTTGTTTTTGTTATTGATATGGTCAGTTATGCTGACATTTTTCTATTATGAACCAGTCCTGCATTTATGGTATAAATCCTATCTGCTCATAGTGTATGATTTTTGTGATATATTGCTGTAATCTCCCTGCTACTGTTTTACTTTTAAAATTTGCGTTAATATTCATTAGGGAAACTGGTCTGTAGTTTTATTTTTCTCTTTTTCTTTTTTTTTTAATTTATGCATCAGTACCATATTTGTGCCATAAAAGGAATTTGGTAGGACTCTTTCTTTTCCCATTTTCCACATATTTTATATAGCATCGGAATTAATTGTTTTTTAAATCATTGCTAGAATTCACTTGTGAATCTGTGTGTTGCTGAGGATTTTATCTTTGGGTACTCATTTATACCTTGTTCAATTTCTTTTTCTAAAATAGGATTATTTAACCAGTCTATTTCCTTTGTTGTTAATCTAAGAAATTTATAATTTTGTAAACAGTCATCTATTTCACATAAATTGACAGATTTATTGCATATAATTGGGCAAAATAGATGCTAATGATTGCTTTACTTTTGTCTTCATTGGTGGGGAATTTGACGTGGGATAGAAATTAATTGTGAGGCATCTGAAAAAAATTACAAGACTCAGTGACTCAATTTCCCAAGTTTTATTGCAATACTGTGAGTGACCACAGGGGGGCACCATGGAGGTGTCTCTCTAATAGGGAAAGGAAAGACAGTTATATTTATAGTATGGATAAACTGATTATCAGTCTCATTATAATAATCTCCACCTGAGGGAGGTACAGGGGAGGGCCTATCCTAATTTGGGGTTTCTGGGGGCTTAAGCCAACCCCCAAGGCAGGTACCTTTTTCAGTGGAGGTGTGTTTTGGGGGTTTACACTTCATAAGGTGAATCTGGGGACAAATTTGGCCTTTTCTGCACATTACCTTTTCATTCCCATGTCTAGTTTCAAAATACTTTCATTTATCAATTAGAATTTCTATACTTTGTCTGTGTATCATTGTTATTGTGATGAGTGAAACTAAATGTGTAGGGGGCAGCTAGGTGTCACAGTGGATAAAGCACCAGCCCTGAATCCAGGAGGACCTGAGTTCAAATGTGGCCTCAGACACTTGACACTAGCTGTGTGATGCTGGGCAAGTCACTTAACTGTCATTGCCTGGCAATCAATTAATCAATCAATCAATCAATCAGTAAGAAAGAAAGAATTTTAAAAAAATAACTAAATGTGTAGTATCTTATTCCTGTCCCAAGTGTAGGGAAAACTAGCTAGGGTTTATTTAAAAATTAGAAGCTTTAGCACCAAGTTTTGGCTTTAAGCATTTATTAGTGAAAAAGAGAACACCTGGGTCAGAAAGCCAAGAAAATACCTATCTAACCTAGCATCCTCCAGCTTGTTCGAGCACCGAAATGCCAGTCCAAACTCCCTCTGCTTCTGGAGGAGAGGCAATCCATACGAACTGCTTCAAGTTGATTGGCTAGTGTCACCCAAATCCATTGTTTCAGTGGACTTGAGGGTGGTCCCACATTGAGGTGAGGTGAGAACAATACCCTCTTCAGAGTCAAGCAGGTGTGGCTTCAATTGAATTAACTTTAAGTGGGTTAATCAGTGAAGTCAATCACTCCCAGTGAAGTCAATCAGTCCAAATCAATTGGCTAAGCCCATTATTTTCTCACAGACCACCCCCTGTGCTTCATTAAGAAATGAGGTTTCCTTAAATGAAGCAGTAACATTACAGATACTTAAGACTAACAATGTAAAGAGAATGAAAAGAAAGGAAAGAAATTGAACACACGTTGAAAAAAACTAAAGGGGGCAGTCCCCTTTAGGAGGTGAATATTACAAAAAGTGTATGCAGCGGGGGAAAAGGAAAAAAAGAAAATGTCTAAGTCTTTGGAAGTCTTTTCTCAGATGATTCTTGAGATGTCATCTGGGTATAGTTGTAGAGTTAAAGTCTTTCAGGTGTGGATGCTGATGATCAGCTAGAAAGTCTCAGCTGGAGAGTTTCGTGTGTTTGTTTGTGTGTGTGTGTGGGGGGGTGGTTGTAAAGTCTCTCAGGTGTGGTTGTTAAGTCTCTCAGGTGTTTCAGATACTGATGATCAACTGGAAAGTTTCCTAGAAAATTAATCTTAACACAACTTTAAATAGCTTTGCCAATAACCAAATCAAACAATGAGAGTTCTCAAAAACAAATTTCTAAGGAAATTCAGAATCTTTTAGAGATTTTAGAATTATGTATTGTCCAGTTGTTATATAAAGACAAAAATTGAAACCCTTTTTTTTTAAACTTAATATTACTGTAGGAGGCAGCTGGGTGGCACAGTGGATTAAAGCACTGGCCTTGGATTCAGGAGGACCTGAGTTCAAATCCAGCCTCAGACACTTGACACTTATTAGCTGTGTGACCTTGGGCAAGTCACTTAACCTTCATTGCCCCCAAAATTTTTTTTTAAAAATTACTGTAAACCCCCCTGTGGAGAATAAATTAAGAAGACAATTATATTAATTAAGAAAATAATTTTTATCTTTGTTTCATCACTTTTTTATCATCTGCCTAATTATCCTCATGCCATTATGAGAAATTAAAGTATCTAATATAACTGGTAACAGATGTCAAGACCAAATCCAACATTGTATTTATCATGTCACCTGAGATAATTATGGGGTTACCATATAAGAACAGAGAAAGAAGAGAAATGAGCATCGACAAACCTAGTGACTCTTCAGACAGCCAATGCAGTATGTTGAGGGGAAACTGAGTCAGGCTTAATCAGATGCATAGGATTGAGATGTCCTCCGCCCAGTGATTTTTTTTCGGGGCAATGAGGGTTAAGTGACTTGCCTAGGGTCATACAGCTAGTAAGTGTCAAGGGTCTGAGGTCAAATTTGAACTCATACCCTCCTGACTTCAGGACCAGTGCTTTATCCATTGTACCACCTAGTTGTCCAGTACCAGTCTACAAAAGACATAACTTCATGGAATTACGTTTCTTTCAGTAGGCCAGTGTCATAGGGATTTAGGGTTTTTTTAGCTAGACAATAAGTAGTACTTTCACCATATACTTTTTGCTGACAGATTGTTTTTTAAAGCTTCACAAGTGTTTGATATAAAGTTGAAATCTATACCTTAACTCACATAAAAAAACTACCCTCTTTTTAAAAAATACTTTAAATTGGCCAATATTTTGACCTACTAATAATAGATATGAAAATAAACCCTTGCCATATGTATGACATTTTCTTCTCTAAGGCCATATCCAGAGCAGAAGATTTATGCTGTCAGAGTTCTCTCAGCAATAGTTTATGGAGGCTTCTAGGACAAGCCAAGTCTGACCTTTTCTGTTCTGAGAATTCTATTTGATGTGATGATCTCCCTCATGCTAACTCTCTCCTCCATGTGCTTCCTGGCACTCCATTCTCAGCCCCTGAACACCTTCCAGTCTTTCTGAGCTAGTCCCTCCCAGCACTGACATCTAGGTTCTACAACTTCATTCTGCTCCTGATTCTGTCCTTCAAGCTCACGAATTCCACATTCTATGTGATTTCCCCAATCTAATATGTCAGCCTCACTTTCCAATTTAAATTGGGACATTACGAGGGAGGGGAGGTTCTCACCCTGTAGCTGGGAAATTCTATAATCACTGACCTGTTAACCACCTCCAACTTTGCCCCTTGATTGGTACCTGGAAGGCCAGACACTCAGTGTAGCAAGGACCATCCCAGCTCTGACATTGCCCCACAAAGAACAAGGGTATTTGTTATTTAATTGATTAATCTTGTCCTTCATTCTCAAAGAGGACCATGGCAGATGGCTTGACTTCTAAAGCTACACCTGCCTGTGATTTATAATTGTTTTTTATAGTTTGGGGGGGGGTTATTATTAAAATACACATGTAATTACTGACATAATGATTCAGTTTTACTGATATGACTTTTGGGGTGGGCAGGGAAAGGCAGTGAGGGTTAAGTGACTTGCCCAGGGTCACACAGCTAGTAAATGTCAAGTGTCTGAGGCCATATTTGAATTCAGATCTTCCTGAATCCAGGGCCAGTGCTTTACCCTCTGCTACACCTACCTGCCCCCCTCACTGATAGGATTTTTCAATGTCTTCTGTCTTATGAGCCCTCCATATCGAAAACCTTTTGTTTGTGGCCAAAAATACTCTGTATTCCCTATCAATAATAGTAATGTTACTAGAATTGTTTTTCATTAATAGTAATGTTAATAGTAGTCTTTACCTAAGAAGGAATTGCAGGGAAATGCATTTGCTTTGGTGTGCAGGTTTTTGTAGGGAGGTTGGCATTTGGGTTTCAGTTTCTTTCTTTTTTTTTTTGGCTAGCCAAAAAATAGAGAGTCATCCCTCACCCAACCTTTTTGGTGGGGTGGTTAAAAATATGAGAGGGTTTTTTGTTTGTTTCTTTTTTAAGCATCACTGATGCTTAATATGAATTATTTTTTAATAAATGTATGATCTCATATGAAAAAATCTATGTTCTTATTTTTTAAACTACTTAGAACTAGACAATATTTGGGCTAACACAGTATATATAAGAAAATAAATCCTTGTGTTTGATATTTTCCCCTGTAAAGCCCCTTGCCCAGGAGATGATTTCTCTTGTCTGAAATCTTCCACCTGTAGTATATACTTGCTTGGGAGTACGCTGCAGCATCTGACATTTTCTACCCTTTGTTCTGATTCCCCATCTTCTATGGGCACTGCAGGCGCTCTCATTTTTGTTTCCATGGCAACTCCCAGGCCTGACATAGTGTGTGTGCTCATATCCTGTTTCTGAAAATGTCCCTTCTAAGCCCCCATACATCTCCCCATCTCTCTTCTCTAGGCCCTCACACATCAGAAATAGCAGATTCGTCAGTTTCATCCAGTTGATGATTCTGAATTCTAAATTCCCTTCAAGTTCTTACTTTCAGTATGAGACGGGGAATTTAAAAACAAAAACAAGTGAAGTGGGTTTTATCCCAACTTTGATTTCTCTATGGTTTTTTTTTTTCTGTTTTTTCCCCCTTCTCTTTGTCTTTAGGATATGGCCTCTATTGGTTAGATTGGGGGAACTGAAAAAGCAGCAGAGACTTCCCCAGGTTATAATGTTTAAAAAGTGGTCATTTTAAAGATGTTTCTTTCTGTCTTCCATTTATTTATTTATTGACTTATTTATTTACACATCCATTTATTTATTTGCTTGCTTATTTATTTATTTACTTGCCTACTTGTGGAATTTTATTATTATTATTATTGTTGTTGTTATTGTTATTATTGTCTAAGATATACAGATAAGAAATTTCTGAAACCAGAACATAATTCAAATTTCTGTACATTTTTCCAGCATTTTCCCCCAACACCTTTATTTGGGAATCTGATTCGAGATGAGAGTGGTTAACGGGATCAGAAGGAGAGAGTCTCTGAGCTGTCAGTCACAGGAGATCTTTTGTTTAAAGAACCTTTTCTCTTTCATTTTCAAAGAAGGGTTAACAGGAGGAGGCTATACCATGCAAATCCAACAAGCTGTTAGTCCCTCCCCTTAGTAATGATGAACAATTGTGAGAAAACTCCTTGCATCAATCTTTGGATATGACAGAGTTTCTGGTCAGCATAACTTAGGTCCTTTGTTAAGGGTCTCTAAACAGCACATAGAGATGGTCCCGTTTCCTAGCCATGCAGGGCTAATTTCAAACAACGCAATAATGTTTTTCATAAATTCATTATCATAATCGTATTAAGTCAGGTCACATTAATGTCAGATTACAGATCAAACTACTTAGAGGTCTCACAAGGGACTAATTTTGAGAGGGGAGATTTACATGTCATCAAGGTAACCAAGAAAACTTAAATATAAACATCATGAAACAAAAGACCAAAGCAATATGATACTTATCATCAGTATTAGCTAAGATCACATCTCCTTGTATCCTAGTAACCCATTCTCAATGTCCATTTAACCAGTACATTTTGAGGCCCGAATGTCTCATATAGTTGTCTGGCCACTAGACAGTAGACTTTCTTCTTAGGATATCTGAAGGATACTCTGCTTCTCTGGTTCCAAATCTAGAAGTTCTTAGTTAATTATGTCCAAACACTTAAATTGGGTTCCCCAAAGTTGAAACTTCAGAGAATTTCAGCTTATATGCCATGTGCTATCCTTACCTAAGGCCTGTACCTGATATAAGCATCTTTAAAAATTCATGAGGGGGGGGCAGCTAGGTGGCACAGTAGATAGAGCACTGGCCCTGGAGTCAGGAGTACCTGAGTTCAAATCTGGCCTCAGACACTTAACACTTACTAGCTGTGTGACCCTGGGCAAGTCACTTAACCCCAATTGCCTCACTAAAAAAAAAAAAATCATGGGGGGGGGCAGCTAGGTGGTACAGTGGATAAAGCACTGACCATGAATTCAGGAGGACCTGAGTTCAAATGTGGCTTCAGATGCTTGACACTTAACTAGCTGTGTGACCCTGGGTAAGTCACTTAATCCTCATTGCCCTGCCAAAAAAAAAAATGTAAATAAAAATTCGTGAGGGTTCAACTGTAAAATGAACTCTTCTGCCCTTTAATATTATCAGAGAGATCCTTAAAAATAATTTCACTTTCTTTACCATTATCAATACAATTTATGTGTATAGTCCTTAATCCAATTTTGAGAACTTATTACTAAAACATACTCAAAGCCTGAATTTCCATGATAAATAAATTTGGAAGCCAGTTATATACACATGTATATAATTGTTAGAGATAACAGTCTAATCCTGTTGCTTTTCTCAAAATTTACTATTCCATTTAATTATAAAACTTTTACATTAAATCTTTGTCTACTCATTTCCCCCTGATTTTTCTAATCTAACAAGGCTGATTTGTCTAATCTTTTTGGCTTTAAAGAGCAAACTGTATACCTGTATGTTTTTCTCTTCACTTTGGGATTACTTCCAAACTAGCTGCCTTCCTTCATTACCTTAGAACAAATTCTACAGAGCAGTACCCCAAAACTCACTAAGATATTTCAGAAGGGGGTGAGTTCCTATAAATACCTCAAATCCCAGTAATTCTCCCTTGCAATCTTAAAATTGATAAACCATCAAAACTCCTTAATTATTAATCTCCAAACCTCCAAAATCTACCAAGATGTTTTTAGCAGTTCTATAGACTTTCATTATCTGACTTTATTTCTGTACCTCCAATATAGCCAAAGCTGAAATGACAGGAAAAAAGTATCTTACAGGGGTGTTTCACTTTTTCTCTTTTCTTGTAACCTAATCTCCCACAGAAAGCATAAAGTGGGAGTTCATCCTTCTTGCTGGAACAATTGCTTTAAGGTTGAAAGTTTATTCATCTTTCCCAGTCTTCTAAACTCTTTGGCTTCAGCCCTTAGAAGTTTTTTCTGGATAGTTTCACTTTAAATCTTTCAAGGTAACAGAATCTACAAGCAACACAAACATGATATAAAAAAAAGATTTTCCTACATTTTATAAAGCCACGAACAGACAAAACAATAAGACAGACACAGGTGGGATAGTTCTATCTAAGTAAATATTTATCCAAGTTACAAAAGTCTCCTCACTTGATGATTTTAAGTAGCCATTAATTTTTTAAAATCCCATTCTGGGTATTGAATTTTCTTGTCAGCTCCATCAAGACATTTCTTGAAGTAATTTATTTTATACTGATCAAAAGAACCCCACATTAGCCAACAGTGACAGGAGTTGTCTTGGGTCAATTTCTGTCAATTAGTTACATACCTGCAGGTTTGGGGCTCATGATGTAGCTTTACAGGTATCAGGGCCACATTGCTGAAAGATGCAGTGGGCTTCTGTTTTGAGTGGGAGGACAATTTTTAATAGGTTTCTCAGATTTTTTATTACTCATGGTATGCAACAGATGGCTTCTAAAGTCATAGAACTAAAACAGATGGCTTGTAGCTAGTAACAGGAGCTCTTACCTGTAGGTTCCTCCTAGTGAGTCACCTCCTGAGACCTTTCCCAAACCCTTGCTCAATAAAGGTGGACTCAACCAAAAGGGAATCTGGGATTGGAGTTGAGGCATGGGATTTAACACACAATCATACAGAGAAGACAGAACACAAGGGGTTCCTTCTGGCCAAGTTCAGTCTCTGCAGTGGTAATGGGAGATCATCCCAACCCCATAGTCCAATCCCACATCTGACACCACGTGCTTGATTGACAACAATTAATTGGGGAACAGCATCCACCTGAACTTTGCAGGCAGTTGCAGTGTAAAACCTGGAAGTATTTTTGGGCAAGTACAGCACCCATGTGCAGGTACCAGCAACCTGGTCTGTCTGCTACAAAAAGCGGGGGGGGGGGGGGATGTTACAGAATGCTTTATATGGTTTTATAGCAAAGGGAGGCAGGAGAATAGGAAAATACAGAGAACCCAGAACCAAGATGTTTGTGTAAGCTCTGTCCATTTGGAACTGGTATCAACTAGTTTGAGCCAGCCCTGTGATGGCACATCAGAGGTGGACACTGCAAAGGATGAACTAGTATGTCCAGCAATGACAGTTTCAGATCCGGTAGGCTGCTGCAACAGGTTCCAGTGCTGCTACAGGTAAGATGTTAAGGAAAAAAGACACAGAGACATAGGATGGGATTGGAAGGGCCTCATGCGCTCGGATGGAGGCAAAAGGCAAGGTTTATTCGGACAGTCTGACATTTTTATACCTGAGGTGAGCAAAAGGAATGTCTTTGTGTGAAGTTCGCGCCAAAAGAACAGGATGAGGGCATTGGTTTGTAGACCTTGGGTCATGTAGGCCTTATCAATGATGAGGAGCATGTTTCTGTCCTTTGAAGTTTCCTTGGTGCCCAGCAAATGCATCCGAATCCAGGAAGGATCATTGTGGTTTACAGCCCTCTTATCAAGGGCTAACTAAGAATCAGCGCATATTTTCTGGAAGGGGGGGTTTCTGTCTGTGAGCTTTGCTCGAACAGTAAAAGGGGGACTTATGTTAGCCCCTAACACAGCAACACTCATTCCTCCTCCTGATTTTGATTCCCAGGTTATTTCAGCCTCTCCTGGATAATAAGGGAGCTCATACAAATCAAGGTGATTAGTAAACTCACTATTCATTTCTATATTATCTCCGGTCTCTCTGTCTTTGTCTTTCTACCCATCTCTCTCAATAGATATGCGTGTGTGCGCTCATGTGCGTATCTCCTGATATTTTGTGAGATATGACCATGATTACCTGCTAGTATAGAGGAAAGTAGGGAAGAATCCTCCCCCTCCTCTTGGCATATGAGTCATAACACAGGCCAGAAGCTAGGATGAATGCAGGCAATTCAGGATGTGTTGTATCCTTGGAGATGGACCAGTCACTATGACAACCAATGATTAGGATTGGCAAACTGGCTGCTGTCATCATCTTAAACAGTAAAATTTTCCTTTAATGAAATGATAAAAGGAGTATTCAGCCTGCCCCCCTTGATCTGTACATTGGAGACCCTCCTTTTGTTCTCTGTTATTTAGACAATTGTCTTTTATCCCCCAGGGTAAAACACGGTTGGGACTATTGGTGGCTATCTGCCCACTGAGTATTTAATTCACTATCTTTTTCCTTTCCTCTTCACATCCATTAAATATTCCAATTCTATCCAATAAGAACAATTAATTGATCAAAACCAAATAACATCGGTCAGTTATACATTAGCAGGGGACTAAGGTCTACTGGGTTCACTTGGGTTCATATGTGCTGCTTTATTAGGGAAAATGCACTTTTACTTTATTCATTTATTACTAAAAATCCCACAGAAGACCTTATTCCAAGATTAGGTAGCATCCATTTGTACTTCACACATCTCATCTCTTCCCACACTTGAAATATTCTTCCTCACCTATTTGCCAAGCCTCATCAGACAGCCATTTTGCTTTCTTGCTCTTCCTTTTCTTTGGAATGCTTTTTAATTGTTGCCTCCTCTACAATATTGTGAACATCTGTCCATAGTTCTTCAGGTACTCTATCTACCAGATGATAGAATCCCTTAAATCTATTCTTCACTTCCACTTGATGTTCATAAAAGATGTGATTTAGCTCATACCCATGCAGTCTCATGGTTTTCCCTATTTTCTTCCATTTTAATTATGAATTTTACAATAAGAAACCCATAATATGATCTACTATCAGCTTCAAATCTTGTTTTGAATGTGAGAAAATAATGGGATTTGCCAACCTCCAAAGGCCCCACCTGGAGATTGATTTGGATTGATTGAATTAAGTGAGAGTGATTGGCTTAGCTGATTACCCTACTTTGGCTTGATTGAAGCCACACCTGCCTGGCCCTCAGGAGTATTGTTTTCAGAAGCTGTAGGCTCAGAACCCTCCCCGCCCCCCCCCCCACAAACTCCTAACTAATTAAAGGAAGTTAACTAAGACTGCCTTCAAGTCATGTCAATCAATGGACTTGAATGCTACCAGCCATTTAGTGTTGGGACTGCCTCTCTTTTGGACCTACAGGGAGCTTCTGCTCTCACAGGGTTAGGAACTTTCTCTTTCTGACTGGGCCTCCGGGTGGTGGCAGGAGATTTGGGAGAAGAACCAGGCCAGGTTGAACTCTTATGTCTCCTCTAGGGTAGATAGGTTTCTTAACTTCCTGAACTCCACGTTTCTCTCTTTACTCTTTAATAAGAGCTTAATGCCAAAATTTGGTGCTAAAGCTTCTAATTTCTAAGTAAACCCTCGCTAGTTTTCCCTACACTGGGAACAGGAATAGGCTTCCACACATTTAGTTTTACTCCTCACACAGCTTCTCCATGTTTGGCTGCACAGTATATAATCTATGTGATTTAGATATTGACCATTTAGTGATGTGCCTTTTGTGTCTTTACTATGAGCAGCAAGTTATCTTGACAGAACTCTATTTGTGTCTGCCCTGTCTAATTTTATACTTTCAGTCCAAACTTACCTGTTATTCCAGTTACCTCTTGATTCCTTGCTTTATCATCCCAATCCCTTATGATAAATGTAATAGCGCTTTTGGGTGTTATTTCTAGAAGATTTTGTAGGTCTTCATAGAACCAATCAACTTTGTCCTTTTCAGCATCAGTAGATGGAGCATAGAATTTTATTATTGTGATGTTGTGTGTTACAGATTGCCTTGGATTTGAATGAATATTATTCTATAATTTTTGAGATTATATCTCAGTACAGCTTTTCTCACCCTTTTATTGACTATGAGGGCTACTCCATTTCTTTTAAGGGATTCTTTGCCCACAGTAGTATATAGTGCTCACCTGAATTCAATTCACCCATTTCAAACCATTAAAGTTCACTGATATGCAATAGCTGTGGTGACTCAGGCTCTTGAAACACAGATCCCTTTGGAACAGCCAATTACTCATCTATGGTCAGGTCTCCCTCTCAGCCTATCAGGAACCCAAAGAAAATAAAACAACCTCTCTCCCAGAAAGATCTTCCCCATCCTGGCCCTCAGAGGTTGTGTTCTCTGAGCTCATGGACCACCCTCAAGTCCAGTAAACCAATATATTTGAATTAGCTTTGAGTAGTGTGGAAGGACTGCCTCTCCTCTGGACCCACACGCAGACATGCTCTCGGATGGGCTCGTGGTGGGGGACATGAAGAAGGAAGGAGGCCAGGCTGAGCTCTTATCTCTCCTCTAGGCTAGATAGGCTTCTTAATTTTCTGAGCCAAGTGCTCTATCTTTACTAATACTTAATGTGCTTTAATAAATGCTTAATGCCCCCAAACTGGTGCAGTAGCCTCTCATTTCTAAGTAACAAATATATAATAAACCCCAGTTAATTTTCCCTAAACTTGGAACAGCAATAGGGTAACCACATATAATTTTACTCACTATACCTTCTCTGCTCTGACACTGCTACCACCCTAATGCAGGCCCTGGTCACCTCATGCCTAGACTGCTGCATTAGCCTCATGGTGGGTCTGCCTGCCTAAAGTCTCTCCCCACCCTGACCCATCCTCCATTCAGCCACTAAAGTGATTTGACTAAAATCTAGTCCCCTTCCTGTTACTCCCCTATCCAGTAAACTCCAATGGCTCCCTATTGCCTCCCAGAGCCAATACAAAATGCTCTGTTTAGCATTCAAAGTCCTTCATAGCCTGACCTCTCCTACCTTTTCACTCTTACTACCTGACATGTACTCTTTAATCCAGTGACACATGGGTAGTCCATGAGCATGACACTCCATCTCTCAGCTACAGGCATTTTCTCTGGCTATACCTCATGCCTGGAACACTCTCCCTCCTTGAATCTGACTGTTACTATTCTTGACTTCCTTTAACTCCCAAAGGAAGTTTTTCCTGTGATGATTAAAAGTATGAGAGACATAGTTTCTGGGTAATTTAATCATTTTATTCATAGTCCAGCAGGTTATTAATAAAAGGATGGCCAATGGAATCTCACACCAAAGACCCCTAATGGTGGTGGGTCATAGCTTATATGCACTTCTAACTGTAGATGGCTCATCACTTAGCAATCAAATCTAATTGGTTGATATGATTGGAGGTGTGTTATATTAAAATGAAGTCTGGGAATATGTGACTTAGGTCATTCAAATCTTGGTCAAAAAGACATCAGAGAGAGAATGTAGACTGTACCCAAGCTGATCAAAGCACAATAGTTTCCATCTAGGTGTGGTCTGATACAGGCTAAATTTCATCAGTAAAGTCTTTCGGTTATATATATATAAGTGGATATCTCCCCATAAGATTCTTTGTAAGCTTGGGTTGGGTTTGACCCAGATCAAGAAATTCAATGGAATCATGGAATCTTACTTTCAAGGAGAACTGGACCTTGGAGTGGTGGCGGGGAGAGAAAGGACTTAGAAGGGAGGAAACGCTGGGTTGCCCTCAAGATATCAGTTATCATTACTTCTGGAAGTCAACAATTTGATTCTAATTGAAAGATGGTCTCTCCAATGCATAACTAATATTACAAATAATTCATCAAGGGTTCTTTTAAAAATATTTAAAGTTTTGAATTCCAAATTTTCTCTCTCCTTTCTTCCTTCCCTTCCTTCCCTTTCCACCTCCCTGAGGTGGTAAAGAATCAGATACAGGTTATACATGTATAGTTCTGTAGAACATTTCCATATTAGTCATTTTGTATAAGAATACTCAAATAAAAGAAAAAAAAATAAAAGTAAAAAACAACATGCTTCAGTCTGTATTTAATCAATATCAGTTCTTTCCTTGGAGGTGGACAGTATCCTTCATCATTAGTCCTTTAAGATTGTCTTGAATCATTGTATTGCTGAGAATAGCTAAGTCATTCACAGTTCTTCATTGAACAATATTGCTGTTACTGTTTACAACTTATCAAGAGTTTTTAACTGTGGCTTATGATGGGTAACAATGTGAAGGGGAAAAGGGGATAAATTGAGTGACACATTGACAAAGCCAAAGGGGACAGTCCTCTTTAGTAAGTAGACCTTCCAGATCATGTACATAAAGGGAAAAGGAAACAGTGACAAAATGTCCATTTGAATCTCAGAAGTTCCATTTCGTAATGCTGTCCGATTCTCAGTACACCATCTGATGTAGCTCTCTAGTCCAGGTATGATCTCATAGAAATTCTTCCCCAGCTCACTGTCTTCTTCAATGTAGAGATCCTCTTCCTCTGTTAAAAAAGATCTCCGACAAAATAGATCTTATCAGAACTTTCAATTCTACTTTGCCCAGAACCAGGTAAGATAATGAAAATTAGCTTAATCCTCATGTCACCATTATTAGAAAATGAAATTTGCAACCTTTTAGGCCAGAGGCTTTTTACAATTTCTGTCCAGTTATGTTGATATATATAGGAAACTTAGAAACAGAAAATTAGCACCCATGTTTTAATCTTGGCAGTATTCAATCCCCCATTAGAAGGATGAGCTTCCACTAACTAATCTCCGAATCCTTTTTATATATAAGAAGATGGACTCTAATACAAAAATTAATTCATAGAAAAGTTGCCAGATATACAAAAACCCTGTTAATTAATTTTACAATAGTGTATATAAAGTAAGTTATTTACAGTAAAACCATGTTCAAATAAATAACCACTCCCCAAACTGAATATCTTTTAAACAATAATCCACATGAATATTCCTTTCCTTAACACAGAACTGACAATGATGATAATAACTAAATAACAGATTCATATCCTGGTTTCATAAATTTTTGCATCATTTGTTCATTATCCTCATACTATTATGAGAAATCAAAGGACCTTATCTTACAAAGAAATATATAGCTAGTTATAGATATCAAGATTAAGTACTTAATTGTTAGTTTGGAATACATAAAGGATAAAAATTCTAGTCCAAATAGCTCAAAACTTATATCTGAATCTCAGCATTTGTTTTTAGTGAGGCAATTGGGGTTAAGTGACCTGCCCAGGGTCACACAGCTAGTAAGTGTTAAGCGTCTGAGGCCGGATTTGAACTCAGGCCCTCCTGACTCCAGGGCTGGTGCTCTATCCACTGTGCCACCTAGCTGCCCCTGAATCTCAGCACATTAACACAGATATAATTCAGCATTAACCTAAGAGATACAAATCCAACATTGTGTTCATCACATAACATGTAACATGACTATAGGGATTTACCATAAAAGAATAATAGGGCCATACTTGTCATGGGAGCAATAGGTGGTGGGAGGTCCTTAGGTATTCCTCTTTAAAGAATTACAACTGGGGCAGCTAGGTGGCACAGTGAATAGAACACTAGCCCTGGATTCAGCAGGACCTGAGTTCAAATCCAGCCTCAGACACTTAACACTTACTATCTGTGTGACCCTGGGCAAGTCACTTAACCCCAATTGCCTCACCAAAAAAAAAAGAAAGAAAGAAAGAAAAAAGAATTACAACTGTTGCACACAGTCTGATTAGAATAAAATAGTCTTTTATTTGGGTGCTTAGAGAAAGTGACAAGTATGTGTATAGCTCCAAATAAAGGTTGCTTTTTCTTTTCACATTGTTGAATATTAAAATATATAGTTTAAACTGCCTGTCTCCTACAAACAGAATTAATAAACAAATCAGAGAAATTATAATATCTTATAATATCTTTTGCAATTTGTTTCTATACTTGTCCTCCTACAAATATAATAACCAGATCAGAAAATATGGCTAAGAACCAGATCAGAGAACTTAATATCTCCTACAAGACAAACCAGATCAGAGACAGACAGAAAAAACAACAATTTATTTTGTCCCAAGAAGAAATATAGCATGATCATGCTGGAGACCCCCCTCCTCAGAAGGGAGCTCAGAGCTCCCCTTTTTTTTTTTTTTTAAGTGAGGCAATTGGGGTTAAGTGACTTGCCCAGGGTCACACAGCTAGTAAGTGTTAAGCATCTGAGGCCGGATTTGAACTCAGGTCCTCCTGACTCCAGGGCCAGTGTTCTATGCACTGTACCACCTAGCCGCCCCTGCTCCCCTTCTTTTTTTTTTTTTTTTTTTTTTTTTTTTTTAGTGAGGCGATTGGGGTTAAGTGACTTGCCCAGGGTCACACAGCTAGTAAGTGTTAAGTGTCTGAGGCCGGATTTGAACTCAGGTCCTCCTGACTCCAGGGCTGGTGCTCTATCCACTGTGCCATCTAGCTGCCCCTGCTCCCCTTCTTTTTAAAGGCTTTTTAAGGTTTCTTGGCTCACAGGTTCCAAAATAACGTCATTGGCATGATACAAATCAACCCAAAGCAAATACTACAAATGTAAATCAGTAAAACAATACAAATGAGTTTTAAAGCAGATGCTATGGTTAGATGATGTGTAGACTGGAGGGGTATTATCAAAGACTAGGAGGTCTAGATAGCTGATCAGGAGAACTTTCTTGGGAAAGCAGATAGTGAATAAGAATTTCAAAGGGGTATTTACATTTGTTTATTCTCTTGGGGAAAGTAAATAGGGACTGTCTGGCTGGCTTCAGTTTGAGGTCTTTGAGCAAAGGGGATTTTGCTCCTATTAATCCAAGGTCTCATAAAATCCATTTGAATAATATGGCAGCTCTATCAAATCCAGGTGATCTACACATTCATATTAACAACATCATGATTGCTTGCTGCTTTTCTTTCCATATGTGTTCCCTGTGATTATGAGCTCAGACATAACAGGAGCCCAAACCAAGGCCAAGCAAGTGACCACAGGACTTGTCATGTGATCCTTAAAGAACTTTTCTCTCATTTTGAAAAAAGCCACTTCTCTGAGTTGGCAATCAGCTACTGCCTAGTGCTATGCTCCTATTCACTTAAACTCAAGCTGCTTCGCTGTCTTCCTGCAATCTACCCTAGAGGTTTTTGTAGCTCTTCATGGGATGTTAGAAGTGACGAGACATCCATTTTCAGAGGATTTCAGAGAATCCCAGATTTTCAGGCAACTAAGGCTTGGTTAGGATTTTGATAAACTGGGGGCAGCTAGGTGGCGCAGTGGATAGAGCCTCAGCCCTGGAGTCAGAAGGATCTGAGTTCAAATCCAGCCTCAGACACTTGATACTTACTAGCTGTGTGACCCTGGGCAAGTCACTTAACCCTCATTGCCCCACCCCCCCAAAAAAAATTAAATTAAGGATTTTGATGAACTAGCCAGTAATGCTGACTCCTCTTAGAGCTGCTGGGGGCTCAGTGTCATGCATGGCCTGGTTACTTGCAGAGTCATGCAGATGACAAACAAAATTTACTAAGAACTGGCTGATACTTACCTATTATCCTTTCCCAGGCCAATGAATTGCCTGGACTGACCAGACTGTGTCAATTCTATCTTCTGATTATTTTATAGATCTCCCAAAATCTCCCCTCCAGAGATTCCCAAGCTTTCTTTATGTCCTTTTAGTGGGGGTTTGGGCTAAGGGTTCTTAGGAATTCCTCTTTAAAGAATTATATCCTCTTGCACACAAATCCAATTAGAATAAAATAATAATTTATTTAAGCATAGGGAAAGGAAACCAAGACAGACGTCCTTGGACTTCTTATGGGGAGAAGGCATGGCACAGAGGCATGGTTGTCTGAAATATCTCTCTCCTTGAGCAGAAGACCCCTTTTATAGAGGACTGATGGTGGTCCGATGGGGTGATCATCTGACTGTGGAAAGTTCCCTTATTGGGGGAGGACCATCCCCCGCTGGTGGTGGCTGGGGGAAGTTGGGTGAGAGGCAGCTCCAATCTCTCAAGCCATTTCTTTCCCCCTCACTCCACAAAGGCAGCAGTCACGCCTAATCTAATCTCCCCAAGGGGTGGGGGAGACTGGAATGAAGGGAGCTCCTCCTGGAGCTAGCTCAGTCCTAATCCAGTCCCACTTATCTCTTTAGGTGTGTCTGTCCTTTGGTTTAGTTTCTCAAGGAGAAGGTTCCTTGATTTCCCCCAGAAAACTTCTGAGGTGCCCCAGGCCCATAACAATATCCCAAACTGATCTCATCATCCTTCCCCTAAAGCCTCCCCTCTTCCAAATTTCACAATTGCTGTTGAGGGCACCATCATGCTCCCAGTCACCTAGACTTGCACCCCATATGGTGCTATCTTCAATTCCTCATGTTCCCCCCCCCCATTCAATCTCATGTGGGATGGAATTAGGGTCAAATTGGTTGTGAGTCGTCCCAAAAGAATGACAAGACTCAGTGACTCAGTTTCCCAAGTTTTATTGCAATGCTGTGGGTGATCACAGGGAGAGAACCAGAATAGTGGAAAGGTATCTCTCAAATAGTGAAAGGAAAGACAGTTATATTTATAGTATGGATAAATTGATTATCAGTCTCATTATAATAATCTCCACCTTGGGGAGGTACAGAGGAGGGCCCATCCTAATTTGGAGTTCCTGAGGTCCTAAATCAATCCCTGAGGCGGGTCCCTTTTTCAGTGGAGGTGTGTTTTGGGGGTTTACACGGCATAAGGTGAATCTGGGGACAAATTTGGTCTTTTCTACACGTGCCTCTTTCTGTTTCCCATGGCTAGTTTCAAAACATAATCATTTTTCTTTTATTTCTAGTCTGAATTTCTATAGGCTGTCATTTTATCATTGTTATAGTCTTCAGGTCTCCATGCCTGGCTCCCTCTGTTCCTGTTACGGGTACTGATTTCTGTGGGTAAGAGAACCTAGCATCCTGACTTGTAAACTGTCCATTAACTGGGGTCTGACTCCCTTTTAGAGCTAGTATCTGAATTAAAGCTTGGGTCTTAGGTTTTGCTGTTAACCCTTTTGTCACCTCCTACATCAAATATATAGTCAAAACCTCTTGAATTCTGCCTTTGTTACATCTCTTGTCTTCATTTCTTCTTTGACACTGTCATCACCCTGCTGCTAGCCCTCATCACATTAGGTCTGGACTACTAAAAAAACCTTTCAGGACCTCTCCTGGTCAAGTCTCTCCCCACTTCAGTCCATTCTTCACTCAGCTGTCAAAATGATTTTACTAAAACAGGTCACAACCAGATACTGCCCCGCCCTTGCCCCATCAATAAACTCATCATTCCCTCTCACCTCTAGAATGAAATATAAACTCTTTTTTTCTAGCTTCAAAGTGTTTTAGAACCTGCCACTCCCTTACCTTTCCAGTCTTTTCATGTGGTCCTCCTCTGTGTGTGTGTGTGGGGAGGGAGGGGACCCTTATGACCTGAAAAGGGGGGCTAGCTTACCCAAAGAATTGGAGGCTCATTACAAATCTTGTAAAATAAAAAGAGATTTGTGGGCAGCTAGGTGGCACAGTGGATAAAGCACCTGCCGTGGATTCAGGAGGACCTGAGCTCGAATCCGGCCTCAGACACTTGATACTTACTAGCTGTGTGACCTTGGGCAAGTCACTTCACCCTCATTGCCCCACTAAAGTAAAATAAAATAAAAATAAAGAGAGATTTATTAGGAGAGAGGGATATACAGCTGGGGGAAAGAAACACTATGGAAAACTGTCCCACTGGGTAAGAGAAGACGAGGTCTTTTTGTACACTTACAAAACAAAGAAAGGGAGGGAATTACAAAGCAACTGTGAGGGAAATGCAAACAATAGGGAAGGGGTTTTGGAATGATGGGGCATCAGTAAGATATGCAGCATCCATCCATATCTTGCATATCATCTTGTTGACCTAGGTATTGCTTATCAGCATCCCAGCATTATGTTCTGCCACACTTTATTCCTGAGGTGGGAGGCAAAGCTGTTTTTCCTCTGGAAAATTTAAGGATTTATTGGGGGCTGGAATCTTCAGTTTCTGTGGTCCTCTTACATTCCCACAACATTCCCTTCCCCATCTCATTATATTTTGATCCAGCGGCTCTTGCCTCCTTGCTGTTATTCACACAAGATGCTGTATCTTCTGACTTGCCTTTTTTCTTATTTTATTTATTTATTTAGAATTTTCCCCAAGTTACATGTAAAAAAAACCAAATTTTTCACATTGATTTTTAAAAATTTTGAATTCCAAATTTTTTTCCTCCCTCCCTCCTCACCCCTCCCTAAGAAATCAAATAATTCAATATAAGTTATACATGTGCAGTCATGCAAAACATCTTCACATTAGTCAGGTTCTGAAAGAAAACAGACAAAATAACTTTAGAAAGAGGAACTAATAAATAAAATTATACTTCAATCTGTATTCAGATACCATCAGTTCTTTCTCTGTTGATGATTTGCATTTTTCATACATCCTTCTGATAGCATCATGCTCATCATTTTCTTTCACAATTACTATTGCTTACTGTATTATCCTCCATCCTATTCCATCCTCTTGATATTTACTCTATTTTCTATCTTCTTTCACCCTATCCCTCCTCAAAAGTGTTTTGCTTTTTACTGCCCCCTCCCCCAATCTGCCCTTCCTTCCTTCACCTCTCCCCCCCTTATCACCTTCCTTTCCCACTTTCCCTCAGGGCAAAATGTATTACTATACCCACTTGAGTGTGCACGTTATTCCCTCTTTGAGCCAATTTTGATGAGAATAAGACTCACTCACTCCCCTGCTCCTTCCCCATCTTCCCCTCCACTCCATAAGCTTTTTCTTGTTTCTTTTATGTGAGCTGCTTTACTACATTCCACCTCTCCCTTTCCCTTTCTTCCAGTGTATTCCTCTTGCCCCTTAACTTTATTTTAAAGATGTCATCATGGGTCAGTTAGGTGACACAGTGGACAAAGCACCAGCCCTGGACCCAGGTGGCCCCAAGCCCAAATCTAGCCCCAGACATAAGCCACCCCAACCTGCCTGCCCCACAAAAGACAATGATAAACAAAAAGTAAATGCTTTGCAGATATCATCCCTTTATATTCAATTCACACCTATACCCTCTGTCTAAGTATATTCTTTTCAGATGCCCTAATACTGAGAAAGTTCTTATGAGTAAGAAGTTTTAACTTCCCATGTAGGAATGTAAACAGTTTAACCTTTCAATATCACTCATGGTTTCTTTTTCCTATCTACCTTTTTATGTTTCTCTAGGGTCTTGTATTTGAAAGTCAAATTTTCTATTCAGTTCAGGTCTTTTCATCATGAATGCCTGAAAGTCCTCTTTTTCATTGAAGTCCGATTTTCCCCTTGAAAGATTATGCTCAGTTTTGCTGGGTAGGTGATTTTTGGCTGTAGTCCCAGTTCCTTTGCCCTCCAGAATATCATTTCTAGGTTTGTTCTTTGGGGGAACTGTCAGGATTGAGAAGCAGTAACTTCAGACCAACCTGCTCTACTCTGCAGGAAGCAGGGCCATACACACACACAGCTCCAAGTGAATTGGCTGGTAGCTTTGATTGACATGACTACAGGCAGTTCTATAGATGTAACTTCCAGACACAGGGTGACTTTCGGTCACAGGGTAACTTCCAGACGCCAATCTGACCCTTGAAACCCAGAAAGGTGACCTCATGCTTTCTCCTCAGGGCAGAGCTTCCCCGCAATGTCTTTCTCAGCAGGATGATGATGCTCAAATTCTCACACTCCCCCCTGTCTTTCATGAGAAGAAACATCTTTTCTTTACAAGAAACAATTACATTACAGATACTTATGACTAAGAAAGTAAAGGGAATGAAAAAAGAGAAAAGAAATTGAGTGACACATTCACAAAGGCTAAAAGAGGGCACTCCCCTTTTAGCAGGTGGACATTACAAGCAGAGAAAAACTAAAGGGGGCACTCTCCTTTAGTAAGTGCACATTATTAACTGTATATACAATGTGGAAAAGGAAAATAGGAAAATGTCCATTTAAGTCTTTGGGAGTCTTTTCTCAGATGATTCTTGAGATGTCCTCTGGGTGTAGTTGTGGAATGGAAGTCTTTCAGGTGTTTCCAATGCTGGTAATCAGCTGGGAAATTTTCCTACAAAATGGAGCTTAACACAACTTTAAATAACTTTGCCAATAATCAAATCAAACAATGAGAGTTCTCAAAAAACATGTCTAAGGAAATTCAGAATCTTAGTTGTTACACATGAAACATATGATAAACACAAAAATTGAAACATTCTCTAAAACTTATTACTACAATTAGCATGACATAAATCAACCTAAAGCAAATACGATGAATGTAAATCAATACAAAATCAGTTTAACAGCTCGACTTAAAGCAGATGCTTTGGTTAGATTATGTGGAGACAGGAAGGGTCTAGATAATTGATCAGGAGAACAATAAGATCTATTCACTTTCTTAGGAAAGAATAGTGAATAAGAATTTCAAAGGGGAGTTTAAATTTGTTTATTCTCTTGGGGAAGTAAACTGAGACTGGTTTCAGTCTGAAGTCTTTGAGCAAAGGGCATTTTCCTTTGGATAATAATGTACCTCCATCAAATCCAGGTGATCCATATATCCATATTAAGAAACTCTTTTAAATTTTTTCGATGTTTTTCTTATATCACCATGGTATTCTATGTATCCTTTCCTCTTCCCCACCCTTAGAGCCATCCAGTGTGACAAAGAATAATTTTTTTCTTTCAGGAAAGAAGAAGAAAGTCATCCCAGCCCATGGCTGCAAGAGAAAAATGTGTGCCTTGTGTAATGCCTGGGGAGTTTGCACCTCCAAGAAGAGGTAGGATGAAGATGTCTTCTCCCCTTTTTTTTGAGTTCCCCTTGATCTTTAACATTTTGTTCCAAGTACTTTTAACTTTCTGGTGTGTTTTTTTTCCATTTAAATTATTGTAGTTAATGTGTATATTATTTTCTTAGCTCTGCTTATTTCATTGTACAGAGGACCTTCTATACTTCTCTGTACTGATCACACCCATCATTTCTTAGAGTGTAATACTATTGCATTACATTCATGTACCACTCTTTGTTTAGCCATATACATATACATCTATTTTGATTCCAATTCTTAGCTGGTACAAACAGTGCTGTTATAAATATTTTGGAGCAGATGGGGACGTTTTCCTTCTTATTGTCTTCCATGGGATGACAATAGTCAATTCCTAGTGATGGAGTCTTTGTTGTAAAGTATATGGCAGGGGCAGCTAGGTGGTGCAGTGGATAAAGCACTGGCCTTGGATTCAGGAGGGCCTGAGTTCAAATCTAGCCTCAGACACTTGACACTTACTAGCTGTGTGACCCTGGACAAGTCACTTAAAAATCCAAACAAAAAAAACAAAAAATAAATAAAAATAAAAAATAAAAAATAAAGTGTATGGACATTCTTGTTACTTTCTTTGCATAATTCCCAAATTGCTTTCCAAAATGGTTGTGCCATTTCTCAGTTCCACCAAAAATGCATTAATATGCCTATCTTCCTAATGAAAAAAATAAAAGACCTCATACATTAAAAAAAAAATATGCCTATCTTCCCATACAATCTCCAACTTTGCTGTTGCCATTTTTGTCCTTTTTGCCAATTTGCAGAGTATAAGGTAAAACTTCAGGGTTATTTTAATTCATGTTTCTTTTATTACTAGTGATTTGTAGCATTTTTTCATGTCGTTGTGATTACTTTGCAATTCTTTTTTTGAGAACTGTTTGTTCATATCCTTAGACCATTTATAAATAGAATTGCTTTTGTATGTATCTGTGAAAGTCCCCCCCCCCCCCGCAATTTTCTGCATTCCTTCTATTCTTGGCTACATTGGTTTAATTTATACGATAAAATGTTAATTTAAAATAGTAAAAAAAAAAAGGGGCAGCTAGGTGGCACAGTGGATAAAGCACTGGCCCTGGATTCAGGAGGACCTGAGTTCAAATCCGGCCTCAGACACTTTACACTTACTAGCTGTGTGACCCTGGGCAAGTCACTTAACCCCCATAGCCTCGTCAAAAAATAAAATAAAATAAAATAAAATAGTAAAAAATTATCCTCATAATATAGGTTAAGGTCTGATACTGCTGAATCTCCTTCCTTTACATCTTTTTTCCCCTGATTTCTTTGAATTCCTGACCTTTTGTTCTTCCAAGTGATCTTTGCTATTTTTCTAACTTAGTAAGATAATTTTTTAGTAATTAAATTGGGATGGCACTGAATAAATAGATTAGGTAAAATTGTTAGTTTCTATTACATTAGTTTTACTTGCCCGTGAACAACAAACATTACTCCCATTATTTAGATTTGACCTTATTTGTATAAATAGTGTTTTATGTTTATGTTCATGTAGTTCCTCTATCAGGTTTGGCAAGTATAGTGGCAAGTATTTTATACTGTCGAGTTATTTCAAATGGTCTAAAACAACATTGAATTATATTGGTGATACATAATGTAGTTTCCCTATTTTACTAAACTTTAGTGAATCTATTTTAGCTTTAATTTTATTTGAAATCATGATTACTACTCCTGCTTTTTTATATGATAAATTCTATTCCTGCCCTTTATTTTATCTTTATCTCATTTTAATTGTGTGTCTGTTGCATTCAAAATTTTAATCTGTTGGTTTCTGTTTTATGGGTAAATTCATCCTATTCACATTCTAAGCTACAATTACTTGTTGTGTATTTCTCTCTTTCCTATTTTACTTCACTCCCCCTTTCACCCTATTTATCCTATCCCTCCTCACTTCTCTAATTTACTTCTACCAGCTTCCTTGCCCTCCTTTTCCTTAACCTCACCAGCCCACTAACAGTTCTTCCCTTATCCTCTTTCCTCACCCTATCCCCTGGCCCTCTCATTTCTTTCTGTATTTAGAAGACTTTTATATCCTTTTAGATATATCTGTGGTTGGGCACATAGGTGGCGCAGTGGATAGAGCACCGGCCCTGGATTCAGGACGACCTGAGTTCAAATCTAACCTCAGACACTTGACACTTACTAGCTGTGTGGCTCTGGGCAAGTCACTTAACCCTCATTGTCCCACAAAAAAAAAAAAAGAAAAGAAAAGAAACAGAAAAAAGATATATATGTTGTTTCCTCTTCAACCTATTCCCAATGAGAGTATGGTTCCAGCACCATCTGCGCCGCATCCCCCACTAGTATCTTCTATATCAGTTCTTTTATGGCTCGTTTGTATGAGATAAGGACTCCTTTTTAACTCTCCCTACAGTTTTTAAAAACCACCCCATCATTGTCAGCTCAGGCCAAGCCTTTTTTCAAACTGCCCAAATAAGTATGACAGTCTGAGAGTACCGAGAACATTTTCACATGTAAGAAGTAAACAAATTGACCTTATTTAGTCCCTTCTAATTGGTCTTTACTAGTTCACATTATTAAGAGGCATTAGAAGAGGTTTATTAAATGTAACAAAAGTAACGAAGATGAAACCTTTTGATGATGTTTCTGACTCAGCAGCAGCAGGGTAGATGTTTTTGGAGTTGTTTTACTAGTTTAGGTGATGGTTCTGTGCTCATCTGCCATTACTTCTCAAGTACGTGTAAATGATACTATTGAGATATACAGCCAGTTCTAGGTGTTTTCAACCAAGCAGATGACTCAGATAACTAGAACTCCCAATCCTCTTCTCATCCACATTCTCCCCTATCCTTTTCTGAGAAATGGAGAAATGACAGCATGGATTGTTGTTGTTGGACTTCGGGTAAAAGGGCCTCAGTTTGAACCATGGCTCTGCCCCTTACTGCCTTGGGCAAACTGTTGATGTTTGTCCTTCCTTCTCAAAGAGGACCAATGACATCAGGAAGGTAATGTCATGACTTTATGATGAATTGCATTTCAGTGAGGCAGAGCTTCATTATCTCCTCCAGAGCCATCTGGGTCTAGTGCCAAGATACACATCAGAACAACTGGAGATGGCCCCAGATGCAGTGGGAGACGTAGGCCTTTTAAAGCTAAGTCCAGTGACCTTGTATATCCCATCCTCACTGAAGTACAATTCACTGTAACTCATGACATCACCTTCGTCCTCTTGGGAAAACCACCTCCATACTCTAGACCTTAGTTTCCTTATCTGTAAAATGGGGGTGGCTTGATTTGCTGGCTCCTACCAGCTCTAAGTCTGTGATACTATGAAAAAGTTTTGTTTTCCAAGTAAATGAGACGAAAAGACAACCTCTAGGATTTGTCATTTTAACTTACTGCAATTCGATCTAGTTTCATCTCTGTGCTACTAAGTCCATAGTGATCAGTTGTATAATAATAAATTATTTTTGCTGATGAGCTATCGAAGTTAGGTGAAGGAAGGAAGGGCAATGAATATGCCATAGGGAAAAGCCTGAGCAAGTTATTTCTTAGGAGAGATGCAAAAGAGACAAATGCATGCCTGGAATTTACTCAGTTATTTGCACGGGGGTCTGCTGCAGTTTTTAAATCTTGGATTGGTTTCTCCCTGCTATCAACCTGACTTTGAGCTAACTGCCTTCTCACTTCCTTCCATGTGCTTAGAAAAGCAAAGTATTTGTTATATGAGTTTCAGGAATGTCAGGACTGGAATTTGAATAATCCAAAGCCAGCACTTATTCCCCTGCCCCAAGAGGAGGGGGGTATGTTTAGTGGAGGTCCTTAGAGTCAAGATTTGATGGTGGCTTCACTCCATTACTGTTCCCTTTGTACCTCCACTTAGAAAACAAAGGAGAGAAGGGTGGGGGGAGAAGGAAATATAAAGACATCAGTATCTTTTCTATTTATTCTGTTACGAAGTTTATCGAGGAGTGGAAGCCAGAACAGAGAAGAGCAATAATGCTCAGAGAAGTCCATGCTCTTCTTTTCCTGCCTCCCCCTCTATAAACAATAGGATCCTTCTTCAGCAGAAGAGCATATTGTGATGCAGTTGGTAGAACCTTAGACTTTGAATATCTGAATTATTCTTTCAAAATATGGATAATCAAAGTTGAAAACTAGGACATCTCCCCTCTTTTTATCGGTTACTGCCTTCCTCACACCAAGCAGGTCTCCCTGTCTTTTCTTTAATCTAAGAAAAGAACACAATCTTTAATTCAAACATGTTCAGAGTACATCCTGATTCATATTCCTTAGGTAACATTTTAAAAACCCTGCAGAAGACATTTAAAAACAACTAACTCAATCATTGTAGACTAGGTCCAAATAATTATGGCTCTGCCCAGGTAGGATGGAATAAGGCCCTTAAGGGCTGGGACAGTTATTTGTGTTCATGCATTTCCAGCACCTAGGATAGCACTAGGCCAATGGTAATTTCTTTTTCTTTTTTCTTTTCTTTTGGTGAGGCAATGGGGGTTAAGTGACTTGCCCAGGGTCACACAGCTAGTAAGTGTCAAGTGTCTGAGGCCCGATTTGACCTCCAGTCCTCCTGACTCCAGGGCCAGTGCTCTATCCACTGCAGCGCCACCTAGCTGCCCCCGGTAATTTCTTAATAGTGCTGCTCAAGTGACCTTAGAGGTCATTTAGTTGAGCTCTTTTATTTTGCATATGAGGAAACTTCAGCCTCAAAAATCTGAGTGTCTTGCCCCAAGTTACTGCATTTGATTCTCCCAGCAGCCTTTTGGAATAGGGTCTATTATTGTCTCCATTTTACAGATGAAGGAATCGAGGCTAAATTGAGGATAAAGAGGAAGAGTGATTTGTCCAGGGACATACTGCTAGTAAGTGTGTAAGGCATGATTCCACCTCAGGCCTCCTGATGTTAAGCCTCACCCTGTGCCACCTAGAACCCCTTCTTTTGGAGTGGGGAAGGATTACATTACATAAATTTTGGTATATCCTAAAATAACTTTTCTTTGAAAGGAAATACTGAAATTTTGATTTGTAGAATGTGAGTTGGGATGAAGGCAGGAGGAAATAAACTCTTTTGAAAAGGCTGAAGAAGCTTTCAGATTTATTACTTGTTCTCTAGCAAGCTCAAAGCCATGACACCATTAAACTACTAGAACATGGCCCAACCCACACCCAAGTCTGGATTCATGTTTACAACATCCTCAAAAAGTGTTCAACTAGGGGGCAGGTAGGTGGCACAGCGGATAAAGTACCAGCCCTGGATTCAGGATGACCTGAGTTCAAATCTGGCATTAGACACTTGACACTTATTAGCTGGGTAAGTCACTTAACCCTCACTGCCCCCCCAAAAAAAATACAGAAGAGAGCTGGGGACAACTAGGTAGTGTAGAGCTCCAGCCTTGAAGTCAGGAGGACCCAAATTAAAATATGATCTCAGACACTAGCTTTGTGACCCTGGGCAAGACACTTAACTCCAATTGCTTCCCCCAAAAAAATAAAAGAAAAAAAGAGAGTTTGAAGGACCTAGGAATGATAAAGATCAAACAATATCAGATGAAAATGAAAATGATTATATCTTAATAGATACGAAACAATAAATTACTTAAGAGTTATTGCTGAATTAGTTTCCATGTGTGCTCAGACCATTAACACAAAGGCCAAAATCATTATCAAATTGGAGCAAATGATGGTGAGAAGACACTACTACAACATGACTTATTAAAATATGCTTCTCATCTTCAAAAATGGAAAATGTATTAAAGTATTTCTGCATAAAATACTGAACATATTACTTTATTCAGAGAACTTTAATCATCGTAAAGAAATTTCCACAATGAAGAGGCCAAAATAGTCCAGACACTGCTTCAGTCAGCACATCTTTTATCATCTTGCACTGGAGAGACATGGCAGTCTAGGGCTATAACAGTTTAAAGTACAACCTAATTTGTAATTGATTATAGAGAAATATTACAGAACATTAGGAGCACCAATTTAGAGCTGGATAGAACTTCAGAGGACATCTAGTGCAACTTCCTGTTTTATACATGAGGAAATTGAGGTCTGGAAAAGTCAAGTGATTTACCTAAGGTCACATAGTCATTTTACACTGTAGTAAAGGAGAAATCTCCAAAAATCATTACATTGTGAATTCCTTAAAGGCAAGGACCGTTTTTTGCCTCTTTTTATAGCCCCGAGTACTTAGCACAGTGTCTGCCATGTAGTAGGAAATTAAGAAATGCTGACAAACTGACAAAACTTCAGAAGGCAATGAAGGTAAAAACAAGTCTTTGGAAAGCTAGGCATGAAAGAATGGCTTGGAAGGTCAGAAGGAGGGAGCTGCTGTGCTGATACAGGAGTTGAGCCCAACCCCACAGTCACCCTGACACAGATCCAGTCTCGGGAAGTCCTCACCAGAGAAGGAGACCCCCAGAGCCTCTGAATCAGCTGAAGCACCGGTGTCATCTGGAACTAAGCTCAGTCTGAGGAGAGGGCTGAGCCCTGCGCAGGGGGGAGACTACAGGGGTCTATGCTGGTGCTAAGGCAGAACTTGGATTTTACACCCCTGCTGAGAACCAGGAGGTAGGCTCAAGTAGCAGGGGCCCAGGTGGGGAAAGGACACAGGCTCTTCGGAGCTAACAACCACAACACACAAAGCTAGTTGATTAGCAAGTTGGCCTGGGGTCATCTAAGGACCAGGGAACAGGCCGGGCCAGTGAAGAACCTGATTCTCCTTAAATCATACCACCTGGGACTTCTTAAGCTTGGGATACTGCAGCCTGGAAACAGTGCCCCAGCTTAAGGAGCTAAAAGTCTAGTCAAAGAAAGGCAAGATGAGCAGACAGAGAAAGGTGAGGACCATAGAAAGTTTCTTCAGTGACAAGGAAGACCAAGGGACACCCTCAGAGGAAGATGTCAATGTCAGGGCCCCTATATCTAAAGCTTCCAAGAAAAATACGAATTGGTCTCAGGCCATAGAGGGGCTCAGAAAGGACTTTGAAGATAAAATTAGAGAGACTGGTCTAGTTCTCTTGACAAATGCTGATAGGGGTACCCAACAAAGAGCAGGTAATGCAAAAAGATGCAAACTTGGTGTCTCCTTCTCCAACAGGGTCTCCCCCAACACTGATTTTTAAGGGGGCTGGTAACAGTGGGTCACTTAATCAACTTAACTTTCAATATAGATAAAGACCTGACCAATCCCAAACTTTCTGACCCTCCTTGCAATTAATTGTTAAGTTCATGGTTCAAATTCAATGTTCCTGACTTTAATTTTTGTTAGATTTCTTGTGTGCCAGAGCATGGCTATTTGGTGGTGGTATTGGATAGCAGAGAGGGCTAAACTAGGTATTTTTGCACTTGGGGAAAGCATTGGAAATAGGAGAAGCCCAACTGGGGTAGAACTCGTCATAGCTCTTTAAGGTTTCTTGGCTCCTGCCTGGGATAGCAGTGAGAATTTCACAGGGAGAGAGTTAGGCTAGTTCTAGCTCTTCTGTTTATTGACCTTGATCTGGAATTGTTGTGGGAGAGTGTAAGAATGTGTATGCTTCTCACCCAAAGAATTGGCAGCTCAGACTGCTCATCTGAAGGCACGAAAGTGTTTATTTGAAGAAGATGCAGAGTGTATGGCCAAGGCAATAGAGTAGCTATAGCAGGGGTCAAGGTTGCTAGATTTATTTGTGGTCTGGGGAATTTTCTCCTCCCATGCTTGGGGCAAAACTGGGAATGTAGGGCAAGGTCTTATTAGCTGGCTGGAAGACACACAGTACTATTTATCAACTGGGTGAAAACACAAGATTGGTCCATTCTTTTCTTTGTTCTATTTTGCAACATTCACTAACTGGTAAGAAGCCCAGGGTCTCACCTCACAACACAGGGTCTGTCTCCATCACTCCCCCCTCTTTTTCTCTAGGGATATGGGACAGAGGTATCTTCTCCTGACGCTGCTTCAAGCTGAGATGGAGTGTAGAGACGTCCCCAGGTGGGCTTGTAAAAGGATTAATGGGCTTGATCCAGAGGGTGAAGAGTGGTCGGAGATGAGAGGACAGTGCTTTTCTCCTCTCGAATATTCTCACTGGTTTTATTTCTTCCTCCTTACATACATCAGTGAGGATATTCAAGAGGCAAAGTCCAAACATTAAGACAAGGAATATCTTCAAGAAAAGAATCAGGAGAGGCCTTAGGATGGAAAGTAACTAGGAGCTCCATGACAATCCCAAGCTTTCAGGCACCTGTCCCTTCCAGTTCAGGGAATTTTCTTATGCTTCAGTGATTATTGATTGTAATTGGGGTGACCTGTTAACATAAAAGCAACATTCCTCATCAAGGAAAACACAAGTTCCTCCTTCTGCAAGGGGCAGCTAGGTAGCACAGTGGATAAAACACTGGCCCTGGAGTCAGGAGAACCTGAGTTCAAATCTGGCCTCAGACACTTAACATTTACTAGCTGTGTGACCCTGGGCAAGTCACTTAACCCTCATTGCCCCGTAAAAAAAAAAATATCAAGAGCTCTATGGTTTTGGAGGCCTACAGTAAAGCTAGGGGATCATGCTGCATCTTGAGTTCTTCGAGGCTTTGAGTGAAATGATCATTAATCTCCAGTGTCCCAGCAGCTATTCCTATAAAGAAACCTCCTCCTACCAAGAGTAGAACAAGGGGTAGGGGCACTCTGAGAGCTCTGTAACTCTGGGTTACAGGAGGAACAGGGTATGTGGTGTTTAGGGTTCTAATGGGGGAAAAACAAATCCTAGAGAACAAGTTTCCAAACAGAAAGGGGGCAGATAGTGATATAGGTTTGGTCCACAAAGGAAAAGAAGGCCTGAATTAGGGGATGTTCCTGCATAAAATTCGATAAAGGCCAAAGGAGGCTTAGAGAAGGAGGAGTCAGGTCTACTACCAGATAGATTAACTAGGGTCTGAGAGTGGGTGTGAAGAAAGACCACAGAGGAATAAGGGCAAGGGTTTGTCTTGTAAGTTCGATTCTCAGAGGTACAGTTCCACAGGTAACCCTCTCTACAGATAACCTCTCATCATGTCCCAAATTACTTCTCCAGGTAACCCAGAGATGTTGAGTCTCTGGCACTTGATATTGATCTGAGAGCCTGCAGGACAAATCTTGACAATATAGATTAGACTCTGCCCACCTTTCCTGATGAACAGACAAAAGGGGGGGAAAGGAGCTTACCTGCTCAACTTAACTTAATTGTTTATGTGTGTTTTGTTGTTCAGTGATGTCTGACTCTTTGTGACCTCATTTGGGGTTTTCTTGGCAAAAGCACTGGACTGGTTTGCCATTTCCTTCTCTGGCTCATTTTACAGATTCAGAAACTGAGGCAAGGGGCAGCTAGATGGTGCAGTGGTTAAAGCGCTGGCCCTGGATTCAGGAGTACCTGAGTTCAAATCCAGCCTCAGACACTTAACACTTACTAGCTGTGTGACCCTGGGCAAGTCACTTAACCCCCATTGCCCCGCAAAAACAAAAACAAAAACAAAAACAAAAACAAAACCAGAAACTGAGGCAAACAGGATGAAGTGATTTGCCAGGGTCATACAACTAGGAAGTATTTGACAGTGGATTGGAACTCAGGAAGATGAGTCATCCATGACCCATTGAACCACTTAGTTGACCTTTAACTTAATTGACAGAGTCTAAAAAGACCTGCAGTGCACAATATTTATGGATCTGCCACCTCTGCAAAGAGGTAGGGTAGGAGTATCTTCTCATATATCTTCTAAGCTATACTTGTTCTTTGAAATCTTATAACGTTCACTCTGTGTGTGATAATTCTTTTTCTTTTTATTGTTGTTGTCCATTGTGTATGTTAGGTTTTTTGGCTCTGCTTACTTCACTTTGCATCAATTCATATAGCTCTTTCTCTGCTTCTATGTGTTCATAACATGCATAATCTCTTACAGCACAATAAAATTCCATTATGTTCTCATACCACAGTTTGTTTAGCTATACCTTAATCCAGTGGGCATTGCTATTTTTTCTTTCATTTCTTCCTCTTTTTTTTGAAGGAGGAAATAATTGAGTTGTCAAATTAAAGCTAGGTGAGTGTTGTCCAAAAAACTTGCGGCTTTTTTTTGCCAGTGTAAAAATAGCAAGACTAGAATGTTTAAACTTCATTGTAGGTACCAAGGTTAGTGAGAGTATTATTGTCCCAATATCCTTAAGTTGGCCAGTATGAAATGAATATCCAAACTGCTCTCCTTTCATCTTACTGTGCTCCTCTTCCTCTCTCTCCACTCATCTCAGGAAGGAACTCATATACAGAAGCTTTTGTTTTACTTCCACACCCATTAAGGATGGGTCATGATGGCCCATCTAGAATCACCTACAAGAAGAATCAAAGGGCCATGTATCTTAGATCTTTAGTGGCTAAGAATTAGAAAACAAAGGGATGTCCAGCAATTGGGGAATGGCTGCACAAGCTGTGGCACATGATTATAATGGAATATTATTGAGCTCTAAGAAATGACAAGCAGAACTATTTCGGAAAAAAAACTCAGAGAACTTTCTCCTTGAGTCACAGCTAAAGAAGCAAGGGAGATAAGCAGACTGCTCCCAGCCCACCCCCAGTTGGGGCCATTCCACCTTCGGGTGATCACCCCCACAAAGGGAACTTTCCACAATCAGATGATCGCCCCATCTGTTCCCTCCACCATTGGTTGTCTAGAAAAGCTATCACCTTTCTACTGTTCAGGGAGATCATTGCCTCAGAGAACAATGTCTCTGGAACTATCTTCCCTTGAGACTCCTCGAGGTATCCTTTCTCTAGTGCTCAAGTAAAATATTATTTAAAAAAAAATTTTTTTTGTGAGGCAATTGGGATTAAGTTGATGTGGGATGGAATTTGAGGTCAAATTGATCATGAGTCATCCCAAAAGAATTACAAGACTCAGTGACTCAGTTTCCCAAGTTTTATTGCAACTGTGGGTGATCACAGGGAGAGAACCAGAATAGTGGAAAGGTATCTCTCAAATAGAGAAAGGAAAGACAGTTATATTTATAGTATGGATAAATTGATTATCAGTCTCATTATAATAATCTCCACCTTGGGGAGGTGCAGGGGAGAGCCTGTCCTACTCATTATAATATTCTCCACCTAGGGGGTATTACAAAGGAGGGCTTATCCTAATTTGGAGCCAACCCCCCCCCCAGGAGGGTACCTTTTTCAGTGGAGGTGTGTTTTGGGGGTTTAAGCGTCATAAGGTGAATCTGGGGACAAATTTGGCCTTTTCTGTGCATGTCTCTTTCTGATTCCCATGGCTAGTTTCAAAATATAATCATTTTTCATGAGAATTTCTATAGGTTGTCTTTTTCCTTCATTGTTATTTTGACCTGACCTGTTTTGGTCCGTTCTGGATGTTGATCACTATGGGTATGAGAACCTAACATAAGTTATCCATTAACTGGAATCTGACTCCCTTTTAGAGCTTAGGTTTTTCTATTAACCCTTTTTTGCCTCTTACATCAAAGTGACTTGCCCAGGGTCACACAGCTAGTAAGTGTTAAGTGTCTGAGGCTGGATTTGAACTCAGGTCCTCCTGACTCCAAGGCTGGTGCTCTATCCACTGCACCACCTAGCTGCCTCTCAAATAAAATATTATTTATTCTACTTGAATTTCTGTGCGAGAGGTATACTTTTTTAAAGAGGAATAGCTAAGGACCCCCACACCAGCCATTTCCCCTGTCACAGTAAGTAATTTTCAAAATAATTTTAAAATGATCTTTGTGTCATTTTTTTTAATATATGTTGGTTTTCTCCAATTACATATAAAAAGTTTGTTAACATTCGGGGTTTTTTTGAAGTTTTGAGTTCCAAATTCTATACCTTCCTCCCTCTCCTCCCCACTCCCTGATGTGGTAAGCAATCAGATATTGTACAGTCATGTAAAACATTTCCATATTAGTCATTTTGCACAAGAAAATGAAAGGGTAAAAAAGAGCGTGTTTCAGTCTGATTTATATACAGTTTAAACAAAGACAGAATTTGGAGGAAAGGTGGGCTTAGAAAGGCCCACTCCCAAAGGGAGGGTGAGTGTGAGAGCAATTCCAGGGTGGAGAATGTGGCCCTTGATAAGGAGGCAGTTCAGTTCCAGGCTTGACTAGGAGGTGTCTTGTCTTCAAAAAGAAGAAAGGATTCTCCCAAAGAAGATAAGTCCATACCCATAGTGGCATATCCTGTAGTCAGGTAAGCCATTGATTGGTTTCAGAGTTACTGATTCCCTGTACATCCAGCTAGGTTTACTCTCAGTCACAAAAAGGATTGTTGGCATGTTAGCCAACGAAGACTGGATAGTTGGGGGGCTAAAGTGAATCAAGGTATCCATTTTCACATAATGTTCTCTATATTTTCTTTGCTTCTAAATTCTTCCCTTATCTATTGATCTAACAAATGAAGTTTTTCATGCTCTCTTAATTTGCGTATGGTATCACCCTTCATGTGGAAATTGCATACCCATTTTGACCTTATCTTGGCATATGGTATGCCAACCTAAAATTAATGAAACAATATAACATAATTAAGGTCTTTAATTGGGGCAGAGGAGTTATAACTTGGAGTATCACAAAGCAGATGCTAGTAATGATGTGGGGTGGAATTTAGGGGTGAAATTGATTGTGAGTTGTCCCAAAAGAATTACAAGACTCAATGACTCAGTTTACCAAGTTTTATTGCAATACTATGGGTGACCACAGGGAGAGAACCAGAATAGTGGAAAGGTATCTCTCAAATAGTGCAAGGAAAGACAGTTATATTTATAGTATGGATAAATTGGTTATCAGTTTCATTATAATAATCTCCACCTTAGGGAGGTACAGGAGAGGGCCTGTCCTACTCATTATAATATTCTCCACCTTGGGGTGTTACAGGGGAGGGCTTATCCTAATTTGGAGTTCCTAGTATCTTAAACCAACCCCCAAGGTGGGTACCTTTTTCAGTGGAGGTGTGTTTTGGGGGTTTACACATCATAAGGTGAATCTGGGGACAAATTTGGCCTTTTCTGCACATGTCTCTTTCTGATTCCTATGGCTAGTTTCAAAACACCTTCTGGGGGCAGCTAGGTGGCACAGTGGATAGAGCATAGGTCCTGGAGTCTGGAGTACCTGAGTTCAAATCCGGCCTCAGACATTTAACACTTACTAGCTGTGTGACCCTGGGCAAGTCACTTAACCCCAGTTGCCTCACTAAAAAAAACAAACAAACAAAAAACCTTCGTTTTTCTTTTATTTCTCATCTGAATTTCTATAGGCTCTCAATTTATTTAAGGTCATCATGGCCTCTCTCCCTCTGTTCCCATTATGGGCACTGATTTCTGTGGGTAAGAGAACCTAGTATGCTGACTTGTAAGTTATCCATTAACTGGGGTCTAACTCCCTTTTGGAGCTAATATCTGAATTAAAACTTGGGTATTGGGTTTTTCTATTGACCCCTTTTTGCCTCCTACATCAGTAATACCCAAAGATGGAGACTGGGGGTAGGGTTTATATGGGATAACAGAACAGAGAGAGCTATGAGAATGCCCTTGGGAAGAGTAAGTTTCTCACACTTTCACAGGGTAAGTTGTTTTGTATAAAAAGCAAAAGTACATAAATAAAGCTTGGCAATCTCTGGAGTGGAGAGTTTGGGAGATGTACAATATAATCAAAAACTAGAATTGACACAGTTTGGTCAGCCCCAGGCAATTTAATGGCCTGAGAATGGAGAATAAGTCCAGGACCAGTCAGTTCTTAGTAAATTGTGTTTGTCATTTCCTCCTCTTGGGCAAGATAATTCTGGAATTCTAAAAATGACCAAAAAGTAGTGCCAAGAGTCCAGTGTTTTGCTGGAACAGAGTTATCCTGCAGAAGTTGATTTAATTTACAGAGAAGATTGATTTTATACACATTTACCAACTTTGAAAAGGAATTTGCTCATGGGAATAGACAATACAGTAAGAATAACAACAACTAGGCAAGATTCAGTATCTGGTACAGGTAAATAGTTTACAAAAGTTTAAATTTATGTAAGCTGGGGCAAGGAACACAGGATTCTCATGCCATGCATGTCTGGTGTCTTGGGAAAGCCTTCTACCCCTGCTGTTGTCTGCTTCTTTTTCTGGGTTACTGGGAGGTCCATTTGGAGCTCCTCTCTTCAGTTGAGAGCTGTATCCGGTTGTCAACTTTGCTTCAATTTTGCTGCAGAAGGGTTAGTCAGCAGGACTTGGTTGACCCCTTTCCACCTGGTCTGCAGGAAATCCTTGCTTAGGTCTCTTTTGCAATAGACCTAGTTAGTCTCTCGGTTCCAACTTCAGGGTAGACTGATTCAGGATGAAAATGAGAAAAAAGGTAGTTAAGGTCTTAAAAGTTTTTAGTGAGTCTCAGCAGTAGGAAGGATAGAAGGGAAATCTTGGTGGTGATGAGTCACTGGAGGGAGAAATGATGCCCAGTGAAAATCTCAAAGGGTTAAAGAGAACATTTACCAAAAGGAGTTTCCCTAAGGTTTAGAAGGTTTTTGGCCATGGGAGACCCAAATCATCCCTAAATTTGCCAAGCTGAATCTTAATCCCATTGATATGTTCTACCAGAGGATTAGGGGTGCTTGGCTGGGTCTGTTGCAGTGGATTTCCTGTAAGGAAAAACCTCCAGTCACAGGGAAAACATGCAAACCCTGATAAATACACTAACTTTGAACTAAAGGAAGGAAATTCATCTGCCAGACTTGAAAGGGGGCCTCAGGGAGAGGAAATTGCCCAGGGGAGGTCTTAGGGGCAGATCTCACATTATGTGCAGCTCAGCTCATTTACCCACATATTTATGGTCCAAAGTAAGCAGCTTGTCAGGGCTCCAGGTGTTCCATCATAGGCCAACACAGACTGGAGGACTGTGTCCCTTGGGTCCATACCAGAGCCCAGAGTTTTTAGCCCTTCTGCACCTTTCCTGTTGTCACAGAGGAAAAGGTGGTAAGGGTCCTTAAGTATTTCTCTGTAAAGGATTACACTCTCACACACAGTCCAATCAGGATTGAAATGGTCTTTTATTTGGTGCTAGAAAAAGTGACCAAGGGGTAAGTCAAAGACTTCACCCTTGGGGAGGAGATAGCTTAGAAACATCCTCTTCCCAGAACATAAAGAAGGTAAAAGCCTTTAAAGAGGATAGATGGGGTGACCACCTGAAAATGGAAATTTCCTTTTGGGGAAGGGGTGGGGAACCTTGGATGCTTGTCATTCCTGAGAGTTGAGGAGTATTATTTTTGTTTTGTTTTCTTTTGTTTGTTTGTTTGTTTGTTTTTGCAGGGCAATGAGGATTAAGTGACTTGTCCAGGGTCGTGTGTAGGTCTCCATCAGTTGCAGACGACCATGGATCAGCGCCTTGAAGAGCCATAGGAGCCGCAGCTCCTGAGTGACTTATAACCGGTAACTGCCGCATCCCGTGTTGTATCTACCCCTATGAGGAATAGCTGGAGTGTCCTCTCCAGGGTGCTGGCCTGGGCGGATCAATTGGAAAACAGGCTGTTGCCCATGCAGCAGGTTTTCCCTCTCCGCGACATTGGTGGATCCAAAGGAGAGGCAGAGCCAATACAGTTGGGCACCAGTGCCGCCGCAGGAGTTGCCAGAGGGATGTGATGTCCAACATCCAACTGCCTAAGGGACTCCGACTCCTGATTTTTCCTCGGGATTAACTCCCAAAGCCTTTCCCATAGATGGGTATAGCCACAAGGCAGCGGAGGTTTCAAATCATGGTTTCCTTCCCCTAGGCGGGTTGCCTGCCAAGGCTAACAAGCCCCACCTGCCCGTGGTCACACAGGGTCACACAGCCAGTAAAGTGTCAAGTGTCTGAGGCCGGATTTGAACTCAGGTCCTCCTGAATCCAGGGCCGGTGCTTTATATACTGTGCCACCTAGCTTCCCCTGAGGGGTATTACTTTTTAGGAATGATGGTCCTGACCTCTGGAGTTATCTCTCTCTCCTGGCTCTAGTCAGGTAGTAGCCACACATATCTGACTTTCCCGCTATCAAATTTTATCTCCCCATACTTCTTAAGTGTGTCTGTTCTGATATCTAGTTGGCCAGTTTAAACTTTAATAGTCCCTTGATTCCTCAGTGTGTGTGTCCTGTTATTTGGTCATCCTGAACCCCATGACATTCCCTTCCTCTCTACATGTAAGGAAAAAGGGGGTGAAGATTCTTCTTGTATAACTGCTTCAATCTGGATGGGGTTGAAGAAATCACAGGGGGAGGAGGAGCCTGGTCTGGAGGGTGAGGAGATGTGTAGACATGGGGTGCCATGAGGTTGAAAGTCTTGAGCCTGGATGGGACAGACTTTAACAAGAAGTTAAAGAGTGAAGGGCAAAAATCAAAAGGACTCAGAATAATAACAGTTAATGGTCCCACAATGTCTTTAAATCCAAGTTCCAATAATCAGTACTACAAGTGAATTCACTTGTCAAGGATCACTTATCGTAGATAGCAAGCATTAACTATACTTGCACTTTTGTTAAGCAGATGCTTTTCATCCTTAAGTTAGTATTACACAAATGAATTTTGCTTTTAGATGCTTCATAACAACCGACAAAAGAGTTGGGATAAGTGTAAATAATCTCAAACTGCATACAGAGGACAGATTAGAAAATGTTCCAGTTATTAACCATGTAAGCATAAACATAGGCTACTGCCTTCAGAATTCCTTAAAAGAATGGGAACATCTTTAAGGTGACTCAACTAGTTTGCATATAGTTCAGCACACATTCTAACTCCAGATTAAATAACCAACATTGGTAAACTCAGATTTCCCATTTTAACAGATTTTTTTTTCTTTTAGAATTTGACATCCAGTTTATAAAAGAGATTGCTTTGCTACCATAGCTGATACAATTGTTCGCCAATTTATAAAAAAATGTAGAAACATAATACCTTAAAACAATATTAGCAATATTTTTTAAACTTGAAACAAAACCAATTAATTCCCAATCAGGTATTCTTCATTCAGTTGCATGTGTTTTTGCTCTATACTCAGAAAAGCATTCCTATAACATCTGCCCTATGCAAGGCCCTTACAATCACGTGATCCCCCAACTGTGGGGAGTAGGTTCTATCATTATTCCTTATGGGGCATAAAATGGAACATTTTAATTTCTAAGGTCTAATACTTTTAGAACTCTAAAAGAAAAAGATGATTATCCATAAATTCACACAGAACATTGGAAAACTGGTGAGTTTGCCAGCTATGTAAAAATTTTGTTTCCTCTTTTTCTCTAAGGAGCTGGGACCTCCACCCTTTCCTTAGAAACTTATCAGATAAGGAGTCTGAGTTAAAGTGTGGCCACTTTTTCCCCTTTTTCTTCTGTTGCAGGGGCTTTGTTTCATCAAGGCTTTTGTGGCCCCCACAGGTCTTAATGCTGACAAGACGTGGTCCATTTACCAGAGTTAAATAATTAAATCAAAGCCAAAAGCTGGTCTTAGGGCAGCGTGGTTCAATGGTTAGGGATTTTTTAAAAAAAATCTTTTTCTTTGCAAGTTTTGCACATTACAAATAATTCCTGATTTTAAATTATTTCGCTGCAAAAGATTCCCCAAATGGCAGTATATAACAGATTTCAACCATACAAAATCCTTTAGGTACTAGTTGCTATCAGATTTCTTCCCTATCCCATAATAGAAACTGCCATGAGGAAAGAGAGGGGCTGAAGACACATGGTGTCCTCCATTTTGGACCCTTTTCATGGTCTTGCAGCATTGGAAGGGTTCATTTCCAGATTAAGAGAGCCTTCATCAACATTAATTACTTTAAAAAACAGCTTCTACAAAGTTCATCTAAGGCTATGAATTTACAGTCCAGGGCCAGATTCAAAGGCTGAGTAATTCACAATGTGAAGACATCCTGCAGTCAGAGTCTGATCAACACAAACAACAACTTTCTGTCCAGACATACAAGTATGGTGCTTGAGACACACATAACTGCACATAAGATCCACAAAGAAACTAAGAACTGTGAGGTAGCTACAGGTTACTTCTTCCTGTCTATGCAGTGAACTAAGAGCCCACAGGCTAGGAATTTCTCAATGAGAGGCTGTAGCCCCCCAGCCCCCACCATCTCCCCATACTTTTTCTTGACATCCCACCCCAATAAGGGACGACAGGATGAGGATGTTAAAACCAGGAAGGGATGATGAAATATGTGATCCTCGTGCATATATACTGCTGCTTTGATGGAACGGTGGGACCTGAATGAGGGAGTAAGACAGAGAAGGAAACCCCTGTGTCTATTAAGGAATCAATAGACTTACTTCCTTCATCCAGCATGACCCTGGGTTCAACCATAGAGATGTCAATAACATGGAGCTGACCGATCCTGGGCCCTGAATTCTGAGTCCACATGGAGCTGGGTTTTCAATCCAGCCGACCCCTTGGGGCAATCTCGAGTTGGGGAAGGTGGCCCTTGAGGAACATCCCCCTCTCCAGTGTCCCAGTTTGCCACAGCTGAAGCAGTTGCCAGGATCTTGGCCACTTAGAAATCTGCTGGTAGCAGACATTCTGGCTGCTGCTATTATCGAGGCTTTCTCTGTGGAGTGGACACTATCCTTATTTTCTCTCTCTCTTAAGCAACCACAAGGTCCCTGTTATTAAAAAAAAAGCAACTTAAAAGCAGCATGAAGGAGTTGTGAGGGTGGGATTTGAGGACCCAAGTCTAATTTCTGGAGTTTTGTCCTAATGTCAGGGGCAGATTGGCTAATAAGATGTATATTGAGGACTATTATTCCTGCATCCCCTTCTGGGTCTAGATTAATATTTTTTTCCATAGAGTCTGGAAAACAAATCATGAAGAGGGCTGGATTTTCATAAGACCCCTGGGTGATCTCTTTTACTTTCTCATAATTGACCTGTTTCTTTTTTTTTAATCATAAAAGTATTTTATCATTTTCTCGTTACACATAGAAAAAGTTTTCAATATTTGTTTTTGTAAGATTTCTAATTCCAAATTTTTCACCCTCCCTCCCTTCCCTCTCTCCTCCCTAAGAAAACAAGCAATCTGATACAGGTTATATATGTACAATCACATTAGTCATGTTGTGAAAGAAGAATCAGAACAAAAAGGAAAAATATCAAAAAACAAGAACAAGAACAAAGTAGAAACAGTCTGGTTCAATCTGCATCTAGATTCCACAGTTCTTTTTTTTGGATGTGGAGAGCATTTTCCATCATGAGTCCTTTGGAATTATCTTGGACCATTGTATTGCTGAGAAGAGTTAAATCTATCACAGTTGATCATTACACAATGTTGTTGATACTGTGTACAATGTTCTCCTGGTTCTGCTTATCTCACTCATCATCAGTTCATGCAAGTCCTTCCAGGTTACCCTGAAATCTTCCTGCTCATCCTTTCTTACAGTACAATAGTATTCCATAACATTCATATACTACAACTTGTTTAGCCATTCCCGAATTTATGGGCATCCCTTCAATTTCTAGTTCGTTGCCACTACAAAAAGAGCATAATGTTCTCTATTTCTTGTTTGGTCATAAATTCTTCTCCTCTCCATAGATCTGAGAGGTAAATTATTCCTTCCTCTCCTAATTTACCTATGATATCACCTTTTATGTCTAAATCATATACCTATTTTGACCTTATTTTAGTACATAGTGTAAGATGTTGGTCTATGCCTAGTTTCTGCCATACTATCTTCCAGTTTTCCCAGCAGTTTTTGTCAAATACTGAGTTCCTATCCCGGAAGCTGGAGTCTTTGGGTCTATCAAACAGTAGATTACTATAGTCATTTACTTCTGTCTCCTGTGCCTAACCTATTCCTTTGATCCACCACTCTATTTCTTAGCCAGTACCAAATAGTTTTGATGACTGCCATTTTATAGAATAGTTTCAGATTTGGTATGGCTAGCCCACCTTCCTGTGCATTTTTTTCATTAGTTCCCTTGATATTCTTGACCTTTTGTTCTTCCAGATGAATTTTGTTATTATATTTTCCAGTTCTGTAAAATAATTTTTAGGTAGTCTGATTTGTATGGTACTGAATAAGTAAATTAATTCACGTAGAATTGTCACTTTTATTATATTAGCTCAGCCTATCCATGGGCAATTGATAGTTTTCCAATTGTTTAGATCTGATTTTATTTCTGTGAAAAGTGTTTTGTAATTGTGTTCATAGAGTTCCTCAGTTTGTCTTGGCAGGTAGACTCCCACATATTTTATATTGTCTATAGTTACTTTAAATGGAATTTTTCTTTCTGTCTTTTGTTGCTGAACTTTGTTGGTCATGCATAGAAATGCTAATCATTTATGTGGGTTTATTTTATATCCTGCAACTTTTATAAAGTTGTTAATTTTTTTGTGGGGCAAGGAGGGTTAAGTGACTTGCCCAAGGTCACACAACTAGTAAGTGTCAAGTGGCTGAGCCTGGTGAGGTGAGAATACAGGACAGGATCTGGTAAATATGATGCTGAATTTTCAGTCGGGAAGGCGGCCTGCATTTGAATCTTGCCTCAAATCCTCACTAGCTGTGTGGTCTGAGACAACTCACCTCGTCTCTCTGGCCTTCTGGGTCTTTTTCCTCAGATAAAATGAGAGGGTCAGGCTAGAAGGCTTCCAAGGTTTGGTGGAGTACTGAATCTCTCCCTACACTCCTGTGGCCCCACTTGGTTTGCTGAAAGGAGAGCCTGTATGAAGAGGGAATTGAGGCAGCAGATAGAAAGCACACATTGGAGAGTGTGGGCAGTGACTTAGAGGAGAAAGGCTTTGTTCAGAATGAGAGGATGTGGTCCACTGGCAAGATCGCTGCACTGGGATTCAGAGAGCAGGAATGAATCCCAGCTCTTCCAATGCCTGCAAAGACCAAAGCTGGAGCTTAGGACTTACTTGCAGATTTGGTATACTCCACGCTTCAGTTTTCTACACTAGCATGCCTGATTGAACAGGGGCACAGTCTGCATCAAACTTCTCACATGTTCCAAACTTCTTTCATAGGTAATAGCAGCCATTTTCTTATATTTCTCTTTTACTTTTCTTTCTCCTTTTTCCTTCCTTTCTTCCTTGCTTCTTTCCTTCCTTGCTTCCTTCTTTCCTAGTTAGCTATCATCCCATATATATCCTTTTCTGACTAAAATTATTAAGGAAACCATCTAATTAATTATTTTTCTTCTCAGTCTGTTCTTAATTTTCTGATTTGTAACACTCTCTTATAGAAAAAAATTTAATTTTTTTCACAGTTATCAAAGCACTCACATATAAATAGGCACAGGACATGAACTTGGATCATTCATTCCTTGATTGTCCATTTTCAAAGAGAATTTAACAGCAAGTTTAAGTGCCATTCATAGCTTTTCACATTAGAATGCAAAGAGAAGCATATCCCCATTTGGATATCACCAAGAGTTATTGTTGTCCATTCCCCATTCTCCCCCTACCCAAAAGTGTCAGGAGTCCCTCTAAGCTTTCTTCAATCAGGAAACTGTCAGCTTTGAGAGGCAATCACTGGAAACCCACCTGCTCTACTCTGCATGAACAGGCTTTACCTTTGATAGTATTAGGAGTGGCTCTATAGAAAGGGACAGTCTGCTGCACCTACAGTGCCACTCTCTTGGACACACTTGTATACCTACAGGATTGAGCTGCCAATAACTCCATTTCCAACTGTTGTTTGGAGTTATACTTGGGAAGTTCCACCTCAGATGTAGTTGTTGTATGTCTAAGAGTAAAGCCAGGGATAGCTAGGGGTGCCATCTTCTTTATATCCTACTGCAGAGGTGCTACCCCTTGCTGCTGAATTCACAAACCCCTGGAGTGTTGAACACTGACCTCTAGCTGGATCTTTCTTTCCTGCTGTTTCAGAGCTATTTATTACCAGAATCCCCATTTCCTTCTTAGGGTCCTTCTCTCCTGCAGGATCTCCCTTCAAGTATCAGCTCACTCTAAACCTACAACCTTGGCATTCCCTTGCCAAACTTGTTCTACTTCCTTCTATCTACTGGTGCCTTAACCTTACTTATGCAACTGAGCCACCAAATCTGTCACAATGCGGGTATTTGGGGTGGGGCAGAGGAAAAAGGTGAGATGTTCATCCTAAATAATTTCTAAGGTTAAAACTTCCTGGATAAGATCAGCAATACACTGACAAAGTCCAAGGTTTGCTCTTATCAGCGGGTAACATAAACCCTTTACTGTTTAACCTGTACATTGTATAGTGAATCCAGCTAAATGAGCTCTCCGCTGATATTTATTTTATGTTATAATGGATAGTGTTTGGTATAATTGAACTTAGTAGGCATTTCAATGGTAATAATTTGGTCTGAAAGGTTTAGAAAAACTGGGAAGCTTCTCTGGGCAAAGAAACCAACCTTTATTTTGATAGTGTTAGGAATGTAGTATAGACTACAGTCCTCCCAGTGCTGAGACCCGAGTTACAGAATTCACAGATATTTATAGTTTTCTTGGTCTCTGTCTAGTAGAAAAAAACTGCTATTATGAAATTTGTTCTTACATTAGGTTGTTGGGAAATGGCGAGTCCCTTTTGGTAACAATAAGGGTAAACAACTATATTTTGATATAAACATGAATAATGTATTCAAGATTATTAAGTCATTAAAGGAAAGGCCAAATGGACAAGAAACTAGATACTTTAACAGTAATTGTAAGTGACTTCAATTTGCTTCTTCCAGACAAATCTAAGAGAAATACCAACATGAAATACAGTAATGAATGATATGAATAGAATGTTAAAAATTGAGGTGAATTTTTAGCAATTGTTGAATGAGAGTCTGAAAGACTATAACTACTTCTCAGTGTTGAATCACTAAGGAAAATATGAACAATAGAAATACACGAAGGATAACTATTAAACAAAGTTATAGTAACAAGATAATACACAAACATTTGTAGTATGAAACTAAACCAGCAAAAGAAAATTAATTTCTCTGAACATATATAAAATGTGGAGAGAAAGAAGACAAATAAGATAAAATAAAGAACAGCTCCAATATATCTTGGTTGTTTGACTCTGGTAAGTCACTTGATCTTTCTTAGTGTAAGAAAAATGAGGGTTAGTTATTGCCACTAGTGAATCAAAATTGAGTTGGAATTCTGAAGCTATGTTGTAATTGTATTCGGTTTGGGTTAATAACATATCAAAGATGATAACATGAATAACTTAAAATATACTTTAAAATATGCTGCTGTGTGAAATTGCTCTGAGATATCACAAAATGCTGTTAAAGAGGTCAATTCCCTATTGAGTTATTAAGCTGACCAAATTGATGTCAAAGTAAGTTTAGTAGCTTAAGATTGGAGCTACTAAAAGATAGTGAAAAACTAATAAATATTCAGTGGTTTATCTTCTCCTCCCAGCTAGCTTCCTAAAATATTTTTTGGTGGGGCAGTGAGGGTTAAGTGACTTACTCAGGGTCACACAGCTAGTAAGTGTCAAGTGTCTGAGGCCGGATTTGAACTCAGGTACTCCTGAATCCAGGGCCAGTGCTTTATCCACTGCGCCACCTAGCCGCCCCCTCTGGGGCCGGATTTGAACTCAGGTCCTCCTCAATCCAGGGTTGGTGTTTTATCTACTGTGCCACCTAGCTGCCCCTTCCTAAAACATTTTTAAAGTATTTCAATTGTGATTTTGAATTTTAAATGTAATTCAATTAATTTCAAAGGGAAATTTCAAACTTATCAAATTTTAAAAATTTATACAATACATGTAATTTCAAATTTCATTTCACTTAAATTTATCCAAGGGTAATACATATGCATATCAAATAATTTTGAATCCTAATTTCATTAAAATTTTCAAATTGTTAAATTATTCCAAAAGGTTTCAAATCTCAAAAAGGGAAAAATTTCAAAGGTGTTATACCTGTCATTTCAAATTCATATATATTTCTTTAAAATTCCCAATTTTAAGTTTACAAGTTTTGTGATACCATTCTAAGTCAACAAATTTAGTAGTTAAGGAATTTAGATATAAAAATTTAGATAAGCAATGCAAAATTTTACATATATATTATTTCTCCTCATTCCCTTCTTGGGTCAGGTAGGTCTTTCAATAATAGTTTTTAAGCTTGCTATTCATCCTTTTGACCTGACCTGAGTTTCAAAGTGATACGGAGTATGGTAGCAGAGTTTAACAATAAGATATGAATAAACCTGAATTAATATTGAGTCTGTGAAATGAGACCATTGGTCTAAATCAGTGAAGGTGGGGGGCAAATCTGGGACAACCTCTTTAGGAACAACCTTAGCAACAAAGGCTGATGTAGCCCTAGAAGAGGGAAAGGCTTCCACCCATCTTGGGGACTTAGCTGCTAGCTGTTTGTGTTCAGTTTGGAGTTCAGTTGGAGGGCATTTTGATCTTATTAATCTAGGGTTTTATAAAATCTTTTGGGTAATAAGTCAACTCCATCAAATCCAGGTGGTTTATACATTCTCCCCATCATCTCTTTTGTTTCACCACGTGTAATTTAATGGTATAATTATTTTTGTTCTGGTGATGCGGGCATTTCCCTGGAGGTTATTTTCAGACAGAGAGAGGACTGACTGTCCATGAACCCATGGATCTCTGTGATTTACAGGATGAAAGAATATTGTTGTTTTAATTTGCAGTTCTCTAATTAGGAGGAGTTTGGAGTGTTTTGTCATACATTTATTGAAAGTTTGGGTTTCTTCCTTTGAAAACTTCCTGTTCATATCCTTGGACCTCTTAATGTTGGAAGTTGAAATCCCTTCGTTATAGCTGCATGTGCAACATTTACTAGAGAACTATCCTACAAAGATGTTTTTCCTCACTTAACTATTACCCCTCTTGATATTGTCATTGTTTATCCTTCATTCTCAAAGAGGATCATGACATTTGGTGATTGTCACAGCTTGCACTGAATTGGATTTAAGTGAGGGAGAGCTGTGCAAGGTTACCAACCTCACTTTCTCCCCCAGAGCTATATGGGTCCAGTGGTAAGACATACATCAGGACAACAGGAGATGGCCCCTGATGTTTAAACAATGGGCATTAAGTGACTTGCCCAGGTTCACACAGCTAGTAAGTATCTGAGATGGGATTTGAACTCAGGTCCTCCCAACTTCAGGGCCAGTGCTCTATTCACTGTGCCCTATAGCTGATCATTTGTTACCCCTCTAATTTAAGTGAATTACATTTATTTCTGTTAAACCATTTCAATTTTTTCGAAGCAGATTGGTCCATTTTCTGTGATCCTCTCTGTCATGACTTCTTCCCCATCCATAGATGTGAAAAGTCATTTCCTCATTGCTTCTCTAATTTGCTAATGATTCCCTTTTATATATAATTCCTTTATTCATTTGCAGTTTAATATGATATGGGGTGTGAGATGTTGATCTCCTATCAAACATCTCCCAAACTGCTTTTGATCTACCCTGTTTTTTATTAAATAGTGTATACTCCCCTGCCCTTTCCCTTCCCCCAACTGCTTTCTTTCAATTTAGTAAACATTATATTATTGTATTTATTTGCTACTGTTTATTGCATACCTCATATTTTCCATTGATCATCCTCTATTTTAAACAAGTACCAATTGTTTTCACAATTACTAATTTGTGGTATAATTTGAGACCTGCTACTGATTAACACCAACCCAAACCCCTTTCTTACCTCCTCCAATTTTTATCCTTGAAATTCTTGATTTCTTTTTAAAATTTTTTTATGTTTTCCTTTGTTTTATTTTTTAATCATAAACCTTTTTATTTATAGTTTTGGGTTCCAATTTTTATCCCTCTTTCCCTCCCTCCCCTCCTCCCTTCCTGAGGTGGCAAACAATCAGATATTGGTTATACATGTATGATTATGTAAAGCATTACCATATTTGACATTCTGTACAAGCAAACTTGATTAAAAGAAAAAAATGAAAGTGAAAAATAGCATGCTTCAGTCTGTTCCATCAATATCAGTTCTTTGGAGGTAGATAGTATGTTTCATCAGTAGTCCTTTGGAATTGTCTTGGATCATTGTATTGTTGAGAGTAGTCAAGTCATTCACAATTGCTCATAGATCAGTATTGCTGTCACTGTGCACGATGTCCTCCTGGTTCTGCTCACTTCACTATACATCACTTCATCCAAGTCTTTCCAGGCCTTTGTGAAATCATCCTGCTTGTCATTTCTTACAGCACAATAATACTCCATCACCATCATATACCGTAGTTTGTTTAGCCATTCCCCAATGGATGGCCATTCCTTTGATTTCCAGTTCTTAGCCACCACAAAAAGGGCTGATATAAATATTTTTTGTACAAATAGGTCTTTTTCTCTTTTTGGCAATGTCTTTGTGATATAAACCTAGCAGTGGTATTGCAGGATCAAAGGGTATGCACAGTTCTATAGCCCTTTGGGCTCCAGAATGGTTGGCTCTTTTCACAACTCTCCCAACAGTGGATTAGCATCCCAGCTCTCCCACATCCCCTCCAACATCCAATCTTTTTCATTTTTGTTATATTTGCCATTCTGATAGGTGTGACATGATACCTCAGAGTTGTTTTAATTTGCATTTATCTGATCAATAGTGATTTAGGGTATTTTTTCATATGACTATAGATAGCTTTGATTTCTTTGAAAACTGCCTGTTCATATCCTTTGACCATTTATCCATTGGGGAATGACTTGTATTTTTATAAATTTGACTCAGTTCTCTATATATTTGAGAAATGAGGCCTTTATCAGAGATATTTGTTTCAAAAATTCTTTCCCAGTTCTCTACTTCCCTTGTAATCTTGGTTACATTAGTTTTGTTTGTGAAAAAGCTTTTTAATTTTCTATAATCAAAATTATCTGTTTTACATTTAATTTTATTCTCTATATCTTCTTTGGTCCTAAATTCTTCCCCTTCCTATAAATCTGACAGATAAACAATTCCACACTCCCTTAATTTTCTTATGGTATCATCCTTTATGTGTAAAACACGTATCTATTTTGACCTTATCTTCATATACGGTGTGAGACGTTGTTCTATACATAGTTTCTGCCATACTGTTTTCCAGTTTTCCTGGTAGTTTTTGTTAAACAATGAGTTTTTGTTCCAAAAGCTTGGATCTTTGGGTTTATCATATACTAGATTACTATAGTCATTTACAATAGTATAATTTCTATCTATTCTATTCCACTGATCTACCTCTCTATTTCTTAGCCAGTACCAGATTGTTTTGATAATTGCTGCTTTATAATACAGTTTGAGATCTGGTACTGCTAGACCACTTTCTTTTGTATTTTTTTTCATGGATTCCTATGATATCCTTGAACTTTTGTTTTTCCAGATGAATTTTGTTATGATTTTTTCTAGCTCTATAAAATATTTTTTGATAGTTTGATTAGTATAGTGATGTTTTCTTTTCTTACTTCACCTTGGTATCCCATGAATCTCTCTCCTCCTCCCTGAGAATCATCCCATGTGACAAGGAGTATTTTTTTGTTGTAGGAAGGAAAAAAGAAGTCAGTCCAACTGATGGATATATTTGGAAAACATGCACAGTGTGTAGCAGCTGTGGACCTCTCAACTCCAGGAAGGGCTAAGTTGATAGTATCTTCTCCTATCTTCTTTTGAGTCCTAATTAATCTTTAACATTTTGTTCTATGTACTTTTCACTTTTTGGTTCATTGTTCTTTCCATTTAAATTGTTGTAGTTACCATCTATCCTGTTTTCTTGGGTCTGCTTACTTCATTTGCCATCAGTTCTCAAAGATCTTTCTGTATTTCTTTTGTATTCATCGCACCCATCATTTCTTGCATTGCAATAGTAGTATTACATTTCATGAATGTGCCCTGCTTTGTTTAGCCATTCCACAGTGGGTGCCCATCTTATTGTTAGCAGTGAAAGGTACATGATCTGTTTATCTTTTATTTTTTATTACTATGATATTTAATGATAAAGTCATGTATCTATTTACAATGTACCATGGAGTGTGGTTTGGAATATTTTTGTTTTGTGTTGTTTTTTTGCGGGGTAATGGGGGTCAAGTGACCTGCCCAGGATCACACAGCTAGTGTCAAGTGTCTAAGATCGAATCTGAACTCAGGTCCTCCTGAATCCAGGTCTGGTGTTTTATCCACTGCGTCACCTAGCTGCCCCCCTGTTTGGAATATTTTTATACACATAGGTCCTTTTTCTTTTTATTTGATCTTCATGTGATACAGACCTAGTAGTGAGTCAAAGGCTATATGCTATTTTATAGCCCTTTTGCTATACTTTGAAATTTTTCCCCAGAAAGGCTAGATTAGTTCACAACTCCACTAACCATATATTAATTTCCCAATTTTTCCCACCCCCTGTAGTATTTGTCATTGTCCTTGACTATCATGTCAGTAAATCTGATAGATTTGAGGTGGTATCTCAGAGTTGTTTTGATTTTCTGTAATCAGTAGTTATTTAGAGTATTTTTCATATGACTATAGCTCTTAATTTCTTTGTCTTAAAACTGCATATTGATATCCTTTGACCATTTATCAATTGGTGCATGATTTATATCCTTTTAAATTTGACTCAGTTCTCCTGATATTTCAGAAATGAGACATTTATCAGAAATACTTTTTGTAAATCCCCCTGCCTCCAGTTTTCTGCTTTCCCTCTAACTTTGGTTGTAATGGTTTTGTTTGTATAAAAGCTTTTCAATTGTATTCATTCAAAATGATCCATTTTACATTTTGTAATGCTTTCTATATATTATTTTATCCTACATTCTTCCTTTCTCCATAAATCTGACAGGTAAATTATTCCTTGCTTTCCTCATTATGGTATCGGCTTTTATTTGTAAATCATGTACCCATTTTGAGCTTATCTTGGTATAGGATAGGAGATGTTGGTCTTTACCTAGTTTCTGACATACTATTTTCCAGTTTTCCTAGAAATTTTTTTCAAATAGTGAGTTTTTGTCCCAAAAGCTTGGTTCTTTGGGCTTATCATATACTAGATTACTGTGGTCATTTACTACAATGAATTGTGCAAATAATATATTCCATTGATCAACTACTCATTTTCTTAGCCAGTACCAGATAGTTTTGATAATTACTGCTTTATAATACAGTATGAGATCTGGTACTAGCTCCTAATAATTGCTTTAATTTTGTCTTCATTGGTGACGAATTCACCCTTTTCATTTTTGATACTCATAACTTGTTCTTTTTTTAAATTGAAATTCACCAATAGTTTTAAAAAATATTTTATTCTTGTTAAAACCAGGTCACAGGGGGCAGCTAGGTGGTGCAGTGATAAAGCACCGGCCCTGGATTCAGGAGTACCTGAGTTCAAATCCAGCCTCGGACACTTGACATTAGCTGTGTGACCCTGGGCAAGTCACTTAACCCCCCTTGCCCTGCAAAAAAAAAAAAGAAAAAAAAGAAAAAGAAAAAAAAAACCAGGTCACAGTTTTATTAGTTCAATGATATTTTTTACTTTGAATTTTATTAATGTCTTCTTTACATTTCAAGATTTCCAATTTGATAGTTAAGTGGGGCTTTTCAATTTGTTCTTTTTCTAGTACATTTAGTTTCATGCCCAGGTCATTCATCTGCTCTTTCTCTATTTGCTTGATGTAAGGATTTGGAGATAAAAAATCTTCCTTAGAAGTGTTTTGTCTGCATCTCACAAAATATTGTATGTTGTCTCCTTGTTTTCATTTTTTAATGAAATTATTATTTGTATGTATGATTTGTGCTTTAATACACTCATTCTTTAAAATTAGAATATTTGTTGTTATTTAGTTGCTCAGTCTTATCTGAATCTTCATGACCTTATTATGAGTTTTTTTTTCCTTTGGAAATGACACTGAGGTGGTTTGCCATGTCCTTCTCCAGCTGATTTTATAGGTAAAGAACTGAGGAAAACAGAATAAAGTGACTTGCTCAGAGTCGTACAACAACTACATACATACAGTGAGAGAAATGATTATTAATAAGAAATGTTTGGGCAGATTCTGATTTCTGCCTTTTTCTTTTGCTCTCTTTTTTTTTCTTTTGCAGGGCAATGAGGGATAAGTGACTTGCCCACGGTCACACGGCTAGTAAGTGTAAAGTGTCTGAGGGAATATTTGAACTCAGGTCCTCCTGAATCCAGGGCTGGTGCTTTAACCACTTAGCTATCTCCTTGCTCTCTTTTCAAGAGCTCAGTCTCTTAAGTATTGAACTTGCCCTCTTCTCCATCCAGACCCCACCCAGGTGAGTCAGGCTTTGTGTTCCACTCAAGGTTGAGTGGGTATAAAATCTTTGAATAGATTGCCCAAGACTGGAGTTAACTTAAGAAATAAATGACATGATCAACTTTCATGTCCAGCCCCTCAATGTAATATTGATTCCCTCATTAATTGTTGGCCAATCAGAATTGATTGCCACTACTCTTCCAAAAGGGCATGTAAACTGGGAACTCTTGCTAGGATGCATTTGATCTGAGAGAGACACAGCCAAATGTCCACCCTTTTATTGGAATGCTGGTATTATTAATTAAATGATTAAGTTACCCAGAAATTATATCTCTGGACATTTTTAAATGTCACAGCCTTGGCAAACCAGGAAGCCTTGCACTCTAAATTCTTAACAAAAATCCCCCCATATTCAGCCCACATGGAGAGTTCTTCACAAGGAGAGTTCTTTGTTAGTACTCTGGCTATGGGGTGACTCTCCCTTTTACTAGTAAATAGACTTTGCTGGGGAAGTTTATATGTTCTGTCTGGTTTTAGTGTCTGAGCTGCAGCTTTCTGACTTTCACTACTGGGGGAGGGGGCATCAATCAAGTAGAGACATCTACTTGAAAGAGATCCCCTGAAGTAAGCTATATGAAGATAAGAAAAACCTGTGTACTCAGAAAGGGACCTCTGAAAAATTCAGGATATTTTGGACTTCAAGCTACAAAAATTCATTTGATTACTGTGAGATCCCAAAGTACTAACAATGTATTCTGAATTTTTTGCAGGAAGAGGGTTTCAAAAAGAGAAATTTGGGCCATTACCCTGTGAGAGAATATCTACAGCCACAATCCTTGCTTTCCCGTTTGGGAGATTACATATAAATTAGGTTGTGTGTATAAAAGGAACTCTTTAAGTAAAGGAAGGAATAGGGTATTTTAAAGATTGGATGTGGTCAGAAAAGATCAGCTGTAACCAGAGCAGAAATCAGAGGTAAGTTAAAAAAAAAAAAAAGCAAGTGAAGTAGTTTTTATCCCAACTTATGTATGGGTTTTTTCTGGTTTTTTCCCCCTTCTCTTTGTCTTTAGGATATGGCCTCTATTGGTTAGATTGGGGGAACTGAAAAAGCAGCAGAGACTTCCCCAGGTTATAATGTTTAAAAAGTGGTCGTTTTAAAGATGTTTCTTTCTGTCTGTCTTCCATTTATTTATTTATTGACTTATTTATTTACACATCCATTTATTTATTTGCTTGTTTATTTATTTATTTACTTGCCTACTTATGGAATTTTATTATTATTATTATTATTATTATTATTATTATTATTATTATTATTATTATTATTATTATTGCCATTATTCTGGTTGAATCAGGGAAGGCTTGTCTCTGAGTAAAAATGCCAAGGTTTTCTATGGATGAGCCTTCAACTGTATCTCCAAGCTGATGACATCTCAAACCAAGTAGCCCATAGGCTGTCTGTAGCCTTGTAGGGGTGATTTTTAGGAGCAAGCCTATCATCTCAAGTGAGGGTAATTCGAACCACTTAAAGCCAGTTGGATTATGTTTAAATGAAATCTAGACAACCTTCAATCACCCAACATATCTGACCTCAGGGGAATGTGTTTAAAAGTACAAAAATAAGGTTTTTGGTCTTTTAAGACCCTTTGATCAGGGCTTTTCTCTTATAACCTTGAGTGCAATCACTGAAGAATTTCAGGAATTTGTTTGTAAAAGCTGTTTTCATAAGTAATGTTGTTGACAGGTGTGAGAGAAATACAGCTCTCCTGATTTATACATTATGAAGGGTTCACTCTCTGCAGATTCTAAAAGAAGGGTGAGTATGATTTGGAATTTGCAAAACTCTTTCTGTTGGTAAGTAGGAAGTCAATCCTTTTGTAAGTAACATTTTGGGAATCAAAATGGAGGACACCACATGTTCCAAGCCTTTCTTGTTCCCTGTGGTAGTTTTAGATGGTCTAACATAGGGGGTTAAAGGGAATCTGATGAGCAACTGTTCCTAAGTGTGATAGAATTTGTTCCAAATTTGTTCTACTCTGGCAGCAGAGTAGAGAATGGACTGCAGTGGGAGAGACTTGTGGCAGGGAGTCTTTTCTTCTCTAGAATAAACACCTGCAATTTCTTTGGGGTTTAAAGGGTTGGCCCTTGCAACATGGATTAGATAGCAGGCAGCAGTCAGAGCAATGGGTGGATCTTGCAAACAGAGATTCTGACTTGATGCTCCCACTCCAGATAGATTAGAAGAATCCCAAAGTGAAATGGGTCCTAGGTTGCCTCCTGACCTACCCACAGGTTGCTTTGCCTCTTCATCTGGTCTGGCTTCTTAAACTGTGGGTTGTGACCCCATCATGTAATTAAATGTGGGGGTTGAGAAAAATGTGTCAGCAATAAAATGTTGTGTATTTTCCATACCTACATACCCAGGAGCTCATAAAAATGCCTAAGGTAAAAAGGAGTCATGAGTAGAAAAAGTTTAAGAAGCCCTTCTATCGAGTATTTGTTTCCCCAACTGATGGATGGGAGAGATGGGCTGGAAGCAGGCTGGCTCTTCTGAAGAATGCTGCTACTCCAAGAGTGAGTGAGTGTGTGTGTGTGTGTGTGTGTGTGTGTGTGTGACAGTTGGTCAGCAGTTGCTGCTGCTGAGGATCATGGGCTCCACCTCCACAATGATTTCTTCCCTCCATGTCTTTTGGGGCTGGGCTGAAGACAGGTCTGGTGACTTGGGGATCCTATTCTTCCCAAGGCTCTGAGGTTCAGGGCAGGGTTCTGTCTTGATCTGGGAAGATGTTGGACAAAGTGGTATTGATGTATTGACTTGTCTGGTGCATGCTGCCTCCTGCCTGTCCTTCAGTTGCCTTTGGAAGGGAACTGCCACCATTGTATGAAACAGTTAACAGACCTGCTCAAACAATCAGAGCACATCCTGAAGGAAAATTAATCTGCAAAATAGTCTTGAAGAATGTTGCTATGGGAGAAGCTAGGTGGCACAGTGGATAGAGCACCCACCCTGGAGTCAGGAGGACCTGAGTTCAAATATGGCCTCAGACACTTAACACTTACTAGCTGTGTGACTCTGGGCAAGTCACTGAACCCCAATTGCCTCACTAAAAAAAAAAAAGAAAGAAAAAAAAGAATGTTGCTATGGCAACTATATCTCAAGTACTTATCCCACTTGCATTTCATGATGATTTTGACATGGTACCTTTAGATTTTTTCCAGAGAAAAAATGGTAGAGGTTATTGAATGAGAAAGGGACATGGCCTTAGGCTGCCCCAGACTCTGAACTCTCAGAGCCCCTAGAGCCCCAAAGCCCATTGTTCCCTCAGCATTTGGCAGACCCCTGGAGTGCCATACATGAATAAATGAATGAAAAACATTCGTTAGGCACTTCCAGTTTGCAAAACCTGTCCTAAGCACAGTAGTATATCCCCCCCCTTGCCATTCCCCACAAATCTCTGTTCATGCCATCAATCTTATTATCACATTTGGTGGGACTGTCCTTCTGGACTGAAGGGGAATGAAGGGAATTAGGAAGGAAAAAAGAGAGCCAACCCATTTAGTTCTGGGACTTCCCTGGGGGTGCTGTTCCCTCTTCTTTTGTCTTGTCTCCCCACTACTCCTCTCCAGGGCTTAGCATTGTGCTGACCATTCAGGAGGTGCTCCACAAATGGGGTTTGTTCTAAGGTGACTTGACCTAAAATCTAATGACTGATTTTGTTGATTGTCACCTCTGTACTTCCTCAAATTTTTTGAGCCTAGTAATGGCATTCCTAATTCTCCCAAAACCTTTCATGTATACAGTTGTTGTCATGATTCGTCTTCCTTTCTAACTCTAACATCCAGGAAAAGGGTTGGCCCTGCAGGCCCTACCCTCAGGCCCTACTACTCTCCTTTAGAGAGTGTCAGTCAATGCAGTAGCCTCTGAGCAGCATATAGCAGCTCCTCTTTGAGGAGCCTTAAGCGCCAGAAATCTTCATTCAGATTGAATGTTGGAATAAAATGAGGTACTGGGAAGTCACTGAATAGTTAACAGTAGCAACTTTGCTTTGAGCTAACATAGCTTTGGGGATGGGTATAGAGGAGGTAGTCTATGAAGTTTTCCCATCCCCTTCACCCCGTCAACTTTTTTGTATAGTGATGTAGAATTTAATATGTGTGTGTGTATGTGTGTGTCTTTTTTCCCCACCACCTGGTAAAATGGACATTTCCATGTGTGTTGTTGTGGAACAGAAAGAGGAAACTAGGAATCTGCAGATCTCTATGATTTACAGAACGAAAGAAAAGAATCGTGTTGTAAAAGTAACTTGGTAGGACTCCTTTACCTATTTTTAAAAAAATAGTTTATAGACTATTGGAATTAATTATTGTTTAACTCTGAGGTATCACCTCACACCTACCAGAGTAGCAAATATAACAAAACTGGAAAACATTGGATGTTTGTTGGAGGGGATGTATGAAAGCTTGGATGCTAACCCACTGTTGGTAGAGTTGTGAAAAGATCCAACCATTCTGAAGAGCAATTTGGAACTATGCCCAAAGGGCTATAGAACCGTGCATACCCTTTGATCCTGCAATACCACTGCTAGGTTTATATCCCAAAGACATCCCCCAAAAGAAATAAAGACCTGTTTGTACAAAAATATTTATAGTAGCTCTTTTTCTGGTGGCTAAGAACTGGAAATCAAAGAAATGCCCATCAATTGAGGAATAGCTAAACAAGCTGTGGTATGTGATGATGATGGAATATTATTGTGCTCTAAGAAATGACAACAGGATGATTTCAATAAGGCCTGGAAAGGCTTGTATGAACTGATGTATGGTGAAATGAGCAGAACCAAAAGAACATTATGCTCAGAGACAGCAATATTGTTTGCTGAAAAACTGAATGACAACTATTCTCAACAATACAATGATCCAAGAAAATCCCAGAGGACTATTGATGAAACATACTATCCACCTCCAAAGAAAGAACTGATATTGATGGAACACAGACTGAAGCAGGCTATTTTTCACTTTCATTTTTTCTTTCATTCAAGTTTGCTTGTACAAAATGTCAAATATGGTAATGTTTTACACAATCCTACATGTATAACCCATATCTGATGGCTTACTGCCTCAGGGAGTGAGGAGGGGAAGGAGAGGAGGAGGAAGAATAAAAATTTGAATGCAAAACTATAAATAAAAAGGTTTATTACTTTAAAAAAATAATTATTATTTAAATGTTTGATAAAATTTAATTGTAAATCTCTCTGGTCCTGGGGAATTTTTTTCCCCTAGGGATCTCCTTGATAGCTTATTCAGTTTCTTTTTCTTTCTTTCTTTTTTTTGGTGGAGCAATGAGGGTTAAGTGACTTGCCCAGGGTGACACAGCTAGTGTCAAGTGTTTGAGGCTGGATTTGAACTCAGGTCCTCCTAAATCCACAGCCGGTGCTTTATCCACTTTGTCACCTAGCTGCCCCCAATCTATTCTGATGTTAAAAAGAATAACCAGTAAACTTTCATGAAGTAAATTAGTTGGAAACTAGAATGGCCAACATATTTTTTTCAACCTTAAAGTAAAAATTAAATATGTAAAATTGAAATTTGTCAAGATTAAGTTGGTGTAAAATGTCTTTAAGCTACATAAATCCTGAAAATATTATGACAAGATAAATTCATAATTATCACAAAATTCTTATTTTATCATCCCCCCCTTATCAAAAGATCTTTGTAATGGGGAGGAAATTCTGTTTCTTTTAAACCAAAAAGGAAAATACCCAATTAAACTAGCCTTGAAAAATTAACAAAGTTTACCTGGCCTTTAAAAATTTGCTCAACAACTTTTTCTTTCCTTTGTCTTTATTTATATCACTAGAAATGAAGAACACTAATTACATTCTGGAATTCCACATAGATAGTGAACATATTACAGTTTACTTAAACCCCTAGAAAATGATTAACATATATGTATATATCCCTCTCTAATTTCAAATTCATCCCTTAAAGCAAAATTAATCCTTTAAGAGTGGAGTTTGTTAATACTAAGTTGTTTCAAGATGTATATGACTTCTTTTAATTAATTCCCTTGATATTTGTAAACTTTTTTTCTTCCAGATGAATTCTGTTATTATTTTTTCTAGCTCTGTAAAATATTTTTGGTCATTTGAATAAGTAAATTAATTTAGGTAGAATTGTCATTTTTATCACATTAGCTTGACCTAACCATGAATAATTGGTATTTTTCCAATTGTTTAGATCTGATTTTATTTGTGTGAAAATGTTTTGTAATTGTGCTCAAATAGTTCCTGGGTTTGCCTTGGCAGGCAGACTCCAGAATACTGTATATTGTCTACAGTTATTTCAAATGTAATTTCTCTATCTCTCACTGCTGGGCTTTTTGGGTCATAAATAGAAATGCTGATGATTTCTGGTTTTTTTTTTATATTCTGCAACTTTACTAAAGTTGTTCATTGTTTCAAGTAGTTTTTTAGTTGATGCTTTAGGATTCTCCAAGTATACCATCATATCATCTGCAAAAAGGGATAGTTTAAAAAAAAAACCAGAAAGCAAAAACAAAAGGGGGCAGCTAGGTGGCACAGTGGATAAAGCACCAGCCCTGGATTCAGGAGGACCTGAGTTCAAATCCAGCCTCAGACACTTGACATTCACTAGCTGTGTGACCCTGGGCAAGTCACTTAACCCTCATTGCCCTGCAAAAAAAGGATAATTTTGGTTCTTTTTTACCTATTATAATTCCCTCAGTTTCTTTTTCTTCTCATTATTTTCTTCTCTTATATTTTACATGTAATTGGAAAAAATAAAGTAAACTACTATTTAAAAAAATGTATAGAACTTCAAGTTGTGTATAACTTCCACAAATGCTAGTATATATGATATCATATATAAGTAGGCTTGAAAATTTCACTCCTTTATCATCACACAGAAAAATTATTGCGTAGTTGGTCCTAAGAATTTGACTAGATGGCCCTCAGAATACTTATAGATTTACAAATGAGATTTCACAAAGTATTTTCGTTTTATAATTGATAGTTTCCCCTTTAAAAATACCTATGTATTGGGGGCCGCTAGGTGGCGCAGTGGATAAAGTGCCGGCCTTGGATTCAGGAGGACCTGAGTTCAAATCTGGCCTCAGACACTTGACACTTACTAGCTGTGTGACCTTGGGCAAGTCACTTAACCCTCATTGCCCCGCCAAAAACAACAACAACAAAAAAATACCTATGTATGGGGCAGCAAGGTGGCGCAGTGGATAAAGCACCAGCCCTGGAGTCAGGAGGACCTGAATTCAAATAAAGCCTCAGAAGCTTGATACTTAGTAGCTGTGTGACCCTGGGCAAGTCACTTAACCCTCATTGCCCTGCAAAATAAACTAAAAAACTATGTAAACACTTGATTAGAACAATAACTCCAAATAGCTTAATTAACAATTGCATAATCATTATAACCCTAAACAAATAATTTTAGGTGAACTTACTCTTAAACATAGTAAAAATTTTAAAGTTTATAAATTCTTAATCACATTATTTCAGGATATGTGGTCAGCAGGACTGATAGATTACAGCTTCCTAACCTATTCACTGTCTTTGAACAGTATAATTCTTATTCTAATAACATCTAGGCTATAAGAGAAACTGCTTTTCCAACATAGGCAATAAAATTGTTTACCAAACTACACAATATAAGAAACTTTAGAAACATAATACCTTAAACACTATCAGGTATTTTTTTTAATTTTGTTTTTTCCTAAATTGCATGTAAAAACAATTTTTAACGTTGATTTTTAAAACTTTGTTTTCCAAATTCTCTTCCTCTCTCCTTCCCTCCCTACCCCATCTTAAGAACACAAGCAATTTAATATAAGCTATACATGTGTAGTCATGTAAAACATTTCCTCATCAGTCAGGTTGTGAAAGAAAACAGGTCAAAAAAATTAAGAAAAAGGAAATAAAAAAAATATATTCTTTGGGGCAGGTAGGTGGCACAGTGAATAAAACACTGGCCCTGGATTCAGGAGGACCTGAGTTCAAATCCGACCTTAGACACTTGATACTTACTAGCTGTGTGACCCTGGGCAAGTCACTTAACCCTCATTGCCTCACCAAAAAACAAACCAAAACAAAACAAAAACATTATGCTTCCATCTGCATTCAGATACCATCAGTTCTTTCTCTGGAGATGAATTGCATTTTTTATAAGTCCTTCAGAGTTGTCTTGGATCATTGTACTGCTGAAAATAGCCAAATCATTCACAGCAGATCATTTTACAATATTGTTGTTATTTTGTGTACAGTACATTTCACTTTATATCAGCTCATATAAGTCTTTCCAGGTTTTTCTGATAGCATCCTGTCCATCATTTCTTATAGCACAATAGTATTCCATCATAATTTCATCTCACAATTTGTTCAGCCATTCCCCAATTGATGGTCATCTCCTCAATTTTGAATTCAAATTTTGGGGTTTTTTTAATCTCTTTTTGGTTACTGACCTAGTAGTGGTCTTACTAGGTCAAAGAGTATGCATGGTCCTATAGAACTTTGGCCATCGTTCTAAATTCTTCCACAGAATGTTTGAATCAGTTTACAACTTTACCAAGAGTGTATTAATGTCTCATTTTCCCCATATTCCCTACAATATTTGTCATTTTTCTCTGCTGTGCTATTATCCAATCCAATATATATGAGGTAGTACCCCAGAATTGTTTTTACCTGCATCTCTCCAATCAATAGTGAGGTAGAACATTTTATTTCATATGACTATAGGTAGCTTTGATTATTTCATCTGAAAACTTCATATCTTTTGATTATCAACTGGGGAATGGCTCTTATTTGAATAATTTTGACAGTTCTCTATGTGTTTGAGAACTGATACCCATCAAACAAACTTGCTTCAAATTTTTTTTATAGTTACTATTGCTAACTGTATTTACTTCCATCCTATTCCCTCTCCACCCCCATTTAATCTATTTTCTGTTTTCTTTCACCCTGTCCTTCCTCAAAAGTGTTTTGCTTCTGACTGCTCCCTTCCCCAATCTTCCCTCCCTTCTATCACTGACCCCCATTATCTCCTTCCCCTCCTACTTTCCTGCAGGGGAAGATAGATTACTATACCCAATTGAGTGTGTATGTTATTCCATCTTTGAGCCAATTCTGGTGAGAGTAAGGTTAACTTATTCCCCAGCACCTCCACCATCTTCCCCTCCACTGTATAAGCTTTTTCTTGTTTCTTTAATGTGAGATACTTTACCCTATCCCACCTCTCCCTTTCCCTTTATCCCAGTACATTACTCTAACCCCTTAATTTTATTTTTTAAAAGATATCATCCCTTCATGTTCCACTCACACATGTGCCCTCTGTCTAAATATACTCCATCAAGCTGCCCTAATAATGAGAAAGTTTTTACGAGTTGCAAGTATCATCTTCCCATGTAGGAATGTAAACAGTTTAACCTTTTAATATCCTTTATGATTTATTTTTCTTGTTTACCTTTTTATGCTTCTCTAGGGTCTTGTATTTGAAAGTCAAATTTTCTATTCAGCTCAGATCTTTTCATCAAAAATGTCTGAAAGTCCTCTCTTTCATTGAATTCCCATTTTTCCCCCAAAGGAATATATTCATTTTTGCTGGGTAGGTTATTCTTCGTTGTAATCCCAGTTCCTTTGCCCTCTGGAATATCATATTCCATGCCCTCTCATTCTTTAATGTAGAAGCTTCTAGATCTTGTGTTATACTGACTGTGGCTCCACAGTACTTGAAATATTTTCTCCTTGACCTGGGAGCTCTGGAATTTGGCTGTAATATTCTTGGAAGCTTTCATTTTGGGATCCCTGTCAGTATCCCCCTACAGGACAGTAAACTGAGGTAAATAGAACTCTCTTAGGGCCACACAGCTAGTAAATTTCCTAATGTCAAATAACAAATACACACACACACATATGTACATGAATAAAATTTTAGGTCCTAATTTACTGTAATCTTTATACAAGAAGCATGAACTCAGACCACATTATTTCCATTAGGGCAGATTTTGGCTTAAATAAAATGAAATCTACATTTATAATTGCTAATGGTAAAATTTATTTTCCAAGGCCTAATACCCTTAGCAGTATAAGAGAAAAAGATTATTCAAAAATTTATATATTACCTTTGTTAAAGACACGGGGTGACAGTTTCCAGCTATGTATATTTGTGTTTCCTGCTTCTTACAAGCTAAGACCTCCAGCCCCACCGCCAACCCCACCTTTGAGACTTAGCAGATAACAAGTTGAGGTTAACTTAAAATGTACTGGGCCTGCTGCTTTTCTTCTGACCGAGGCAAAGGCACCTAAGGAATTTGGCTTAATGCTGATAGGGTTTTTCTCCAGACAAAAACCTTTAAGAGGTTTCATGGGAATTAATTTAATAATTCTAAATTTGAATAGCACTAGGAAACATTTAAGACTTTATATAATATCACAAAAACCAATAACCAATATCTTTACCACATCTAATATTTATATAGTGTTAGATTTAATAAAGTCTTTCTATTAAAATTTATCCTAAAAGGTGGTTGGACACAATTCATTTTATTACCTGGTTTTGCTAGTTTTAAACTGGAGTCAAAATCTGAAGGGCAGGCTTAGGACAGTATTGCCTAATGGTTAGAGACTGAATTTTTTAAAATAGGAATTAGAATGTTTTCTTTGTAATTTCTAGCTCTAAACGGAAACTAAATTGCTGTACTTCAGTGAGCATGAGTCTAGATCTTAAAATCTTAAAATATACATGAAGATATTTTAAAGGGTTCCTTGCTATGCCAACTTCACAGAAAACTATTATTACTATCTTCTATATTTCTAAAAAGGTTTTTCCTTAAATTTAAGACATATTTACATTAGTTTTTTCACAATTAAATCCATAATCCAAAAAATTCATTATAATTCACAGCCTAGGGGGCAGCTAGGTGGTGCAGTGGATAGAGCACCGGCCCTGGATTCAGGAGGACCTGAGTTCAAATCTGACCTCAGATACTTGGCACTTGCTGGCTGTGTGACCCTGGGCAAGTCACTTAACCCCAATTGCATCACTTAAAAAAAAAAAAAAGAATTCACAGCCTAACAATATCTCTAATACAATGAATTATTAAACTAATATTAAGTACTTTTAGACATTACAAATCACATAACTGGGGTAACGGCTTAAAATGACAAAGTAAATAATAAAAAAATTCACTTAACCAGAATTAATTCAAATAAACCTGGATCTATATTTAAAATGATATCATATAGAACCTTATTTTATACTTCTAATTATTTAGTGTTGTGTTTTATTAGTAGTATACTGTTTTATACAAGAGCTATGTATTACAAGCACTTCAGATTTCCTGTTTTTCAGCCATTACACTACAAAAGATTTTTTAAAGTGGTAGTATATAACAGATTTTAAGTATAATAAATTCCATTACACTTAGGAACCAGTTCTTATGAGGTTCCTCCTTTGCCTGTAACCAAAACTGCCACATGGAATGAGAGGGGCTTAGAACACATGGTGTCCTCCATTTTGGTCCTAGCCCTCTCTAACTTTGTCCATTGGCTTTTTAATCAAGCTACAAAGTTTTCATTCTGAATCTTTCTACTTAAAACAAAATCAAACTTCCTTATACTCTCTTGGCATGCTTAAACCACCTGAAACTGGCACAGAGTCACCATAGCCACTATACACGCATGGGGGAGATGGTTGGAGGTTGAAAGCATGTGACCTGGCTACTGCCCATCTGCAGTATGCAGGGTGTTTGTCCCTAATGCTTCTTCACCTTCCATATTTTCTCTCAAGCCTTTAGTTCTCTTTCCTAAGCTTTCAAACCCATTACTACTTTCCTTTACATTTCAAACATATATCAGACTACGCATAATATTATTAAGCCAATATCTTACTAAAGCCCTATCTTTCCAAGTTATATCCACCTATCATAAAATTTAGGTGTTCTAATAATGTTTGATTGCTTTCTTAACAGTTTTGAAAATTTTTTTAAAATCATATACTTACCCTTCTTATTTTCTTGCCTCTCTTAACCTTTTAGGATTGAGAAGATTACCACTTAATTTACAAATCAATAGAGCTGTATTTCTCTCGCATCTTTCACCAACATTACTTTTAAAAAACTTATTATGTTAATACATTTTAAACAAATCACTGAATTCCTAAAATGTTTACATTTAAGGTTATGATATTAAGAAACCCTGATCAAAGAGTAGTATAAGGCAAATACAAAAATTAATTCTTTTAAAAGTTGCCAGGAAAAAAAAGTTGCAGATTAACTAAGTTGTAACAAAAGGTTCAGGCATGATATAATACATTGAGTAATTAATTTTATGACAGTGCATATCAGGTAAGTTATAGACATATTTTCAACTTCTAGTCATGATCAAATTAATAACAAAAGTTGATGTCTCTTTAAGGCAAGATAGGCTACAAGCCATGCTTCTTCTAAGTAATTATACTGATATTTCTTTCCTTAACACAGAAGTGAAACAATTGTGATATTAACTAAATAACAAAATCACATCCTATTTTCTTTTTTGTTCTTTATCATAAAAGTATTTTATTATTTATAGTTACTTGTAAAGATAGTTTTCAATATTTGTTTTTATAACATTTTGAGTTCCAAGTTTTTCTCCCTTCCTCCCTTCCCTCCTCCCTTTCCTCCTCCCTCTCCAAGACAGAAAACAATCTGACATAGGTTATATACGTATAATCACATTAAACATATTTCTGCATTAGTCATGTTGTGAAAGAAGAATCAGAACACAAGGGGAAAACCTCAAAAAAGAAAAAAAAATACAAACAAACAAAAAATAGAAACAGTATGGTTCAATCTGCCTTCAGAATCCACAGTTCTTTTTTCTGGATGTGGAAAACATTTTCCATCATGAGTTCTTTGGAATTGTCTTGGATCATTGCAATGCTGAGAAGAGCCAAGTCTGTCACAGTTGATTATCATACAATGTTGCTGTTACTGTGTACAATGTTATCCTGATTCTGCTTACTTCACTCAGCATCAGTCCACTTAAGTCTTTTCAGGTTTTTCTGAAATCTGCCTGCTCATTATTTCTTACAGCACAATAGTATTCCATTACATTCATATACCACAGCTTGTTCAGCCATTCCCCAATTGATGGGCATTCCCTTGATTTCCAATTCTTTGCCACCACAAAGAGAGCAACTATAAATATCTTTATACATATGGGTCCTTTTCCCTTTTTTATGATCTCTTTGGGATACAGACCTGGTAATGGTATTATTGGGTCAAAGGGTATGCACAATCCCCTACCCCTTTGGGCATAGTTCCAAATTGTTCTCCATAATGGTTGGATCAGCTCACAACTCCACCAACAATGCATTAGTGTTCCAATTTTTCCACACCTCCAACATTTATTATTTTCCTTTTTTGTCATATTAGCCAATCTGATAGGAATCACATCCTGGTTTCAAAAATTTTTGCATCATTTGCAAATACAAATCATCCCTATACTGTTAAGAGAAATTAAAGGACCTAATTGTATACATAAATATATAGCTAGCCACAAATGTCAAAGCTAAAATGCTTAATTGGTAGTTGTTTGGAATATAGGAAGGATCAATATTCCAGGCTAAATAGCTCAAATCTTATACCTGCATCTCATCATATTAACACATATGTAGTTCATCATTAACCTAAGAAATAAAAGATCCAATGTTGTAGTTATCACATAACCTCTGACATGATTATAGGAGTTTAGCATAGAAATGGGGAAATAAGGGGCAGCTAGGTGGCACAGTGGATAGAGCACTGGCCCTGGAGTCAGGAGGACCTGAGCTCAAATCTGGCCTCAGACACTTGCCACTTACTAACGGTGTGACCCTGGGCAAGTCACTTAACCTCCATTGCCCTGCAAAAAAAAAAAGAAAGAAAGAAATAGGGAAATAATTACACAAGAAGGGAAAATAAATTTTTCCTGAACTTCATGACAATTCCAGGGAAAAGTTGTGCAAGATGGCCAGTTGCATTGAACCAAGCTCAAAGTCAGCCAGGTGGGATATTGTTCCATTCCATGTATTGTATTGGGGAAACGGAGTCAGGAAAATCCTACTTAAGCCCTTACCAAAATTCCTTCTCCCAGCCTTTCCCATGACAACTTCACCTGCAATTTATGCATGTAAAACCCCATAGGGTTGCTGGCACCGTGGCTCATTGGCTCAGTAGCATTCCTCGGTAATCATACCTGGAGTTAGACTCAGAAAGATATCAGTTAATGGTCCCATGTTGTCTTTAATGGAATATTCCACTAATTAGTGTATTAGGTGAAATCACCTCTTAAAAATCACATATCCTAGATAAGCATAGACTATAGTCTCATACTGGTAACTGTAAGAAATTTATAACAGAAAAATCACATCTTATCTTGATATAACTAGTGCTTATGCTAAGTGGATGCTTCTTCATCCCTAAATGCAATATTACACAAATGAATTTGCATTAAGGTGATTAATAAGAAACTTGAAAAGACTTGTGATGGGATGTGTAAATAATTGCAAATTATATACTGAAAACAGATTAGAAAATGTATCATGTCATAGTATATAGTAAAATATATTTGTTTATTAACCATATAAATATAGACATACACTACTATTCTTAGAATCCCTTTAAACAATGGAAATAACTTTAAGGTGACTCTGAATTTAGTTTGCATATATTTCTAAACATGTTTTAATTCCAGATTAAGTCACAAACATAGGTTAAATAGCAGAATCCCCTTTCGTGTGACATAAGATAGCTCAAAAATTAATATTGTTCATTAACATAACTAATTGATGAAATCTTATTACTTAAAAGAAAAGTGAAAGAGGTTTCTAATTTTAATCTCAGTTTAATTGATTCATATCTTTGCTTCATAAACTTGTTTACTTTTATCTAATTACATTTCTATCATGTTGAAAGAATGAGATACTTCAGGAATTGTATTTTACACATTTGGCAAATTGAAGAACTAATTTACCACATTGCTTAGGCCATAGAATGAAAACAAATTCAGATCAAAACAGCAAGATGTTCCCCATTTGTGGCTTCTTGCCATAATTCAGGTGCTTTGGTATTCAGTTAATAACTAAGAGGCTCAGTATTGAAATACCAAGCTTACACTTTGTCTACACTGATAATAGATGGAAAGATTTTCTCTCCCTTATTCCCAGAGACAGATATGTCAGATATTCACTAGCCTTAGATCTCTGATATTGCTTCCATTGACTGCTGACTGCTGATGGTTCTCCTAAAGCACCCATAAAAGGATGTTGCAAGGACACCACAAACCCAAGAATAAAACTTACAAAAAATTTCAGGGTCCCATAAAAGCTTTCGCCTCTGACAATAAAGTCTAATCACAATATGTCTGGACATAATTGTGTCAGCATTTAATTATTACAATACATTAGCTTTGGGGCAGCTAGGAGGCGCAGTGGAGAAAGCACTGGCCCTGGATTCAGGAAGACCTGAGTTCAAATCCAGCCTCAGACACTTGACACTTACTAGCTGTGTGACCCTGGGCAAGTCACTTAACCCCCATTGCCCCGCCAAAAACCAAAACAATACATTAGCTTACAAATAAATTCTAATATACCTTTTATAAATCACAGAAAAGATCTTCTTAAACATCCACAAGTTGGTTTTTTACAAAAGTTTTAACCTCAATGTTTCTTCCTAAATGTATTTCTCCTTCTGATTCCGGAGGTGAAAACTTCATGTGTAAAGTCTGAGATACAATGACAAACTCCAAGGTTTCTTCTTATCATTGGGTAATGTTAATCCTTTGCTAGTTAACCTGTACATTGTAGGGTGAATCCAACTAAATGTGGTGTTCATTGCTATTCAGTTTTATCTTGTAACAGATAATGTTTGGTATGATTGAAAATTGAGCAGGCATTTTGAATGCTGATGATTTTATCTGAATGGCAATATTTACACTGAAGGAAGTCATGACTAATTCCATAAGATCAGGACTTCATATGACTCTGTTGTGCCCCCTTTTAGTCAGGGCTGAGTTGTCAGATGGGCTAATATCCAATAAAAGCAGGGTTTGGAAGGTTTCAGAGGGTCATAGTAGGAAATGAAGTGGAACCAACATGTTAAATTTTTGACTATGAAATGCTGCTTACTTTTGCCTGTTTCTCCCTTTCTTTTCTAGGCTTTACTTTTCAGAAAGCTGAAATACATTTTTAGACATTCATTGTCAGCAAAAAACTATGCTATTTTCTTCAGTGGTCAACAGGCATTTTTTTTTAACAGGCATTTTTTAAGCATGTAGAGATATTCCAGAAGCCACTGGAGTTAAGTCCATGTGTTTTTTGAATAGTGCCTTTGAAACATTGCTTTAGCTGCTGAGTGGATGATAGACTGGAGAGGGGCAAAGCTTGACACAGGTAACCCTAGTTTCGTTGGCCAGTTCTAATTAGAACTGATTGCAGAATGGCTTTAACAGGAGCCATGTCTGGAAGTGTTGGGCCCTAGGCAGGTCTGACTACTCAGTAAGCCCTCTGATCCCTCTGTCCCAGACTGCCCCTGCATAAGTTTTACCTTCAGAGGAAATTCACCTCAACCCACAGGATATAAAATGGCTGAGGATACATCTTTCTATTGGATACATCTCAGGAACATGGGATATACATCAATACTGTGACAAATGAGATGTGTATTGGGGAAACTGATTGAGGAAGGCCTCTGAGTCACCCTCCATAACAGCCAAACCTGGACCTGGAGAACAAATCCCTTTATTGTTTCTGCTTGAACCTGGAGATCCAGTTGAGCTGTTCCCCAATTGTGTCCCTGGATGTTGCTACTTCTCCACTAATATGAAGGATTGGCTATGGCCCAGATGCCTACTTGAGTGGCTAGCAGATAACATAGGGCTCTGTCATGATTTTAAACCATCAGTGTCAGGAACTGAGGATCCCCCCCCCCCCCAGCCATCAATGGCCTTATTCGTGTCACTGGTTTTAAAGGCTGTCCTGTCTCATAATGCTGGAAAACTTTGACTATTACATGGGACCCAGTTTCTCAAACACGCCATTTGAAAGTTGTCCCTACACACACTGTGTAAGTCAATATATCTCCTCTTCAGGGGTTCCTTGTGTATATCAAATAGCCTGACCAGCATTCCAGGGGAGGAATCCTTAGTAGAGATGAATGTGGGCAGTCTATGGCAACCCAGAGAAACAGGATTGCCTGAGGTCCTTGTCAGGATGGAAAACTTGTATTTCATCTAGTGTCCAAGGAGAGGCATGTTCACAATGTTGGGGGAATCCCTCCTATTCAGGAAGTCTGGGACAGAGCAGTTACAAAGTTAGGAGAGCTTGCATAGCCAGAAAAATATTATTTAAGTTCTTACTTTAATTTTCCCCACAGCAGAGGAGAAGGCATGAGTAAGGAGTAAGGGTCACCCCTGGCCTCTGACATTGCAGCCTGTGCACCCCAAATTACAAAAAAGAACCTATGGCAATGAAAGTCTCTCCTAATAATATCCAAAGCTCCTTTCTCCAATGCAAAGGGGTCAGTCCCTCTGGTACCTATTAGGTTGTAGCACTGACTTCACACCGAGTTGGTTTTAACTTCATTTAGGAGTTACAACCTCAAAGGACTCTGAAGGTGTTTTTATAAAGATTGTGACCAAAGGTTGTGACTTCAATTCCAGGTTCTGTGACTTCTTTGCTTCAGGGTGACCCCCCCCCTCTGAGCTTGCAGTTTCCCCTCTGAGCAGATTTTATTATATAGTATTTTATTAGATAATATCCTGGGGTCTTGGAATATCTTAATCCTTTGATAATGTCAGTAAGGAATATAATTTGTTTGAGCCAATGAATATTTCTCTAACTTATCAGAGAAATATTTTGCTTAGAAGAAATAAACTTACCCAAACATGGGCCACAGGACAGTATAGAACAAACCCAGAAGTCATGAAGATATTCTCCAGTGAAGCAGGTGAGTGAGGCATTTATGATATTATTTATGGAATACTGGGACATCACATGGTTATTACAAATTTCAAGAAGAATGACTCTGGATACAAGGTGGAATTATCAAGTAAAAAGAGTTCATTTGTCATTAACTTTCTTCTTATACGCTGACCAGGATGTATATATTTCCTCCAAAACCCAAGTGAGTGAATCAACATCACAGGAATACCATCTCGATCAAAGGCCCATTAGGTTATATAAGCACTTAATCCCCCTTCCTACATTTCATCTCCACCCTTAAAGTGAGATCAAAGATGGACAGAATTCATAGGGAACTTAGAACACTTGATTGAATTCATGCTTGTTTTCCAGGTGAGTGAACAGTGCAAGAGAGAAAAGTGAATCACCAAAGGTCAGATAAGTGACCTTAAAAGAAACAGCTGGGCTGCAATCCCCTGTCCCCTGACCACAAAGGCATCTCCCCTGCCAATGGTCTGGGATAAGGGTCCAGTGAGAACAGTAGAAGGCTGGCCCCAGCCTGTCTCCAGGCCATCAGAGTCGGTCAATCCACTAGAGTTTACCAATTTTGTGCTTGGTACAAGAACAATGATGAATAGAGAACAATTGTGCCCTCAAGAAATTTCTATTTTACTGAAGGAATATCTGTTCAGAGGGTTTGTATCTGCAGATTTGGGAGTTTTCATCATAGGCATGGAGGATAATTGAATATTTGGACACTGAAAAGATGAGGGAGAGACAGAGAAAGACACTCCTAGGCAAAGACACTGAGAGAAGAGCTTTGCATCTGAGACTACCGCCAATATAGTCAGCACATATCTTGTGTATATGTAGTTTTGACATGTTGTCTCCTCATTAGATTGGGAGCTCCTCCTGGGAAGGGGCTATTTTTGCATCTCTTTGTATCCCAATCACTTAATACAATGCCTGACATATAGTAGATGCTTAATTAGTGGTTATTGAATGACTGAATCCTGGAATATTGCTCAGGAAGGGTAATGCATCTCATTCAAAAGGACCAGGAGGAGTTCTGGATTATGGGGACAATAAGGTGAGAGATTAGACTTGTCCAGAATCCCCTAATGGCTCAGACCTCCAGAAATCACACAGAGAGCAATACTACCCTTTGTTCTCAAAATTTTGTTGCATTTAGGCAAAGAGCAGGCAATGTTTGTGAAGAGAAGGTCATCAGATGTACAAGGCTTCAGTAGTAAGTGAATCTGGCCATTGCCATTTCCAACTCCATTCCTCCCAAGGCCTCCCTGCCTTGTCTGGTAATATAAGCCTACTCTAACATGGAAGTCACCCAGAATTATAATTATAAGCTTGTCCCCATTTGGCATAAAGGTCTCCAGCTTTTCAGAAATATTTTTCTTTGACCTCATCAGGGTTCGTCATGCTGCAAGCATAGGCACTGATGATGCTGGTGTGGTGTTTTCATACCACTGGCAATCATATTGTCATGAACATGTTGTTCATTTCTTTTGGGAGGCATACAAGGTTGTTGGTTAGATTACTTTTGATTGTGAAGCCCATGGCAGCTTCCCAGTGTTCACTCTCACTGTGGCCAGTCCAGAAAGATGTATATCCAACTCTGACTGTGGTTTGCTGACCTTCGTTTGCCAGTCTTGTTTCACTCAGGTCTGATACTTGCATGTGATAGCTCCTGAGTTCTCTTACAACAAGAATAATTCCTCTTTTTGGTGTACTGGATGTTGTGTTGTCTATAAGTGTGGAAACATTACATGGACAGATGGTGAATGGAATCATACTTGCTAAAGTTTCTGAGCATTTTTTTTGTGTGCGTTTGGACAGAAGATAGAACCCCCACTTGCTGCAGTAAACAGACCACAGTTGGGTAAGCAGATCATTTTAGGGCACTTTTTCTAGCCCCTTCCTCACACCAGGAGGTAAGTAGTGAGGTTCATAAAAGGCTGTTCAGATACCTAGTGGCTTCTGAATTCCACTGCTGCTTCCAGTGAGAAGATGACCCTATAGCCTGGGCCGCCTGTGTACAGGGTTGTAACTACAGCTCCTATTGTCTCCTCACCTGCTGCTTCCTTAATTCCCTGTCAACTAAGTGAGCTAAGAGAGGGCCTGGGCAATGAGAAAGGCATGAACAAGCTGGAGAGTGTCCAGCCAGGATGCACAAGGTGGTAAAGAGGCTAAGAGTCCTGCCATCTGAGGCTGAAGAAAGCTAACTTCTCTCAGCTGTTCAGTCAGGAACCATTTGGGAAGTGCCCAGTAAGAGTCGGGCACCATGGTAAGCACTGGGCATGCAAAGAAAAGCAAAAGACACCATCCTTCTTCTCAAGGACCTCACAGTCCAGTGGGGGAGGCCATGCGCAAACAGCTAAGTGCAAACACACTATATTGCAGGATAAATGAAAATTAGAGAAGGAAGGCCAGAGAGCTAAGGAGCATGGTGAAAGGCTTCTTGTGGAAGGGGGGATGCTAACTGGGACCTGAAAGAAGTCGGGGAAACCAGGAGGCAGAGAAGAGGGAGAGCCCCTGAAAATGGCCAGAGTTGGGAGATGGAGTGTCTTTTGCAAAGACCAGCAAGGAGGCTGGTGTCACTGGACACAGACTATCTGGGGGAGAGTGTAGGGTGTAGGAAGAATGCATGGATGGGGGCAGGTTGGGAGGGGCTTTGAAGGCCAAACGGGGTCTTACATGTGATCCTTGAGGTGATAGGGAGGGCCTGGAGTTCCTTGAGTAGGGGCAGACCTGTGTGTTAGGAAGATCACTTGGCCAAACCCATATCATTTCCCCTTTTCTCTAATATCTAAGGTAAAGAGGGGTACCTCTTCAGTGGATTTACCTTGCTGGTTCCAGATTACTTCATTTGGAAGTCCAAATTTAAATACCCCTTTATTTAAAGTAATTGCATAAAAAGATGACCACAAAATAACTTACATAAAAAGTTACCAAGTTAACTTCAGTTGTAGTAAAGGACTTAAGATGTTTATGATTCAGTCAGATGGCAAAGCCAGATTCTTATACACTTTGGTTGTTTAGAATAAAAAAGGACTAGAATTTTTAGGTTAAATAGTTTAAACCTGGGGCAGCTAGGTGGTGCAGTGGATAAAGCACTGGCCCTGGATTCGGGAGGACCTGAGTTCAAATTTGGCTTCAGACACCTGACATTTACTAGCTGTGTGACCCTGGGCAAGTCACTTACCCCTCATTGCGCCATAAAAAATAGTTTAAACCTCATACCTGCATTTCACTATAGTAACCCATTTATACTACGAAGGGATGAAGATCCAATATTGTGTTCATGCTGATCACATGACATGATTATAGGAATTTGCCATAAAAGAAAAGGGATAAAGCTCTCAGGGAATAATGCTTCTCTAAAGCTTCATGTCCACTCCAGGCAGTAGTTGAATAGATAGCCAATTGCAGTGGACCAGGCTTAAAATAAGTCAGGGGTGAAAGTTCACATTCTATGTGTCATATTGGGGTAATTAAGTCAGGAGAATCATCCCTATTCCCTTGCTAAAAGTCATTCTCCCAGCTTTCCCATGACAATCCACCACCTGCAATTAAACCCCTTAGAATTGCTGGCACCATGGGGCATTGACTCAGTAGAATTCCTCAATGACCATACTTGGCAGTCAGACTCAGAACAATAGATAGTAACAGTCCCATAATCTCTTAAATAGTAAGTTCCAATAGTCAGTACTGCAAGTGAATTCACTTGTCAAGGATCACATACCCTAGATAGCAAGAATCAACTACACTAGCACTTATATTAAGCAGATGCTTAATATCCTTAAGTTAGTATTACACAAATGAATTTTGCTTTAAGATGCTTCATAACAACCGACAAAAGAGTTGAGATAAGTGTAAATAACCCTAAATTGCATACAGAGAACATACTAGAATTTCATTTATTGACCATGTAAGAAGAAACATAGGATACTGCCCTTAGAAAATCATTCCTATAACATTGGCCCTATGCAAGTACCTTATAATCCCGTGGTCTCTGGAACTGTGAGGGGTTAGGTTCTATCATTATGCCTTATGAGAAAAGTTTCCCAGCTACGTTTTCTAAGGAGCTGGGACCTCCACCCTTACCTTAGAAACTTACCAGGTAATGAGTTGGAATTAAAGTGTGGCCACTTTTTTTCCTTTTCTTCTGTTGTGGCTTTTTTTGTCAATGTTTTTGTGGCACCCAGGTCTTAATGCTGACAGGGCATGGCCCATTTACCAGAGTGAAATAAATAAATCAAAGTCAAAAGCTGTGCTTAGGGCAGTATGCTTCAATAGTTAAAGACTTAAAAGATTTTTTTCTTTGCAACTTCAAAAGTTGTAGTATATAACAGGGGCAGCTAGATGGCGCAGTGGATAGAGCTCCGGCCCTGGATTCAGGAGTACCTGAGTTCAGATTTGACCTCGGACACTTGACACTTACTAGCTGTGTGACCCTGGGCAAGTCACGTAACCCCAATTGCCTCACCAAAAAAAAAAAAGTTGTAGTATATAACAGATTTCCACCATACTAAATCCTTTAGGCACTAGATGCTATCAGATTGCCCTCCTCCCCCATAGCAGAATCTGCAATGTAGAAAGAGAGGGGCTTTAGGACATGTGATGTCCTCCCTTTTGATTCTAGCCCTGTGTAACCATTTGGGAAATTAACAAAAAAAGGAATCCATCATACTCACTTCATAGTGATCGTGCAGCGATTAACCTTGTAAGCAGCAACTTTCTGTGCAGACACATAAGTATGGCACTTGATAGACACAGAAACACACAAACTAAGAGCTGTGAGGTAGCTACAGGTTACTTCTTCCTGTCTATGCATTGAACTAAGAACCCACAGGCTAGGAATTTCTCAATGAGAAGCTGTAGCCCCCCCCATCCTCCCTCACTTTTTCTTGACATACCACCCCAATAAGGGACAGGGTGAGGGTATTAAAACCAGGAAGGGATGATGAAAGATGTGATCCTCATGCATACATACTAAAGGCAATGTCTGCCTACATTTAAGGGGTTTTCCCCTGCTTCCCACAACCTGCTGCTTTGATGGAACAGTGGGAGCTGAATGAGGGAGTAAGACAGAAGGTCACCTCTGTGTCTATTAAGGAATCAATAGACTTACTTCCTTCATCCAGCATGACCATAGTTCAACCATAGAGATGTCAATAACATGGAGCTGGCTGATCCTGGGTCCTGAATTCTGAGTCCACAGGGAGCTGGGTTTTCAATCCAGCCGACCCCTTGGGGCAATATCGAGTTGGGGAGGTGGCCTCACCTTTGAAGAACATCCCCCTCTCCAGTGTCCCAGTTTGCCACAGCTGAAGCAGTTGCCAGGATCTTGGCCACCTAGAGATCTGCTGGTAGCAGACATTCTGGCTGCTGCTATTATCAAGGCTTGCTCTATGGAGTGGGCACTATCCTTATTTTCTCTCTCTCTTAAGCTACCAGAAGGTCCTTGTTGTAAAAAACAAAAAAAAACCCTTAAAAGCAGCATGAAGGAGTTGTGAGAGTGGAGTTTGAGGACCCAAGTCTAATTTCTGGAGTTTTGTCCTAATGTCAGGGGCAGATTGGCTAATAAGATGTATCTTGAGGACTGTTATTCCTACATCCCCTTCTGGGTCTGGATTAATATTTTTTTTCATAGAGTCTGGAAAGCAAATCATGAAGAGGGCTGGATTTTCATCAGACCCCTGGGTGATCTCTTTTACTTTCTCATATTTGACCTATTTCTTAATACCCTGCCTCATTCCCTCAAAGAGGCAAATAATCATGTGGTCCCTACTGGCCCTGCCTACCTTATCATGATAGTCCCATCTCAGATCTTTAGTTGTAACTGCTGTTGTTACAGGGGCCCCTGCCCACTTGGTTCCAAGATGTGAGTTCTCATCACCCACTTGTACAGCTAGGTACCAAATCTGCTTTTTCTCATCAGAGGCACAATAGCTGATAAGAATAATTTGCGAATTGGCCCAGGAAAGATCAAACTGCATTGTCACCTACTGACAGCCACCTAAGAACTTTGTGGGGTTCTCTGAATAACATCTCAATTTTTCTTTAATCTGAGCCAAATCACTCATGGAGAAATGTGCATGTATTTGTCTCACCCTACCCCAAGCAGGAACTTCCCCTAGTGGAAGCAAGGGGTGGTTGAAGATACCTATAGAGGCATAGGTGAAGCAGGTGGCAGGGGAAGGGATGAGGGGGCTGGGAGAATGGGCATAGGCATGTACAGCAAAACTGGTGAAGCAGATTGGAGCAGCTGCTGAATGGAAAAAAAAATAGGATAATAGGGAATGTATCAGAGTCTGCCTGGATTGTCATAGGGACTCAGCTGTGAGGTACACAGCTGGATGGTAAGAGAAAATAATTTAATAATGAATTTCTTGGGGACCCAGAGACCCAGTTTTATTTGCTCTCACCCCAGAAAGTTGAGCCCCTGCCTGGGATGAGCCCAGGTGAACAAGAGAAATGGAGATAGACTTTTTTGTCTAGCTAAATTGAGCTGGTGGGATTAAACCACACCTAAGAATGAATTTCACCCTTTGCCCAAGGGTTGCTCCCATTATGTCAGCATCAGGTAGAGCTCATTTTAATTTGGACCATCCTCAGGTCATGTCAACCATTGCAATTGAATGATGCTAACTAATTAGCTTCGATCAATATATAATGGCCCAAGGGGCTGCTAGGTGGCACAGTGGATGGAGCACCAGCCTGGAGTCAGGAGGACCTGAGTTCAAATCTGGCCTCAGACACAACACTTACTAGCTGTATGACCCTGGGCAAGTCACTTAACCCCAATTGCCTCACCAAAAAAACAAAACCATAGGAGAACATACAATAGCCCACGTCTGTCAAAAGAGGATAAAAAGCCTTGACCACTCAAGGGTTGCCATCTTGGCAATCTTGGCTTCCTGGACACTGGAAGAGGGAGTGAAGGGAGGAGAGAGAGGGGAGAGAGACTGGGGAGTGGGAGGGGACAGAGTCTCAGAGGAGGAGGGGGTGCCAGAAGGACTTGCTAGTCCCATGGACTTGGGGCTTCCTAACAGGAGGAAGTCATCTAAGAAATCACTGAGGTCCTGTAAGGAAGGAGGCTTTTTAGGTTTATCAATAGCCTTCTTAGGTCCAGTCAGTATTGCTGGGCACATCCTGCTTTGTTCCTTACTCTTACATAGTTCCTTCCCCTATGAGTTCTGGCTTAAGGCCATGAAGGCTGGTATATATGGGATTTCTGTCCATTTCCCTTCAGGCCTACAAAAGAGATCTATTACAGTTAAGAGTTCCATGTACTGGACAATTTTCTTGGGATTCCAACTGATATTGCAGTCAGTTACAGTAAAAGATCATGCATTTCTTTTTGAAGTATGTAAGGTCAAATTTACTCTGCCCCATGGGTGTGAGGTTGTTTAAACCTTTACACAGATATTATCCTGTCTGAGGAGATATTGAATCTCATGGTCCAAACATGGTTTGAATATTAGGCCAAGCTTTTAGTGCTGGCAAGGGATAGAGTCAGCGTGACAGAGAATAAATGAAAAGGAGTTCTTACCCCAGGGTGCTGTGGTGAGAAGAAAAGAGGAAGATCTGTGCCCCACATTGGGTACCAGAAATATGTCATGGGGGAAAGAGGAATAGTTATTCCTCTGTAAAGAATTACAACTCTCACACACAGTCCAATTAGAATCAAATGGTCTTTTGTTTGGGCACTGGAGAAAGTGACCGAGAGGGAAGTCAAAGACTTCCTCTCCAAGGGAGGAGATGGCTTAGAAACGTTCTCCTTCCAGAACAGAAGAAATGCCAATGCTTTTATATAGGATAGATGGGGTGACCACCTGACAATGGAAAGTTCCCTTTGGGGGCAAGGAAAGCTTGAATGAGGGGTGATGGTCCTGCCTTTTGCTGTTATCTCTGTCCCGTGGCTACAGTAAGGCATTCATAAGAAGGGGGAGCTCTGAATCCACCCAAGATCTTGGTCATTAATAATCATTTTCACCCCTGGACAAGTCACTTAACCCCTGTCTCTGTTTTTACATCAATGTAATGGGGATCATAGGAAGACCTACATCCCAGCCTCATGGTGAAAATGTTTGTAAAGGGTTTCCTTCACACCGGGCCTGCTGTACACTTGGCGCTTAATAGATATTGATTCCTTTTCTTCCTTTCCATTCATGTGTAGAATCCCAAGGGGGAAATCTAAAAGCATGTCCATCAGTGAGCTTTGGCGCCTCACTTCTGACAACCAGAAATCAATCACTACACATTTATTAAGCACCTACTGTGTGCCAAACATTGTGCCAAGGGCTGAGATATGCCTATGAAAGTGACCCAGTCCCTGCCTTCAAGCTTATGTTCTAATGGGATAGACAACTTCTGTTCAATTTCTTTTGGTTTTTTGTTTTGTCTTGTTTTGTTTTTTTGCGGGGCTATGGGGGTTAAGTGACTTGACCAGGGTCACACAGCTAGTAAGTGTCAAGTGTCAAGTGTCAAGGCCGGATTTGAACTCAGGTACTCCTGAATCCAGAGCCAGTGCTCCATCCACTGCGCCACCTAGCTGCCCAGATAGACAACTTCTGTTTGTGTACATACTCATGAAGGTACACATATTTGTGTATATGTATGTATATATAAAGCCACATAGAATACATACAAAATTAATGAGAGAGAAAAGAAAGCTTCAGTTTGTGAGTTCTTTGTATTGGCCGTGCTTAACCTCGTGGGCACTAGGTAAATGTTTATTCAGTCCCTGAGAGAGCAATGGCAGAGCTAGATGTTTGGGGAGTCTGGTTCAATCAACAATTCCGAGACAGTGCAGTTTCCCTAAATCTCCAGCCTTCTTCTTTTTCATTCCCCCATCCCTCCTCTGCAGAGCCTGACGTTATGCTGAATATATTATACATGCTCCACAGATAGTGCTTTGCTAATAGCGATTGAATTTAAATGAAATAAACATCCAACTTAAATTTTATTTATTTTACTTATATGTTTTAATTTCTCTGCCAAGCACTTCTGCTATAAGAACAACTTGCTCACTGGTCCCAATCCTTCCAGGCATCTCTAACCCAGACTACCCTGATCCCCACTGGCCTAAGGCCAGGTAGTTCACATTTTACTCCTCCCCCTGGGATCTCTGTTACCCTTAAGGTGGTTGGAGTTATCTGGGTTCCTTGCCATTGACTTCAGCCCCAACTCATGGTAGTCTCCCAAGTGTAGGTGAGGTCCCCTTCCCCCCAGTTCCATTTAGCTATTAACAGATTAGCATTTGCAAAGGAATATTTAGTTTAAAAGGTATAATCCAAAATATGTAAACTGACTCCCCAAGATATGTAACATAATTGCCACCTTACCCCCATATCACTTTTTTGTTGTTGGGGAGTAGAAGGAGATTATGTTCACAGCTTTGCTCATTTCCTCCAGAGGATAATCCAAATTCCAAGTCAAAATTGCCCATCAGGCTCAATTTCCAGGTAGCCTGGCCTCCTTTGGCTTCCCCACCTGGCTAGCTGACATCAACCTATCACTTGGAATCCTGGCACCAATGTTCCCATGGCTCTAACTTCCAGTCTTTTTTTTTTTTTTTAGTGAGGCAATGAGGGTTAAGTGACTTGCCCAGGGTCACACAGCTAGTAAGTGTTAAGTGTCTGAGGCCGGATTTGAACTCAGGTACTCCTGACTCCAGGGCCGGTGCTCTATCCACTGTGCCATCTAGCTGCCCCTCTAACTTCCAGTCTTGATCACTGGCACTTCAGTCTGAGAAAGACAGATAAAACAGAACAGAAACATACACTGCTAGGCCCATCTAGTGGAGGGTCTACCTCTTCCCAGTTCAGTTTGCGGTGCCCCTGCCGTGAGTGAACTGCAAGATTGAGAGGAAAGAGCATGAGCCCCAAAGTGTGTCTCAGTCTGGACATCTTAGGGTGGCCAGTTCCAGGTAGGCAGCCCATGAAAGGAGGCTACCCCCACTCATATCTTAGGGGATATAGGTAGGCTCGATGTGAAATGATCTAAGAATGCCCATGTAACCCCCATTACATATACAATCTTGTTAGAACAAAATCCCTTTTTTAACTCTTAGATGCATAAAATTCTTTTGCCCAGCCACCCCTCTAGCCACTATGAGGTTACCTTAGGGACCACACCATGGAATTGATATTAGAACTGATTCCTATATGTATAGAGATATATAGATATAACCTATATCAGATTACCTGCTGTCTAGGGGAGGGGGGAGGGAGGGGAGGGAGGGAGAAAAATCTGAAATTGTAAAGCATGTATAAACAAAAGTTGAGAACTATCTTTACATGTAACGGAAAAAATAAAATATCTCATAAAAAAAAAAAAAGAACTGATTCCTTTGGTGAAAATTCCATCAATTTGGGGGGGCGGGGTGGGGGGGCAATGAGGATTAAGTGACTTGTCCAGGGTCACACAGCTAGTAAGTGTCAAGTGTCTGAAGTCGGATTTTAACTCAGGTCCTCCTGAATCCAGGGTCAGTGCTTTATCCACTGCGCCACCTAGCGGCCATCTATCAGTTATTTTTTATCAGTATTTCAGCTTAACTGTTTTTTTTTATGGGGTTCTGAGACCTGGAAACTGACAAGTAAAGGCCTCTTGGCCCACTTGTTTGTTATTCTGTTCACCTAATAAAGGGACTCTAGGAAGAATGAGTTTTTCTGGGAAGAGATCACCCTGGATGTAGGTTCTTTAGAGCATCTGCGCCTTTGCTCTTCTATGGTGATTCTTGACACACTGTGGTCTATGGCAGTCAGTAGATGGGTAGGTCTGGGTGGGAAGGATCTGATACATTTGCATCAGACTCAGGGAGGCGACATTTCTTCTTGGTCACAGTGCCCCCATGTTACCACAGCCTCCTTCTGATGCATTTAACCGTATTATTGGAGTAAGTTACTTCTGTGATCAGTTACTGACAGGAGCTTTCCATTAGCTGTGGTGCTGAAGTGATGATTTTTCTATCTAGTAATGTCTCATAAACTAAGCCATTATGTAAACAATGCACACACTGGAGATGTCGTATAGAGACAGGAAGCCAAATTCCACCCTTTAGGCCACTACATACAAACTGAAACTCACTAGATGGAACTTTAATTTGGGGGAAATTATTGTTCCTTTCACATTTTCAAGTCCCTTAAGCTTCTAGGGAGATGAGAATAGCCTGGTGAGGTGAGAATACAGGACAGGATCTGGTAAATATGATGCTGAATTTTCAGTCAGGAAGGTGGCCTGCATTTGAATCTTGCCTCAAATCCTCACTAGCTGTGTGGTCTGAGACAACTCACCTCGTCTCTCTGGCCTTCTGGGTCTTTTTCCTCAGATAAAATGAGAGGGTCAGGCTAGAAGGCTTCCAAGGTTTGGTGGAGTACTGAATCTCTCCCTACACTCCTGTGGCCCCACTTGGTTTGCTGAAAGGAGAGCCTGTATGAAGAGGGAATTGAGGCAGCAGATAGAAAGCACACATTGGAGAGTGTGGGCAGTGACTTAGAGGAGAAAGGCTTTGTTCAGAATGAGAGGATGTGGTCCACTGGCAAGATCGCTGCACTGGGATTCAGAGAGCAGGAATGAATCCCAGCTCTTCCAATGCCTGCAAAGACCAAAGCTGGAGCTTAGGACTTACTTGCAGATTTGGTATACTCCACGCTTCAGTTTTCTACACTAGCTTTGGGCACCTAGGCAAATATTCATTTGCATGCCTGATTGAACAGGGGCGCAGTCTGCATCAAACTTCTGACATGTTCCAAACTTCTTTCATGCACAAGACCAACCTTTTTCTTGTACTTCTCTTTTCCTTCCTTCCCCGCTAGCTATCATCACATATATTTCCTCCTTTTGTGGATAAAGTTATTAAGGAAACCATCTGCTTCCTTCTCACTGTGTTCTTAACTTTCTGCTTTGTAACACATACTTTCTCTGTCTGTCTCCGTCTGTCTGTCTTTCTCTGTCTCTCTCCCCCTCTCTCCCCCTCTCTCCCTCTCCCTCTCTCAGAGGAAAAGTTTACTTTTTTCCCACAGATGTCAAAGAATTCACATATAAATAGACACCGGATAAAATCATGAACTTGAATCATTCATTCCTTAATTATCCATTTTGAAAGGGAATTTAACAGCAAGTTTAAAAGCCATTCATAGACTTTCAGATTAGAATGCAAAGAGAAGCATATCCTCATTTGGATGTCACCAAGAGTCACTGTTGTCCATTCCCCATTCCCCCCCACCCACCCAAAGGTGTCAAGAGTCCCTCTAGCTTTCTTCAGTCAGAAAACTGTTAGCTTTGAGAGGCAATCACTTGAAACCAACCTGCTCCACTATCAGGCTTTGCCTTTAATAGGGTTGGGAATGGCTCTATAGAAAGGGACAGTCTTTCGGTCCTTTAATGTAGTAGCTGCTAGATCTTGCTTTATCCTTATTGGAGCTCCACAGTATTTGAATTCCTTTTTTCTAGCTGCTTGCAGTATTTTCTCCTTCACCTGGGAGTTCTGAAATTTGGCTATAATATTCCTGGAGATTTTCCTTTTGGGATCTCTTTCAGGAGGTGATCGGTGGATTCTTTCAATTTCTATTTTAGCTTCTGCTTCTAGAATATCAGATTGCAGCCCATCTGCAGAGAAAGAATTGATAGTATCTGAAAACAGATGGAAACATATTTAAATTTTTTTTCATTTCCTCTTTGACAATTCCTTAATCTGAAGTTTTGGGTTTTTTTTGACTTGTTTTCTCTCACAACTAGCTAATATGGGAATTTTCCCATGACTATTCATGTATAACTTATTTTGAATTGCTTGAGTTCTTGTGGGTGGGGGTGGGAATGGAGGGGGGAAGAGAAGTTGGAACACAAAGTTTTTTTAAAAATTGATGTTAAAATTTTGTTTTTAGATATATTTTGGAAAATAAAGTTCTATTCAGAATAAAAAAAGAACACAACAACGATAAACATTTCCTTTAAAAAAAAAAGAAAGGAACAATCTGCTGCACCTACAGTGCCACTTTCTTGGACACACTTGTATACCTACAGGATTGAGCTGCCAAATAACTCCATTTCCAACTGTTGTTTGGAGTTATACTTGGAAAGTTCCACCTCAGCTGTGGTTGGTGTATGTCTAAGAAGAGTAAAATCATACCCCAAGTTACAGAATTCACAGTCATTTATATTTTTCTTGGTCTTTGTCTACTAGAAAAAAATTGCTATTGTGTAAATTTATTCTTCTATTACATTGTTGACAAAAAGAGAGTCCCTTTTGGGTAACAATTGGGGTAAACAACTACATTTTAATATAAAAATATACAAATAGCAAGACAACACAGAGGAAAGCACTCAAAGCATTGATTATTTATCTTATTCCTTTCAAAGGCTTGCTTTACAATAAAGGAATCCATTTCTAGCTCTTAAATTAAAGACATGATTTGACTCCTCCCACCCCCAACCAGGACTGAACTGTCACACGGGCTCATGTCCAATAAAAGCAGAGTTTCAAATGTTTCAAAGTGTCATAGTAGGAGGTGGACTCGAACTAGCAAACTAAAAGTGTTGACCATAAAATGCTATGCTTCTCCCCTTCCTCCTTGTCTAGTCCTAACTATTCAGCAAGCTGAAATATATTTTTCGACACTAGGTGTCACTAGAGGATTGTGGTATTTGCCTCAATTGTCAAGAAACATTTATTAAGCATCTGTTTTGCACCACTCATGGCAGACAGCCTATGCAATGCAGATGAACAGTGGGGTTGCATTTGTAAGGAAAAGCAAGAAGACCAGTCGGCTGGACAAAGACTGTGAAAGGGAATTGTATATCCTTGAAATATCCCTGAAAGAGGGTATAGCCAGGGGGCTCCTCAGAGGAACCTGTATTTAAGGCCAGATGTAGTGGATTCCACTAGAGGTAATTGAATATGTCTTTTTTTTTTGTGGGTTTTTTTGCGGGGCAATGGGGGTTAAGTGACTTGCCCAGGGTCACACAGCTAGTAAGTGTCAAGTGTCTGAGGCCCAGTTTGAACTCAGGTACTCCTGACTCCAGGGCCGGTGCTTTATCCACTGCACCACCTAGCCGCCCCAATTGAATATGTCTTTTGATGGATACTTTTGGGATATTCCTTTAGCTGTTGAATGGATGGGAGATGGGAGAGGGAGGAAACTTGACCCAGGTAATCCCAACAGTACATTTATTTTTTCAGGAGTCCAGGTGATAAATAATGACATTTTCTAAGTGGAGAGTTTGGGATGGATACAAGTGATATTGTGGAGATAGTAATGACAATACTTGGCAAATGATTGAATCTGTGGGCAAAAGGAGAAGGAGGATCCTAAGGTAAACAGATAGACATCCAGCCAGATAGTCATTGAGAACAGAAAAATACAAACAAGACAATTTATGAACTCAGTGAGGTTAGACTAGTAGGGGAAGAGAATACCTAAAGGGGAGGTTGAAGGAGAGGAATGGGGTCATAGTTTAGAGCTGGTGGCTGGAAATTGAGTTGGAGGTTTAATTCTAGATAAAATAATGTCTAAGTTCACCAGTCAGAGTACAACTCTGAGGTTGCAACCCTGGGTGGTTAGAAGGATAGTTGCATCTTTAAAAGGAAGCTCAGAAGAGGAATGGGTTTCTGGGGAAATCATGCCTTCTCTTTTGAACATGTTCATTTGGAGTTGCCTTTGGCACCTCTAATTCCAAATGGCAGTCATCCATTGCTCTGTTGCTCAGATTCTTCCCTTCAACTTATAAGGAGCTAGAGTGGTGTCCCCTTCCAATCTAGAATTTTCCTGTTTTTCAAAATTTAGGATTTCCTCCTAGATAAAGTATGAAAGAAAGGCCAAGGTAAGCCATTTTCTTGGATTTATTTGCTCCTGGGGGGTGGTAAGTGGGGAAACATTAATACTTTCCCCAGTTAACATGTATTATTCAGTCTTTTCCTGTATAAGATGACCCTTGCTATGCCTAAGGGTTTAATAGGCATTTGTATTGGTGATGATTTGGTCTCAATGGGTGTGTTTACACTGAAGGGCTGCATTGCTAAGTCCCTAAATTCAGGACTTCATTTGGCTCTTTTTTACACCCCCTCCCATAACTAGCACTGAACTGTCACATGGGATAATAGCCAATAAAATCATGGTTTGGAAGATTTTGCGATTTTGCAGTAGGACTTGGACAGTTATTCCCCTTGTGTATGCTTCTCCCCTTTCTTCTTGCCTGGTCCTAATCATTCAGCAAATTGGAATGGCATTTGCAAAGACAAGCTGGCACCAAAAGACTCTGGTATTTTCCTCAATGACAGTTAAAAGGAGACAGCTTTTGTAAGGTTGGCAAATAAAGTATCAAGTTTGAAGAATAGCAAGAAAAATCTGTCTGCCCCATGGAGGCAGTGGATAAAGCACTGGCCCTGAATTCAAGGAGGACCTGAATTCAAATATGACCTCAGACACTTGACAGTTACTAGCTGTGTGACCTTGGGTAAGTCACTTAACCCTCACTGCCCCCCCCAAATGTTATCTCCTGTTACTTCTTAGGTATGTCTGTCCTGATATCTAGTTGGTCAATCTAAACTTTAATAGTCCCCGGATTCCTCAATATGTCTGTCCTGTTCTCTGCTCATCTTTGGTTTTGCTATTGTCATGGGGAAATAGGTGAGGGGTTTGGGAATAGGGGTTGGGGTCCTTAGGAATTCCTATTTAAAGAATTACACCCTCCTGGGGGCAGCTAGGTGGTACAGTAGGTAAAGCACCAGCCCTAGATTCAGAAGGATCTGAGGGGGCAGCTAGGTGGCACAGTGGATAGAGCACTGGCCCTGGAGTCAGGAGTACCTTAGTTCAAATATGGCCTCAGACACTTAACACTTACTAGCTGTGTGACCCTGGGTAAGTCACTTAACCCCAATTGCCTCACCAAAAAAAAAAAAAAAAAAAGAAGGATCTGAGTTCAAATCCAGCCTCAGACACTTGACATTTACTAGTTGTATGACCCTGGGCAAGTCACTTAACCCTCATTGCCCCACAAAATAAATAAAGAAAGAAAATAAAGAATTTCACCCTCTTGCACACAGATGCAATAGAATAAGATAGTAGTTTATTGAGGGGCTGGGGAAGGGAAACCAAGAGAGAAATCCTTGGACTTCTCATGGGGAGAAAGGCATGGCACAGAACGGGACTCTGAGATACCAATCTCCTAGAGCAGGAGACAAGCAAATACTTTTATAGAGGTCGGATGGTGGTCTGATGAGGTGATTGTCTGACTATGGAAAGTTACCCTATTGAGGGAGGACCATCCCCCACTGGTGGTGGCTGGGGGAATTGGGTGAGGGATAGCTTCATATCTCTCAAGCCATCTCCTCAGGACACATAGGCAGCAGCCTCCCCAGGGGTGAGGGAGACTAGAATGAAGGGTGGGGGTCTGGGAGCTAGCTCGGTTGGGATGGGGTTCCACTTATCTCTTTAGGTGTGTCTGTCCTTTGGTTTCGTTTCTCAAGGAGAAGGTTCTTTGATGTTCTCTGTTCTCACAGGAGAAACTTCTGATTTATCCTAAGAACCATGTCATTTCCCCTCTTTATTATTCTCTTAGACCCCACCTCCAACCTTCTCCATAAACTTCCTGCTGCCTTAACCTTGTCTCAGTGGGGGGGGGGCATCCTTGGAGTATTAATGTTGTGGGAATGTAGTGGGACCCCAAGAAATCTAAAGATCCCAACCCCCAAGGTCAAAGGGGAAACAGCTCTGTCTCCCACCTCAGGAATAAGGTGTGGCAGAGCACCCTGCTGGGATGCTGAGAAGCAGTACCAAAGACTGCGAAATGGTTTGTAGGGTTTGGATGGGTGCTGCATACCCCACTGATACCCCATTATTCAAAGATCCCCTCCTAGTAATCTGGCCCTTCCCAGTTTTTGCATTTTCTCTTGCTTTGTAATTTCCTCCCCTTTCTTTGTTTTGTAAAGATACAAAGGGCCAGGTCTTCTCTTGCTGCAGGGAGACAGTTACCATGGTGATCTGTTCCCCAGCCATTATTCCTCTCTCCTAATAAATCTTTTTTTATTTTACAAGATTCATGATGAGCCTCCAATTCTTTGGGTGGGCTATCCCCCTGAAACAGGTTGCAAGTCCCCCCTAACATTGAAACCATTGTTTATGCTTGTGCTGTGTGTGTAAATAGGATCTTGTTTATTTAGGTGAGGAGGGGAGGGATTGTGTGTGTGTGTGTGTGTGTGTGTGTGTCTGCTCCTACAAGGTTGCCCAGACTTCTGCTTTGTCTAGGACTACCTCCCTGCCCAGGCCTTTGTCTTGAGGGCTTGGGGCTTGAGAGGTAATGGGGTGGGGTGGAGACTAACCGGGTTAGGGTTTTCTTCCATCCTTTTTCCCTTCCTCCCTCTTTCCCACCCTCCCATCCTGCACCTTCTTGACTTGTACTTGGGAAGAGAGGAGATAGTTTAAGAACTCTTCCCTGCCCCTTTCTCCCCATCATCTCTTTTGTTTGATCACATCTCATTTACTAGTATTTTTTTTTTGTTCTGGTTTCAACTAGCACTTGGTGAAAGGGGTGTTTCAATATAGGTTGTTGTCCAAAAAGAAAGAAAAAGGGGATTGTTCATGGACTTAGGAATATCTGTGATTTACAGATAGAAAGGAGAGAGTTGTTTTCATGTGAAGTTCTCTAATTATGAGGGGGTTGAAGCATCTTGTCATACGTTTATTGGTAGCTTGGATTTCTTCTTTTGAAAACTTCCTCTTCATATCCTTTGACCTCTTGGAGAATGGCTCCTAATGTTTGAAACTGAAATCCATTCCTTATATAGCTTACATTTGCAACATTCTTAGAGAACTTTACTAAGAGGTGTTTTCGTCACTTAACTCTTTACTCCTCTAATTTAATTGCACTTGATTTATTTCTATAAAAACATTTTAATTTCTTAGAAGCAGAATGGGCCATTTTCTGTGATCCTCCCTGTAATGACCTCTCCTATCCATAGATGTGAAATGTCATTTTCTCCTTGTTTATCTAATTTTTTAATGATTCCCCTTTTATATTTATTTTCTGTATCCATTTGTAATTGGATTTGATATGGGGTGTGAGGTACTAATGACCTATCAAGCATCTCCCAGACTGCTTTTGATTTATCCCATCTATTTTTTTTTTACATATAAGGTATTTTATTTTTTCCGTTACATGTAAAGATAGTTCTCAACTTTTGTTTATACAAGCTTTACAATTTCAGATTTTTCTCCCTCCCCCCTCCCCTAGACAGCAGGTAATCTGATATAGGTTATATCTATATATCTATATACATATACATATAGATGTATATATATATCTATACACACACATATATATACCCAGAATAACATTAATCCTATTTCTGCATTAATCCTGTTACAAGAGGAAAAATCAGAGCAGTAATGCAAAACCTCAAAATAGAAAAAAAAAAAAAACAACAGCACCCAAAACAAAAGAAATAATATGGTTCAATCAGCATCTGTACTCCACAGTTCTTTTTTTTTTTCTTGGATTTGGAGATCCTCTTCTATCACGAGTTCCCTGGAACTCTTCTGTACCATTGCATTGGTGAGAAGAATCTAGTCCATCACAGTAGGTCAACACTCAATGTTGATGATACTGTGTACAATGTTCTTCTGGTTCTGCTCATCTCACTTATCATCAGCTCACGCAAGACCCTCCAGGTTTCTCTGAACTCCTCCTGCTCATCCTTTCTTACAGCACAATAGTATTCCATTACATTCATATACCACAACTTGTCCAGCCATTCCCCAATTGATGGGCACCCCCTCAACTTCCAATTCCTTGCTACCACGTAAAGAGCAGCTATAAATATTTTTGTACATGTGGGTCCCTTTCCCCCTTCCATGATTTCTTTGGGCAAAAGACCTAAAAGTGAAATTGCTGGGTCAAAGGGTATGCACAGCTTTATCGCCCTTTGGGCATAATTCCAAATGGCTCTCCAGAATGGTTGGATCAGTTCACAGCTCCACCAACAATGCATTAGTGTTCCAATTTTCCCACAGCTTCTCCAACATTTATTATCTTCTTTTTTTGTCATTTTAGCCAATCTGATAGGTGTCAGGTGGTACCTCAGAGTTGTTTTAATTTGCATCTCTCTAATCATTAGAGATTTAGAGCATTTTTTCATATTGGAATAGATAGCTTTGGTTTCTTCATCAGAAAACTGCCTGTTCATATCCTTTGACCATTTCTCAATTGGGGAATGACTAGGATTCTTATAAATTTGATTTAGTTCCCTATATATTTTAGAGATGAGGCCTTTATCAGAAGTACTGGCCTCAAAAATTGTTTCCCAGATTTCTGCCTCCCTTCTAATTTTGGATGCAATGCTTCTGTTTGTACAGAAATGTTTTAATTTAATATAATCAAAATCATCCATTTTGCATTTTATAATATACTCTATCTCTTGTTTGGTCAAAAACTGTTTTCCTTTCCAAAGATCTGATAGGTAGACTATTCCTTTCTCTCCTAATTTACCTATGGTATCACCTCTTATGTCTAAATCGTGTATCCATTTTGACCTTATTTTAGTATAAGGTGTAAGATGTTGGTCTATGCCTAATTTCTGCCATACTATCTTCCAGTTTTCCCAGCAGTTTTTGTCAAATACTGAGTTCCTATTCCAGAAGCTGGAGTCTTTGGGTTTATCAAACACTACATTACTAGTGTCATTTACTACTGCATTTCCTGAGCCTAGCCTATTCCATTGATCTACCCCTCTATTTTTTAGCCAGTACCAGATAGTTTTGATGACTGCCGCTTTATAGTAAAGCTCCAGGTTTGGTACCGCTAACCTGCCTTCCTGTGAATTTTTTTTCATTATTTCCCTGGATATTCTTGATTTTTTGTTTTTCCAGATGAATTTTGTTATTATTTTTTCTAGCTGTATAAAATAATTTTTAGGTAGTCTGATTGGTATGGCACTGAATAAGTAAATTAATTTAGGCAGTATTGTCATTTTTACTATATTAGCTCTGCCTATCCATGAGCAGTTGATATCTTTCCAATTATTTAGATCTGATTTGATTTGTGTGAAGAGTGTTTGGTAGTTGTGTTCATAGAGTTCCTGAGTTTGTCTTGGCAAGTAGACTCCCAAGTATTTTATATTATCTACCGTTACTTTAAATGGAATTTCTCTATCTCTTGCTGCTGGACTTTGTTGGTCATGTATAGAAATGCTGATGATTTATGTGGATTTATTTTATATCCTGCTACTTTGCTAAAGTTGTTAATTGTTTCAAGTAATTTTTGAGTTGATTCTCTAGGATTCTTTAAGTATATCATCTGCAAAGACCATCTATTTTTTAAAAATCAAATAGTGTGGCCTCCCATGTTCCCACCCCATTTCTTTGCATTTGAAAAGCACCATGTTATTGTATTTGTTTGCTTCATCTTTGCCACTAATCAACCTCTATTTTAAACAAGTACAAATTGTTTTCATGATAACTGATTTGTGGTATAATTTGAGACCTGCTACTGATGAACACCAACCCAACCACTTTGTATCCTTGAGATTCTTGACTTCTTTTTAATTTTTTTTGTATCTTAAATTTTCTCTTTCTTACATCACTGTGGTATCCCATGCATCTCTCTTCCCCTCACTGAGAGCCATCTCATGTGACAAAGTATATTTCTTTGTTTTAGGGGAAAAGAAAAAAGTCAGCCTGACTGATGGATACCTTAGAAAACCATGCAATGTGTAACACCTGTGGACCTCTCACCTCCAGGAAGGGCTAAGTTGATGCTGTCTTCTCTTATCTTCTTTTGAGTCCTAATTAATCTTTCACATTTTATTCCATGTACTTTTTTTTATTCTTTTTTTAAAATTCCATGTACTTTTAATTTGTTTGATGTGTTCTTTCCATTTCACTTGTTATAGTTACCATCTACTGTTTTCTTAGCTCTGCTTACTTTGCTTACCATCAGTTCTCAAGGATGCTTCTTTATTTCTTTGCACTCATCACACCCATCATTTTTTACACTGCAGTAGTAGTATTCCATCACATTCCCATGACCTGCTTTGTTTAGCCATTTCTCAGTGGATACACATCTAGTTTGTTTCTAAATGTTGGCAGTCACCAAAAAATGTGATTATAAATATTTTGGAGTATATGAGGACTTTTTTCTTCTCTGTGAGTTCGTTGGGGCATAAGCTCAATATTGGAGTCTTTGCTTTAAAGAGTATGGACAATTTTGTTTCTTACTTCGCATAATTCCAAATTACTTTCCAAAATAAATGTACCTTTTCATAGTTCTGTACACAATGTATTTGTGTGCATATCTTCCCCTAGGTCTTCCATCGTTCACTGTTGTATTTTTCTCCTATTTGCCATTTCATAGAGTTGGAGGAAAAACCTCAGGTCTTTTTTCCATTTCATTTATTATTGGTGATTTGGAGCATTTTCCCTTCATGGGTATGAATACATTGCAAATGTTCTTTTGGGACCTGTTTGTTTATATCCTTTGACCATTTATCAATAGTGGAAAGTTGTATGAGTATCTTGGATATTAAACTCTTATCAGGGGAATTTGATAAAGAAAAATTTCCCATTCAAATATATCGATGTTATGCTGGTTGCATTAATGCTGTTTATGCAGAAACTTTGCAGTTTATAGTAATCAGTTATTGATTTTATCTTTTGTTATTGTCTCTGTTGCTTATTTGGTTAAATATGTATTTCTGACCCATATCAGTGAGAGATATATATTCTATTTCTATTCTGATATTTTTATTAGTATGATATTTTTATGATAAAGTCATGTATCCACTTGCACTGTATCATGGAGTATGGATTGGACTATTTTTATACACATAGGTCCTTTTCCTTTTTATTTATTCTTTTTTGGGGGGTTGTTTGTTTTTTGGTTGTTGTTGTTGGTTTTTTTTTTTTTGGTGAGACAATTGGGGTTAAGTGACTTGGTTAGGGTCACACAGCTAGTTAGTGTCAAGTGTCTGAGGCCGGATTTGAAATCAGGTCCTCCTGACTTTAGGACTGGCGCTCTATCCACTGTACCACCTAACTGCCCCCTTTTTATTTATTCTTTATGGAATATAGATATAAGTAGTAAATCAAAGTCTGTTTTATAATCCTTTTGCTATACTTTCAAATTTTTCTCCAGAATTGTTAGATTAGTTCACAACTCCACCAACAGTGCATTAATTTCCTAATTTCCTCACCCCCCAGAAGCATTTCTCGTTGTCCTTGTCAATCATGTCAGCAAATCTAATAGGTCTGAGGTGGCATCCGAGTTGTTTTGATTTAGATTTCTCTAACCAATAATAATTTAGAGCATCTTTTCATATGACTATGGATAGCTTTGATTTCTTTGTCGGAAAACTGCCTGTTCATATTTTCTGAATGTTCATCCACTGGTGTATGACCTATATTCTTTTCAATTTGGCTCAGTCCTCTCTGTATTTGAAAAATGAGGCCTTTATCAGTGATATTTGTTGTAAATTCCCCCCCCCAGCCATTTTCAATGGTATATAATCAAAATGATCCATTTTATATTCTATAATACTCTCTAAATCTTGTTTGGTCCTAAATTCTTCCTTTTTCCATTGTTCTGACAGGTAAATGATCCTTCGCCTTCCTAATTTACTCTTGGTGTCAGCTTTTATCTAGTTTATAAATCATGTACCTATTTTGAGATTATCTTGGTATGAAATGGTGGTCTATACCTAGTTTCTGTCATACTGTTTTCCAGTTTTCCTAGCAGTTTGTGTCAAATAATGAGTTTTTGTCCCAAAAGCTTGGATCTTTGTGTTTATCACATACTAGATTACTTTGGTCATTTACTACAGTGAATTGTGTAACTAATCTTTTCCACTGATTCACCACTCTATTGCTTAGCCAGTACCAGCTGGATTTGATCATTATTACTGTATAATGCAATTTGAGATCTGGTATGGCTGGCTAGACCACCTTCTTTCACATTGTTTTTCATCAATTCCCATGATATTCTTGACCTTTTGTTCTTCCAGATGAATTTTGTTTTTATTTTTTCTTGCTCTATAAAATAATTCTTTGGTAGTTTGATTAGGATAGTCATGAATATGTAAATTAACTTAAGTAGAATTGGCATTTTGATTCAATTGCCTTGGGCTAACCACGAGCAATTATTGTTTCTCCCATTGTTTAGATGTGTATTTGCCTGAGGAATATTTTGTAATTCTGTTCATGTAGTCCCTACCCCCAAGTTTTTTATATTGACTGCAGTTATTTTAAATGGAATTTTTCTTTCTCTTCCTAATGTGCTTTTTTGGTAAGATATAGAAATGCTGATGATTTATGTGGGTTTATTTTATATATTGTAACTGCTAATGTTGTTAATTGTTTCAGTTAGTTTTTAGATTGATTGTCTCGGATGCTCTAAGTATACCATCATACCCTCTGCAAAGAGAAGTTTTGTTTCCTCGTTTCCTATTCTAACGTCTTCCATTTCTTTTTCTTGTCTTATTTCTGTTGAATATTAAAATATAGTTTTTGTATCCATCCTCCTACAAGATAATAAACAGGTCAGCACATCAATAATATCTCCTACAATTTGTTCACCCAGATCAGATAAGGCTATTTCTGCCTCTCCTACCAGAAGTAGGTACCTTACAGAAACCAGATTATTTTGTCCCAAGAAGAAAGAACTGGGGCAGCTAAGTGGCGCAGTGGATAAAGAACTGGTCCTAGATTCAGGAAGACCTGAGTTCAAATGCGACCTCAGACACTTGACACTTACTAGCTGTGTGACACAGGGCAAATCATTTAACCCTCATTGCTCCGCAAAAAATAAAGTAAAATAAAACAAAAGCTAACAAACCAAGAAGAAAGAACCATGATCATGTTGGAGACCCCCTCCTCAGAAGGGAGCTCAGAGACCCCTTCTTTCTAAGGGTTTTAAAGGTTTTTTTCTGTCCATGGATTACAGGGTGTTGTCAGTTACAGATCAACCCAAAAGCAGATACTATAACAAGAATGGATGTAACAGAGGAATCATGATAAGATTACAGGATTCCAAAAAAGGGGGCAAGGATGAGGACTCTAAGATGTCCCCATAAGATAAGGACTTGCTATCCTGAGGGAACAGAAGTCACTAGGTAGGGTCTTTTATCTGCTAGCTATCTGGGTTCAGTTTGGAGCTCAGTTGAAGGACATTTTGTTCCTATTATTCCTACTAATCCAGGATTTCATAAAAAAAATACTTTTGAATAAGAAGGCACCTCCATCAAATCCAGGTGATCCATATATTGATATTAACGTTGCTATGGCAAGCATGTCCAATATATTATTGAATAATAGTGGTGTTGATGGACATCTTTGATTCACCCCTGATCTTCTTAGAAGGCTTCAAATTTATCCCTATTATAGATAATGCTTACTCTTGGTGTTAAATAGATAATACTTAACTTTTTAAAAAAGCTCTATTGATTCCTAAGCTTTCTGCTGTTTTCAGTAGAAATGGGAGTTACATTTAGTCAAAAACTTTTTTGCATCTATTGATATAATCATATTACTTTTTTGTTTTTCCTTATTGATATGGTCAGTTTTACTGATAGTTTTCTTACCAGGAACCAGCCCTGCATTGTTGGTATAAATCCTACCTGCTCATAGTGTATGATCTTTGTGATATGTTGCTGTAATCTCCTTGCTAGTATGTTACTTAAAGATATTTATAGTAATATTCATTAGGGAAATTGGTCTCTGTAGAGTTTTCTTTTTCTCTTTTCCTCATCCTGGTTTAGATATCAGTACCATATTTGTTTTTTTGTTTTTTTGTTTTTTTGTTTTTAGTGAGGCAATTGGGGTTAAGTGACTTGCCCAGGGTCACACAGCTAGTAAGTGTTAAGTGTCTGAGGCCGGATTTGAACTCAGGTTCTCCTGACTCCAGGGCCAGTGCTCTATCCACTGCACCATCTAGCTGCCCCCACCATATTTGTTTTATAAAAGGAATTTGGTAAGACTCTTTTTCTGCCTCTTTTCCCATATAATTTATATAGTATTGGAATTAATTGCTCTTTAAATGTTTGCTGGAATTCATTTGTGAAACCACCTTTTCCTGGGGATTTTGTCTTAGGAAGCTCATTTATAAGCATGTTCAATTTCTTTTTCTAAAATAGCATTATTTCAACATTCTATTTCCCCTGCTGTTAATCTAAGAAATTTATGTTATTTTAAATAGTCATCTATTTCATTTAAATTGTCAGATTTATTGGCATATCATTTGGCAAAATAGCTCCTAATAATCACTTTAATTTTGTCTTCATTAGTAGTGAATTCACCCTTTTCATTTTTTTGATACTTGTACCTTGGTTTTCTTCTTATTTTAAATTTAAATTCACCAATGGATTTTTTTATTCTTTATAAAAACCAGCTAAAAGTTTTATTTATTAACTCCAATAGGGGGCAGCTAGGTGCATAGTGGATAAAACATTGGCCCTGGATTCAGGAGGACCTGAGTTCAAATCTCACCTCAGACACTTGACACTAGCTATATGACCCTGGGCAAGTCACTTAACCCTCATTGCCCCACAAAAAAAGGAAATTATTAAATCCCATAGTTCTCTTACTTTGAATTTTATTCACCTCTCCTGTGAATTTTAAGATTTCCAATATGATAATTATGTGGGGCTTTTTAATGTGTTCTTTTTCTAGTTTTATTAGTTTCCTACCCAGGTCATTGATCTGCTCTTTCTCTATGTGCTTGACAAGGCAGCTAGGTGGTACAGTGGATAGAGCAGTGGCCCTGAAGTTGGGAAGACCTGAGTTCAAATCTTACCTCTGATCCTTACTAGCTGTGTGACAGTGGACCAGTCACTTAACCCCAGTTCCCTTAAACATCTGAGGCCATCTCCAGGCATCTTCTTATATATCTTTCCACTGGACCCAGATGGTTCTGGAGAAGAGAGTGAGGTTGGTGAGCTTAAATCCAATTCACTGTAAGTCCTGAAATCCCCCTTCTATCATTGTCCTCTTCCAGAAGGAAGGACAAACAGAAACAACAACTTGCTCCTTACTGTTGCTCTGGATGTATCTCAGAGTTCTGTATGTCGTCGTTTTCACTCCCTTGAATGGAATGCTTTGTGTCTATGGTTTGTTCTTTAATGCCCTCCTTCCTTAGAATTAGAACATTTGTTGCTAGTTAGTTGAATCTTCATGACCTTATTATGTGTTTCTTGGAAAGACATTGGAGTGCTTTGCTTTTTAGGTAAGGAACTGAGGAAAACAGAACGGAATGACTTGCTCCGAGTCACACAGACACTAAGTGAGAACAATGATTATTAATAACCAATCATTTGGGGCAGATTCAGATTTCTGCCTTTTTCTTTTACTCTCATTTCAAGTCCTCAGTCTCTAAAGGTTAAGCTAACCTTCCTCCCTACCCACACTACACCCAGGTGGGGCAGCCTTTATGTTCCACTCAGGGATTGGTGGGAACCAAATATTTGAATAGATTGCCCAAGGCTGGAGTTAACTTAAGAAATAAATCACATGGTCAAAGTTCAGGTCCAGTTCCTCATTGTAATATTCATTTTCTCATTAATTGTTAGTCAATCAGAATCGACTGCCACTCTTCTTCCAAAAGGGCATATAAACTGTGAGCTTGTGTCAGGAAGGCTTTGGTCTAAGAGAGACACAGCCACATGGCCACCCTTTTATTAAAATGCTGACAATATTAAGAAAATGATTAAATTCCCCCAAAATTATGTCTCTCAAACCTGTTTTGTTTTGTTTTTTTTTGGCAGGGCAATGGGGTTTAAGTGACTTGCCCAGGGTCACACAGCTAGTAAGTGTCTGAGGCTGGGTTTGAACTCAGGTCCTCCTGAATCCAAGGCTAGTGCCTTATCCATTGCGCCACCTAGCTGCCCCCCTCAAACCTGTTTAAATGTCACAGCCATGGCAAACCATGAAGGGATCAGAGACTTACCCTCCAGATTGTTAACATAAAATCTCCCCTATATTGGGCTCCCGTGGAGTGTTATGCACCAGGAGAGAGTTCTTTGTTAGGATTCTGGCTGTGATCTGACTCTCCCTTTTTACCAGTAATTAGACTTTGCTGGGGAAGTTTATATGTTCTGTCTGGTTTTAGTGTTTGAGCTGCAGCTTTATGACTTTCACTCTGTGAGGGGGGTGGGGCATTATGTCAAGTACATGCATCTACTTGAAAGAGATTCCCTGAAGTGAGCTATAGGGGAATAAGAGAAAAACCTGTGTACAGAGCAAGGGCCACCTGGAAAATTGAGGATATTCTGGACTTCAACTTATGGAAATCCATTTGCTTACTATGAGACTCCAACATACTAACAAAATAATCTGAATTTTTTGAAGGAATAGGGAGATCTGGGCCATTACCCTGGGAGAGAATCTCTACAGCTAGAATCCTTGCTTTCCAGTTTGGGTGTTCCATGTAAATTAGACTCTGTGTAGAAAAGGAATTCTTGAAATAAGGAAAGGAATTACACTTTTTTTTGGTCTGTTTTTTGTTTTGTTTTGTTTTGCAGGGCAATGAGGGTTAAGTGACTTGCCCAGGGTCACACAGCTAGTGTCAAGTGTCTGAGGCCAGATTTGAACTCAGGTCCTCCTGAATCCAGGCCCGGTGCTTTATCCTCTGTGCCACCTAGCTGCTCCAGCATTAGGCATTTTTAAGATTGCAAGGTGTGGGCTAAGACCTCAGGCTTGTTTTGACTTACACATGAGAATTATGAGAGCAGAATGTATGGCCTGCATAGTAAAAATAATGAGCAATATTGATCAAGAGAAATCTGCAATGGCAAGTGTCACCAAAGAAACCAAAGAGAGAACAATAGATTGGGGGTGCAAATACACAGAAAGGAATGACCATCTAAAAGAAGACAAGCAGAAACCAATAACATTAAAAATATGGTTCATATACAAGAAACACATCTTGAAGACAGGAAGCATAGTGACAAGGCAAGGATAAGAAGTTTCCCAGAGGAATACAGCAGAACAAAAAACCTTAGCAATGTAAATAGGACATTACACAAGAGAACTGCCCAGAATTTCTAAAGATAAAAAATGAAATACCAATTGAAAAAAACCATAGATCACCTTTGAGAAAAGAAAAAAAAACAACCAAGGCAAAAGATCCCTACATACCTAGTGTTAAAATTAAATAAGGAGAGATGCTGATGTTACCCTGCCATTAGGTGAATCAGTTATTTTTGGTGGGACTCCAGATGGCATGGTGAATGAAAGGGGAATGGAAGGAATGTGTGGTATGTGTGAGTCAAATTAAGGCTTAGCAAAGAGGGGAAGGTAACTCCTCTGGTCTTAAGAAGGGAAGAACTCTTAGGGGAATGAGTTAGGAGGTGAAGGGAAGGATTTTAAGGGGGAGGAGGGAAGGAGGGAAGCCTTGTTTTAGTGGGAGGGGAAATCTATTCAACTAATTGAGGGGACAAAAGTGGGGGCAGAATTAAATTACCTGAAAAGAGCAAGCAAGATAAAGAAACTAATAAGTAAATCCTAAAGAGAAAAGGATAACAGGAGGACGTGATCAGGGGTGATGAGGAGAGAGAACCTTTGGCCATAGGGCCACATGAAAAAGAATAAGTTAAAGTAACTTAAGAAATATAGCCAAGGGAGGCAAAAAAAATCCTAATTTGAAAAAAACTGACATTATTTAATCAGTAAACAAACATTTATTAACTGCCTGCTGTATGCCAGTCACTGTGCTTCATGCTGGGAACATGGAAATGGACAAAAGACTGTCTCTTCCCTCAAGGAGCTTACAATCTAATAGGGGACCTTACAGTCTAATGGGGGCAGCTGGGTGGTCCAGTGCATAGAGCACCAGGCCTGAAGTGAGGAAGACTCATCTTCCTGAATACAGATCTGCCTCAGATACTAAATAGCAGTATGACCCTGGGCAAGTCCCTTAGCCCTGTAGGCTTGTGTTTCCTCATATGTAAAATGAGCTGAAGAAGGAAATGGCAAACCACTCCAGGATCTTTGTCAGGGAAACCCCAGATGGGGTCAGGAGGAGTTGATCATGACTGAAACAACCAAATCCCAAAACAGTCTAATGGGGAACTTACAGTTTAATATTGGAGACAAATAGAGAGAACTAGAATCCTAAATAAAAGGAGAGTGATAGATGGGTGAAGAAAGCAAAATTCTAAAATCTCTTGTTTACCAGAAACAGGAAAGGAGGAGGGTAAAGAGGCTAAAAGGCATGCCATTTGAGGTTGAGGAAAGCTAACTTCTCTCAGCTGTTCAGTCAATATCCATTCGAGAAGTGCCTACTAAGTGCTAGGCACTGTGCTAAGCACTGGGGTTACAGGGAACAACAAAAAGCAATCCTTCACTGTGAGCTTACAAAGGAAAGCAACAAGCAATCCTTTTTGTCAAGGGCCTCCCAGTCTGTTAGGGAAAGCCATACACAAACAGGTAAGTGCAAACACACGATATTACAGAATAAATGGAAATAAGCAAGAGAAGGAAGGCCAGAGAGCTAAGGAGGCTCATGAAAGGCTTCTTGTAGAAGGGGAATGCTAACTGGGATTGAAAGAAGTCGGGGGGGGGGGGGGCAGCTAGGTGGTGCAGTGGATAGAGCACTGGCCCTGGACTCAGGAGTACCTGAGTTCAGATCCGGCCTCAGACACTTAACACTTACTAGCTGTGTGACCCTGGGCAAGTCACTTAACCCCAATTGCCTCACTAAAAAAAAAAAAAGTCAGGGAAACCAGGAGGCAGAGAGGAGGAGGGAGGATACTGCAGGGAAGAGGGACAGCCCTTGAAAATGGGCAGAATTGGGAGATGGAGTGTCTTGTGCAGAGGCCAGCCAGGAGGCCAGTGTCACTGGACACAGACTATCTGGCGGAGAGTGTAGGGTATAAGAAGAATGCAGAGATGAGAGGCAGGTTGGGATGGGCTTTGAACACCAGTTTGTGGATCTTATATTTGATCCTTGAGGGGATCAGAAACCTCAGGAATATCTTGAGGTGAGGGTGGAATGACATGGTCAGACATATCAGGAAGACCACTTTACCTGCAGACTGGATGCTAGGCTGCAGTGGGAGAGACTTGTGGCAGGGAGACCAAGCAGCAGCTATTGTAAGTAGTCCAGCCACGAGGGGAGGAGGGCTGTTTGCCCTGAGTCTTCTCCACAATAAACACCTGAAGGTGTTTCTTCAGGTGTATAATGGGTGGGTCCTTGTCAGATGGGTTAGACGGCACTCAGGGATCAGAGTAATGGGTGGATTTTGCAGAGGTTTAGACTTGATGTCAGAAGTACCCACCACACACTGATTAGAAGAATCCCAAAGTGAAGTGAGTCCTAGTGTGCCTCCTGACCTGCCCTCAGGGTGCTTCGCTCCTGAAGCTAGTCTGGCTTTCCTGCCCTGGGAGTGGCACCTGGTTGGCAGTTGAGTGGAGCTGGCTGGGCCTTCTCTACAGGAGTTGCTTCCCCACTGATGGCTGGGAGAGATGGCCTGGCAGCCGGCTGGCTCTTCTGGAGAATGCTGTCACTCCAAGGACTCTTGTGTGGTTTTGTGTGTATTGGTGACAGGTGGTCAGCAGGTGCTGCTGGTAGTTATAAGGAAGGTGGGCTCTGTCTTTCCAGTGATTTCTCCCCTCCAGGATGTCTCTGGGGGTTGAGCTGGAGGCATGTCTGGTGGCTTGATGATTCTGTTCATCCCAAGGCTTTGGGGCTCAGGACAGGGGTCTGCCTCCATCTGGGTATTTGGGGAGATGCTGGACTAGGTGGTGTTGATGTATTGACTAGTCTGGCCCATTCTGCCTCCTGCCTGTCCCTCTCTTACCTTTGGAAATCAATTGTCACCATGGTATGAAATAGTTAACAGACTTCCTCAAGCAAGCAGAGCACACCCTGAAGGAAAATCAATCTGGAAATTAATCATGGAGAAGGTTGCCATGGCAACTACATCTTCTCAACTTCTCTTCCCACTTATATTTTCGTGATGATTTTGACACATTACCTTTAGAGTTTTTCCAGAGCTTTTGAATGGTGAAGGCTCTTGAGTGAGAAAAGGATGATGCTTTAGCTGCCCCCGGTCCCAAACCCTCAGACATGAGGGTGCCTCTGCCCTTGTCTGGCACTCTAAACCCCTGGAGCCCCAAAGCCCAATGTTCCCTCAGCATTTGGTGGGCCCCTTGAGTGCCATGCACTTCTATGTGCGAAGAACTGTACTAAGTATTGTAGTCTACCCTACCCCATTGATTTCCCCCGGATTCACTTCCTGAGCCCCACAGATCTCTGTTCTTGTAATAAATGATATTATTACAAAGCAATATCTAATTTGGTGGAACTGTCCTTCTTGACTGAAAGGGAATGAAGGGAATCAGGAAGGAGAAAAAAGGGTCAGCCCATCTAGTTCTAGGACTTCCCTGGGGTGCTGTTCCCCCTTCTTCTGTCTTGTCCCCCCACCACTCCTCTGCAGAACCTAGCATTGTGCTGACCATTCATGAGGTGCTCCACAAGTAAGGTTTGTTCTAAAGTGACTTGACCTAAAATCTAATGAACAAAGAACTACCTGACCCTGATTTTGTTGATTGTCACCTCTTCACTTCCTCAAATTTTTTGAGCCTGGGAATGGCATTCCCAATTCTCCCAACTCTTTCACGTATACAGTTGTTATGATTCATCTCCCTCTCTGACTCTAATATACAAGAAAAGTCTTGGCCCTGCAGGACCTGCACTCAGGAGGAGCTGTCCTTTGGAGAGTGTCAGTGAATCCAGAAGCCTCTGAGCAGATCTCTCTCTTGTGCCAGGCTCTTCCAGGAGGCTTGAGCACCAGCAATCTTGTTCTGATTCAATGTTGGAAACAGATGAGGTCCTAGGAAGTCAGTGGACAGTTCACAGTAGCAGATTTCCTTTGAACTAACAGAGCCTAGGGGATGGGGAGAGAGGAGACAGTCTCTGAACCCTTACCCCATCATCTTTTTGGTATGGTGATGGTTCATTTGATGGTATATATTGTTTCCTGGTTTCAAGCAGAACCTGGTGAAAGGGCCACTTCCATGGAGGTTGTTGTGCAACAGAAAGAGGAGACTGTGAGCCTGTGGGCGTCTGTGATTTACAGACTGAAAGAACAGAGTTGCTTTAATGAGCACTTGTGCAATTCTGAGGGATTTGGAGCATTTTGGCATAGGGCCATGGATAGCTTGGATTTCTTCCTTTGAAAACTTCCTGTTCATTTGTTTTGATGTCTCAGAAAATGATATTTATTGAAATCAATTCTGCATATAGCATGCACATGCAACATTCATTAGAGAACTTTACTGCAAAGATGCTTTTCCTCACTTAACTGTTGCCACTCTAATTTAACTGCATCCGATTTGTTTGGGCAAAGACATTTCAATGTTATAGAGGCAGAATGATCCCTTTTGTTTTCTGTGATCCTCTCTGTTGGCTGGCTCTGTCATGGCCTCTTCTCCTGTCCATACATGTGAAAAGTCATTTCTTCTTTGCCCCTCTAATTTTCTAATGCTCCCCCTTTTTCTATCTAATGCCTGTATCTGTTTGTAGTATTAACTGATACATGGTGTGAGGTGTTGATTTCCTTTCAACTTTTTGCCCAATTGGCGTCCACTTATTCCTTCTGGCTTTTTGTTTGTTTGTTTGTTTTTTCCCAAATGCGACTTTGTCCAGCAACTTAGAGAAGGGAGAGAGGGAAACTGGAAGGAGTTTGTGTGCCCATGGAAGGAAGGTATCAGCCCAGGGTTCAAGGTCATATGGGAAGCTGGGACAGAGAAGCAAGAACAGGAGGAAGATGTAGAGTCATGGCCAGCCTCTTGGGGTCCTGGGCACAACCAAGAAAAAGAACACTGGGTGTGAGTTACTGACACTTTGGGCCTGGACATGAACAGGACAGGACAGTTAACATGTGAGGCCTTGTGATAGGCATAAGATACCTGAGCATGGATAGACAAAAGACAGGCACACATGGGTATCCTCTCTCTCTCTCTCTCTCTCTCTCTGCACTAGAGGTCTCAAGCTTAGGCCTGGATCCAGCAGTGGTGGTGGTCTCTCCGTGTCCAAAACCCCTTTCTGTCTTCTTTCCCCCCCTCCCCATTAATATAATATCCTTCAGATTTGACCTTGGTTAAAAACTATTGATGTTTTTTGTTTCTTAAAACATGGAATTCCATATATACCTCCCTCTCCACCTGCCCGAGAGTCATCCTATATGACAAATCAATGTTTTTAGAGAAGAAAAGACATCAGGACAACTATACAATCCAGAGGAAAAGATACTTGTGGCTGGAGACACTGTCTCTCAGAACATAACAGTTACTACAAAATTGCTGGCTGAGTAAAACACATTTAATATTAAATCTTCAGTAGAATTTGGTGCTGGAGACACTGTCTCTGTAAACATTCCGGTTACTAGAGGCTTACTCTCTAGGGAGTATAGTCCTTCTAGGGAAAAAGGAGTAGATGATGAAATTGACAAATTTCAAGCATTCCTGATGAAAAGACCAGAGCTGAATAGAAAATCACCTCCAAGACTCAAGAGGAGCATAAAAAGGTGATTTGTGTATCTTCCAAGAATTTTAGCATTAATGGGAAATTAGAAGGACTCTAGATAGAAGACAGGTGTGGAACTGAGTTGATTATGTTGAGATGATGTGAAAAATGAATAGGTGAGGAAGAGAGATGATACACTGGGAGAAGGGGAATGAGAGAGAAAGTATGAGGGAAATGATCTCACATAAAAGAGGTGCCAAAGGAGGAACTTTTCCAATGGAAGGGGAACTGATCTAGGGGTTGGGGTGGGCAACACTTGAACCTTATTCACATGTAAATTGTTTCAGAAAGGAAAAATACATATACATACTCAGCTGGGAACACAAATCTATCTTAGCCAATAAGAAAGTAGGAGGGCAAAGGGTTAAGAGGAAAGGGGGCAGATAAAAAATGGCAGTGTTCAGAAGCAAAACAGATATTTGAGGAGGGAAAGGAGCAAAAGAGAGAAAAAGAAAAAGATAAAGAGAAGAATATTAGACAGAGGGAAATGCACAGTTAGTAATCATAACTGGGAATGTGATGAACTCACCCCTGAAACAGAAGTTGATAACAGAGTGGATTGGAAAGCAGAATCCAAGAGTATGGTTTTTATTTGTTTTTACAAGAAATGCACATGACACAGATACACAGAGAGTTATAATACTGGGCTAGAACAGAATGTTCTGATGCTGCTAGTGGAGTAAAAAACACAGAGGGGTAGCAATCTTGATCTCAAAGAAAGGAAAAGCAAAAATAGACCTAATTTAAAGTGGTAAGCAGGGAAGCCATCTTGTTTAAAGGAAATGTAGATAATGTAGTAGAATCAGTACTTTACACACACACACACACACACACACAGAGCAAATGGCATAGCACCCAATTTCTTGAAGGAAATGCTAAATGAATTACAGGAGGAAAAAGACAGTAAAAATACATCAGTGAGGAACTTCAGGTTTCCCTGCTGAGAGGGAGATAAATCTAACCTTAAAACTAAAGAAGGAGGACCTGAGATCAAATCCGGCCTCAGACACTTGACACTTACTAGCTGTGTGACCCTGGGCAAGTCACTTAAACCCCATTGCCCCACAAAAAAAAAAAAACTAAAGAAGAAAGAAGTCAAGGAGATGAATAGAATCTTAGAAAAGTTAGAGAGGACAGACCTGTGGAGAGCAGAAGGGTAATAGAAAAGGAGTACAGACATTTGTAGCTTTATGTAAATTGACATTATGTAGATTTGACTTTACTTATGAAATTCTCAGAGAGACATGAGACACAGAGAGAGAGAGAGAGAGAGAGAGAGAGAGAGAGAGAGAGAGAGAGAAAACGAACTACAAGAAGAGAGTACAAGAGCTCACAAGTTCAGGAGCACAAGAAGGAGCAGAGAGACCACCACCACCACTGGATCAGGGCTTGGCTTGAGACTTCCAGTCCTTAGAGAGGAGACCTTTGCCCAGCTCCATCCACCAGCATGTCCGGCCCCAAGTGTCTCTCTTCCATCCAGCTGTGCTCAGTTACTGCCTGTCTGTTTCAGGCCTCCACAGTTGCCCATATTCTCCTGTCTGTGTCCTTCTCCAACCCCCACTTACCTGCCCTCCACCTGTTCTTCCTGTCAATTCCAGCTAGGCCCCCATATGGCTAGCCCTGGCACCCATGGGTTTCTGGATTTCTCTAGCTCTTTTTTCTCTGTTCCCAGCCCTCATGTGTCCTCAAACCATAGGCCAGCCCCCTCCCTTCATGAGCACAGGATCCCCTACCTCCATCCAACCCTCCTTTCCTTACATCAGGGCACAAATTTGCATTATGGAAGAACATATTATATATTATTATGTATAATGATGTATTATGCAATTTTCTCCTGTTTTTTGCTTTATTTCTAATTTGGTCTGCCTTGGGTGATTTTGTGCAAAACCTTTTTAATTTGATGTCGTCAAAATTATTGGTTTTACATCTTGTTCTGCTCCCTATCTCTTGTTTGGTCACAGCTTCTTCCCTTTTCCATAAATCTGACAGATAAAATATTCCAAGTTTCCCTAATTTATCCCCCTTTATGTCGAAATCAGGTCCCGATATTAACCTTATTTTGGTATACAGTGTGAGGTGTTCATTCATACCCAGTTTCTCCTACACTATTTTCTACTTTTACCAGCAATTTTTGTCAGATACTGATTTCTTTTCCCCAAATCTTGGCTATTTTGGTTTATCAAACACAAGATTAGTATGGTCATTTAGTACTATGTGTTTGCACCTAATCTATTTTACCGATCATTCACACACCAGAGTTTTTTGGATGAGAGATCTGCTAGTGGTAAGTCACCTTCCTTCACATTTTTTTTTCATTGATCCCCTTGATAGTCTTGTCCTTTACTTCTTCCAAGTGCTATTTTTAGGGTTTTTTTCCTAGCTGTATATTGTTTTCATTTGATTGGTCTGGCACTGAATAATTAAATTACTCTGTCGAATTGTAATCATATTGGCTTGGCTTGCCCATGAGCCATTGATATTTCTCCATTTGTTTAGATCCAACTTTATTTGTGTGAAAACTATTTTGTAGTTGTGTTGATATAATTCTTAGGTTTGTCTTAGCAGATAGCCTCCCAAGTATTTTCTGTTGTCTATGGTTATTTTAAACAGAATTTCTCTTTGAGTCTCTTCCTGGTGGACTTTGTTGGTAGTATAGCAATGCTGATGATTTATGTGGGTTGATTTTATATAGTACAACTTTGCTGAAGTTATTAATTTCTTCAACTAGCTTTTAGTTGATTCTCTAGGACTCTGTAAGCCTATCATTATACCATCTGCAAAGAAGAAACTATTTTTTTCTTCACTGCCTATTCTAATTCCTTCAATGTGTTTTTCTTGTTGTATTACTGTAACCAGCAGTCAGAGCTCAGTCAAATAATGAGGTGCACAAATGTGCTCTTAGGTAAACACCAGGCACATTCCATCAATTACAATTTCAGCTTAGTTATCAAGAGATCCTTGTATTTCTCTATAGCTTCATCACTGCCGGGATCATGAATCCTAGCCAGAAAAATTAAAATGGGGGTGGGGATTGTGATGGGGGGGCCATAGGAGTAGACAGAAAAGGACCCAATGCAGATTTCACAAAGCTCACCACTTGGAATTCCTGAAAGCTGCCTCCTTACTCTGACTTGGACATGTGGAAGGGATGGTGTCAGGAGCCAGTTTAGGTCTAGGTGGCACCAAAGAGACTGGTAGAGACCTGCCAATCCCTGATCACTGTGCCCAAAGGAGCTGTGCTGAACTGAGGAAAGGGGTGGGTAGGCTCAGTTCCTTTGGGAAACAAGGTAGCTTCTACCTCTACCCCCAAAATGTAGCCAGACAAGTGTTGTGGAGAGAGTCACAATCCTCACGCAATGCAGACACATGGACAAGCCTTGATCAGGAATGAGGAAGGGCTCACCTGTGCTTTCCAGTGTCCACAACCTTTCTCCCTTCTCTCTTCCTCTTCTCTCCCTCTTTCCTTTCCCCTTTCTTCCTCAGCTCCCTCAGGGAGGTCCCACTGTTGTGGTGATTTAATGAATATAAAGCTTGTGCAAGGAAGGAGTGATGGAAAGGAAGAGAGGAAGAAAAATAGGGTAGAAAGCGGGAGGGGAGGGGAGGAGAATGGGAAAGAGAAGTTAAGGAGGGGGATGGCAGCTTCCCAGGTGTGAATAGACCTGTGAGTTTGCTCCTTCTTGCCACAAGGTAAAGGGGCTGACTAGCACAGAGACACTGAATCTCAGAGTTGGAAAGGATGTTAGAGGCCAACTAATTCAAGTCATGTTGGAAGGCTTTTTCTTCATCTGTTTAGATGATCATATAGTTTGGTGTATTTTAGGTTTTTTAAAATAATCTTTTATTTTTTCTCAATTACACGTAAAAAATTTTTTAACATCCATTTTTTTAAAAAATTGAGTTCCGGGGCAGCTAGGTGGTGCAGTGGATAAAGCACCGGCCCTGGATTCAGGAGGACCTGAGTTCAAATCCGGCCTCAGACACTTGACACTTACTAGCCATGTGACCCTGGGCAAGTCACTTAACCCCCATTGCCCTGCAAACAAAACAAACGAACAAAAAAATATTGAGTTCCAATTTTTCTCCCTCCCTGAAACAGTAAGGAATTTGATATACATGTGTGATCATGCAAAATATTTTCATATTGGTCATGTTGTGAAAGAAAACACAGACAATAAAAAAGAAAACAATAGAGATAATTAAGAGTAGCATGCTTTCATCTACATTCAGACCCCATTGGTTCTTTCTCTGGAGGTGGATAGCATTTCTCATCATGAGTTCTAGTAAAATTTATCATCATCACCACCCTCATCACAATGATTATTAACCGTGTTGACAATGATCAGAGGGCCTGAGGAGTAGTGGATAAAGAGCGGATCTCAAAGTCAGGATGTCATGGATTCAAGTCTCACTTTTTTTTTTTAATTAGTGAGGCAATTGGGGTTAAGTGACTTGCCCAGGGTCACAGAGCTAGTAAGTGTTAAGTGTCTGAGGCCGGACCTGAACTCAGGTACTCCTGACTCCAGGGCCGGTGCTCTATCCACTGAGCCATCTAGCTGCCCCCAAGTCTCACTTTTGACAAGTCCTGACTTTGTGATCCTGAACAAGCCGCAACCTCTCAGTGCTTTGGGCAATCTGCTAAAACTGTAACTTGGAGTAGGTGCTGACTAGCCTGAGTAAATAGAGTTTGTTACATCCACTAATTCCCTATATCAGCAAAATCTCAGATCCAGTCCTTATCCATATTTTTATTTATTTTTGTTTTTGTTGAGGGTTTGAATGTTTGCTCGTTTTATCTTAATCTATTTCTATGCAAGTTCAGTAATTCAATGAATTAGATTAATTTTCTTAGAATGGGTAAAAGGATTAGGTTCTTTTGTCTTCTCACTCCTGCCCTCCTTCTCCATTTAGCTTCTTTATTTGAGCATTTTGGGTTTTAATATGATTAATTAGGTTGGCAGTTTTACTAATATTAAACCATCCTAAGATGGTATAAATCCCATTTTATCAGAGTGAATGATTTCTTGGATAAATTGTTGTAATCAGTTTGACGGGACTTTAAAAACATTTTTGAGTCAGTATTCATTAATGATTTTGGCCCATGATTTTCTTTCTGTTTTTATCTTCCCCTGGTTTCTGTGTTAGGACTATATTTTTCTCACAAAGGAATTCTGGTAGGGTTTTCACTCTCTTGATTTTTGAGGATGATTTGTGAAATATAAGTACTATTTGTTCTTTAAAATCCTGATAGAGGGGCAGCTAGATGGCACAGGGTATAGAGCTCCAGTCTTGGAGTCAGGAGGACCTGAGTTCAAATCCGGCCTCAGACACTTAACACTTACTGGCTGTGTGACTCTGGGCAAGTCACTTAACCTCAACTGCCTCACCAAAAAAAAAAATCCTGATAGAATTCTGTGAATCTATCAGATCCAGGAGTTTTTTTTTTTCTTAGTAGTTCCTTTACAACTAAATTGATTTCCTTTTCTGACACTGAATTATTTAAAGTCCCTATTTGGTCTTCATATAGTTTGAGTATTTTATATTCTTGGAAGTAGTCCTCTGTTTGTGTTATTATGATTACATCTGTTTTTAAAAAAGCATTAGAGGACCTAATTTTATACATAAAAATACATAACTAGTAACAAACAGATGGCCAAGCTGGATATTCATCCACTTTAGTTGTTTAAAATATAGAAAGGACTAGAATTTCTAGGGTAAATAGCTTACATATTATACCTGTATCTCACTATATTAGCCCATAGTTCACTTGAAACTTCAACGAATTTAAGGATTTACATGCCCCATTAGAATCATTTTTATTGGACATGCAAGATTGTCTGATATTGTTACTTTCTCAAAATTTTTCACTCTAATTGATTCCAATTGCTTTAGAAGAATCTGATGCTATTGAGGATTCAATCCCATATGTAAAATCATAAGTAACAATACTCTTGCAGCTAGAAGCATTCCAACACCAGGTTCAACGGTTTACACAAATGAATTTACTTAAAAGAGGCTGATTTACTCCAATTACAATCAAAGACTTGGGAGGGGATGTGTAGATATGCTTAAGTAATAATTCCCAATCGTATATAGAAGACGTGTCTATCAAATGAGTAGAACATGTTCAGTTGTGAACCATATTCAAATGGAACAGATATTATAGAAACAGTACTTTTCTCTAAAATGTCTAATGGTACTGAAATTCTATTCCCTAAAACAGAAAAGGTTTCTGACTTTCACCTCCCAAATGAATAGATTCATATTTTTGTGTCACAAGCTTTTTTATATTCCTCCAATTATTCCCATAGCATTCTGAAAGAATGAGCTATTTGGAGGATTTAATCTCATATAAGACTATGTAAATATTAGCAGGCAGGTGACAAACCCAAAGAGTAATTGATTAAGTTGATTGGGATCAGTACATTTAGACTGAAAACTAAGATATGACATACTTGCACTGTGCTCATATCTTCTACTGACTGCTTCCTTTCATTATAGAAACTTGCTAGAAAAAGAAAAGGCGGGGACATGATTATAACAGCATCAAAACTGGTCCTCTAGGTCTAAGGGCAATGAATGTCTCAACACATGTGTGGCAGGATGAAGTATCCTTAGCTCTGTTTCACTTCAGGTAAGAGTCACAGTGCCTGTCTCCCACAAATGGAATTAATAAATAGATCGGAAAAATTAGAATATCTCATAATATCTCCCACAATTTGTTTGCATACCTGTTCTCCTACCAAAAAAAAAAAACAAATCAGAGAACATGGCTAAAAACGAGATCAGAGACAGACAGAAAAAACATAATACCAATTTAATTTTGTCCATGGGTTAAAGAGTGTTAACAGTTTAAATAGTATGATACAGAAGCAAAGGCAGTTAACAATTACAGTTATAACAAGTGTGGAGGAAACACCAAAGCATCATGATAAGATGACAGGATTCCAAAAAAGGATTTGGAAAGGATGAGGACACCCAGATTTCCCCATAAGATAGGGACTTACTATCCTGAGGAAAGAAGTCACCAGGTAGGAACTTTTATCAGCTAGCTATCTGGGTTCAATTTGGAGTTCAGTTGAAGGGCAATTTGTTCCTATTAACCTAGGGTTTCATAAAAAATACTTTTGGATAATAAGGTGCCTCCATCAAATCCAGGCGATCCTTATATTCATATTTACACAACCAATCACAGAGTAACAAGTCCAGCTCATAGCCAGACTCAGGAATATCCAGGTGAGAAACATTCTATTTCTAAAGGAAGGAACACAATGGGGAAACTGAGTCAGGAGGATCCTCCTTTAGGCTCTGCCAAGATCATCCTCTTGGATTTTTCCCAGATACAGACCTCAACTTCTGACAGTTCAGGATCACGTTCCCTCTGGGTCGCTTGTGGCATTTCTCTGGAATGGTGGGTTACTGACTTCAAGATCCATCAGACAACTATCCCTGAATTCAGAACTCAAAACACCATCAGTTACAATCCCAAGAAATTTTCTCTTAAATAGTAAGTTTCACTAATCACAGATTAGGGCTAAAACAATTATTTTTACTCTCATGGGAGTTGCAATAAGCAACAAAAGTTTATCAGGAGATACACACATAAGAGATTTCACTTAATATCTTTCATTTGGTTTTCTTTCTTCTTCTCAAGTTTAAACTCATCCTGGCATAAAGATCAATCATTGGAAATCACTTCTATATAATAAGCAAAGTTGTAAATGTTCAGTAAGAGCTTTCCTTGTGTAGGAATTTCATAACCCATAATAAGCTCTTTTTCCAGAGCTGATGACCTTGTCCACATAAATGATTTCAGGAAATCTGGCAAGTTTACAAATTAAAGGGCATGGGGCAGCTAGGTGGTGCAGTGGATAAAGCACTGGCCTTGGATTCAGGAGGACCTGAGTTCAAATCCAGCCTCAGACACTTGATACTAGCTGTGTGACCCTGGGCAAGTCACTTAACCCTCACTGACCTGCAAAAAAAAAAAATTAAGGGGCATCCCCAGGGTCTTTTTTGGGACCTTTTTCCATACAGTAGTTACCAATTTTGCCCCTTTTTCCCATAATTCTTCTAGTAGTGACTGAAACTCATTACTCCGTCATGGACCTAATTGGTAAGATTTTTTCCCAAGCTATTGCAGCTCAGGGAGTCCTTAGAAGGGAATGGGCTTCCCTCTTCTGATGCCTTAAATAAGTTCCTCTTTTGTTTTATGAAGGAAATGAGACAGTTCATAAAATTCAGATAGAACATAATTACAAAATGGGTAAGATTTCAGTATAATTTACAGTTATCTCCAATAAATTGTCTCCAATTTTATATACACACACACACACACATCCCAACTTAAACAGTTATTGACCAGTACTTACCTTGAGTTTGCAAGACTCCTAAATATCTCACCAGATGTTCTGATGAAACTCTCTAACTTTTTGGTTGTTCCCATCTCCCACTGTGAGCCAGGAAAGGGTTAAGTGCCAGTTCTATTCCCCAGTGGAAACTGTTTTTGTTTTCCTCTTCACATTGAATCTTTCACTGACACAGCCCCAAACCAGGCTCTACATGATCATGCAAATGCAGGCTGTTTACTTTGCTTTTACCAATCATATATCAAATAATATTTGCTTCAATGAACATGTTTTCTCTCTCACTTCCATTCCCCCAACATGCAGGTGGGCACCCATGCAAACACACACAAACACACACACTGCTGCAGTAAGCATCAGGGAGGGGCTGAGAGAAAGAAACTGTGTTTCCTTTCGTCTAAGCCATGCCCTCCTTCATTTGCCTCTTTTCACTCTCACTCTCTCATGAGGCCTTTTGGATATCCCTCAAGGCAGTGAGAAGGGGACATCTCATGATGGTGACTATCTCTTCCCCTCCTTGCTTAGCTTTTGACTCCTCAACTTGGGTAATAGCCACTCCTACCCTGCTGGCACTTTGGGGGGATCCCAGTATGCAAGCGGCAGACCACAGAGATCAAGAAGCATAGCAGTGCCTTGCCACATTTAGGTCTGAGGCCATCTTGGGACTTCCCAAGGTAGGTTACCCACCCCTGGTCTCTGGAGTCTTCCTTTCTGTATCCTGCCAACCATGCCAATTGTTGGGTGACAGAAGGGGCTTGGGAGAATAACTTCCCCCCATAAGCCGAGGTAAAGGAGATACTGAATCAGGAGGCTGGACCAGCTAGAATTGGGAATCATAGGGAGAAGTTTATTATAAGCAACTTACACATGGGTGGGTGGTAGTCCATGCTGTCAAAGGCCCCTTCTAGCTCCAGAGAATGTCTGCTCCCAGGCACTGGTCCCCATTTCAATCTCTACTAATTAGCATCAGTTCACCACTGGATAGGAGGAGGTGGATGGTCTTTCTCCATGGCATCTAATAAGCATACTGTGGGACAAGTCAGATTGGGTCCCAATCTATCTTTCTAAGCAAATGTCCCATGGATCCCCCTCGTGTACACTAGTCCGGTGGTTCTCCTTGTTTTGTTGTTGTTGTTATGGGGTTTTTTTGTTTTTTGTTTTTTGCAGGGCAATGAGGGTTAAGTGACTTGCCCAGGGTCACACAGCTAGTAAGTGTCAAGTGTCTGAGGCTGGATTTGAACTCGGGTTCTCCCTAATCCAGGGCTGGTGCTTTATCCTCTGTGGCACCTAGCTGCCAGTCTAGTGGTTCTCAAAGAGCTTTCTGGCCATCTCAAGGAGTCCTTGAAATTTTTTCAGGGGATTGAAGAAGTCAAAACTTTTATTTCATTATAATACCCTGACATTTAATTATTCATAACAACATTAATACATTTTAACTTCTATTAAACAAAAGCTCCTGAGGGCAGAATCTCAATTTTTTTTAGTGAGGCAATGGGGGTTAAGTGACTTGCCCAGGGTCACATAGCTAGTAAGTGTTAAGCGTCTGAGGCTGGATTTGAACTCAGGTCCTCCTGACTCCAGGACCGGTGTTCTATCCACTGTGCCACCTAGCTGCCCCGGAATCTCAATTTTTTTAAAGATAAAGGGGGCCTGAGAATACAATGTTTGAGAATCACTATTCTAGTCTTGGCCCAATGAGGCTCCTTGCTTTGCTGTCCCTCCCCCACCCCATTCCCTGTCCTGTTCCTCCCTTCCCCTGCCTTGGGATGACTTCACTTGGAAGCCCCAGCTTCCTTCAAGACTCATCTCAGAGTCTACTTCCTTCAAAAAATCAGCCTTATTGGTATCTTTCTCTGCAGTGGACTATAAGCTCCGTGAAAGCAGGAATAATCTATCTCATATTTGTCTTTCTCCTCCCAGCCAAGGTCACAATAATGACATCAGCCTACACTTGGCTTCACTGAAAAGTTAGGGAACAATTAAGAAGAATGAGAAATCAGGGGCAGCTGGGCGGCGCAGTGGATAAAGCACTGGTCCTGGATTCAGGAGGACCTGAGTTCAAATCCAGCCTCAGACACTTGACACTTACTAGCTGTGTGACCCTAGGCAAGTCACTTAACCTCCATTGCCCCACCAAAAAAAAAAAAAAGAATGAGAAATCTATTCCAGAATAGGTCAGGAAGAAGGAACTGGGCTACTGCACAGCATCCTCCAAAATGGCAAGGTGCCCAACCTCTCTGGGCCTGTTTCCTCTTCTGTGAAGTGAGAGGGAAGTCCTTGATAGCCCTCGATCCATGAGCCTATGAACTAACCAGGATCAAAACCAAGCTGGACACATTCTCTCTGGACCCCATTACATCAAGCAGTCATCTGAGGGGTTGGAGTGGGAGGATATTACCAAAAGACTATGATATTTTCCTCAATGGTCAACAAGTATTTATTAAGCCTGTATTTTGCAAGGTGACAAATTGGCTGGACCATAGAGTGGAATAAGACATTTCTTGAAAATAGGCTTGCAAATGAGGCTGGAGGAGCTGCTGCTCCTCAAAGGAATTCGTATTTGATCCAAAATGTACTAGAAGCCAGTAGAGTTAATTGAATATGTTTTTGAGTGGTGTCTTTGACATATCCCCTTAGCTGTTGAGTGGATGATAGACTGGAGAGGGATAAAACTTGACACAGGTAACCCAAGTTTCATTGGCCAGTTGTAAAAAGAACTGATTGCAGGTCAACCTTAATAGGAGACATGTCTAGAAAAGTTGTACCCTAGGCAGCTCTGGCTACTCTACATACCCTCTGTTCCCTCTGTCCAGACTGAGGATGGCTTAGCATACATCTTTCCAAGGGATATGTCTCAGGACCATTGGACCTACATCAACCCTATCACATATAAAATAAGGATAGGGGAACCTGACTGAGGAAGGCCTCTGAGTCACCTTTCCCAAGAGCCTAACCTGGACCAGGAGATCAAACCCCTTGGTTCTTTCTACTTGAACTTGAAGGACCAGTTGAGGTTTTCCATAATTTTCTCCCTGGATATTGCTACTTATCCACTGGTATTCACCACAAAGCAACATGGAGTTTTGCTTATGGCCCAGATGCCTCCCTCAGTAGCTAGCAGATGACCAAGGTTCTGTCATGGTCTAAAGACATCAGTGCCAGGAAGTGAAGGCTCTCCTGGGCATCAATGGCCTTATTTCACTGGCTCTAAAGGCTATTATATATCATAATGCATTCCATCTCATGTAACCTTATCTGGGTTGGAAAATTTGGAGAATTCCATGGAATCCAGTTTCTCAAACACCCCATTTGAAAGTTGTCCCTACACACACTGTGTAAGTCAATGTATGTATTCACCAAGGGGTCTTTGGGTACAGAAAATAGCCTGACCAGCATTCCATGGGGGGGGGAATCCTTAGTATGGATGAGTGTGGGCAGTCTACAGCAACCCAGAGAAACAGGATTGCCTGAGGTCCTTGTCAGGATGGAAAACTTGCATTTCATCTAGTGTCCAGGGAGAAGCATGTTCACATATTTTGGGAAATCCCTCCAGTCAGGAAGTCTGGGACAGAGCAGTTTCAAAGTTGCTGAGCCACAAAGTATCATTTATCAAGTCAGGAATAGGGAGCAAGTGTCACCCTGGCCTCTCACATTGCATATTACTTCGGAGATGCAATCGATGCATCCATATTTACAAAAGGAACATCCACAGCCATTAAAGCATTTGCTGTAGGGGTTCCCAGAGGTTAGGAGGGAGAGGATTCCAGGCACAAAGGCGGGGGTGTCATGTCCCACAGCAGAAGCAGACCAGTCTGGCTGAGGGCTTGCATTCCTGAGGAGGCAAGGGTAATCAACTTGGAAGGGGAGGCTGGATCCATATTGTGAGGGCTTATCAACTAGTGTTAGTACCTTGGGTGTAGCAGGACCTAGCCTGCTAGTACCAGGGTGGCAAGGGGGAGTCAACTAAGTGAGGTCTTGGGCAATGAGAAAGACAGAAACAAGCTGGAGAGTGTCCAGCCAGGATGGATGGGATGGCAAAGAGGCTAAGAGTCCTGCCATCTGAGGCTGAAAAAAGCTAACTTCTCTCAGCTGTTCAGTCAGGAACCATTTAGGAGGTGCCCAGTAAGAGCCGGGCACCATGGTAAGCACTGGGCATGCAAAGAAAAGCAAAAGACACCATCCTTATTCTTTTTTTTTTTCAGGGCAATGAGAGCAAAGTGACTTGCCCACGGTCACACAGCTAGTGTCAAGTGTCTGAGGCTGGCTTTGAACTCAGGTCCTCCTGAATCCAGGGTCGGTGCTTTATCCACTGTGCCACCTAGCTGCCCCAATCCTTTTTTATCATAAAAGTATTTTATTATTTTCCAGTTACATGTAAGGATAGTTTTCATCATTTGTTTTCATAAGATTTTTAGTTCCAAATTTTTCTCCCTCCCTCCCTCCCCTCCCTTCCCTTCCCCCTCCCTCCCCAAGACAGAAAGCAATCTGATAAAGGTTATATATGTACAATCACATTAAACATATTTCCATATTAGTCATGTTGTGAGAGAAGAATCAGAACAAATAGGAAAAACCTCACAAATAAAAAAAAAAAACCAACTAAAGTAGAAACAGTATGGTTCAATCTGCATTAAGAATCCACAGTTCTAAAAAAAAAAAAAGGAAGGAAGGAAAAAAGAACCCACATTTCCTTTTTCTGGATGTGGAGAACATTTTCCATTATGAGTCCTTTGGAATTGTCTTGGATCATTGTCACAATCCTTCTTCTCAAGGACCTCACAGTCCAGTTGGGGAGGCCATGTGCAAACAGCTAAGTGCAAACACACTATATTGCAGGATAAATGGAAATTAGAGAAGGAAGGCCAGAGAGCTAAGGAGCATGGTGAAAGGCTTCTTGTAGAAGGGGAGATGCTAACTGGGACATGAAAGAAGTCGGGGAAACCAGGAGGCAGAGAGGAGGAGGGAGAGCCCCTGAAAATGGCCAGAGTTGGGAGATGGAGTGTCTTGTGCAAAGACCAACAAGGAGGCTGGTGTCACTGGACACAGACTATCTGGGGGAGAGTGTAGGGTGTAGGAAGAATGCATGGATGGGGGTAGGTTGGGAGGGGCTTCAAAGGCCAAACAGGGTCTTCTATTAGATCTTGTGATAGGGAGCCATTGGAATAGCTTGGGTAGGGGAGTGACACGGTCAGATCTCTGTGTTAGGAAGATCAGAGGATGAACTTCAGTGGGAAAGACTTGTGGCAGGGAGACCAACCAGCAGCTATTGTAGTAGTCCAGCATGATGTGATGAGGGATGTCTGCCCTGAGTCTTCTCCAGAATAATCACCTGCAGTTTCTTCAGGTGTTTAAAGGGTGGGCCCTTGTCAAATGGATTGGACAGAGGTCAGGGATCAGAGTAATGGATGGATCTTGCTAAAGGAGAGATTTAGACTTGATGGCAGAAACACCCACCCAGACTAATTAGAAGACTCCCAAAGTGAATTCAAGCCTAGGCTGTCTTCTGTCCCTCCCTCAGGGTGCTTTGCTCCTGAAGCTAGTCTGGCTTTCCTGCCCTGGGATTGGCACCTGGTTGGCAGTTGAGTGGAGCTGGCTGACCCCTTCTCTACAGGAGTTGCTTCCCCACTGATGGCTGGGAGAGATGGGCTGGCAGCAGGTTGGCTCTTCTGGAGAATGCTGTCACTCCAAGGACTCTTGTGTGGTTTTGTGTATTGGTGCCAGGTGGTCAGCAGGTACTGCTGGTAGTTATGACGAAGGTGGGCTCTGTCTTTCCAGTGATTTCTCCCCTTCAGGATGTCTGTGGGGGCTAGGCTAGAAGCAGGTCTGGTGGCTTGGGGGGCCTGTTCTTTCCAAGGCTTTGGGGTTCAGGGCAGGGGTCTGCCTCCATCTGGGACCATGGGGAGATGTTGTACAAGAGGGTGGTGATGTATTGACTAGTTTGACACATGCTGAATCTTGTCTGTCCCTCAGTTGTATTTGGAAGCTAATTGCCACCTCTGTCTGAAACAGTTAACAGATCTGCTCAAGTAATCAAAGCACATCCTGAAGGAAAATTACCAGGGACTATTCCAATAATCCACACAAGAGTCATGGAGAGGGTTGCCGTGGCAACTATATTTTTTAACTTGTAATTGTGCTTGCATTTTCATTTTGATTTAGACATTGACTTCAATGAACAACATTGTGTGATGATCAAGTGTGCTAGATTTAACTCTCTTCTCAGCAATGCAATGATCCAAGATAATTCCAAAGGACTCATAATGGAAAATGTTCTTCACATCCAGAAAAAAGAACTGTGAAATCTGGTTGCAGATTGAACCATACCGTTTCTACATTTTTTGTTTTTCTTTTTTTGAGATTTTTCCCTTTTGTTTTTTTCTTCTTTCACAGCATGACTAATGCAGAAATATGTTGAATGTGATTGTACATATATAACCTAGATCAGATTACTTGCTGTCTTGGGGAGGGGGGAGGGAAGGAAGGGAGGGAGAAAAATTTGGAACTAGAGATCTTATAAAAACAAATGCTGAAAACTATCTCTACATGAAACTAGAAAATTATAAAATACTTTATGATTAAAGAAATAGACACTGACTTTAGCTTTTTCCAGGGGTAATTTGGTAGAGGTGCTTGATTGGTTAAAAGCCCCCAAACCACCACCTCTGTACTGTTCCTGTCCCTCTGTACTGCATCCCATGAATGAAGGAAATGAGAAAAGTATTTACTAAGCACTTCCTTCGCATCCTAGTCACACTGAACGTGAAGATGGTGATGACTTCCTGGTTTGACCTGATGGGCCTTGAGTCCCGATGCCCTGGAAGATGAAACTGGGATCAAGAAAGCAGCAGAGAGCATCCAGGCCCTGATTGAGCATGAGGTGAAGAACGGGATTCCAGCCAATCGAATCATCTTGGGGGGCTTCTCCCAGGGTGGAGCCCTGTCTCTCTACACAGCTCTACACAGCTCTCACCTGCCCACACAGCCCCTGGCTGGCATCGTGGCCCTCAGCTGTCAGGCCCCCTGCATCGGGCCTTCCCTCAGGCAGCCAACGGCACAGCCCGGGACATGGCCATCCTGCAGTGCCGTGGGGAGCTGGACCCAATGGTGCCCTTGTGCTTCAGAGCCCTCACCTCCGAGAACCTCAAGTCTGTCGTCCCTCCGGCCAAGGTCCAGTTCAAGACCTACCCAGGTATCATACATAGCCCTTGTCCCCAGGTCAGTGATGAGGAAGCCGCTCTCCCCCCCCCCCCAATGCTCCATCCCTCTCCCCTCCGTCCTCTGGGACCCACCCTGACCAACTTTCACCTCTACAGGAGATGGCAGCTGTGAAGGAATTCATTGAGAAGCTGCTGCCCCCCATCTAACAGGATTGCCCACCCCCCCCTCCCCCCGGGGGGGGCAGAGGGGCCACAGCAGTATCTGATCTCTGAACTCCAAGTGGAAGCCATGGCAGTCCCCTTCCCCAGCCCTGGGTCTTTGAGACATGGGAGGATTGGGCCCCTCCCCCTCAGAGATCATCCTGTCCCTGCCTCCTGCCCCCCATCCCTGTCTCTTTTCCTGTCCTGGGAGGCCTGAGACCTCAGCTGCCAGTCTGCCCTCCAGGATCTTCAGGGGTGAGGGTCCCCTTTTCCCTTCCCCCAGGGCCACAGTATTGCAAGGGGCGCATGGGGGCCCAGCCGCTGACCCACTCTGGACCTGTATGTACCTCCTGGGTCTTCCCCCGCAGGTGACCTCAGTGTTTGGGCATGGGGGGGGCCTCCTGGCTCCCCCACCCTACATGCCCACTCCCCCCCTCTTGCTGCAGGGAGAGCTGGAGTCCCTCTTCCTCATTCAGATAATCATGTGTCTTCTGTTGCTTTCCTGTCCCCTGGCCCTCATCATGAATGTCTCTATTCTTTCTGCTGACAATTCGCCTACTCTGGGCCTGAGGCCCCTCTTGCTGCTGTGCCCCTTCCTGCAAGGGAGGGGCTTGAGCCCAGGCCTTGGGGTGGGGAGAGGGCAGGTGCACCTGGGCCGGAGCTGCTGCTTCTCTCCCTAAGCCTAGTCCCATAAAAAAGGGCCCTGCTCAGACACCCCCCTCCTTCCAGATGTTTTCTGGGCAAGGGGGTGCTGGGTGGGACTGCCCTCTAGGGGAAGGAGGGAGGATCCATTCCCTGCCTCAGCCGGATGGTGCCCAGATGTTTTTGGCCTGTTCTCATCCCCTTCCCCCTAGGGAGGGGGCTGAGGCTCAGGTTCTGAGCCCACAAGGGGCTCGTCTTCCTCCTCCTCCTCCTCCTCCATCTGGTTTTGAGTGTTTTCATTTCTTGTTTTGTGTCTCCAAGTCAAATCAGATTGAAGAAAAATAAACCTTCCCAAAAAATTGAGGATAATAAATGATCGCAAAAAATGTGAATGTACCTTGACTCAGAATATAATATACAATTATGCAACAATTTCAAATAATACCTTTTTTTTACTAAGTATACAGTTACTTTTGTGAAAAATCGGAACATATTTAAATACAAGTTAAAGCACAACACAATCTCAAAGAAAAAAATTTTTTTTGGAAAAAAAGCAAACTTTTACAAATGTTCCCCTCTTTTTTTTAGAATATGCTTATCAAAAATAATACTTCTAGAATCAATTTACAGTTGCCATGGCAATCAATTTGCCAGATAAACGCTTTATAGAGTTCTATCAAATAATCAGTTGAAAGAAAAATAAATAACAAAAACAAACAACTCAGAATATGGGAGCACAATACTCCTAGAATTAACAATGTATTATGAAATCAAAACCATCTTGCATTGTTTCAAAATAGAGATAGATGAATGGGGGCAGCTAGGTGCCACAGTGGATAGAGCACTGGCCCTGGAGTCAGGAGTACCTGAGTTCCAATGCAGCCTCAGACACTTAACACTTACTAGCTGTGTGACCCTAGGCAAGTTACTTAACCCCAATTGCCTCACCAAAAAAAAAAGAGATAGATGAATGAATAGAAGAAAATACACATGAAAGAATAAAAGACAATGAAATTCAAACTAGGGAAATCTAAATTAATATGAACTTAATATTAATAAGAATATTATAAAATATAAACTTGATCACATGACTATAAAAAGCTTTTACAAATATTCTCTTTTTTAAAAAGCTAAGTATAAAACACAATCTCAAAAGCATGAAAATCTCTGAAAATAAACCCATACCATTCATTTCAAAATGTATATGTAATAGCATAGAAATCCTATGTAACCTCTGAACTGACATTATTACTCTGAGTGAATGTAGAACACTTTTGATTCTGGTATCTAAAATCCCCAACACTCATATCAATACCTTGCCGCTTCCTTCTACATTTCTGCAAAATACGTACCCTTCCATGGCAAAAGAAGCGGAGTCTTGGACTATGTTGATGGTTGTCATTCTTATTCCGCATAAGTTTTTCTTCTTTAAGCCCTCCATATTGTCTGTCAGTCCTTTCACCATACAAATGCTTTATAAGATTACTAATTAAAGACAAAAGCAGGCTAGCAAAATGAGCATATCTGGAATTTAAAGGGTTTTTTTGAGTCAGACTCACAGCCTGACTGAGTAGAAGCTGCAAATGTAGATACAGAAAGTTGCACATGCACAACATCAGAATCTGAGGAGGGTGGATCAGATCTCATGACCTCCCAGGCAGGAGAATCAAGGAGAGGAGGGGGAGGAGGTGGGGTCCCTAGAGAAGGGGAGGGGACCACCTCTCCCACATGGTGCACAGCCCGGGAATCAAACTCAGGCCTGGTTTCCCCTTCCCCCAATTCTAAGGGATTAAAAGCTTCTAGAGAAGCCTCCAGGCATGGAAAATTAGAGCAACAATCAGTGTTAAAATTAGGAAAAGCTGCAGATATCAGAGGTTTCTCTGAAAAAGCATGGCTGGGAGAGGGGGAGCACTCTTGTGTGAGCACCTTGCTGGCTCTTCTAACAAAAATAAAAATAAAAATAGAAAATCCACAAAAATAAAGCATTAACATGATCTTATCTCCCATTTGTCTGGTTAAACAGAGTAAAATAAAAAATAGGGTAATTAGGGAGTTTAAAAGGTCCATTTGAAAATTTAAAGGTACTTAGAAGTTTAAAGGGACAGGGTAGGGACATTTCTTACCCAACCAGAAGATCAGAAGACTGAGGTTCAGCTTTCCTCTTCGTGGTCAGCCATCTGTAAGGGCTAAAATTCTAGCTATACTGTCTAAAATCTAATGAATGGGCGCCAATAAATTATAAGCTTTAGCAAGAGTTAGACTTTTAAGCATTTATTAAGGAGAGTAAGAATTTGGTGAAGAGAAAGAGAAAGGCCTAGATTCATCTATCTATTAAAGGGAGAGAGCATTCCTAGCTCCGCTCTCCACCAGAGTCCACACGAAAGAGAGTGAGCCAGCGAGCCAGCCTCCCCCTTCTTCCCACACTCAAAGAAAAGACGCATGGTCCTGCCCTCAGAGGCCCTCTCCTCATGTTGGAGGTTTCCTACAGTAAGTCTCCAGCAAGTGGCATCAGTCCAGTCGTTACACGGGAGGACCTGAGTTCAAATTTGGCCTCAAACACTTGACACTTACTAGCTGTGTGACCCTGGGCAAGTCACTTAACCCCAATTGCCTCACCAAAAAAAAAATAATCAATGTCTTAGAAAACCCAGAGAATCTCCTCTTTTTACTCCTCCCACTTTTTACTCTTCCCTCCACCCAGAGACAAAGTCTCCTTGAGAGACTTTATCAAATCTCATCTAGGTCAGACCCAACCCAAACCAAAACTAACCAAAGGAGCCTTAGGTTCTTTTGTCTAGATAGCTGTAAGGGACCCAAATTCTAGCTATACTGTCTAAAATATCTAATGAGTGGTCATCAATAAATTATAAGCTTTAGCAAGAGTATTTAAGTGTTTAAGTATTTATTAAAGAGCATTAGGATCAGAGAGAAAGGTAAAAATCTAACTATTTCTAAGAGACCCCATCATCCGACCCGCCATCTCGAGGTCAGGAACAAAAAGGCCCAACGCCTCCTGTGAAACTGGGAACATCCCCCCCCCCACACACACACACAGCTCCAAACTAATTGGCTGGCAGCTTTGATAGATAGTACCCAGGAGCAAACATCACTTCCTGACGCCAAGGACCTGACCACATTGCTTGCCCTCAGATGCCTTCTCCTCATGGTGGAGCTTTCCTACAGTCACTCTTCAGCAGGTGGCATCACTCCAATCCTTACATAGCCCAAAGACTTTGCTGATGAGATTAAACCACACCTCTGACCAGCTCAAGTGGGGGTCTTACATTCCTTTCTCTAATGTCATCCTTGGACTTCATTTTGATATAGCCTACCTCCACATCATGTTAACTAATTAGATTTGTTTTCTGTGTGATACACCTCCTACTACTGTGATTTCTACTTTCACGTTGTTGCAATAACAAATTTTACTGGGCCTTTAAAAATTTATTCAATATCTTTTTCTTCTTTCTTCTGGAGTCTAAATTAATGCTGGTATAAAATATATCACTAGAGGGGCAGCTAGGTGGCGCAGTGGATAGAGCACCAGCCCTGGAGTCAGGAGTACCTGAGTTCAAATCCGGCCTCAGACACTTAACACTTACTAGCTGTGTGACCCTGGGCAAGTCACTTAACCCCAATTGCCTCACTAAAAAAATATATATATCACTAGAAATGAAGAAAAATAATTGTATTCTGGAATCCCACATAGATAGTGAAGATGTGATAGTTCACTTAAACCCTTAGAAAAACAACACTGACCAATTGCTGTAAACCTCCAGATTAACTCTGTTTCTCTGTCTCTCTGTCTCTCTGATATCTCACCTTTACAAGTGATAGCCAAATAACCTTAGATGAAACTCACTCTATATTATAAGCAGCCTTGAAATTTTCACCCTCATTTTTGTGCATAAAGTGTCTATCTCATTTACTCAGTAGGAATTCTGCAACACAGAAAATTCTTGCACAAGGTTGATAAGAATTATGACCAGCTAGTCCCAAAATTCCTGATAAGTTTACAAAGGAGATTTTATGAGGTCTTTTCTTTGTACCTTGTCCCACACATTAATCAATGATCAATTTTCCCTTTTTTAAATACTTATGTAAATATTAGTTAGGTTTTTAACATTATGACAATAACACCAAATACCTTAGCAATCTTATGATTTTCATAAGTAATAATTGTGTGTGAAACTTCCTCTTAAAATGGCAAACCTGGAAACAGTTAATATTTGTATAGTGTTTGCTCTATGCCAGGCATTGTGTTAAACATTTTACAATCATGTGATCCTCACAACAACCCTGGGAGGTGGGGCTATTATTATCCCCTTACAGATTAGTAAACTGAGGTAAATAGACATCAGGTAATGGGTCTTAGGATGACCAGATAACAGGACAGACATATCAAGGAATTAAGGGACTATTAAAGTTTAGCTTGGTCAACTAGATATCAGGACAGACACACCTAAGAAGTAAGGGGAGATAAAATCCTATAGCAAGAAAATCAACTAGGTATGGCTACTACCTGACCAGAGCTAGGAACCAAAGATAACTCCAAAGGGCAGGACTATTATTCCAAAAAACAAACAAACAAACGAACAAAAAAGAAATCCTCAGCTCTCAGGAATGACAAGCATGCAGGCTTTCCCCACCCCACTCCAAAAAGGAGCTTTCCATTTTCAGGTGGACACCCCATCTATCCTCTGTAAAAGCTTTTTCCTTCCTTCTGTTCAGGGAGGAAGATGTTTCTAAACCATCTCTTCCCCAGGGCTATAGTTTTTTACTTACTCCTTGGTCACTTTCTCTATTGCCAAATAAAAGACCATTTTAGTTCTCATTGGACTGTGTATGAGAGTGTAATTCTTTACAGAGGAATGTCTAAGGGCCCCCACCACTGTTTGCCCTGTGACAGTAACTTGCTTGATGCCAAATAGGAAATGTAGTTTTTGTGAGGTTCTGATTTACCATAATTATCCTGATAGAAGAACACACTTAGACCACATTCTCATTTCCTTCTGGACAGATTTTGGACCAAACAAAATCAAATCCAGATTAATAATCGTTAATAGTAATATTTAAATCTCAATTTATCCAATACTCATCTACTATTAGCACTTCAAAAGAGATAGCCCATTACTGTCTAAAAACTCACTTAAAAAAAGACAGGTAGTGACAATTCCCTATAATCTTTTCCCTTATTACCTCAAAGAACTGGATAATTATTAGTCCCCAGCTTCTTTTACCTACTTTTGAGGCTTCCCAGATAAGGAAGTGCCCTAAGCATTCAGCTTCCAATTTCCAACACTACCTCCCCAACCCCCAGTTCCAAGCTACATATCACAAATAACATAGTCTCCCATATCCTTCTCTGAATGAGATCAAAACCCTTTCTCGCTTCTCTTTACAAAATCTCCAAAAATCTTTACTCAGCCTACAAAATTTTCCTTAACTTTCTCCTCTTCTAACTCCCTTAAATATCTCCCACTTCCTTTTAAATTTAGCTAAAAACTGTGCCTTTGTTTCTTTCATATACTGATTGGACATTTCCCTTACTAATCACATCTCAGACTACACCTTATTCCACTGGTTCCTAAAATTTCCCTTATCTGTCTTTCTCTGGTCTGCCTCTCCAATAGTGGCCACTGTCAGAAAAGGGAGAGGAGAAAGACTCCTTTGTTTTGTTTTTAAAAGCATTGAAAGTTCTATTGCAGGCTACCCCAAATTCCAAGTCTCCTTCCTTCCCCCTCATTATGAATATCTGTCCCCATTATCCACAACCACTTTAGACTCAGGCTATGGTGGGGGTGGGGTGGGTGGTCCTTCCTCTCTCCTCTGCAGGAGGAGAGGCCTTTCTAAATCTCCCTTTCTATTCCTTCCCTTTAGTCTTTTAACCCTCAAGGGTATTCTGGTCTTTATCCTAAAATAATGAGGGGTAATAATAGTTGTTTGAAAGCCCTCTCTACAATGCCGAAAATTCCATGCTAGCCTAAATTAAGTTTAAAATGCACATCTGACTAAAATAATGAAGGTTCTATCCTTTATCTGGCCTACATTTTTTTTCTCCTATAGTTTTCCCAGTCTTTACTGAACCTCTTGTCTCAGATGTGGACTTAATTGGCAGGATTTTACCAAGCTTCTTACAGTGTGACTCCCAGGAGTCCTGCTCCTTCTATTACTCAAATTGATAATAAATGTATGTAAACTGAAGCAAATGCTCTCTGGATGGAATTTAGATGTCTCTTTCCCAAAGGGGAAGACCAGAGAAAACTAAGGCCAGTTCTGGAGACTTAAACCCAATTCTTCCTAAAAGCTAAGGAAACCAGAGAAAGGCAATGCCTGTAAAATTAAAGAATTGTTTTTATTAACTGGGAAGAAAAGAAAAATTTAACATGCTGCATGGGTACTATGTAGCCTATGCTGAATAGGACACCAGGTACTAAGTAGATTGTATACATTTTTATTTATTTATTTTTTTTTAATGTATAAGGTATTTTATTTTTTCCGTTACATGTAAAGATAGTTCTCAACTTTTGTTTATACAAGCTTTACAATTTCAGATTTTTCTCCCTCCCTCCCCTCCCTCCCCCCTCCCCTAGACAGCAGGTAATCTGATATAGGTTATGTCTATATATCTCTATACATATACATATAGATATAGATATATACACACATATATATACACATAATAACATTAATCCTATTTCTGCATTAATCCTGTTACAAGAGAAAGAATCAGAGCAGTGATGCAAAACCTCAAAATAGAAAAAAAAAACAACAGCACCCAAAACAAAAGAAATAATATGGTTCAATCAGCATCTATACTCCACAGTTCTTTCTTTCTTTTTTTTTCTTGGATTTGGAGATCCTCTTCTATCACGAGTTCCCTGGAACTCTTCTGTGCCATTGCATTGGTGAGAAGAATATAGTCCATCACAGTAGATCAACACTCAATGTTGATGATACTGTGTACAATGTTCTTCTGGTTCTGCTCATCTCACTCATCATCAGCTCACGTAAGACCCTCCAGGTTTCTCTGAACTCCTCCTGCTCATCCTTTCTTACAGCACAATAGTATTCCATTGTATTCATATACCACAACTTGTCCAGCCATTCCTCAATTGATGGGCACCCCCTCAACTTCCAATTCCTTGCTACCACGGTAAAGAGCAGCTATAAATATTTTTGTACATGTGGGTCCCTTTCCCCCTTCCATGATTTCTTTGGGAAAAAGACCTAAAAGTAGAATTGCTGGGTCAAAGGGTATGCACAGCTTTATCGCCCTTTGGGCATAAGATTGTATACATTTTAAACAAAGGCAGAGAAAGAATTTTGGAGGGAAGGTGGGCTTAGGATCCATGAGTCAGTGGGTTCCATTCCCAAGAGGAGGGGAAGTGAAGGATTCTAGGAGTTAAGGATTTAGCCTTTGATACAGAAATCAAAAAGCATCCTTGGTGATAAGCAGCTGACAAACACAGATGACTGAGAACTGACTGAACTCCATCTAGTTTCATACCCAAGCTTGAGGGTGACCCAACATTATATTCCAGCTTCTGATCATTTTGTGAAATCCCCAAAACTGTCCTCTTCTTGAGATTCCCAAGGTTTCTTCCTGATCTTTAGCTTGTTATGCAAAAGAACCTATCTGTGAGAAATCTCTCTCTCTCTCTCTCTCTCTCTCTCTCTCTCTCTCTCTTTCTCTGTTCTGGTACCCCATATAAACCCTGTCCCCTGTTCCCATCTTCAGGTACTCCCAGCCACTTGCTATGGTGGTATCATGAATTGCAAATCCTCTACCCCAATTAAAGACCTTAATTTTGTTATACTGATTGTTTGAAAAATTTTCACATTAACACAGTTCACAGTTCAAGGCTTGGTTAGGAGATATCTTAATAAGGAGATCTCTCAAAAACATGATAATTCTGAGAGGCCCATAACCAGAGTTGGGGGAGAGCTGGAGACAATGAGGCCATAAACGGAATATGTTCATAGTGATATATGGGGTTAGGACATATGGAGGAATTAAGGAACTATTAGAGTTTAAATTGGCCAACTAGCTATCAGGATGAATGTACCTTAGAAGTAAGCGAGTTGAGGGGCAGCTAGGTGGCGCAGTGGATAAAGCACTGGCCCTGGATTCAGGAGGACCTGAGTTCAAATCAGGCCTCAGACACTTGACATTTTCTAGCTGTGTGACCCTGGGCAAGTCACTTAACCCTCATTGCCGAGAGAGAGAGAGAGAGAGAGAGAGAGAGAGAGAGAGAGAGAGAGAGAGAGAGAGAGAGGGAGAGGGGGGGGGGAGGGAGAGGGAGAGGGGGGGGGGGGGAGGGAGAGGGAGAGGGAGAGGAAAGGGAGATAAGTCCATTAGGCATGCCTAATCAGTACCAGGGGACAAAGATAACTCTAGAGGTCAGTAGCACCACCATTGTCAGGTGCTGGTCACCCCACCTACCAGTTATAAAAGCCTTTGTCTTTCTTCCCTGGGTTGGGCAAGATGTCACTGAGATATCTCCCCTCAAGGGAAGTTTTTTACTTCCCTCTTGGTCACTTTTCTCTAAGGGCCCAAATAAAAGACTATTTTATTCTAATTGGATTGTGTTTGAGAGGGTATAATTCTTTTTTGTTTGTTTGTTTTTTTAGTGAGGTAATTGGGGTTAAGTGACTTGTCCAGGGTCACACAGCTAGTAAGTGTTAAGTGTCTGAGGCCGGATTTGAACTCAGGTACTCTTGACTCCAGGGCCGGTGCTCTATCCACTGTGCCACCTAGCTGCCCCCTGAGAAGGTATAATTCTTTAAAGTGAAATACCTAAGGATCCCTACCACCTATTTCTCTGGTGACAATAGTATCATAGCTTGCAGTCAGATGTCTCTTGAAGGTCCATAAACCACCATCACCAAATAGTTCAGGATCTGCTTCAGTGCGAGTATGACTTTTATTGGCTTCAGAGTTACTAGTTTTCCAGCTAAGTTGATTCTTGTCACTGCAAAGGATTGTTGGTATGATCGAGTCCTCATAGAGTACCCTGGGGCGGGTACCTGTTTCCATGGAGGTGTGTTTTGGGGGTTTACACGTCATAAGGTGATAGAGTTGTTCTGATTACCTGGATAATTGAGGAACTCAAGCAAATCGAGGTATCAATTTTCCCATGTAACATGGACTGCCACTCCCTTACATGCTCCTTGTAATGTCAGAATTTCAGCAATTGGGGTTAAGTGACCTGCCCAGGGTCACACAGCTAGTTAGTGTCAAGTGTCTGAGGTCGGATTTGAACTCAGGTCCTCCTGACTCCAGGGCCGGTGCTTTATCCACTGCACCACCTAGCTGCCCCATGTCCTTATATTTTCACTCTTGATTAGGATGAGCTGAACAATAAATACCCTAGGTCATCCCACCCAGAGATTTTGCTTTGTTCGGGAACCCAGCTCAATCTGGATCTCAGCTCCTAGTGTCCTTGCCTCCTTCCATTGGGATTCATGGCACGACAGACAAAACAGTCAGAAAGAAGTAGCTTTCCTTGCCTGGATTGCCAAGGGCCACTGGGGTCTCATGACCAGGCCTTGCTACATCTTACTGCCTCCTCTCCCTCTCCTAAAGGTATAAGAAAAGCTTCTGCTTTTGCATGGGTCTTGAAGTTGGGAAATCCACTGGACATCCCCCAGGGTGACAGGTTTGCTCTCTGATATCTCAATTAAAGATGCTTTATCCTGAAAAAGAAGAAATGACCTATTTGTACAAAAATATTTCTAGCAGCTCCTTTTGTGGTGGCTAAGAACTGGAAATCAAAGGAATGCCCATTAATTGGGGCATGGCTAAACAAGCTGTGGTACATGATGGAATATTATTGTGCTCTAAGAAATGACAAGCAGGATGATTTCAGAAAGGCCTGGAGGGGGCAGCTAGGTGGTGCAGTGGATAAAGCGCTGGCCCTGGATTCAGGAGTACCCGAGTTCAAATACAGCCTCAGACACTTGACACTTACTAGCTGTGTGACCCTGGGCAAATCACTTAACCCTCATTGCCCCACTAAAAAATTAAAAATTAAATTAGAAAGACCTGGAAAGACTTATATAAACTGATTTGTAGTGAAGTGAGCAGAACCAGGAGAACATTGTGCACAGTGACAGTAATATTGTTCAATGAAGAACTGTGAATGACTTAAATGTTATCAGCAATACAATGAACCAAGGCAATCCCAAAGGATTAATTGATGTGGAATGGATTTAGAGTCAAATTGATCGTGAGTTGTCCCAAGACTCAGTGACTCAGTTTCCCAAGTTTTATTGCAATACTGTGAGTGAACACAGGGAGAGAACCAGAAAAGTGGAGCGGTATCTCTGGAATAGGGAAGGGAAAGATAGTTATATTTATAGTATGGATTAATAGATTATCAGTCTCATTATAATAATCTCCAATTTAGGAAAGTACAGGGGAGGGCCTATTCTAATTTGGAGTTCCTGGGGTCCTAAAACAACCCCTGGGGCGGGTACCTGTTTCCATGGAGGTGTGTTTTGGGGGTTTACACGTCATAAGGTGAATCTGGGGACAAATTTGGCCTTTTCTGAGCATGTCTCTTTCCGATTCCCATGCTTAGTATTCATTTTTCATTTATTTCTGGTCTAAGTTTCTATAGTCTGTCAATTCCTTTATTGTTATAGTCTTCAGGTCTTCATGGCCTAGTTCCCTCTGTTCCCGTTATGGGTACTGATTTCTGTGGGTACAAGAACCTAGCATCCTGACTTGTAAGTTATCCATTAACTGGGGTCTGACTCCCTTTTAGAGCTAATATCTGAATCAGAGCTTGGGTCTTAGGTTTTGCTGTTCACCCCTTCTTTGCCTCCTACATCATAATGATAAAGCATACTATCCACCTCCAAAGAAAGATCTAATATTGTTGAACACAGAATGAAGCATGCTATTTTTCACTTTCATTTTATTCTTTTATTCAAGTTTTATTATTCAAAATTACTAATATGGTAATGAATATCTATAACTGTTGGGGGGACTTGTGACCTGAATTAGGGGGCTAGCTCACCCAAAGAATTAGAGGCTCATCACAAATCTTGTACAATAAAAAGATTTATTAGGAGAAAAGAATATATGGCCAGGGGACAGAATCACTATGGGCACTCACTGTCCCCGTTCCCCTCCCCCCCCACCTAACAGAAGACCTGGTCTTTTTGTATATTCACAAACAACAGGTGTTTGCAAAGCAAGTGGAAGGGAAACAACTGCAGTGCCTGAGTATGAATAGCATCCATATCAATATATCATCTTTGTTCCTGGCAGACTAGGGTCTTTGTGCTCCTCCACACCATATTCCTGAGGTGGGAGGCAGAGCTGCTTTTCCCTTAGGAAAGTCTAAGGATTCCTTGGGAGTTGGGGTTCCCCTACAACATAACCTATATCTGATTACTTACTGCCTCGGGTGTGGGGGGAGGGAAAGAGAAATAGAATTTGGAATTCAAAACTTTAAATAAAAATAATATTATTATAAAAACAATTAAAGAAGCTTTATTCCTCAACTTCAGACTTGGATTTATTTCAGGACTTGACAAGGGGAAAGACTATTGATGCCACAAAGACCCAAGTTAGAGAGTCAGTAGGTTATGTTATATCCAGGCTGTGAGTTAAAAAAAAAAATGAAAACTTTTTAAGAAATCCCTAAAAACCAATTCTTTTCTTTTTAGTGCACAATGAAGCATTAAAAAGTCTCCTCACAGCTGGGTAGACAAGGATGTCTTTCACTTTTTTTCATATGATTAACCTCCTACCTTGCTGGTCCTGGTACAGGCCTTGGGACAAGCAGAGCCTTTTGGCGACCATGACCCTAAGACCTTCCATCCGCTGTTATAAGTAGCAAGGTAAAGCTGCTGGATTTGCTTCCACTTTGAAAGTAGAAATCATTTCATGATTCTGTGCTTGGGTGGAGTACGGCAATGAGAAGAACAAACTCTTGAGATTTGATGTGTTAACATGAATATATGGACCACCTGGATTTGATGGAAGGACCTTATTATTCAAAAGTATTTTTTATGAAACCCTGGGTTAATAGGAACAAAATGTCCTTCAACTGAACCTCAGACTAAACCCAGATAGCTAGCTAGTATTTCCTCCATACTTGTTATAACTGAAATTGTTAAACTGCCTTTGCTTCTGTATCATAGTATTGAAACTGACAATGCCCTGTGATCAGTGGACAAAAAAAACATATGTAGGGGCAGCTAGGTGGCACAGTGGATAGAGCACCGGCCCTGGAGTCAGGAGTACCTGAGTTCAAATCCGGCCTCAGACACTTAACACTTACTAGCTGTGTGTCCCTGGGCAAGTCACTTAACCCCAATTGCCTCACTAAAAAAAAAAATATATATGTAGCCTCAGAAATGGGGAATCTCTGACCTCTCTTCTTAGGAGGGGAGTCTCCACATGATCATGTGTTATATATTTCTTCTTGGGACAAAATATCAAATTGATATTATGTTTTTCCTATCCATTCTCTGATCTGGTTTCTGTGAGGTAAGAGAGGCTTCTCTGATCTCAGTGAACAAATTGTAGGAGATATTAATTGATGTCTCTGACCTGTTTATTATCTTGAAGGAGGATGGGTAAAAAAAACCCAAATTTAATATTCAACAGATGTTTACTGACTTTGCCCCTTCATGCAAACTTACTCTCATTTTTAGAATGTCTAATTATTCATATTAATATTGGGAAGAATAAAAAATTAATACAACCTCAGCATAGCTTCTGAAAATCACCTTATGAAAATCTCGATGTCTTTCCTTTCTCCATCTCATTTCTGTCTGTCTCAGTCTCTGTCTCTGTCTCTGTATCTCTCTCTCTCTCTCTCTCTCTCTCTCTCTCTCTCACACACACACACACACACACACACACACACACACACACACACACACACACAGAGGAAACCATCTGCATAGAAGTAACTGAAGCTAGCCAATTTGCTGATTGGATTAACAAGGGTGATAGGAGAGTGAGAGAAAAAGCCCAGAGTGCCCAGGACAAATTCTTGGGGGGGCTTGGTGACAGACAATGAATTTTATTTGAAGGCTCTGAATGAATTGGTGGGGGCACTCTGAGAGAGAGGAAACAAAACAATAAAAAATGCTCCACTCACCCTAGTTTCCATGGAAACACTGCATGTCTTGAAAGGAAAAAGGAGGTGGCAAGTCGGCTTCAGACACTGAAAAGGTTGACCCAGCTGTATTCATGGGAAGAGATGGTGCTGTGTACAGAACCTTTGATGAGAGAGATTCTTTGATGTATTTGTGTGTGCAGAATATGTCCAGTGATTGTGGTCAGTGAGGGAGAAGGGTGTTGGGATGCAGTTTTCCAAATGTTATAGGGGAAATGGTTGGGGTCCTTAGGAATTCCTTTTTTAAAGAATTCCACCCTCTCACACACAAATCCAATTAGAATAAAATACCGTTTTATTTAGCACTACAGAAAGGAGACCAAGAGAGAAGTCACGATTCTCTCATGGGGAGATAGTTTCAGAGACCTGGTTCTCTGAGATATCTATCTCCTCCAGCAGGAGAAAGGCAGATACTTTTATAGAGGACAGATGGTAGAGGGACTGTTGGGGTGATCATCTGACTGTGGAAAGTTTCCTTTGGGAGTGGGGGAAGCTGGAATGAGGGGAGGTGGTCCTGACTTCTGGAGTTATCTGTCCCCTAGGTGCCACTCAGACAGCAGCCATGCCTAATGGGATTATCTACCCAAGGGGTGGGGGAGACTGGAATGAAGAGTGGTGGTCCTGGAGTTAACTCAGCCCTGATCAATCTGTGCTGCTTATCTCTTTAGGTGTGACTGTCCTTTGCATTAGCTTCTCAAGGAGAAGGTTCCCTGATTTCCCCCAGAAAACTTCTGAGGTACCCCAGGTTCATAACATAAGAAAGGAAGGAATACAAGTCATATCCTGTCACCACAGAAGGGATTGTAATTTTGCTTCTTCCTCAGAGTTTCCACCAGGTCATTGGTAAAGGGCTTTTCTGCTTTGCCCACACAGACCTCATACTGTCATTGGCAGTGAATGCCCTTGCTTTTTCCCCAAGTAGATCTCCTTCAGCAGACTTGGATTTTATTTGCCACGACCCCTACCAGGTGTCCAGTGTGGGCTGTGTGGGGAGGAGTTTGACAAAGTTTCTGATTTCTCCATCTGTCTGAGAAGGCTGCTGCCAAGTTCATGGCACCCATGATCAGGCTAGATTTTCTTCCCTTCTTAATAAAACCTTTCTTTTCATTTTTACAGGCATCGTCTTTCTCTGGTTCTCCTTCCCTTTTAGGAAAAAGGGGAATTAAATCTCAACAACTGGCCTTTGCCTTCTCCAGCCTTTCTTGTTGGGGAAAGAGAGATCTAAATTCCACTTGAGAGCATTTGCCTCGGTTTACACATACACGCATGTCTGTCTTGCATAGCAGAATAAATAGCTGCTGGTCTAGGCAACTGTGCCCCACTCTGGTTTGTTTTTCTGTGGGGGACAGGTTTCTGTTCTTGACAGGGTCATGCATACCTTTTGAATTTATTGTGAAGTATGGTGATAAACATGATTTCTCCCAGACTGCATTCTGGTTTTCCCACAAATTTTTGTCTTTTAATTGAATTGGTTGTTTGTTCCTAAGTAATTTGTTTTCTGTGGTGTCAAACACCGGTTTGTGGAGTTTCTGATTTCCCCTTATCTAGTGTGTACTCATTTTTCTCATTTATAAAAAATCTCCAAACAGATCGTTTTGATGACTTTCATTTCATAATATAGCTTTAAGTCTGGAAGTTTCCTTGTAAAATTGAAAATTGATTTTGTTTTTATTTCGGTAAGGCTCAATCAAGCTAGGTATAATATTCCCTTCTGAGGTTCCTTTCCCTAGTAAACTTCACTCCCCATCCACATTCCAGAGAAACTTGCCTAAACACCAAGCTTTTGTCTCTACTTCTGTAGCCCTAGGAATCACCCACTTTCCAAAGAAACTTGATTAATCTGAAAGGTACAATCTCATCAGTTTAAACAATTGCAGACCACTCAAATCACCTTAGAAAGTTTGTCTGGTTTAATATAAAATGAAATTAAATGGGTCTGGGGTAAATGTTAAAATTCTAAAATGTTAAATTTTTCTTCCCTGCTTAATAAAATCCTTTCTTTAATTTTACAAGTATTGTCTTTCTCTGGTTTCCTTCCTGTCTGGGTCGTAGGTTCAAGACCTTGACCGGACCTGAGGATCAGAGATGATTAATCATTGACACATCAGCAGCACATTATGTGTGAATAACTGTGTGCATTTTATTATTGGGACAACTCAGTATTTAAAGCAAAAAAAAAAAACACAAAGTAATCAAATAAAGTCTCTGCAAGAATAATTCTAAGGGAATAAGACTAATTTTGCAACCTTTCAGCCTTGACCTGGTAGAACTTGTTCCCAGCCTAAACAGAGCAAGGTTTGTACAGCTGAGTCTCTCAGACCCTGGGAGACCGGGCAAGCATTGTCTCTGGAACTCAGGCCTTGACTACAAAGTCTCCTAGGAGACTTGCTGCTTCAGTGACCACAGCCCAAGTCTGGGGAGGGGGAACTCAGTCAGAGGGGCAACAGAGAGCTCTCTAGGTTCTGCACACCTTCCCTTTTAGGAAGAAGGGGATTTAAATCTCAAGAACTGGCCTTTGCATTCTCTGGTCTTCCCCTGTGGGGAATGAGATCTGAATTCCACTAAGAGAGGTTTGCAGGGGGCAGCTAGGTGGCACAGTGGATAAAGCAAGTCACTTAACCCCTGTTGCCCCACAAAAAAAGAGGTTTGCCTTGGTTTACACTTTATAGCATTACATATCATGCATCTATGGTAGCTACATCTTGGCACTTTCCCATAGGTTTAGTTTTCTAAGTGCTGCTTGTTTGGAAACTTCATTTATAAGTTGAATTATAAAAGAAACTAATGATCTTCTTTCCTCTCCTCTTGGAAAAGAATTTGTATACACCTGCTGTGAGAGACAGAAAAGAACTTCTACTCTTTGGAGGATTCTGTAGTGGGACCCCAAGAGATCAAAGCTTCCAACCCCCAAGGAACCCTTAAACTTTCCCAAGGGAAAAACAGCTCTGTGGGCCTTGCAGGTCTTGTGATCTGATTTCATAAAACGCCTTTCACAATCTCAGATCAGAAAAGAGTCAGGTGAACTCTGCCTCCCGCTATCATTCAGTTCCCACTCTGATGGCTTAAACCATGTTGGGGAGGTGCCCTAGGGTCTTGGTTCTGCCAGTAGATATCCTGATTTTAGCCTACAGCAGGAAGGGCAAGAAAGGTGAGGGAGGTGATGTCATATATATGAAGATGTGTTTGCTTTTTAAAATCAAGCTGTTAGAATCTCACCAGGAAGAAACTTCATTTGCTCAAACGATGGGGTAGACTTAGAGACTAGTATGGTTCATTTTTTCAGCAGTCATTTATTAAGTACCTACTACATGACAAGTGCAGTTGGGCTCAAAATATACCCCCACCCCCAAGTGGTTGCCATGGAGAAACTTGGTTTCTAGTGGGAGGAAACCATATGTAGGGAGACACAAAAAGTAGGCACGAGAGCTTCTTGATCAGGGACTAATTCAGACCTTACAAATTCTGCTCTTATAGCTGATTAGGCAGGAGAAAAAGGATGCACTGAAAACTTGAGTAGGTGAATCCTGAAATTGAACTTTTTAGTGTGGCCTGTATTTCCTAGACCAAAGTTTAAAAAAAAGAAAGCTTCCGGTTTTAGGGTTTCTTTTTTACAGAAATATCTCATCTAGAAATTGGATGAATAGTTTGCATGGAAGCTTATATGACAAAAAACCAACCTTGAAAAGGCCTAGGAATTTTTGCCATACTCTTAGAATACTGGAATAAAAATTAAAATAGTACCACATTCCTAATGTAGCAATAGTTTTCCAAAACATTTTCTCTGAAGCAGTACTTTAAGAAAACAATCAGAACTTATCCAAGGAGTAACCCAGGCAACGTTTTCACCCTGTTCCCTTTTGGTCCTTCAGGACAAGAAAAAGTATAGGAAAGGTTCAAGAAGTTGCAGACTTTCTGTATTAGATCATGTCCTTCATTTTCTCAGCATCTGCATCTGTTTCTATGCTGCTTGTCAGTACTTCTTCCCCATCATTGTTGCCATCATCTCCTTCAGGGCACTGATTCTGAAGCTGTAACACACGTGCTTTCTTGACAGGGCTTTGGCTCTCCAAGTCAAGAGGTTTATACTTCTTTTCGCATCCTGTTCCTTCAGCTTCTGGAAGATCAGGGCTTCCTGACATCAGAGTTAATTCCCTCACTACCCTCAGCTTATGGTCAGTGTTACAGCACTTACTAGCGATCAGCCTGCCTTTCAAACAAACACTACTTGAATGAAGGCTTTCTTGACCTGGGAAAAAGGTACGTAAAGCCTGACAGAGTAAAACATTCTCTTCCACTTCTGGGTCACCGCTTCTTCCTGCTAAGTCAAATAACACAATTTATCACTCAGCATCATGTAAAAGTTCAGACTGACATGGAAAGCAGGGGTATAGGGCTTTTCGTGGCTTATTTGGTCTAAGGGTCCAATTACAAACTCTTACCCACAATGGTACTTTTTCGTAGACTATTGGGCAAGCTTGACTTCCATCTGCCATAGCTGCCTTCTTGAACCTGATTAAGACAGAGCCCTTTTCAATTATCAAAAGGTCTTCTGTGTGCTACTGACCAGGGACTGCTGACTACATCCCCTTTTGTTAAGCTGGGGTCATTTCTAAGTCTGACATGGCCACACTGAATACTGGTTTGAGAACTTGTTATTAGAGGCACCCAAGCGATCACTTCCTGAGCCTCCATACTCTATAAAATAGGGCGTGCAGGGGCTGCTTGTGAAGTAACAGCTTGGCCAATGTGAAAGTGCTGTAGGTAAAGCTGTATAGGAAAAAATATGGTTATTAAAGTTTCTTTTTACCTGTCTTTAGTCTCTTTCTTCTTGCAAGTTCCTCTTTTAATCTACTGATATCATTCATGTGTTTTCCTACTAAATGCTCACTTTCCAATATTCCACTGCCTTTTTCCTAGAAAAGAAAATGAGGTTCATTATATGGACAACTTTACAATTCACAATACATTAGTAACCTATTGGTGGTGGTATTTGTCCTTCCTTCTTGAAGAGGACCATGACATTGGGAGGTGATGTCATGACTTGCACTGAACTGGAATTAAGAGAGGCAGGACAGTGCAAGGTCCTCAACTTCACTCTCTCCTCCAGAGCCATCTGGGTCCAGTGGCAAGATATACATCAGGATGACTGGGGGTGGCCCGAGATGCTTAAGGCAATTGGGGTTAAGTGACTTGCCCAGGGTCTCACCGCTAGAAAGTGTCTGAGGTGAGATTTGAACTGGGGTCTTCCTGACTTCAATCCCAGTGCTTTATCTACCTTACCACTTAGTTGCCCCCAAAAGAGTAACCTATACTAAGCAAAAGGAATTCTATTGGACAGAATAGGGCAACAATCACAAATTTTAGCGGCTTCCTGAATGGTATCACAAGCTAACAACTACATTTCTGTATGGGCAACTTCCTTCTTTATCTAATAACAATATGGCTAATTGGAACTTAAGAGAACCAAAGAAAATACTACCTAATTCAAGTTTATAGGTTGAAGGATTGTTAAAAATAAATTTTCTGAATAATAAATGTTGGAGAAGCTGTGGGAAAATTGGAACACTAATTCATTGTTGGTGGAGCTGTGAACTGATCCAACCATTCTGGAGAGCCATTTGGAATTATGCCCAAAGGGCGATAAAGCTGTGCATACCCTTTGACCCAGCAATACCACTTTTGGGTCTTTTTCCCAAAGAGATCATGAAAAAGGGAGAGGGACCCACATGTACAAAAATATTTATAGCTGCTCTTTATGTGGTGGCAAGGAATTGGAAGTTGAGGGGGTGCCCATCAATTGGGGAATGGCTGGACAAGTTGTGGTATATGAATACAATGGAATACTATTGTGCTGTAAGAAATGATGAGCAGGAGGAGTTCAGAGAAACCTGGAGGGTCTTGCATGGGCTGATGATGAGTGAGATGAGCAGAACCAGAAGAACATTGTACACAGTATCATCAACATTGAGTGTTGATCTACTGTGATGGACTATATTCTTCTCACCAATGCAATGGCACAGAAGAGTTCTGGGGAACTCATGATGGAAGAGGATCTCCCAATCCAGGAAAAAGAAAAAGAACTGCGGAGTATGGATGCTGAGTGAACCATACTGTTTCTTTTGTTTTTGGTGCTTTGCTTTTTTCTATTTTGAGGTTTTTCATCGGTGCTCTGGTTTTTTCTCTTATGGCATGACTAATGCAGAAATAGGATTAATGTTATTATATATATATATATATATATATATATGTGTGTGTGTGTGTGTATATATGTATATATGTATGTATATAGGTGTGTATGTGTGTGTGTATGTATGTATATATATATGTGTGTGTGTGTGTGTGTATATATATATATATATATATATATATATATATATATATATATATAGTAACGATTGGAATAACGCCACCTGCTGGATACTTACTGTAGAAGAGTTCTGCCCATGAAGCGAAGGTCTTTGAGAGCAAGACCAGGAATCAGGAAGTGACGCGGGCGAGTGGGAGGAGGAAGGAAGAGACCGGCGCTCAGTCTGGGGCTCTTTCCTGAGGACGCTGGCGGAGAAGGGAGCTAGAAATGTGCTCTCCCTTTAATAGATAGGAATCTAGGCCTTTCTCTCTCTCTTTACCAAATTCTTATTCTCCTTAATAAATGCTTAAAAGTCTAACTCTTGCTAAAGCTTATAATTTATTGGCGACCACTCATTAGATATTTTAGACAGTTTAGCTAGAATTTTAGCCCTTAACAATATATATATATATATATATAACCTATATCAGATTACCTGCTGTCTTGGGGGGGGAAGGGAGGGGAGGGAGGGAGAAAAATCTGAAAATGTAAAGCTTGTATAAACAAAAGATGAGAACTATCTTTACATGTAACGGGAAAAAATAAAATACTTTATTAATTTTAAATAAATAAATAAATTTTCTGGGGGCAGCTATGTGGGACAGTGGATAAAGCACCAGCACTGGATTCAGGAGGACCTGAGTTCAAATTTGACCTCAGACACTTGACACTTAACTAGCTGTGTGACCCTGGGCAAGTCACTTAACCCCCATTGCCCTGCAAAAAAAACCCCAACCAAACAAAGATGGATGGACTTAAAAATAAATTTTCTGAATTAAAGTAAAACAACTTTAGTATACATGTATAATATTAAATTGTTAAATTTTTTTGGTACAGTGTATTTTTGAGAAATGATACTTCTAGGCAAAATCTGTATATTTATCTGGAAGAAATCCTAAACGCACAGCACTAGCATAATTTTGAAATCGAGAAACAATCTTTAAAGGTTTGAGATACTTACCTTTAATTCTTCCTGCACAGTGAGATAAAATTCACTTATTTTCTGTACCTCTTTTAAAGTTCCATCTTCCTTAAAAAATTCTGACCTATTGGTGAAAGAGAAAATGTTTCCTTGTACACAGATATTTCAAAACTGATGTTTCTAGTTCATCTGTACGAATGAAGATTTGACTAGGTGACGTAGGGCCCTTGAACACAAAGCCTATGAACAGGTGCTGAGAAAGTAGAGTGCTATTCTCTTTTTTAAAAAAGGAAGGGAGGAAGGAGGGGAGGGAGGAAGGGAGGGAGAGTTGGAGGAGAGGAGGGTCTGCCGTGGGATCACAAGTAGTTTGGGTTTTTTTAGGATGAGGGAAATCTGTATGTTTATGAGCAGAAGAGGAGACGATAGAGAGTTTGGACTCTGCAAAGTAGGGATGAACAAAGACTGGCCATGGTCTTAGAAGGATGAGGGTAGAAAGAGTTAGAAGGGAATTAGTGGCATTCTTTTGGTGAGGCAATTGGGGTTAAGTGACTTGCCCAGGGTCACACAGCTAGTAGGTGTCAAGTGTCTGAGGCTGGATTTGAACTCAAGTCCTCCTGACTCCAAGGCCAGTGCTCTACCCACTTCGCCACCTAGCTGCCTCATTAGTGGAACTCTTAAAGAGAAAGACCCCCTCCTTCTTTCAGAAGGAAGGGAAAGAAATGATGAAGAGCAGGCAGTTCCTGGTGAATGGGCTTTATCTTTGCAATATCATAGGCAGTGGCGTCTTCTGCAGGGAAAAAGGCAGAGAAAGGAAAAGGTTGGTAAGAGCCACTTGGGAAGTATGAAAGTCCCAAAGCACAGCCAAGTATGACAATGTCACTCACCTGATGAAGAAGCTCCAGGGGCTCCTAGTGCTTCCAGGATAAATAGGGACTACTCTATTTGGCATTAACGTTAGGCTAAAACAGGCCTGAGGACCAGAAGCCTGGTGCACCCACTAAAGGCTGGCTGTGAGAGCGGGCAGAGGGGAAAGTGTGGAGGGGGGTAGTGGGGTTCTGTTGGCAACAAGGCCACAAGTGGGGTGGGGAGCGGGGAGAAGGGGTGACGTGCACCATGTCACTCCCTGGGGTCAAGCTGTGTCTCCCAGCAGGGCCCTACACCCAACTCTGGAGGTGCCAGGAAGCCCTTGACTCACTGCAAGGACCTTGTGTACATAATTTGCATTGTCTCATTCGTGCATATGCTGCTCCCCCCAAAAGGAACTAATCTCCTTGAGAACAGGAATCCTTTAACTGTATCCTTAGCCTGGAGCCTGACCTAGGGGAGGCACTTAATTATGATTAATGATCTACTGACAAGACACAAGATTACAGAGGAGGAAAAGGAAGGCATGAGGGCTTGATTAAAGTGAGAGAGCATAAATGCCTAGACAGACTCTCTCCACAGTGGCTCTAACTTTATGTTAGTTCAAGGTTAGATCCTCTTTAGATTGAATGACACAGAAATCCTCATTTAGACAATGAGCATATTGGAAATTTGGGGCATCCAGGTGGCTAAGTGGAGAGAGTGCTGGGCCTGAAGTCAGGAAGACTCATGTTCCTGAGTGCCAGTGTGGCCTCAGAGAGTTAGTAGCTGGGTGACCCTGGCCAAGTCACTTAACCCTCATTGCCCTGCTTGAAGAACAAAACAAAAACGAAAGAGCTAAGGTAAAGAGATAGTGGCTGAAGAATGATCTTACCTGTGTGTGTGCATTGTTCGTCCAAAGGCAGCGGATCTATAGGAACCTGACACGGTCTTATATCCCTGCTGTTCCCACATAGCCACCTCTAAAGGCACTTTATGGAAAAATCTAAAGAACATTTTTGAGAGGAATTTTAAACAACGTTAAAAATGAGCAGTGGCATCTATATAACCTTCTTCTTCCATTCATCAATAGACCACCCTACAGAAATGAGGTAGACAAACATCCTTTACTACTTGCCCAAATAATTATTCAGCTGAAAATGACCCAATTAAAAGCAATTCCTCTTCTCTACAACACTGGCAAGTACTTTCAATGTAAAACGCCCACTTTGGTTGACTTCATAAGGATTAGTTCCCTTTAAATGGAATACAGCTGCAATTAGGCATAACTAATATTTTGGCTTAAGATATTATCCATTAGTGTTAAAAAAAATCCTATCAAGTCGATGCATTTTTGATATCAGGCTGGATGATGCTGGGAAAAGGCATCTGTATGACATGGGGCACTACCACCCTAATTAGCACCAGTAAGGGAAGGAGAAATGGGTGGTTTTCTTCCTACTGGTACCAGGGCTCACTATGACCCCTGTGTTCAGGAAAATCTAGAAATGAAAGGGAAAGGCCCATCTCACATAAACCCATGTGTATATAGTTGTGTTATCAACATTTGGATAAAATATTTAAGAACTGTGGGAAAATCAGATCCTGAAGTTGACTGGCCAATCTAAACGTGTGCCAACACTTACCCTTCCTCAAGTCTAAGCAATGCATGATCCAGTCTATGAGTAGAGCAGTTTTCTGTGATTATACTTGATGTCAGTAACAGAAAAACAAGTCCCTCATTTGAAAAATGTTGCTGTAAATTTTCATGAAGAATCCTTTCTCGAAATGACGTCACTTGGTCTGAGTTACGTCTTAATTTGTACCATCCAATCACATTCTAAGGGGAGGGAGGAATCAAACTTAAATCAAGCTAGAAATGTACTACCACCATGAGACAATAATAAATAGCAAAATATTCAAAAACAACCACCAAGATTTAGAAAAAGTGTTGACAAACTTAAGGATTGACATATATGCATTTTGTACATTCCAAAACTGTAAATGTTGGTTTGTACGTAACAATATTCCTTCCAAAACAACCCCAAAGGACTAATGATAAAGCATATTATCCACCTCCAGAGAAAGAACTGATATTGATTGAACACAGACTGAAATATGCTATTTTGCACTTCCTCATTTTTTTACTTGAGTCTTTTTATGTAAAATGACTAATATGGTAATATTTTGCATAATTGCACATGTATAACCCAATTATACTGATTGCTTGTAACCTTGGGGACAGGGGAGGGTAGGGAGGCAGGGAATGAGAGAGGGATAGAATTTGGACCTCAATCTTTTAAATAAATAAATAAAAACTAAAAACAAAGAAATTACATTCAGTAAAGGATATTGTAATCATAAAATAAAAAAATAACGATAAAAAACCAATATTCTTATGCATTCCTTAGACTGCCAAAAAAATTCAAGACAGAAAAAGAGGTCCTACTTAGGAGGTTAGGGTTAAATAAGGGACAGTGAGGTCTCCCTCACTTGAGGTATTTAAGCCAAATCTGGATAATTACACTCTCTTACAGGCCAACTACTCTAAGACCCTCCTTTTGCAGGTGAGGAAACTGAGGCTCAGGGAAATGAGGTGACTTGCCCAAGGACACCCAGTTAAGAGGGGGATTTGAGCCAGGTCCTCTGGCTCTGAGCCAGTGCTCTTGGCACGAGGGGGAATCCCTCAGGTCTGGAGACCCCTTTGTGTTCTAGCCTAACCCTCCAATTGTGTGGTAAAGGGCCTGCCCCTCAGCTTTATATAGCACCTTAGAGTTTGCAGAGGCCTTCTCTCATAAAAACCCTTAAAGGTACAAGGATTTATCTCCATTTGACACACAGATGAGGAATTGTGTTTAGAAAAGCTCAGGGTCTTGCCTATGGACCTCCAGGCCCTACACACTGACTGTGCTGCCTTTCAGCTCTTTCTACTTTGGAGGATAATATGAAGAAAAGTAGAGAATTACGGGAGTGAGTCACAGAGGTGCAGCAAGGCCCAATACCTTTTCACAGCCCAGGATGATCTCCTGCAGTGCCTGCTCATTTACTTCACCTGATGAGTTATAAAAGCTAAAAAGAGGCAGTTGAAAAGAGATTTCAGTAAGATCCCTTCATAAATAGCTCCCTCCATCCAATATCGTATGGTAATTGGTGCTAACCAACGTACCTCGGTGCAAAGCAACAAGTATTTACCCGCCCGCCAGGTGGGTAAAAGCCAACACCATCTGCCTTGGCCCAACCACACCTCATGAGTCTACCTGACAAATGAGCCCTAGAACATACACAAAGACATCTTCTAAAAGTTTCCAGATTAAGTTACTTAATTCAAAGTCTACCCATTGTTATTCTTTTCTTTAAAAGCACATGTCAACAAATTGCTTTATTTTTAAATTATGATTTATACCTGGCTTTTAGATCACATTTCTTTTTTATGTTTTTATTTATTAATTTTTTCTTAGTTCACTTTTTTTTAGTTTTCAGCATTTGTTTGTATAAGATTTCCAATTTCAAATTTTTCTCCCTCCCTCCGCCCTCCCCTAAATAGCAAGCAATCCAACAGACACACACACACACACACACACACACACACACACACACACACACACACACAACATTAAATATATTTCTGCATCAGTCATGGTATAAGAGAAGAATCAGAGCAATAAGGAAAAACCTCAAAATAGAAAAACAGCAGCACCAAAACCAAACGAAATAGTATGGTTCAATCAGCATCCATATTCCACAGTTCTTTTTTTCCCCCTGGCTTTGGAGAGCCCTCCCCATCATGAGTCCCCTGGAACTTTCTTGTACCATTGGATTGGTGAGACGAATCCAGTCTATCACAGTTGATCAACACATAATGTTGATGATACTCTGTATAATGTTCTTCTGATTCTGCTCATCTCACTCATCTAGATCATATTTCTTTCTTCTTCTTCTTTTTTTTTTTTTTAGTGAGGCAATGGGGGTTAAGTGACTTGCCCAGGGTCACACAGCTAGTAAGTGTTAGGTGTCTGAGGCTGGATTTGAACTGAGGTACTCCTGACTCCAGGGCCGGTGCTCTACCCACTGCGCCACCTAGCCGCCCCTGTGGCAGGGCATTCTTCCTGGCCGGCCCCGGTGCCTGGAATGTTCTTCTCTCTCCTCATCTCTTCCTCCTGGCTTCTTTCAAGGCCTAGCTACAGTGCCACTTTCTACAGGAAGCTGGTGCCTTCCCTCTGTCCGTTACTTCCAATGTACTGAGTCTAGAGCTTATTCGTAAATCCCTATCTGCACGTCATCTCCCCCACTAGACTTTGAGCTCCTTGAAAGCAGATATTGTCTTTTGCCTTTCTTTGTATCCTGAGCACCGAGCACAGTAGCCAGGGCTCCATAAATTTTGTTGACTGACTGGTATCCTTTTGGATGTTATACTCTTAGAGGTAAAAGAAAATGGATAAGTAACTCTATTATAACTTTTATTTACCCAGCCTAGAGTATTTGCAGTCTAAATAAAACAGGCCTATTAGAGGTACACGTTACCCTCAACCTATGTCAGCCTGAGAACCTACACAGAGCAACAAACACAGCTGAACCTACTGAAGGGTAACTTCACATAACCGAGGTCTCTAAACTCTCCTTGAGTAGTGCCAACTTAACTGTTCACTTGGTGTCCAAATCACAGGAAAAATTACTGCGTGTGTTGTAGACAAAACTGTTTCTGAAGCATCTCGAGGTAGAATGTGATGGGGCCAAGAAACACACAGTGTTCCATAGAAATTTGAGGTCAGAAACGAGTGTCATGGAACTACAACTGAATGTGCAAACAATGCTATGACACACTCATTTTTCCTATCGGTACAAAAATTCATTCAACTAAGCAAGCATTAAGTGCCTACTATGTACCAGGAACTGGTGAGACCAAGAAAAAACAACACTGGCTTTGCATTCCACTGGAAAAGACAATATGCCCAGAAACAAATAAATACACAATGCATACAAATCTATGTGCAGGGTGTGCGGGAAGGGTACACCCCGAACAAGCAGGCTAAACGGTTAAGGTCTCATGGAGGAAACTGGTATTTGAGCCAAAATTTAGAGATTTCAAGATGAGGAGGGAGAGCGTTCTAAGACTGAAGGACAGTCTGCAAAGGCATGGGGGTGGGAGATGGCTGATAACTCTACATGTATGTTTGCGTGGATGAATCGGAACAGATTTTATTGAGCTTATTTGCCCTTCTCTCTCCTCCCTGTGCCTTTCCATTAAACAACAGCAACAGCAAAAACCCGAGATCTGAAATTGAGAATGGCTGCTCTCTCTCTGCCCCGAAAGCATGCTAAAAGGATCACTTCCCTAATTCCTATCCCCCATCCCACAAACGTATGCCTTGATATGGCCACTCTGGAAATACAGGGCATTATGTATGAGTTTTCTAATACCTCTTCATTCCTGGCAGATCTGCTAGAGTTTGTGAAAATGCTACACATTATAGCTCAGTCCAGCAGCAGGCATAGCAGATAGTTTTTCTGTCTGTTTGTTTGCTTGGTTGTTTTTGCAGGGCAGTGAGGGTTAAGTGACTTGCCCAGGGTCACACAGCTAGTAAGTGGCAAGTGTCTGAGGCTGGATTTGAACTCAGGTACTCCTGAATCCAGAGCTGGTGCTCTATCCACTGTGCCACCTAGCCGCCCCCTATAGCAGATAAAATTATTGGACTTGGAGGCGGTGCAGACCTGGGTTCATATTCTTCCTTGGACACTGACCAGCTGTGTTACTGGTGGGGCCAAGGCACTTGTGATGCAGAAATAGGTAGGATTTTGCACACCAATGAAATCCTGAGTCCTGGAGGAAACAAAGGACTTGATTATCAGTCAGGCAGCACCCAGTCAGCAAGCACTGATGATTAAGAGCTTACTTTGTGTGGGCCACTGTGCTAAGCCAGAGGACAGGAAGAAAGGGGAAAAGCTCAAGCAGCCCACATTCCAATGGGAGAATTAACATTAACATATAAGTGGATGGAAGAGATGCAGAAATGCATGGAAACAACTGGTGGGCACCACACTGGGAAAAGCTCCTGCAAAGTACAAGACTCACTCTTGGTTTTCTCAAATGTGTAATCTTAGGATGGTCACTCAGTACTCTTGGCCTCCATTTCTGCATGTAGAAAATGAGGGGGTTGCTAGAACTAGATGATCTGTCAGACTCTTTCCAGCTCTAAGACTGTATGATTTTGAGGGGATGATGATTCAACAGCCATTTGGTTTGAGTTTATATCTTTGAGGGTTCTACCAGGGACCTGGTATCACCACAAAAGTGGTCAAATCTCTAGCTTCCTCTACCAGGTCCTCATAGCTGGCTAGCTGTGTTGTTGGGGATTTTGCTTTTTTGGTGACTGCTCAATAAATATTGAATCAAGCTATTGGTGGGCTTACGCTTAAGGACAGGTCCGTACCGATGCACATTTTCTCAGCAAAAGTGTTGTTATTCTCGTTTTAGGGGACTGAATGCTTCACTATGGGAAGATGCAGCACAGAGTTTGTATGTAACCTTATAGAATAATGAAACTGTTTTTCCATGTGGTGGCAGAAAGATCCAAAGCAGAGCAGTTTAGAAAATAGGTGAAGAGGTAAAAGGGGAACAACCATCAAAGAAAATATAGTGGGTGAGGAATAGAACTAGTTAGTAGAGAGAAAAGAAAAGTAGTTGGATTAGTAAAACAAACTGGGCAAATGAGCAGGTGGCTGGAGTGACTCAAATGGTGAATGTGAAGGTCTGGGAGCAACTGAATATCCCAGGGAATGGGAGTACCCAGGTTGAATGAGTAAATGAATAACATTTCAAATAATCAGCAAAAAAGAAGCCCTTTTCATTCATTATAAGATGGCTGATAGGCTTCTTGAGGGCAGGGGCTGTCATTTCTTAAATCTGCATATCCCCAGTGCTCGGTACAATGCCTGGCACCTAGTAAGTGCTTAACAAGCGATTGCTTGCTTGATTGCTTGCTTGCTTGCTTGCTCACTCAACATAACACAATCACAAACTACTGGTCAGAGTTCCTCACATATGGTAATACTTACCTGAAAAGCTGAAAGCAAGGAATGTACCTTTGTATGTCTGAAAGGAAAAGATGAGTCATTTTATCTTCATTGAATTAAATTTCTTAACACTGCATTGGTGATGACAAATATGTTCCCAAAGGCACAGTCCTAGCCTGCAATATTTCCCCTGAATGTCAAGGTGTGTTTACCCTTAATTTCATACTTTGGTAAAGCCGCTGTTACTATTAGGGAAGGCTTTTATATATGTCCTCTATGCCCATATTCTGTGGTTGCTTAAGAGATATTTGATTCCATGAATTTGTTGATGCTGGGGAACTACTTTTATAATAATAAAGAACTAATACATTCTGAGGAATGCATGACACAAATGTCGATGTACTGATATCAAGCCTGGCAGAGTATACAGGACTGCTCTCCAGGTACACGAAACTTAGTTCAGGTCCCATCTCAAGATACATTGTCTACAAGACTATTGGCAACTCACTGACCCTCTCGATGCTCCAGAAACGCTCCCAAACTGGAAGCGGCAGAGACCCACGTATGAGGAGGGGGCTTTTGTCTGAGAGAGATGGCCATAGACCTCTTTTTACTAATCACCTGCCCCTCATTTTATGAATAACCTTATCAATAAAATGATTCAGGGACCCAGAAACTATGACTCTCTCATTTTTAATCCTCACACTATCCCCAAAGTTCACCCCACCAGACCACCTTATCTAGGTGCAATTGTTACTGCAACCCCACCACCGCTCCAATTCCAGTAGGACTGGGTGGAGAATAGATTCTTTTTTTAAAGACTGCTGGGGGCAAAATGATGTAGGAGTGCTACCATGATCAAAGTCACTTCCCCCAGTCCCTCATTAGAAAAAGTCCGCCTCTCATTAGAATATCCATTCTCTCATTAACTGTTAACCAATCAGAGCTGATTTTCACCCTCAGGGACACCCGCTTTTCCAAAGGTATTTAAAACATTCAGGGACCTCCATTCTGAGAGGAACCACTGACCTCAACTTATGGATTATGTGCTATCGTAATTAATAAATTGATTATTAATAACCCAGAGACTCTGTCTCTTGGCCTTTTCATTTGAAATTCCTTCTGTTCCCTCGTCCTCAGTTTTTCCTACTTTAGCTAAGCTCAGGCTAAGACTTTTAGAGGAAGAGGAAGTGCATTCATTTTATCTGCCATCTCCATCAAAAATTTTTTAAAAATTATTTTAGAATATTTTTTAAACCCATTTATACCGATTGGACACAAAGCAAACACACAGCAGAGACTCACCAATTGTGTAAACAATTTCAGTCTCACTCCACTGAGAGTCTGTAGTGCTCTCGTTTGATTCACCTCTTATTTCCCCAAGAAGAAAACCTTCCTAGAGGGGTACAAAAAAGAAGCAATGTATGAAATCAACTAACATTTACTATGTCTTTACTCATGAATTCATTCCAAACCTGAGCACCTACAATATGCTACAAAAGAGCATCTCACTCAAGCTAGTTGGAGAAAAGGTGTGAATTAGTTAAATAACAGAAGGCAAAATTGTGATAAGGGGAAGATTAATAGGGACTCCATTACTGGGGACTATCATCCATGTCTTGTCCCCTATCACGACTAAAATTATGAGAGACATGGTATCTTGGGAATTCAGTCATTTTATTAATATGGCCATCCAGGTTACTAATAAAATGAGGTCTGTTGTCTCTCTCAGACCAAAGACTCCTAATGGCTTGGGGGCAGGAGGTGTCTCAGTTTATATCCCCTTCTCACTGTGGGAGGTCCATCACACAGCAATGAGATCCAGTTGGTTAACAACAATCAAATCTCACTGGGGGACATGACTGGAAGTGGGTTATTTTTAAATGAAGTCCAAGGATGACATCAGAGGACATTTAGGTGGGGTTTAATGTCATCAGGAAAGTCCTTTTGTTCACCCAGACAAAAGAATCTGTCTCCACCCAAGGCTCCTTTTGTGAGCTTGGGGCAGGGGTGGGTTTGATAGAATCTTTCAAGGAGAGCTTGCCTTTGAGTGGAGAGGGAGGGAGAACTAAGAGATCTCTGGATCTCCCGAAATAATGATTACTAATAACTCTTTCTCACAACCCTAACCATGAGGGTGCCCCAAAGTGCTGTCCTTCCTCACCCTTCCATTTTTTGTGATCTTCTCAGGCCCCATGGGTTCAAGGTATCATCTTTATACAGATGATTCCTGAATAGATGCCTGTCCAGCCCTAATCTTTCTCCTAAATTCCAATCCCATATCACTTACAACCTTCCTGGGCATCTTGGGCAACTCAAGCTCAATGCCACCAAAACGAACCTCATTTTCTTCCACTTTAACCTACCCTTTTTTTTTTTCCAAAAAAAAAATTGTTTTGGTGAGGCAATTGGGGTTAAGTGACCTGCCCAGGTTCACACAGCTAGTAGGTGTCAAGTGTCAGAGGCCAGATTTGAACTCAGGTCCTCCTGAATCCAGGGCCAGTGTTTAGTCAATTCTAATAAAAGACTTAGGATGACATTTAACCAATTAATTTCAAAACAGTGCATGTCAAATAAGTTGTCCATAATAAACCATGTTTGTATTACAGGACATGCTCTATAGACAGATATTATTTCTTCATTACACAATAAACTTATATAACAAAACATTCTATATTTTACTCTTCTCTGTTTTCTTGAAACAGGCTTGAGATGTCTCTGGTTCAGTTTTAACATACATAACTAATAACAGACAGATGACAAGGCTAAATGCTTATACATTCTAGTTGTTCAGATTCTGAAAGGGACTAGAATTTCTAAGGCAAATAGCTTGAATCTTAAACCTGCATCTCACCCAGATATTACAGTATTAATCTAGGGATGAAGAGACAATATTGTGTTCATGCTTATCAAGTGACATGATTATAGGAACTTGCCACAAAAGAAAAAGAACAAAGCTCTGGGGGAAAGGTACTTTCCCAACTCCCAGTAGAAGTTTTATAGACAGCCAGTGCAATATGCCAGACTTAAAATCAGCCAGGTGGGAAAGTTTGCATTCCATATGTAATATTCGGGGAAACCGAGTCAGGAGACACCTACCTCAGCCTTTGCCAAACAATTGGTCTCCCATCCTTTCCCAAGAGAACTCCACCTGCAGTGCACACATGTAAAACCCCTATAGGGTTGCTGGTATCATGAATCATATGGCTCACCATTCCTTGATAGTAATAACTGGAGTCAGACTCAGAGCAATAATGATTAATAGTCCCATAACATCTTAAATAGCAAGTCTCAATAATCAGCACTAAAAGCGAATTCATTTCTCAAGGATCGCATATCCTAGACAGCAAGTATTAACTATACTTGTACTTAAATAGGTTTCTCTTTTCATCCATAGGTTAGCACTACACAAATGAATCTGCTTTGAGATGCTCAATAACAAGCAATGGTTGAAATAAGTGTAAGCAATCCCAAATTGCATACTGGGAACAAACTAGAAAATGCCCCACACAGTAGCACATGGTAAAATGGGTTTAGATGTTAAACATAGGATACTGTCCTCAGAATTCCCCTAAACAATGGGAACATCTTTAAAGTGACAACTAGTTTGCATGTGTTTCTACACACATTCTAATTCCAATTAATTAAAAACATAAGTAAACTTCAGATTCCCTGTTAAGATGATAGAAGATAGCTCATAAGTTACTTATTGTTCACCAACATGTCATACATGACAAGTTCAGGCACCAATTTAACTATTACTTAGCACCAATAAATCCAGATCAAAACAGCAAGATCTTTCTCATAGCTTACTAATTATTTAGATGTTCTAGTATTAATTCAATAACCAATTAATTCAATGTTACAGTAACAAACTTCCACTTTGTCCATTCTCATAATAGAAATATACACCAAACCTTAAGAATGAAACTCAAATATTCAGATATTCAGGATTCCAGAAAAGCTTTTTCCATTAATTAATACAATTTCACAAATCACAGTAGGTTTGAACATGATTGTTATCAATATCAAATCGCCATTGCAACAAATTAGCTTAACTTTATCTCTGCTCCCCTTCTCTCTCATCTAAAGTGTTTGCAGTGGGGAGGAATTTCAGCTTCTTCCAAACCAAAAAGGAAATATTCAAATAACCCATTCCAATTTTAATAACAAATTTTACTAGGCCCCTTTTTAAAATTCTCTCATTATCTCTTGTTGTAGTTGTAGTTGTTGTTTCAAACTACAGTATCCCAGATCACAATACAACTTAAAGTAATCCAACAGTTTCTTTTGCCAGTTTTTTTTTTCTTTATCTCTACATTTTGTTTCTTCCTGTCCTTCAAGATGAGAGACTGCACTAAGGATTTCAAGTCCCATCCCCCTCTAATACCAAATTACATTTCACAAAGAGATCCCATCAAACTTCTAACTTTTAGAAAAAAAAGCAAATCACTATACTTTACTGAAGATCTGTTAGATCTTAAAGCCTTAATATACAGCTGATAATATTCTTACTATGCCCACTTCACAAAAAACCATTATCACATTCAATTAAATTCATAACCCAAAGTAATTTAGAGAGTCCAAATCTGACCATATCTCCAATGCAATAAACTATTAAACTACTGGGCACTTTTCCTTTACATATTACGAATCACCTTGATGTAGTCAGCTTAAAGTTACACAAATAGAACAGTATATATTTCACTTAGAGTTAAATCAGAATTAATTCAATTAAACCTCAATTTGTCTTCTGAACGATATTGTATAGAACCTCATTGATAATTTCATATTAGTATTAATTCATCCTATAATCACTTAAACACTTCCTATTTTCCTGTTTTTCCTTAAATTGTTCCATTACAAAAGAAAATTTTTTAAGTGGCAGTATATAGTTTGTATGATTCCCAAAGTTTCTTAAATAGATAGCCCAATCAAATTCAATTACCCTTCTTGATTCCCTAATAACACAAACTTTTCTTTTGCTAGTTTAAAGGAATATTTTAATGCCACATTTAGTCCTCCAAATTAGTCTGAAAGACAATGCCAGAGCAGCAAGATTCCCCCTGCTCCTCCTCCACTTCCTTAACCTAGCCAGTTTTTTAAGGGTAGCTTCTTCAATTAAACAAAACTTTTCCTTCTAGATTCCAAGCACAGACTTATGCTCTCTCCTCCCCCACAGCAGAAAAAGAGAAAAAAAAAAGGGGGGGGGGCTTTCTTTTCTTTCTTCTTTCTCTCTCTTTCTCTCTTTCCTTCTACTTTCCTCTCTTTTTCCTTCCTTCCTTCCTTCTACTTTCCTTCTTTCTCTCAAAAATCCCAACTATTCACTCTCATACCCCTGGTCACAGTCAATGCAGACAGGGCAGACCATGTAGGCTAGCAAACAACTTCCTAACCATTCATTCCTCCTTCTCACTTAATCAAACTTCCTCGTACCTTCTCAACATACTTAAACCATCTGAAACTAGCAAAGTGGCAGCTTAGCCAATATCTCACCAAATAACCCCATTTATCTATTTTAAGATAGACCCAGGGGATTCTCTTCTTTAATCTGCCTATTACAAACTTTAGGTGTTCCCTAAGAACAAACTTCACACTCACTCTTTCTCCTTTGTGGTCAGCAACCTTTTACCTAAGGCTGCAGACAGATCACATTCCAATGGCTCAATTCAAATTCTGAGTAATTTACAATTCTACAATCCCCTTCTCAGTCCCTTCTCTAACCCAGACTGCAGGGATCAATTTCCCTTTCTTCTTCTTTTGTCAATACAGTTATTTTGATGGAATTTTTACTCCTGGACCTCTACTTTTAATTTCAATTGAAAAGGTCTCCTCCCAATTATCTAACCCAGGATTTTTTCCAGCCTCCCCTGGCTCTTTAAACTTGCCCTACTCTAGATGTTCTACCCGTATTTTGTTCAAGATCCTAGCCTGGTCTGGACTTTTTAACCCTGAACTCACCGGGCTCCTGTTTTTGCTCGGGATGTCTATTCAACCCTGGCTCAGCATGGACCTCCACCTTTAAAAGGTCTCTACCATCTAGCCGGTTTTTCAGTCCCACAAACAACAGGTACTAAACCCCCCCTAGGGGCGTTCCTATATTTTGTTCGGGGTGTCTATTGTTGGTTGGGCGTCCCCAGACCTTTTCAACCCCGCAAACTCAATAGGACCTAGAGGGCACCCTAAGGTTAATTCTGTATCTCGTATCAGGGTGTCTATTCAGTCCTAGTGACCTGTTCAACCCTGCAAAACTTCAACAGACCTTAGGATGATAACTAGGGGTTCCCTGATTTCTTCCTAGAAATCCCCCTGAATGGTCACCCAGTTACTCACCAGTCTGGGTCTGTGCACACGTTGTGACCGAACCAATCCGGATACTCCTCATTACTTTAGCCGGCATCCCTGTGTCTGGTTGGCTTTTAAGTCTCTCTCTCTCTTTCCGGGCATGGATGCTGAGAAGCCTCACCAAGAGCCAGACCCCTGAACCTGCTGAACTCAGCAGGGACGTCCTTGTTCAGAAGGACAGGCTCCTGGGAGTCTCCAAAGATCCCCAAAGAGGTCCCGGACGTGCCCCCATCTGTATGGAGCAAACTGCCTCAGTTTACCCAAATAACTCGAGGAGACCACCAAGTCAAGCAGAGACAGATTTATTACATCCTCATGAGGACGGGCAAAACCCAATTACACATTGAAGTCTTGCAAAGATATGCCCAATCCTCTAGGTTTTTATAGTAATCTTGAAAAGGACTGTCCCCACGTACACCTAGGGTGGATGAGCTCACAATCTAACATCCAATCCTGTCTCATCCAAGGTGTGTGTTCAGCTCGTGATCAATGTATGGAGACATGCATACGTGTTCCAGGAGCAAGGGGGAAAAGGGGAGGGGGAACAAGGTCAAACCAAAGGAAAAGGAAACAGGGGAGTGAGAGTCAGATGTTTCAAATCTCACAGTTCCCACTGACTCCCCTCTCCAGGCCCCTGTCTCTAAAGATAAGGATGACAGGGTTAAAATTTATCTTCAGCTATGTTGGGAAGTCAAAGAAATAATTGGCAATTAAACTTAAAGGAGACAGTGAGAATTTGACAAGCAATAAACTTCTAAACTAACTATATTGGGTCAGGGCTGGGTACCTTCCAGACCCCATCCTCAGAGTTTAATCTGACTCAAATCCATAATCATATCATACATCAGTGAGCAAAAATTAAAGTTTAGATGTAAAAGGTACTCCCTTGCTTCCCAGGATTACCATTGACCTCACCTATCTCAAGGTTAATTCCTTTTTTCTTTTTCACTCAGAACAAAAGCACCTAATTACTTCCTCTACTTAAGGAAATCCCTTTACACACATACACAGAGCTTAATCTATCTGATATGTCTATCTGAAAACCTGGCAGTAAGACTCATAACTTTTATAAAGTTCATATTTTCAAAGCCATGCCTCAGTTTCCTTTTTGAAATCCTAGTCCTGCAAGAAATTGTTCAGCACATGCTGCTAGAGTACTGGGCAGATGCCCCCAAAGTTACCCCAAGTTTCTCAGGAGGCACCCAGGTAATCTCGTGTGCACAAGTTATCCCTCAATCTATTCCCATGGCCCATCTGAGGGGATCTTGTCCAATAGAATGTAATAGAACATTTTCTATTGACATAAACCCTCTGCTGCTGAGAGAGAAAATTCAAAGGATGCAGCACAAGCACTTAAAACAGACATATAAACCTATCAACTTACTCAGAGATTTAACTGCGGGTAAGAGGGGCAGAGTCAAGTCACAGCCAGAGTCCTGACAGAAAATTTCCCCCTTGTGTTCAAATTTTCCACTTAGACCAATTCTGATAAGAATTTGAGTTGCAGAGCTCTGCTCCCTTTGTGGGCACCAAACTGTAATGAATGAAAAGCCTGAGAGACAGTTCCTGGGTAATTAATAGTCAATTTATTCATTCATGTAGCTGACAACTAATAAATTGATGGTCACTGGATTCTCTCTGTAACCAGAGACAAAACCATGGAGATCATTGAATGCTTAAATACCTTTGGAAAGCGGGGTGCCCTTGATAGGTGGAAATCAACACTGATTGGTAAACAATCAATGAGGGGGTGGACATATTAATGAGAAGGTGGGCTAAAAGTCTTCAGCTCTCCCTGCTGAGGATGTGACTTGATGATGAGACTCAGCTGTCTCCAGCAACCTGGACAAAGTAATTCATCTCTACCCAGAGTACTCTAGTTGATTTTCTCCTTCATGCACTGAGTTCTCCTAGACTGCAGTGGAGGAGTGCATGGGCATGAACTCAATGGTTTAGGGCTGGAATGCACCTAAATTAGATTCTGTTTACACTATAAACAAAAGTAAGCTCCCCAAATTGGGTGAGGTTCTGCCCAAGATTGCAGAGCATGTACTCCAAGGATTAGGCCAATCTCATCTATCAGCCTTGTCCTTCAGAACTGACTGAGTGGTCTACAGGGACTCATCCTCAAATGAAGAAATAGAGAAAAAAAACCTCAATCCTAATTTAACAATTGGTTATTAATACAATGGAAAAATAATCCTCTCAGTAGGGAGTATTTTTTTTAAAGTTCGATGTGAGCAGAATTTTAAATGAATAGCATTTGTACTTTTAAATCCTTATGATGCTACGTGGAGAGTAATAATAGAAAAATAACTTTCAAAAACCCTCTGAGATGTCAGAGAATGATTGGTCAGTTCTTAGAACAAAGAATTTCAAGGCTAGAAAGATTCTTTGTACATAAAATGTCTGGGATGGAAGGTAAATTTCATGGGAGAAGTCTTTGTGTGTATGGGTACTTAGAATAAGATTTTCAGATAGGAACGTGTTACTTAACCTAGGGATTTGAGAACTTGGAGAGACAACCTTAGACCTGGGAGGGTATAGAGCATCAGAGTTTGAAGGAAATTAAGAATCAAGAATGCCTGAACTGGGCAGGGTTCTTATACCTAGAAAAGGAGAGTCCAGAGGAGCCAGAGACTGCAAAAAGTGGCAGGTGGTCAGAGCCTGAGACAAAGTGGAAAATGGAGAAATTGTCCAAGCCAGTGAAACCTCAAAACACATGAACTCTGGTGTGAGAGTCATCTAAAGAAGAGAGTGTTGTAGTTGGAAAGGCATATGTGGCAAGAGACATGATAGGTAGGAGAACTTTGAGAAAACACAATATCGGCAGCAGAGGTGACATCCAAGAATGTCAGAATTGGGAGGACTGAGAACACAGATATTCAGAGGTTAGGGGGAAATTTTGAAGGCAGCATATTGTAGCTAGGAAAGTTTTCTTTATGTGGCAAGGGGGCCAAAGTATTGATAAGGGTCAAGGTAATTTACAAAAAGTATGAAAGTATAATTTCAGCATGAGATATAGCACTTAATACAGTTTCTACCAGCATGATGGTGATACTCTGAATGGAAACTGAAGCCCTAAGCCACCCAGGAAATGAGTAAAGGTGAAAATATTGAGTTTTTCTTAGATTAAAAATGACAACTACAACAACAAATATAATTTGATGCAATGTCTTCCTTGGGTAAGACCTGTTGTTCAGTCATGTCTGACTCTTTCTGATACCATTTGGGGTTTTCAAAGATCCTGCAGTGGTTTTGCATTTCCTTCTCCAGTTCATTTTCCAGATGAGGCAACTGAGGCAAACAGGGTGAAGTGACTTGTCCATGGTCACACAGCTAGTATGTGACTAGCTCAGGCTAGAACTCAGAAAGAGGAGTCTTCCTGACTGCAGGCCCAGCACTTTGTCCACAGCAAGGCCACCTAGCTGCCCTTGGTAGGACTCATTAATTGAAATTACTGATAATGAATAAGGAGTAGTCTATTTTGAACGATGTAAGGTGCTAAATTCCCAGGATTTAAAAGGAAAACAATTTGTGATCTTACATTTTTTTGGACATCTTTCTTTGGTTGATTTTTGGGGGATTTTTTGGGGGGGGCGGCAGGGCGATGAGGGTTAAGTGAGTTTCCCAGGGTCACACAGCTAGTAAGGGTCAAGTGTCTGAGGCTGGATTTGAACTCAGGTCCTCCTGAATCCAGGGCCGGTGCTTTATCTACAGCGCCACCTAGCTGATCTTGAATTTTTTTTAAATTTTTAAATTTTAAGACACATAAAATGTAAAGAAAGAAAAGAAAACCTGGCAGGTCAGAGCAGGGTGCATCCTTCGAACATACATAGAATGTGTGCTTTGGACTGGCTAGCTGCTGATGTCCCTGTAGTTTTGTAAACGTGGGGAAAATGGGGCAACTAGATGACGCGGTGGATAGAGCACCAGTCCTGGATTCAGGAGTACCTGAGTTCAAATCCGGCCTCAGACACTTAACACTTACTAGCTGTGTGACCCTGGGCAAGTCACTTAACCCTGCTTTCCCCTCAAAAAAAAAACGTGGGGAAAATGCAGACACCTCATTTTGCAGATGGGAACAACTCTGGCTCAGGCAGTCTGATCAGTGGCAACTTAGGAAGACCAAAAGACACTGGGGCAGGGGCTGGCCAGGAGTTCAGTACAGCTGAAGTACAGCAGGAGGTGGAAGGGGCAGTGGGGGCAGCAGCTGCTTCAGATGGCTTGGAGGGGGTGGCCCAATGCCAGCTTTGCTTAGGCTTCCACCTCCAAGTCCCAGAAGAGTATTGTATTCAAGTACAGCATGGAGTGGAACAGGTGGAGGGCATTCCCCCTTTCCCCCCGCCCCCCGCCCCCCATTCCTGGAGATCAGGGACTTTGCTCAGACTCATCTCGGCCAGGCCATTGTGTGTCCCAGGCTGATCCACAACCCAGGGGCTTTTTTGTCCTTCACTTAAACCCCTCTCTCAGAACTGTAGCTGCCACCCCCCCCCCCCCCCCCGCAAAACATTAGCTCTATCAATAACTTGCCCAGATCTCAATGAACAGTGTTAAACTTCTGCAGGGGAATGCCTTCTGAGGGATTTTTAGTTTAGCTGTCAAAGAAATCAGATGCCAAGAGGTAAGCCAGCTCCCCTGGCAGACATGAGATCCCTGGGCTCAAGTCCTGCCTCTGCTCCTTACTGACTGTGTGACTTTGGCCAAACCCTTGCTCTCCTCTTGACCTCACTCATGAGGAGGTAGGAACAGATGATGTCTGAGGTCTCTTTTAGTCCTCCTTCCTAGAAAAATCCACAAGCCCATTCACACTCTACCCCCACATCTCTGGGTGGAAGGTGAAGGTCTTGTAGGGACCAGTTGGTGACCATTTCCCTACCTTTGGAGCTGGGTCTAGGATCTCTAAGTGGGTTTCTCATGGCCTCTTGGGGTCCCTGCTCAAGTCCCCAAAGCTTAGGTGCACATTGGGTAGGTCCCTTGGTATCTTTCATCTACCATATATCCACCCCCAGCCCTCAGGATACTCAGGTAGCCACAAGCCAGCGGAGCAAAGCCAACCCTCTCAGTGAGAACAGATAGCAAGTGACATTGCTGGCCACCTTTGTGAATCAGGACCTCCTCAACCAGCAATACCACCCCCCTCATAGGCCCTTCCCCACCCCATGAACCCTCCAGGCTCAGTTTAGTTTCCCCTCTTCTCCATCGCCCCCCATTTTCCTTTCCCCGCCCCGCCCCCCCACACAGTGGTCCACATTGCCTGCTGCTTATCTTATTGCTGGTATTCCTGAAGCCAGGTGTGGAGGGTGGGAAGAGGCTCTGGACCCATGACCTTTGCCTCATGTTCCCTTCTGTCCATCAGTCTAGCCACCCCTCTGTCCCTGTCATAAAAGCAGATTAACTTTGTATATTCCTAAGCATGCAAAAGCAGCTTAAGGAGCATCTTCAACAAATCTTTCCTAATGCACCCCTGCTGGTGCTTATATCCACCCTCTGAAAACTGCCTTGGCTTTACTTGGTATAAATTCTGTATGTGCTCATAGAGAAGAGATTGGAAAAGTGGGAACCCTGGGCCAAATCCTGCCCCAGATATTCTAACACTGCATTTAAATGAAAAACAAACCAACAACTATTCTTGGTTTAGCTGGCGGCAGTCATCTGTGGCCTGCAGGCTACAGTTGGCCAACCCTTGTTATGGATATCTGTGTTATCTCTCCTTTGATAGCAGGGATTGTTGTTTTGGTAATCCAACACCTCTCTTGGGAGCTTCCCTATTGCAATGGAGGACACCACCATACTTCCAGTCAAGCAGGCTCTCAATGCACTCCCTACTCTCACTCATCTCACGTATGGACTTCATTGTCAAATCTTGATATTTCTATTCTCCCCCCGCCCCAGCACATACACGCAGGGCAATGAGGGTTAAGTGACTTGCCCAGGGTCACACAGCTAGTAAGTGTCAAAGTTCTAAGGCTGGATTTGAACTCAGGTCCTCCTGAATCCAGGGCTGGTGTTTTATCCACTGCGCCACCTGGCTGCCCCTTGATATTTCTCTTCTTACAATACTTCTATGAGTCCCCCTCTCCTCAAACACCAATGAAATCACCAAAAGCCTGAGTTCTAGCCATCATCAACTTCTCATTTTGACTACTTCAGTAGCCTTCTGCTTGGTCTTGGTCTCCTTATTCTAATCTACCCACCACTGAGCTGCCGAGGTGATTTTTCCAAAGTGAAAAAATCACCCCCTTGCTCAATGAGCTCCGAGATCAAACATAAACTCCTCTTTTTGGCACTTAAACCTCTTTAAACCCTGCTTCCTTCTTACACTTTCCTTCTACTTGCAGTTTCCCAGCAAAATAATTCATGTCCCATCTCCAGGCATTTGTACTTGCTTTCCCCCATGCCTGAAATGCTCTGCCCCAATGCTTCTGTCTCTTAAATTTCTTTGGCTTCCTTCAAGATTCAGCTTCACTCCCACCTTCCATGGGAGGCCTTTACACAAAAATGCAAAAGACACAGGCCATTACCCTATGAAATTCAGAAAGGAGCATTTTTTCAAAATACGCTGATGTAAAAAAAAAATATATGCTGATGTCAACAATGGAAGCAGGGACCCTTTGTCCTCTGTGTCCCCATATTTATTCCAATGTTTGGCATACAGTAGAGGGCCTGATAAATGTTTGATTAACTGAAAAAGAAAATTCCCCAAAATTAGAGGCCCTGTCACCAGTGAGAGTGTAGCATGCTGTCTTTGCCAGTTACCAGAGTCAGAGCAAACCTCTGCAGGTCTCTTTGCCTTCCATCTCGTGGTCATACTCCTTTCAGCTTTCTCCTTTGATGAACTTCTTTTAGTTAGATGTCTCACTAAACTCTCATCATGCCCGCAGTTGCTGGCCTCTCTGTGAGAGCATAAATGAGGACTCACTCGTATGGAATATATGAGTACTCATGTCTAGGAATATTTAGAGGGGGAGTATGTAGCTCTCCTACAAATGAACAGAGAGAATATATAAGTATTTCTATAGACATCTATGAATACAGAGAGAGCACATGAAAGTACTTCTCTAGATATCTATGAATATCTGGAGAGAAAATGAGGAATGTAGAGATATCTAGAAATATAGGGAGAGCACATATGAGTACTATCTAGATAGCAATGCACATAGAGAGTACTTAGATAAAATAATAATAAATAAAAACATAAAATTAAATCAAAAGTACTTCTATAAATAGCTCCCTATAGAGAGAGACAATATGTGAATATTCCTCTCCAAGGTGCTAAGTCGAGATCTCCCATCATCCTTTCTGTGGGGTTTTACAAAGAAGTTTAAGTGTTAAACCTTTTGTATCCCCGGCTGCTAGCTACCCCCACTTCGTAAGTATGTAGGAAGTATAATAAGTCACTTTTTTGGACCTTTTTGGTCCCTTTTCTATTCAGTTCAGATTCTGTATGAAATGATAGTCATTGGTGTACGTGTCCTTTCATTAACCCACATCCCCTTTTTAACCATTCACAACATGTTGAAATAGCTCAGGGTGAAGCTCCGTCTGTCTCTGTTTGGCTTTCTGGTAGCTTTATGTGTGGGGTCCAAAACTGTCCCATCTACAAGGAAAACCACCGAGGCAGAGCTCTGAGCCAAGAACACTTTATTAAAGGGTCCATGTAGTGGAACTCAGATCTTCCTCATGATCCAAGATGTCCCTGGTCCCTAGGATCTTGGGTATATCATTTACTCTTTGCTATTAGTTCCTGATAACTATTACCCCTTAAGGAATCATACTGGACTGATTAACACAGGTTAGAATTGAGAATTGGGTAGGGGTCCGAATGAATCATTCCTCACACATGATAACTTCTGTCTTTGCTTCCTTAAGATAGAGGCCCAACTGGGCATGTTGAAAAAGAACTTGTTCTTGTTGAAGGTGCTATTCTTGAGCCATGGCATCATTGTTGCAGACAATCTGAATCAGCTCTTGCTTCTTACCTCACTGCCTTCTCCCATCAGGCTGTTTGCAGCAAGGTGATGTCCACGAGACTGATCCATACAGGTTCTCCTTGAGGGATGCTGTCATTTCTAGACTCTGAGGATGAAAATCACTGTTATCAGATTAGGCCAGGTAGCCTAATGATGGAAGGCATCATGAGTTTCCTATTAAGGAGGGCTGTAGGCTTATGGAACATATTCATCAAAAATATGGATAATAGGGGCAGCTAGGGGGTGCAGTGGATAGAGCATCGGCCCTGGAGTCAGGAGTACCTGAGTTCAGATCCGACCTCAGACATTTAACACTTACTAGCTGTGTGACCCTGGGCAAGTCACTTAACCCCAATTGCCTCACCAAAAACATTTTTTAAAAACATGGATAATAACATTTTTGAAGGTTAGTACCACTCTGTCCCCCAAACAATATTTTGTTTCCCACCAGCTGTATTTCTCTCCCCAATAACAAACCACCCAGAATGATACTTTGCTTTGATCTCTGGAAGGCATTTTGTCTAACCCCAGGGAGGCCATCCGAAAGCATTATATAGGAACATTACTCTCAGAAGAGCACTTGGGAGCACATTCCCCATTGCTCCCCTTTCAAAGGAGCAGCCCTTCTCACTCCACCTGCTTCATGGTGCTCTTCACCACAGTGACCCCTCCTAAAAAACATCCATCCAGCTCCTACTTCAGTGCAGTAGCCTTCCCTTGCCAGCCTTGTTTCAGTGAAGACTACTAGCTGAATATGGCACCTGCTGAGCTCTCTCGGCATACACACATACATGCCATATACCAACGTGAGGGAAATTATCTTTGCCATCTTCCTCCTATGTAGCAATAAGCAGAGCAGAGTTTGGATAAAGCAGACAATTTTGAAGCCACCTTTTCTAGCCCCTTCCTCTTGCCAGGAGGTGAGCAGTTTGGTCCTTAAAAGGGCTGCTCTGACACCCAAGGTGGACCTAAATCCCACTGCTGCTTTGGTCCAGTGAGAAGATGACCCAATGCATGAATACAGTTCTGGCCACAGCTCCCAGTATATCCATGCCTGCTTCTTTATTATTCATCTGTCACCACAGGACTTCATAGTGCATGAAGTAGTGGAAGATGAGGGATGGCTCACTTGTACATGAATTGGATCTAAGCAAGGCATAGTGGTACAAGTCTTCAGCTTCACTCTTTCTTCCAGAGTCATTGAAGTCTGGTGGCAAGACAGAAATCAAGATGACTGGTGATAGCCTGGGATGCTGTGCATGACCTTGGGGTCTTCTGTATTTGACCAAGCTCTAAGCACCCCACAGTGCCTGCTTCAGCTGCCTTCATGGTCATTGGAACAAACTGTTCTCATCCCCCCATTCCACTGAGGGAGGTCTTCACGTGGTTAGGACAGACATTCTCCTATCACGCCAACAGGTTTGAGAGTAGTTATCCTCAACCTGGTTTGGTCCATCTGCCAAATGGTTTTTACATACTTAGAACATGTATTTTGAAATAAATAAATAAATTGATACCCAATTAGCTTCTAAATCTTAGAGTCTACTTTTTAAAAACCATAATAGTATTTTATTATTTTCCAGTTACATGTAAAGATAGTTTTCAACATCCGTCTTCATAAGATTTTTAGTTCCAAATTTTTCTCCGTCCCTCCCTTCCCTCCCCTCTCCCGAAGACAGAAAGAAATCTGATATATGTTATATATGTACAATCACACTAAACATATTTCTGCTTTAGTCATGTTGTGAAAGAAGAATCAGAATGAAAGGAAAAAACCTCAAAAAAGGAAAAATAAGTAGAAACAGTATGGTTCAATTTGCATCTAGATTCCACAGTTCTTTTTCTTCTGGATGTGGAGAGCATTTTCCATCATTAGTCCTCTGGAATTGTTTAGATTGTATTGCTGAGAAGAGCTAAGTCTTTCACAGTTGATCCTCCCACAATGTTGCTGTTACTATGTACGATGTTCTTCTGGTTCTGCTCATTTTGCTTAGCATCAGTCCACTTAAGTCTTTCCAGGTTTTTCTGAAATCTGCCTGCTCATCACTTCTTACAGCACAATAGTATTCCATTACATTCATATACCACAATTTGTTCAGCCATTCCCAATGGATGGGCATTCCCTCAATTTCCAATTCAAAGAGAGCTACCACAAAGAGAGCTGCTATAAATATTTTTGTACATGTGGGTCCTTTTCCCTTTTTTATGATCTCATTGGGTTACAGACCTAGTAGTGGTATTACTGGGTCAAAGGATACACATAGCCCCATAGCCCTTTGGACATAATTCCAAATGCTCTCCAGAATGGTTGGATCATGGGGGGGCAGCTAGGTGGTTCAGTGGATAAAGCACCGGCCCTGGATTCAGGAGGACCTGAGTTCAAATCTGGCCTCAGACACTTGACACTTACTAGCTGTGTGACCCCAGGCAAGTCACTTAACCCTCATTGCCCCACCAAAACAAAACAAAGTAAAGCAAAAAACAAAACAAAAACAGAATGGTTGGATCAGTTCACAACTCCACCAACAATGCAATAGTGTTCCAATTTTTCCACAGCTTCTCCAACATTTATTATTTTCCCTTTTTTGTCATATTAGGCAATCTGATAGGTGTGAGGTGGTACCTCAGAGTTGTTTTAATTTGCATTTCTAAAAAAAGGAAAGAAAGGAAAGGGGCAGCTAGGTGGTACAATAGATAAAGCACTGGCCCTGGATTTAGGAGAACCTAAGTTCAAATCTGGCCTCAGACACTTAGCAATTACTAGCTGTGTGACCCTAAGCAAGTCACTTAACCCCAACTGCCTCACCAAAAAAAATTTTTTTTTGCATTTCTCTAATCAATAGTGATTTAGAATATTTTTTCATATGGCAATAAATCTGAAAACTGCCTATTCATATCCTTTGACCATTTCTCAATTGGAGAATGACTTGAATTCTTATAAATTTGATTTAGTTCCCTATATATTTTAGAAATGAGGCTTTTATCAGAAACACTGGCTGTAAAAATTGTTTCCCAGCTTTCTGCCTCCCTTCTAATTTTGGCTGCATTGCTTCTGTTGTACAAAACCTTTTTAATTTAATGTAATCAAAATCATCCATTTTCCATTTGATAATATTCTCTATCTCTTGTTTGATCATAAATTCTTCTCCTCTCCATAGATCTGAGAGGTAAACTATTCCTTCCTCTCCTAATTTTACCGATGATATCACCCTTTATGTCTAAATCACGTACCCATTTTGACCATATTTTGGTATATGGTGTAAAATGTTGGTCCGTGCCTAGTTTCTGCCATACTGTCTTCCAGTTTTCCCAGCAGTTTTCATCAAATAATGAGTTCTTATCCCAGAATCTGGTGTCTTTGCATTTATAAAAAAGTAGATTACTATAGTCATTTACTACTGTGTCTCCTGTGCCTAACCTATTCCATTGATCCATCACTCTATTTCTTAGTACCAAATAGTTTTGATGACTGCTGCTTTATAGAATAGTTTTAGATTTGGGATGGCTAGCCCACCTTCCTGTGCATTTTTTTTTCATTAGTTCCCTTGATATTCTTGACCTTTTGTTCTTCCAGATGAATTTTGTTATTATTTCTTCTAGCTCTATAAGATAATTTTCAGGTAGTCTGATCAGTATGGCACTGAATAATTAAATCAATTTAGGTAGAATTGTCACCAAATGGTTTTGTGTTTGTTGTTTTCACCAAATGGTTTTTACCAGGGTGTGGCTACTATGCCTGCTACAGCTTCTTGGAGTCATACATGAGAGTTAGGTGATGGGTAGACATCAAAGGTGGGTGAATAGCCTTGAAAGGGTTTGGAAAGCCCTCTCACCAGAGGTCCTGGTCTTCCTTGAACACCCTATACACCTGCTTCATGTGTAATAGAAAGACTTTGGACTGAATAGATTCTGAGGTCCCTTTCTGGTGTAGAACTATGATCATGCATGCCTAGATTTCAATAAGCCACATGGTCATTGAAAAAAACTAAGCCAGAGGAATGATTTTGGTTTGTCATGAATGAGAAGGGAATATACCCAAAGGGGGTCTTGGTGATGGGGTATCCAGGTCACTCCTCTTCATGCCCTCAATTGTGATTCAGTTTTAAAGTGGAGAACAGCAAGAACCGAGACTGGTGCTCTAAAGATTAGGGATTTAGAGAGTGGTTTATATGGTTTTACAACAAACTGATGCAGGAGAATAAGAAGAATTCAGAGCACTCAGAAGCAGGATGTTTGTGCAAGCTCTGTCCATGAACCAGTTTGAATGGGCCCCGTGGTTGCTGGCACAGGAGAGGTGTTCCAGGTTCACCCAGTGAACACTACAAAGGATCACTGGTATGTCATATTTGAGCAACACTCATTCCTCCTCTTGATTGGCTGATTTTGATTCCCTGGTTATTTCAGCCTCTCCTGGATTATAAGGAAGCTCAAGCAAATCAAGGTGATTAGTAAACTCATTATCCATTCAATTTTTTTTTCAGGGCAATGGGGGTTAAGTGACTTGCCCAGGGTCCCACAGCTAGTAAGTGTCAAGTGTCTGAGGCCGGATTTGAACTCAGGTCCTCCTGAATCCAGGGCCAGTGCTTTATCTGCTGCGCCACCTGCCTGCTCTCATCCATTCCATTTAACACTACAAACTTTTGCTTTGCGATCCAATTAAACCTTAATTCATCTAACTTTGGAGTAACAAAAAAACTCCCTTTTGCCAAGTGGCTTTTCCTCATCAACCCTTGCTATCTTTGGATTGCTTTGTCAGATTGCTTTGTTAGATATTTGTCAGTTGCTAAATCCAAAGGAAAAAAAAACTATTTGGCATTTTTACTTACAGATCACTTCTCTGATTCTACCTCCAAAACTGTAAACTACTGAGTCTTACTTATCCTTCTTTTTCAGCAAATGTACCCCAAATACAGCTCACCTAGCCATATAATATAGTCTGTATTTCACTATATCCTAGACAAAGCCAAAACACCCAGACTAAAACATACAGAAATCCAAGTTAAGGTCAAAACTACTTGCTTGGGAGAGCTTCCTGTCCTGCTTTTTTACTTACCTGTCTGCAACCTGCTTCTGCTCAGAGCAGAGTTTATTTTCTGCCAAGCCCAATCCTACATTGATTTTCATTCCTTCAGGACCTCTGCTGAAAACCCTAAGAGGGTTTCTTTTTCGGCAGAATTTTAACCCTGCTTCATCCTAATTTGCTCCCCAAGATTTGTAGTTTTTACAAGACTTGCTACTCTTACAACTTGCTCTTACAAACCCAGAGTGCTCCATGAAACATTTACCTTCCAGAAATTTGGGGCCACACCTGCTTATTAACTTTTTTTTTTTAGTGAGGCAATTGGGGTTAAGTGACTTGCCCAGGGTCACACAGCTAGTAAGTGTTAAGTGTATTAACTCTTTAAAATTAATAAGAGGACTAGAATGGCCATGCTCTGATCCCAATGTGGACCCCCAAATTTCTCAGTTGGCCCCCCACATGTCTGCTGGATTACCCCTAAAAACTTCCGAGACTCAATTTTAAAAATAGGACTTCTTCGGCAGAGTCTTTCATTTTCATGCACGCTGTCCTTGTAGCCCGTTCAAGAGGAAACTGAAAATTAGAGAGCTGCAGTGTTAACAACAGATAAATAGACACAAAATATATAAACTTCCCCAGATTAAATTTAATTACAGGTGAAAGGGAGAGTCAGATCACAGCCAGAGTCCTAACAAAGAACTCTCCTTGTGCAGAACTCTCCATGTGGGCTCAAGATATATAGAGGAATTTTTCATTAAGAATCTAGTGTGCAAGACTTTGATCCCTTGATGGCTGCAATAACTATAGCATTTTAAAAGGTTCACGAGACATAATTTCTGGATAATTTAATAATTTTCTTAATAATGCCAGCATTTTAATAAAAGGATGGTCATTTGGCCATTTCTCTTAGACCAAAGACAATCAATGGTGGGTGGGCTCAAGAAAAAAACAATATAACAAAGAAGACTGGATAATAGCTGCCCACCACAAGAAGGAGTTGGAGGGAGTAATTGCTAAACCAAATGCCATGGCCGAAAATGTCCCTGATCTGAATTTCAAATGTATGTTCTGTTACTTCTACGCCATATCATCTTGAGTAAGACTCTTTCCTTGCTCACTTTACCTTTCTATGAAAATAAGTAGGTTGACTGGTGTGAGAGGGGAGTGACTTGAATTTCCAGTACTGTGCCCAGGCACAGTGGTCAGAGATAGAGCCTCAGCCCCAGAATTGCCGCACCTCAATTCTTTTTAGTCAAAAAACATTTCTCCACTAGCAAGAAACTCAACTACATTGAACTGGAGAGTCAGACAGTGATTGTTTCTCCCAACACCTGGATCTGATGGAGCTGCCTTATTATCCAAAAGGATTTTATGAAACCCTGGATTAATAGGAACAAAATGCCCTTTGACTGAATTTCAAACTGAGCCCAGATATCTAGCAGGTGAGTCCCTATCTGCTGACTTCTTTCCCCAGGATAGTAAGTCCCCATCTTGTTAAAACATCTGGGCATCTTCCTCCTTGCCAAAACCTTTTTGGGAATCATCTAATCTTATCATAGTATTTCTGTTAAGTGGAGCTATCAAACTGGTTGGTATTTCCTGCATACTTGCTATAACTGAAATTCTCAAACTGATTTGCATTACGTCCATTATTGTCATAGTATTTGCTTTTAGGTTGACTTGTATCACGGTAATGAAACTGTTAACACCCTGTAACAAGTGGGCAAAGAAACCTTATGTACCCTCAGAAGGAGAGAATCTTTCAGCTCCTGCTTTGGAAGGAGTCTCTGCATGATTCATGCTTGCTTGTTCTTGGGACAAATAAACTGGTACTATGTTTTCCCTGTCTGTCTCTGATCTGGTTTTTCCTGTAGGAGACGTTATGAAAATAATATTTTCTCTGATCTGTTTTTTCTGGAGACAGGCATAAAGACAAAATTTGATACCCTGCACCTGACTTCTCTGTCCAGTGATGATTATGACAGTGACAAAGGATCAGATCTCCCAAGCCCAGTCTCCCTGGAAGAGGAGGCAGAGTTCACCTATGGTCAGTGCCATGAATCCTACACCACTTTGCCCAGCCCCTCCAAACAGCAGCAGCTCCAGCACAGTTTAGAAACCCAGCCCAGGAAGTGCTTCATCTGCAAGGTCTTTGAGAAGGAATATCTGAGCCTCGGTGCCCTCAAAATGCACATGTGAAGGGGGCAGGTAGGTGGAGCAGTAGATAGAGCACTGGCCCTGGATTCAGGAGTACCTGAGTTCAAATCCAGCCTCAGACACATGACACTTACCAGCTGTGTGACCCTGAGCAAGTCACTTAACCCCAATTGCCTAAAAAAAAAACTTCTTAAAAAAATGCACATGTGAAGCCACACGCTGCCCTGTGACTGCAAGATTTGTGGGAAAGCCTTTACCCATCTCTGACTGTTGCAGGGTCACATCAGAACCCACACACAGGAGAAGCCATTCTCCTACACACAATGCATTGGAGCATTTGCCAAGTGCTCCAACCTCAGGGCCCACCTGTCGACCCCCTTGTGTGTCAAAGAAGTAGCAGAGTTTTTACACTGCCTGCAGACTTTCTCTCCACTGTCTGTGCTCCACAAGCACCAGAAGACGGGCTTCTCAGGCTCCCACTCAAAGACTGCATATCAAGTGAGATCCCATGCAGAAGATGTCCCACCCCATCTGCATTCTCTTTCCCCCTGCCCACGTTGTGAAAGAACCAAACGAATATTTGCCATTATGATTTTCAGGGGGGTGTGGACTCTATAGGAAATAGCTCCCTCTGCGTTAACTCCAGCCATGGAGAAACATTCCTTCCCCACCCCCCACCCCAGCCACACACACAAACACTCCCACCCCTCAACTTGTTGCTTCAGTCCTTAATGAAAAGAATTGGTGACAATTTTCATTGCACCCTCCCCTACCTCACCCTCCTTTTCTTAAAAGGCCTTTCTGGAATTTCTTCACTGTAGTTAACAATTTGAACCACAACAGTTGCAGCTGGTGTTGGAAATGTACTTACAGTCAGTCTCATGGGGGGGGGGTAGGGGAGAGGAGGGCTGATGTTTTTTTCTTTTTCTTCTTTTGGTGCTTTTAAACCAAGTCATTATTCCTCTTCAAAATCCTATGAATTGTAACCTCTCTCCTTCACCCCCTCCCCAAAAAAAGCAGTGGGGGGTGGGGGTGGTATCCCAGTGAACCTTTCCCAGTCGGTTCTGAGGGTCTCCTATGTGGAGAAAGCCACTGCTTGTTCTAAAGGTATATATATGCACATGGTCCAGCTGCCAGCCACAATGAGGGACCCTTGGGATGCCTGAGCCATGGACAACTTCCCCAAGAAGGATGAGGAGACATTTCAAGTCTGAATCCCTATTTCTAGGGTAGTTCTGAGCTAGAGCATGGGTTAATATGACTCTTAACTGACTAATAGTAAGTATTTGTCAAGCCATATAATAAGGGGCTTGCAGGGCCTGGCCTATTGACAGGTGTGTCCTCAGCTATTTGTGGTGCCAGCCATGTACACCAAATAGACACCTCTGCCTGCTTTTTCACATACTCAGAAGATGTTTACACTTTAAAGGTACACTGGTATTTGTATTTTTTTTTAGTGAGGCAATTGGGGTTAAAGTGACTTGCCTAAAGTCACACAGCTAGTAAGTGTTAAGCGTCTGAGGCCCAACCTGAACTCAGGTCCTCCTGACTCCAGGGCCGGTGCTCTATCCACTGCACCACCTAGCTGCCCCTGGTATTTGTATTTTTATGCCACATTTTGTACTAATGAAACATTTTATAATTATATAAACAATTTATTGATACTCAAAGTGCTTAATTTATTAAAAAAAATAGGAGCAGACAAAATAATCTCTAATCATTGTCTGACCAACATTGATAGGCTCCTTGTATGACCTTCTATGCGCCTCTTTATTACACATATATTATACGATTTTACATATAATTACATATAATTTTACATATCATCATAAGACCTGAGACGAGTCCATTTCCAATTCTGTCCCTTTTCACATTCTGTAAAATAAGACAATTTTATTAGATGGTCACTAAGGTCCCTTTCTTCTCCCACATTCTATGGTTCTAGGGCTTGACTGTGGGCAGGTGGTTACTCTTGGGTCCTCCATTTCTGGGTACCTACAAAAAACGATCTAGCGTTAGATTGAGACTAAAGAACCTGAATTCCAAGGCAGACTCTGCTCCTTCCTATCTGTGTGATCCTGGATAAGTGCCTGTCTCTCTGAGCCCTCTTTTCCTCCTCTGTAAAATGAGAAGTTTTCATTAGATAATCTTTCCATCCTTTCCAGCTCCCAATCCTATGATAATGTCAGGAAGGAACATAAATTCCATTGGAAAAAATGCACATTTCTCTAATTTATCATATAAGTGATCCTCACGGAGGACTTCCCTAACCTGTGCCCTGTAGGCACACAAAGACCGAACTAGGAAGTCAGTGAAAGAGGGAAGCAGGTGAGACACAAAATACTGGAATATCAAAGGTGTGTTCTGTTGTTCAGTCGCTTTTCAGTCCTATCCAACTGTTTGTACACAGTCCAAAGAGAATGACCCCTGATTCAGAGGGCATCAAGGGCCCATTTTTCCTTTAACTCTTTTTTTTTTTTTTTTTAGTGAGGCAATGGGGGTTAAGTGACTTGCCCAGGGTCACACAGCTAGTAAGTGTTAAGTGTCTGAGGCCGGATTTGAACTCAGGTACTCCTGAATGCAGGGCTGGTGCTCTATCCACTGTGCCACCTAGCTGCCCCCTTTTCCTTTAACTCTTACACATACTTTGACTAGTCAATTAATCAATAAACATTTATGAAGCATCTACAATAAGCCAAGTCTTGTGCCAAGCACAGGGGATAAACAAAAGGCAAAAGATAGTCCTTGCACCCAAGGAGCTAACAATCTAATGGGGGAGACAACATGCAAGGCAACCTGCACACAGGATAAGAGAAATAGAGGGAAGGCCTCTGAAGATGGGTTGGGGAGTCTTCCTATAGAAGGTGAAGTTTTGGTTAGGACTTGAAGGAAAGCCAGGGAGGTCAGTAGTTGGAGTGGAGAAAGGAGAGTGTTTCAGCCATAGGGGACAACTAGGAAAAATTCTAGGAGTTGACCAGGGCATTTACATTTCTTAGAGATCAAATTTAGTCAATAAACACCACCAGAATCACTTCTTGGCAAAAGGCTCAACAAGCTATAGGAATACTTAAGCTCCATTCCCACCCCCATTCCTTGGGGTGGGGGTGGGGGACGGAAAGGGATCAAAGATATACAGAATTGAGTGGGACCTTAAAGGACATCTCTTTCAATTACCCTTATTTTGCAGATGAATAGGACATCCAGAGATGCTAGTGAAGTACCCATAAGTCATATGGGCTAGAGGTAGGCTGCAAAATCGTGTTCAATGACCGCAAAGCCATCCCCCCTTCTACCGAGCTGTGGTGAGATAACTAGTGCGGGAGGCAGAGGGTTGGAGCAAGCCTTTCTTCAGATCATCAGTCAGTTCAGTCAATAAACTTTAATGAGGTGCCTGCTACTTGCCAAGCACTGCAGCCACAATGATGAACTGGGAACCAGGCAAGATTGTTATCTTGCCCTCAAGGAGTTTACGTTCTATTGAAGGGATTCAAGTAAGTGGATATATAAAGGCACAGAGACTTTTTGAGAGATTCGGAGATAAGCAGCAACCGGAGGAGGGGGTTCATAACAAGGTAGCATTTTGAAATGAGCCTTTCAGGGAACTATGGGTTCCAAGAGGAGAGGAGGGAGAAAATGCCAGGCAAAAAAGAACAGTCAGTGCCGAAGCCCAGAGATGCGAGATAAAAGAACCCAGATCGGGAATTGTAAGCGAGTCAGTCTGGCTGGAGCATACACAGAGTTCGAGAAGGGGAGGAACAGGGGAGTCAACCTAGCTATGGAGGTTGGATTGAGACTGGGAAGGGTTTAGAAAGCCCAATAGAAGTGTTGGGCTTTTGTCTTAGGGGCCAGCGCAGGTTCTTGGGTCAGAGCTGTGCTAAACAATCAATTCAGAAGCTGTTGTGTGGCTAGCTTGTGGAAACAGAGACAAACAGGGAGAGGATGGGAGGGCTGCAGGTGGAGGAGACCTGGGAGTTTTCCACCCAGGGCTGATGAGGGAACCCGTGGGGGGTGCTACGGGAGAATGAGAGGCACTCGGGAAGAGAACAGCCGGGGGTCCAGGCGAGACAGGCCGACAGAGGGCCACCACCGGACGCCCCGTTTCTTCACCAACCACCGACTCCCTTCTTTTGGACCAGGGGCTGCCAACACATCGGGGGGTGGGGGGGGGGGGAGGCGCCGCGGAGCAGCAGCGGGGGAGAAGCTGTCACTCAGGAGGAAGGACCGCTCGAGCCCACCCCCCCCGCCCCCGCAGCGAGCCAGCGCCCTGCGCAGGCGCAGAAGGAGGGCTACTCCGGAGCTGTCGCCACAGACTGAGGGTCGCAGTAGAGAGGTTGTTGCGCAAACGCGCGGCCCCCTCCCTTTCGCCCAGATTACTGCGCAGGCGTAGGAAGAATCCTATGGTGCAGTGGCTGCGGCAGATCGGCAGATCCGCAGATCGGCAGATCGGGGTCCGGACCTGGGAGCTGCCGGTGGTCTCGGGCTGAGTGGTGAGGGGACCCTGCCGCACGGGCTCGCGTGGTCGTGAGGGGGAGGGGAGGGGTTCTGCGTGGCGGGGGCGAAAGGGGGGGACGAAGGGGGGGGCGAGGCGGGGGGCGGGGGGGGGGAACGGAGCTCCTGTACCGGAGGCCAAGCATCGCCATTGCCGCCGCCTCTGTTGGCCTTGGTGGGCTCGGGCTTCCTTGGTGCCCGCCCCCGCGCAGCTGCACCTCTCGGGGGCTTCCTCTCCCTTCCCCCGCCGCCGCCGCCGCCGCCGGGAGGAGGAGGAGGAGGTCTGCGGGGGCATGTCTACCGCGGATTTGGGGGTCTGGTGCCTGTGGGTGGTCTCTGGCTGACCCCGGGGAGGGGGGGGAGGCAGCGCTCGGACTCGCGTGGTCGTGAGGGCGAGGGAGGGGGGCGGCGGCGGGGGCGGGGACGGCGGCGTCCTCCCGCCGCGGCCCGCTCCGCTCTGCGCGTGGGCGTTTCGCGTCTCGGGCCTCCGGCCTTTGCGCGGCGCGGCCGCTGCGGGGAGGCCGTGAGGAGGCCTCCCCGGTCCGTCCCTGCCGTGCCAGCGTAGAAAGCCCGGGCTGGGCCGCGGCTGCCAGGCTCCAGCAGGAGACCTGCAGGCCGCCTAGTCACCTTCCCGTTGAGCCTCTGACGGGGGAGGCACAGGGGGAGGAGGTGTCAGGAGAGGGGGGATGGAGAAGGGAGAAGGAGAAAACAGTGCTAGAAGGGTCATCCCGTCCTCACAGGTTTCTTCTGCCACTGACCCAATGGCTCAGAGGAGAGAGGACCAGATCCCCCCTGCTGCAGAGGAGCAGCAAGGCGCAAGGCCAGGGCCAGAGGGTGACTCGAATGAGGACAAGGAGAGGAAGGAGAGGGACCTCAGCCAGGATGTTTCTCAAGGAGAGGAGGCTGCTCCTTTGGCCTCAGGGGAGATTGGCATCATTGAGAGTATCCAGCTGGAGAACTTTATGTGCCATGCCATGCTGGGGCCGGTGAAATTGGGGCCCAATGTCAACTTCATAGTGGGATACAGGGGCAAGAGTGCGTTGCTGATGGCTCTCTACCTCGGGCTTGGTGGAAAATACTTAGGACCGTCTTTGAGACAGTTTGTGAAAGATGGAGAGGTTTCAGCCACCATCTCCATCATATTAAGGAACAGAGGAGATGATGCTTTCAAATCTGAGGTGTATGGGGCCTCCATAATCATACAGCAGAGCATCAGTATAAGTGGGTTTGCAAGTTACAAACTAAAAGACCAAGCAGGAAATCTGATTTCTTCTAAGAAAGCAGAGCTGATGGCCATTGTTGATCATTTCAATATACGGGTAGATAATCCAGCATGTATTTTACCACAAGAGATGGGCAGGCAGTTATTGGAGACCAGAAGTGATGCTGAGAGATACAAGTTCTTTCTGAAAGTGACCCAGCTTGAACAGATGAGTGAGGATTACTTGTGCATTATGGAGAGGAAAGCCTTGACTCAGAGTCAGATAAGACAAGGAGAAGAGCAGCTTCAGGAACTAAAACGGCAGGGCATACAGATAGAAGAGTGTTTCCAGAGTATGGTTGCCTCAAGGAAGAGATTAGAGGATTTGAAACATGAGATGGCTTGGGCACTGGTGAATGAATCTGAAAAACAAATTGAAGAGATGTTAAGTAATATAAGTCTGGGAGATCAGCAGACTGTCAGTTTAAATGAGAAATTGGAGGCCTGTCGGGTCAAATTTAATGAAGCAGCCAAGAAGTTTAAAGACATTGAGGAGCACTTGGAGCAGTTAAACAAAGAAGCTGCTGCATTAGAGACCGAATGCATTCAGGCAAAAGAAGATGTAAATAGGAAAGAAGAGGCCTGTAAGAATGCTGAAGTTTTATACAATTCTTCCCAAGATGAATTTAAAAAATTAGACCAGGCAAAACAACATCACAACCAAAAGGAAGACATGAAAAAGAGTGCTGAACAAGAAAAATCAGGAAAAGAGGAAAAAATTTTCATGTTGACAGAAAAGCAAAAGAACCTTAAGGATCAAGAAGATTCGCTTGTTCAAGAGATGGAACATCTCCAGCAAGCTATAGAAAAAAACAAGGAAGAACTTTCTCAACTTAGGGCAGAAGTATTGGATATCCAGCAGATACTGAATGATGAGCAACAACAGCTAAACCGACTAAAAGACTGTAAAACTGATCCACTGAAACGATTTGAACCACAAATTACAGCCCTTCTTGAAGAAGTAGATGAAGCCCATAGACAAGGGCACTTTACTTCCAAACCTATAGGCCCACTAGGAGCTTACATTCGCCCTCGGGACTCTGAATTTGCTTTGGCTATTGAATCCTGTCTAAAAGATCTTCTTCTTGCCTTTTGTTGTGACAACCATAAAGATGAGCAAGTACTTAAGGAGCTCATGAAAAAGTCTTATCCACCAGGCTCTTCACGACCACCAATAATCGTGTCAGCATTTAAGAGTGAGGTGTATGATGTAACAGACAGAGCAGCCTCTCACCCAGAGTTTCCAACAGTTCTCTCAGCTTTAGAAATAGATGATGCAGTGGTGGCCAATGCTTTGATTGACATGAGAGGAATAGAGTCAGTGCTGCTCATTAAAAGTAACTCTTTGGCTCGTGCAGTGATGCAGGCTCAGAGCCCCCCCAAGAACTGTAAGGAAGTTTTCACTGCTGATGGTGACCAGGTGTTTGAACGACGCTATTACTCATCTGAAAAATTTAGACCTACCTACTTGATTGATGTGGAAATAGAAATAAGGAATTTGGAGAAAGAAATTGAAAATACAATGGCACAGTTGTCTGTCTATCAGCAACATGCATGTGTACTCGAAGATGATATCAGAAAGAATCAAGAAACTATTAATGCTCATCATTTGCATTTAAAAGAAATGAAGATTAGAGTGACAAAAATCAACATGCAAATAAGAGATCTGGAGAATGAAGAAAACCAGCCAGAAGCACGAGAAAGTAAAACACAGATAAAACAGGTTGAAGAAAAGATGACAATTCAAAAGGAAGAGATGAAGAATTTAAGAAAACAGAAAATAGATGCCGAACAGGGACATGAAAACATTAAATTAAAAATGTGTCAAGTTTCAGAATTAACAGAATCTGTTAAACAAGAACTAAACCAGGCCAATTTAGAAATGGATGCTGAAAAACAATACATGCTGCAGTATGAAGAAAGGCTTAAGCAACACCTGGATTCTCTCCAAGCGAAAAAAGAAGAGCTGACTATGAAAGAGAAAGACCTGCAGAAAGAGCTTACTCAGGCCAAATACATCTGCCCAGAGCGAAAAGAAGTTAGCAAAAGTGCCTCTGATCTTGATAAAGAAATTATTACGTTAAAACAGAAGATAAAAGCAGAAATCAGCACTCATAGAAGCAGAGATGAAATAATAAGGCAGTACCAAGAAATAAAAGAACGGTATCAGGGTATAGATGTGAAAGTGAAGAATTTGAAAAAGTGCATTAACTCATTGGATCAAACATCAGCCCAAAGATATGAAATATACCAGCAATTTAGAAGAAGTCTTGCTTTACGATGCAAGTTGTACTTTGACAGCTTACTATCTGAGTGGTCCTACTCTGGGGAAATGAGCTTCGATCACAAAAATGAAACCCTTTCCATAAGAGTCCTGCCTAAAGAAAGAAGTAAAGCTGCTTTGGATAATCTCCACTTCCTATCAGAGAGTGAAACAGCTTTTTCAAACTTTTTTTTCATCATTACTTTATGGTCCATCACAGAATTTCCCTTCAGATGCCTGGATGCATTTGATGTCTGCATGGACTCAGTCGATAGCAGAATTGCCATGGACGTTATCCTCAAGATTGCACGTTCCCAGCAGTACCGACAGTTCATCGGGCTCACTCCACAAAACTTGAGCTTTCTTCCTTCAAGTCCACTAACTAGAATACTCCAATTGCCAGATGCTGAAAATGTCCAGCAAACCCTGACCAACCAGCCAGATAGTCAGGAGGAAGATGATTGAAGCTGATGTCTAATTTTTAAAAATAAGTTTTCGTTGATATTTTCTGTTTCTTACATCACTGTAGTATTCCATGTATCCCTCCTTGCCACCTCCCAGAGAGCCATCCCATATAGCAAATAGTACTTTTGTAGAGGAAAAAGAAGACAAAAGTTAGCACAGCTGATTGGTATGTGTGTGTAAAAACAAGGGCAATATTTAACACCTATGAAGGGCTATTTTGGGATGTCTTATCATATCTCTTTATTTGAGTCCCACTTGTTCTTTACAATTTTGATTTTTGGGGGGGGGTGTTGTTCTTTCCGTTTGTTTATATTGTTGTAGTTTTTGTGTTTGTTTTTGTTCTTACATCACTGAATCAATATATAGATTTTTTTTCCATGCTTCTAGGTGAGCATCACACATCATTTCTTACAGCATAGCAATATTCTGTTATATTCATGCACTACAATTTGTTTAGGCATTCCCAGGTTTTGGACATTTACTTTGTTTCCAGTTGTTAGATATCATAAAGTATTGCTGTAAGTATTTTGGAGTATGTGGGGACATTTTTTTCTTATTGACGGCTTCCTTGGGAAGTAAGCTCAATAACTGAGTCTCCTAGTTCAAAGGGTATGGACATTTTAGTCACTTTATTTGCATAACTCCCAATTGCTTTCCAAGATAGTTGTATTATTTAACAATTCTGACAATGTATCATTGTGCCTGTCTTTCCAACAGCCTCTCCAACATCGACTCTTGCCATGTTTTGTCATTTTTGCTATTTTGCAGGGTGTGAGGTGAAACTTTGATTGTTTTAATTGCATTTCATTTCTCTTATTAGTCATTTGGAGCATTTTTCATGCAGTTGTAAATTCTTTGTAGTTCTTTTGACAGCTGTTCATGTCCTTTGACCATATATTGAGAAATGGCTACATATATATATATATATATATATATGCACGTATGTATGTATACACACACACACACACACACACACATATATATATATAATTGTTCACATCTTGGATACAAAACCCTTATGAGAGAAATTTGATACAATTTTTTCCCCCATTTGACCACTTTCCTTCTTATCCTAGATGCATTAATGTTTTCTGTGCAGAAGCTTTTCAGTTTCAAGTTCCTTCTTCAATTGTAAATAGTATGTTCCTTCATTTACTTTACTGTATCTGCCCAGAAATCTCTCTGTGTCCATGCTCTCCCACTTTCAGGTTCCAGCTGTCCCAGGGGTTCCAACTCTCCACCCCCACCCCCAGGGTAAATGGCTTTTTCAAGTACCATATTCCTGGGCCTCATCCCTATCTCCCTTTACCCATAGGAACATTCATCAGTTGAACCCCTTGTCACTCCCAAAGTAAGGCCTCCTTCCTTTCCTCATCTTTTTCAGTCTTTCTCACCCCTTCTCTTTCTGAGTTCACAGAGTTCACCTTCCCTTCACTGCCAGCCCTTGATTTGATCCTGAGGTATCATTCTTCTCTTTCCCCCTAATCCCCTCCCCTCCTTTTTATCTACCTTCCCATATTGTAATGTAGTCCCACAAAAGAAGCATTCACCTATAAGCAAGATGTTGGCAAGTTCTGTTCATAATACCCCATTATCTTCTTCATTTTTACCTCTACCAAATTTTTACGTCACCTCTGTCTCCCTGTATACATTTAGAAAGAAGTCTTGTTGATCTATTTCTCCATTTTCACTGTGTTGCTATTACTATCCTTGCCTGATGCATTTATTCACTCTTGCATTTCTGTCATTTGGGGTGTTCGAAAGGTAAATAATCTCTTCAGTTTCAGTTTTCTTTCTAAAAAATGTTTCAGATTCTTCTTTTCTCTCCATCTTTTGTCTTGTATGGTTACTAATGCTCAGATGTGCAGGACAGAGTGGCTATCCTCTGTATAGCTGCATCCTGAGCTCCATTGCTCTTCAGAGCATGTTATTCTATTCCCTCCTATGTTTTCTACTGGGTATAGAATAGTCTTCTGCTGTTAGAATGTCCGTACCTTGTATTTGGAGGTCTTTCTCCTGATGACTCACAGAACTTCTTATTTCTAAATTAATGAAATTTAATCATTATATGTCTTGGGAGTTTGCAGCCCTGGATTATTTTCTGGAAGCAAACTGAATTCTTTCAATTGGAATTTCGTTTTCTATTGTAAGGGGTAAAATTCTAGCTATACTGTCTAAAATATCTAATGAGTGGTCATCAATAAATTATAAGCTTTAGAAAGAGTTAGACTTTTAAGCATTTATTAAGGAGAATAAGAATTTGGTAAAGAGAGAGAAAAAGGCCTAGATTCATCTATCTATTAAAGTGAGAGAGCATTCCTAGCTCCCTTCTCCACCAGAGTCCTCAGGAAAGAGAGTGAGCCAGGGTGCCAGTCTCCCCCTTCTTCCTCCCACAAGCAAACGTCACTTCCTGATGCCAAAGAAAAGATGCATGGTCCTGCCCTCAGAGGCACTCTCCTCATGTTGGAGCTTTCCTACAGTAAGTCTCCAGCAGATGGCGTCATTCCAATCGTTACACTATATTTAGAAGTTCTAGACATTTCTATTATTTCATTATGGTTTTAAGGTTTTTTTGTCCTGTTGTGTTCTTTTGGGAGACCATGATCCTTATGTTATCTCTACACATCCTGTCTTGAAATCCATATTTGGCTTGCATCATAAGCATTTTTTTCTTTTAATGTTGTGTTTGACTCCTCTTCTAGGTTGTCCGCTACTGTGTATTTACATTCCTAATTTATTATTCTCTCTTTCGTTTCTTTGGTGAGGCTTATTATTCATTGCACATTCAAATTTTTCTATTCTATACATTATTTTTGCTGTTCAGGACATAGATTCTGCTTTTATAATGCTCATTTCTCTTTTGAACTACTCAGAAATAGAATGTTGTGGTTCCAGGTTTTCAGATTCCAGAGTTTTCTGTCTTATTAAATGTTGTATCGTTTTCTTTTTTTTTTTTCATTTTATATTTGTTCATGAACTGATGTCTGAACTTGTTTAATAGATTTGGAGGCCTTATTTCCTTCTGCTGTTACTGTTTTTCCTTTTGGTTTATCTGTTTTTGTTCAAATTCTTTGAGTTTTCTTCCTGGAATCTGCAGTACTTCCAGTATTTTTTGCCCATTATTTTTCTCACCACTCATTTTCTGACTCCTTACCCTCTGATTGTGGTTTCCTTCGGAGCTGGATCCCAAAGCATCTCAGCCTCCTCCCATGCTGGACAATTCATGGTTCACTAATCTATGTCTCTGTCCCCAAGTAACTATTGGGTGGTCAGAACAGGCCCCAGATGGATGCTGTGTTCTTCCCTCATACTTGGTAGAATGTTGAAAAGCCCCCGCATGCACAGTTTCTTGTCCTGGTGACCTAGTCACCACTCCCTTTGTTTTTCAGGTCTCTGGCCTGACACAGGCAATTTAGCACCTACTTTTCTCTGCATGGACATTATAGAACTTTGTAGAGCATATGCTTCCCAGTTACTGCCACTGGCAGGCTTTTGCTTCTGAAGCACTCTGGCTATGAAGGCCCGGACAGACTTTTCCCAGCGTGGAGCCAGGCACTCCATGGCACTATAAAGGGTTTGGGGTGGGTGTCTATGTCATGCCCTTGATTATACTAGTGCAGCCTCACTGCCAGTGGCATAGGCTACACAGGAAGGGTTCAGGATTTCTAATTTAATATGATTGTGCTATTTGCTCATAATGGGGTTTTATGTGTGTGTGTGTGTGTGTGTATATGTGTGTATATATATATATATGTATGTGTATATACATATATAATTTTCTCAAAATATCATAAGTCATGTAAATATTTTACCACTTTGAACAAATAATATTTAATAAATTACACATATTTCAGAAGTTTTAAAAAATACTCCCCCCACCAAGTAGTAGAAGTGGTAGAATATATGGCTAAGCCTTGAAATGTAAAGAGAACTAGAAGATACATTTCCTTTATTGTATTGTTTTGAAAAAAGTATAGTGTTCATAATTTTAAGTGTACTTTGAAACCATCTTTTATAAACTCATCTCTCTTCGAAGAATTTATATAACTATGATTCTGCCATGTGCAGATCACTTAGCATGTAGGCTTCCACATGGGAGAAGCTAAGGACCAGCTTCTGGAAGAAGACATTCTGTGTTCTCCTACCACGTATGTGGGAGTAGCCTCTTTCCATTGGCCATGTTGCCAGAACAGGTTCAGTCTTTAAAACTACCAGATAAGGACAATCTTACTTTCCTCCACTATGGCCAGAAAGGGATGAAGGTCCTGTCCACCCACAGTATGTCTGCCCTGGGTGGGGGCAAGAGCTGCCTTCCACTTTCTCCTTTATTAACCTGTGGCCCTGACAAATGGGCTTGGTATTTTCTTGTTTTCTGTCTTGTTTTTCCTTTTCAGTTCTAGGCACAAGTGATGGAATCTCCACCTTACCCCCAGTTGAACCATGATGACTTTGGAAGCACGATTCAGGCTGGATGTTGTACTGGAGAACCTGGGGTGGGCACTGAGGGGGTGAAATCTACTATGACTGTCCTTAGGCAGCAGCAGGGACCTGGTAGAATAATCACTGTTACATGTGGGGTCTTCTGTCTGAGAAAATTGGACCCTTTATATTTGCATAGATTCCCCCCTGCGGGGAGTTTTATTTAGATATCCTACACTTCAAGATACTAGAGAAATTGGCTTTTTTGGGGAGGTGGGGGACAATAATTATACAGTTGATTTTTTTTTCTTCTGGTGTGTTCCTTCACAGATCAGTTCCATTGATTTAATTCTGCAAAGTTTTCATTTTGTTGACTGTTTAAATGCTGATATTTTATCATGGAATCCTGTTCAAATGCTAGGTTTAATGGGAGAAATCTAGAATCTCTCGAATGTTACTGCCTATTAGAAATATTCCTGTTATTTTTTGCATTTAAATAGACCTGGATTGCTTGTCTTTCTATGGGACAAAAGATGCCCTACAACTTCTTGGTGGGTTGGAGGGAAGAATTCCTGTGCCTAAAATCTACAAGTAGCTGACATTCTGTGCTGCTTCTTGTCTTACTGTCCTGTTGGGTATGTTTATAATTACATATAGATTATCCTGGCAGTGGCAAAGGTACATAGAGGGAATTTTGAGGGCTCTTTGGAATAAAAACCCAGAGGACATCTGTGGGGATTGCTTATGATACAGGGACTCCTAGAGAATTGTGATATGTCCTGTGTAAAAAGGAACTTCTTTTTGGCTCAGATCCCAGTTAGATGACTTTTTGCATTGAAGAAATCATAGAGGATTTTCCACCTAAGATAGTTTTCTTATCTGAGAGAGAGGTAATGATTAGTTAACTCCAGGTCCCAGATCCCTGTTGGGAGAACTCCATGTAGTTTGGAATGGTCATCGTAGACCAGGTTTCCATCAGAGATGGGAAACCAGTGTTCTTAGCCTTTGGTCTTTTTTTTTTTATTTTTTTGTGGTTTTTGAAAAGCTCTAAAGCTAAGTTTAAGGCTAAGTTTGCTGAAATATTTGGTTACTTTGTCAGATTGTTTTTGTTTTGTTGAATCTGTAAAACTTTGTATTTGGGGATAATAATGATTTTTATCTGCACATGTGCATGTGGGATTGTATATGATAATGGAACATTGACTGATTTGAGACACTTTAATGTATGACTCTAGGGAAGTGAGTGAAAAGGCATTTCTCACTGCTCCCCAGAAAACTGTACTGAATTGGGGACAAGAAATGTGTTCAAAATGTACCCCTGCCTATTTGCCAAAGATGGCAAACATTCCAAAAGGGAGGTGGGGAATATAACTGGGCCCTATTCATGCCTAGATCACGTAGCATAGAGTCTCCCACATGGGAGAGGCTAATGACCAGCTTCTGGGAAAAGACATTCTGTGGTCCCCTACTGTATAGGTGGGAGCACCTCTTTCCATTGGCCATCTAGCTAGAACAGGCTAGGCCTTAGGCTTACCAGACTAGAATTTTCTTCATCTCTTCCAGAAAGGAGTGCCATGAGCTGACCCTCTTGGAGGAAGAGCTACCTTCTTCCTCACTTTTAATCATTTAAAAAAAATGAGAACACGAGACTACCACCATAAGTCATTAGAATGGAGCTAGCTGAAAGCAGTGTGCTAGCTCATTTGAGATGTTGGCAGCTAATGATCTTTGGCAAAATTGAGATTTTAAATGATACTGTTTAATAACTGTGACTGTAAATACAAATTTGGTTTGAATTTGTCCTGTAGACTAATTTGAAGTGAGATGTGTTCTTATATTATAATTATGATATTTGACTCTCTATAGGTAGATAAGACCTTAATGGAAAATATATTTGATATTTGGCATTAAGGCAATATACTTAGAAACAGCATGAATAACAATGAAAAAATGTAATTCCTCTATCCTGTTTTTGTAATGTGATTAGTATAGAATGCCAAATTGATAGATGAAGTGATTTTCTATGTAAGATGATTCTGAAATGCATTCAACCAAGTTGATGTTATTTGCTTAGCAAAACGTTCTGTGTCATGTTGTAAAAATCCATATTGTTTATCTTATTAGGCTTTTAATTTTTCTTGTATTGTGATTTTGGGGAAATCATTGCATAAGAAATGCTGTTAATTTGAAAAATAATACCCAGAGAGTGATACAGTTATATAATTGCAAAATTCATTTGTCTTTTGATAGAATCTTGTTATTATGGTTTAAAAAATATTGTGTTTAATTGGGTGTATTTTGCTTTAAAATTAATAAAAAAAATACTTAGTGTTTGTGAAAGTACCACATCTGTGAAATTCTTTGGGGACTTGCAAGATTTTCTGTCCCCTGGGTCTTTAGCCTTAATGAGGTTGTAAAATCTTATTAACTCTAAAGTGATGAAATGGTTTAATGGGAAACTAGGGCTTCTCACAGCTGAAGTAAAGGGGCTTACAAGTTTATTTTATAAAGGGTGGTTTTTATTTGATAGATTGTTTGGCTATTACTTATGAAAATTGTGAAAGTGTTATGTCTTTGAGCCAACTTAGTATTGATAGCTCTCAGATTTTTTTTTTTTTTTTGCAGTTAGGGATATTTGTCAGCTTCAAGACTTACAGTAGCCAATGTTTCTGGATTTTGAGTGAACTACAATGTATTTACTGTTTGTATAATCATAGAATGTGATTATTCTCTGAATTTCAAATGATTGATTTCTGCTTGAGCATGGATTTAAACTAGAAAGGATGAATAAGATAAGGCTTGTATGTGCTTATTGTTAACTGTTACTGCAACAACATGGAAAAAATCCATTCGGACTTTAATTTGATATTGTTCTGAGTTTTGATTTCAGGTATGAGTGTGTGAATTGTCAATCTGCCAATAAATAATTCATGACTCAAGGGAAATGCCATGTGCTTGCTCAAAGGTCCTACAATCTGAAAACTGGTACAGGTGGATGTCTGTGCCTGGGAAGGTTGAGAGGACTACCTTGCTAATGCAATGATAGGATCCTCTTGACTCAGTTTCCCTATTGTGCTATTTCCTTTCTGAACAGGAAATTTTCTTCCCTGCTAAATCTTGAGCCTGGCTATATACCCTGTGGATAACATGAAACTTTGCTGCATTATTGGTTATTCCAAAATAAAGGTTAACTCTGACTCTTACCTGAAACCAAACAGCTAAAGAAGTTTTATCCTATTATGCTTACTTATATCAGGTCAGTCTGTGCCTTTGAAGTGACAGTCTTGATACTGATATAATCATGTCCTTCCTTTTTACTTTCTGTTATTGTTATAGAGCTTTGGGCTATTGTTGCAATGCTAAACAACTCTGGGTTCCTATAATGGGATGCAAGTGTGAAAGATCTTACTGTTTTTAATTTGACTATTGTGAATTTGGGTCACTGATAGTTAAACGTTCATGTATTAGTTAGGTTTCAGTTGTTTCTAGAAGACCAATGACAAAAGGACAAGCATAAGGTTAGTTCCATAAGGTTTGAACTGGGTTTTACCATGTGAATTTGTTACTAGAAAACCGAATTTAAGAGGAACACCTCTCCAGAACTGCCTTCAGAATGATGACTAATCCAGAATGTCCAAGGAGAATATTTCCAAGTATCACATGGCTACATAGGACAGTCAAGACCCAAGATGAACTAAGCTGATTAAATGTAGTTTGTTAATGGACTTCATTTACCTAAAGACTTTGATTAGGTTGGTTTCCTTAAGGAATGTATGAGACTGTGATTGCTTAACTATGTTCAACTTTTCTGACATTGAAGGAAACATGGGACTGTGAATTTGTCTTTTAAAAACAATCTTTTTGTGATACTTGTGGCCACGTATATTCTTTCATTATCTTTATCTTGGAAATAAATCCCCCTATATCATGTAATGCACTTGTTTTTTGGTGTAAGTCCAAACCCCTGTCTTAGAGCCCCTAATGTGTATTCAGTTGAGATGTTGGGAAAAGATCCCTCCTTGAAGGAATTCTGTCAAGCTTTAGATAAGATCTGCTTCTTATTGGAATGCTGGCTTTTAAGCCCCAAAGGGATAAAACTGAGAAATTGTTCTTCCACTGTTTGAACCTATCCCTATGTGGCTGAGAAACCAGACTTGCTTAGAGACCAGATTTGTTTAATGCTTAACTCTGGACCTAGGTTATGCTGACCAGAAACCATTCCCATTCAAAGACTGATCTGATGGGAGGAGCTTCTTCCTGCTGTACAACTCAAGCAAGCCACCTGTCTTATCTGGAAACTGGCTTCATGCTAGCCAATCAGCTTCCGTTTCCTGCTTTCTTTGTTTGAATCCTATATGACATGTAACTTACACAGACTGGGGGGTGGGGTGGGGGTGGGAGGGGATGAGTGCTTCACCCCTTTTTTGTCTTTCTCTCTGTCAGACAATGTAATAAACTTCTTCGTGAATTATTTCAGTTCTAGGTTTGTTTTCTGATGTAATAATGAATCAACATGGGTCAGTGATAGATTTGGGGATGGGAGAGCAAGTACTTTCTGGGCACCTCACATCACACTTCCCAGGCACACCCATTCTACCTACATGAAAGGTCAGCCCTATGGACAGGCTTCATTGTTTCCTATGTCAGGATGTGTCCAATGTCAAAGCACTTAGATTTTCAGGAAACAAGTAGTTCAGCTGCTCCCTTGGCCCCCAGGTAGCCTACTAGAATGGCCATACCTGGCCAGAGAACTATTTGGAGTCTTGTGCTATAAGAGGAATCTGTGTCCTCTGCCTTGTGTTTCTTTCCCCTTTGGGGATGGACAGGCTGCACTGAGCTTACTCAGTGAGCCACTGAGGCAGCTTAACTGGACTGGAGGGCAGACTATCAGCTCCTCGAGGCTCTTAAAAATTATTGGGTTCTGGGGCAGCTAGGTGGCACAGTGGATAAAGCACCGGCCCTGGAGTCAGGAGTACCTGAGTTCAAATCCGGCCTCAGACATTTAACACTTACTAGCTGTGTGATGTTGGGCAAGTCACTTAACCCCAATTGCCTCACCAAAAAAAAAAAAAAATTATTGGGTTCTTCTAAGTAGGAATAGTAAAGGATATCTCAATCCATTTCTGAGGCTAGAGTCCTATCATGTATTCATCTCCAAGAGTAACTGAAAGAACATAATACTGTATTGAAAGTAGAAGAAGGAACTAGAAACTGAAAAGCTTCTGCACAGACATTGTCATCGAATAAGAAGAGGTATAAAGGGGGGAGTATAGCCTTATATTGACTTTCTCAGATAAGGGTTTGGTATACAAGATATTATATAGCATACATATAATATGTTACATATATAATATTTTATTTCAATCTAAATGAATATAATAGCTATTCTCTAATAAATGGTCAACGAATATGAACAAATAGTTCTCAAAAGAATTGTAAGATTCACATCCTCATGAAAAAGTACTCCATATAATTAATGAGAAATGCAAATCAAAACCACCTTGAAATTTCACCTTATAAAATACAAATTGGCAAAAATTACAAAACATTGGGGCAGCTAGGTGACACAGTGGATAGAGCACTGGCCCTGGATTCAGGAGGACCTGAGTTCAAGTCTGGCCTCAGACACTTGACACTTAACTAGCTGTGTGACCCATGACAAGTCACTTAACCCTCATTGCCCCACAAAAGCAAAAAAACAAAAAAGATTCAATAGAACTTGAATAAAGAAATATGAGAAGACATCCCCAAAATAAGGCTTTGTGGAGCTGGCAGGTCCGCAGGTGTTACACATTGCACATGTCTCTGGACTTTTCCCATATATTGATCAGTTTGGACATTTATTTTCTCTCTTTAAAATACTGTTTGTCCTATGGGAAGACTGCTGCAAGAAGGGGAAAGATACATGGAATGACAATCATAATGTAAGAAATGGAAAATCTACCCATCATTTTTTTTAATTCCTAAAGTCAGCATGGTATAATAGAGTACTGTATATGAAATCAGGAAGATCTGAGTTTAAATCCTAACTAAGGCAATTACTGCCTTGTGTCACTTTATGGATCTCACTTCCCACCTTTGAAAATGAGGGGATTGAATTAGATGATCTAATGTCCTTACAAGCTCCCCTTTGCTGTTCCTGTGAGCCTCAAGGACTTTACCACCAATTCCACTTGCTGAAATCCTTCTGGACCTTGAAGGCCTAGTTCCAGTGCCACCTCTTCCATGAAGTCCTCCCAATCTGCCTGCCCACCCCAACAAGAAGTGAGCCCCCCCCCTCCCTGGAAGTAGTTTGTTTAGACCTTTCTTTTGTACTTGTCATAGTTCTAATCCTTGAACTCCCCTGCAGAAGTGGAGAATACTAAGAGGATTTGAGTGGGCCTTCTCTGGAGAACTGATGGGAGAACATGGAGGAGTGACCTAGGACACACAGGGAGGGGGAGCATTATGTCATGGGGTGCAGAGCACCCCAGAAGTTCTCTGGGCCACACCAAAGAATCTTGTCCTTGAGAGGCTAAACCAGAGGACAGATAACGCCTAGAGAGATAAACTGAACCAAATCCTACTGAGCTAGCTTCGGATTCCCACCTTTCATCTCCCTTACCCTGGGGAGATAACTTTGGGTGTGGCTGCGGCCTTTGTGTCCTGAAGAGGGATCTGTAGCCACCCCTCACCCAATTTCCCCAGCTACCCCCAGTGGGGGATGGTCCTCCCTCACTAAAGGAACTTTCCACAGGCAGATGGTCCACCCCCATCAGGCCTCTATAAAAGTACCTGCCAGTCTCCTGTTCGAGGAGATTTGGTACCTCTGAGCCATGTGCTTTGTGCCTATCTCCCCATGAGAAGTCCAAGGATTTCTGTCACGGTTTCCCTTCCCGCCCCCTTCCCTTCCCTTGCCCCTAAATAAACTACCACCTTATTCTAACTGCTTTTGTGTGCAAGAGGGTGTAATTCTTTAAAGAGGAATTCCCAAGAACCCCAACCCCAACCCGTACCCCATTTTCCCATATCAATTAGATCTTCATCCTTGGAAGGAATATCCGCATTGATGACATCTCAGATCTTAGGCCTTATTGGTCATGTCTCACCTTCTGTCTTCCCATAATTCCACTGGTTCTTGTCATTTCCCTCTAACCTGAGCATAAGATAGGAGCTTCACAAATGTCATTTGAATGAACTCTAGGGAAATGACTTCATTTTACTGATAGGGAAACTGAGAACAAGGGAAAGGAAGTACCTTAGCTAAGGGCATACTTTGGCTAAGTGTCAGAGCCAGGATTTTGGAACAGGGTGTCAGAAAAATAGTCCCAGACTCTGGTTGTGCCACATTGCCTTATAAGGAGGGGGGCTATCCTTTCAGTGCCTGGCCCTTGGGAATCAGTAGGCCTTCTGATTTTACACCTATAATGCTGTCCCTCCTATAATGCAAGGTCACCTGTACATTCTGTTTGTCTGTCTCTGTGTCTGTCTCTTTGTGTATCTGTCTGTGTCTCTACCTCTCTCTGTCTCTCAGAATTACCAGAGAATGGGTATCCTTGTGTTTTAGACCTTTCCCCCATCCCAATGTCACAGGGTTTATTAGAATTTTATAAAATATATATACAGCTAGAAAAGCCCTTAGAGATCATTTTCTGTGACCACTTAATTTTGCAGATGTAGAAACTGAGGCTCAAGGAAATTAAAAATCATTCATCTAAGATCAATCAGGTACTAAGCATCAGAAGCAGGATCTCTGGCACTGCCTTTGTTGAAGGGACTTAGATTGGGAAGGGGGAGATAGGTCACCCAAAGAATTGGAGGGTCCTCATTAATATGTCCACCCCCTCATTGATTACCAATCAGTGTTGATTTCCACCTATCAAGGGCACCCCGCTTTCCAAAGGTATTTAAGCATTCAATGATCTCCATGGTTTTGTCTCTGGTTACAGAGAGAATCCAGTGACCATCAATTTATTAGTTGTCAGCTACATGAATGAATAAATTGACTATTAATTACCCAGGAACTGTCTCTCAGGCTTTTCATTCATTACAGTTTGGTGCCCACAAAGGAAGCAGAGCTCTGCAACTCAAATTCTTATCAGAATTGGTCTAAGTGGAAAATTTGAACACAAGGGGGAAATTTTCTGTCAGGACTCTGGCTGTGACTTGACTCTGCCCCTCTTACCCGCAGTTAAATCTCTGAGTAAGTTGATAGGTTTATATGTCTGTTTTAAGTGCTTGTGCTGCATCCTTTGAATTTTCTCTCTCAGCAGCAGAGGGTTTATGTCAATAGAAAATGTTCTATTACATTCTATTGGACAAGATCCCCTCAGATGGGCCATGGGAATAGATTGAGGGATAACTTGTGCACACGAGATTACCTGGGTGCCTCCTGAGAAACTTGGGGTAACTTTGGGGGCATCTGCCAAGTACTCTAGCAGCATGTGCTGAACAATTTCTTGCAGGACTAGGATTTCAAAAAGGAAACTGAGGCATGGCTTTGAAAATATGAACTTTATAAAAGTTATGAGTCTTACTGCCAGGTTTTCAGATAGACATATCAGATAGATTAAGCTCTGTGTATGTGTGTAAAGGGATTTCCTTAAGTAGAGGAAGTAATTAGGTGCTTTTGTTCTGAGTGAAAAAGAAAAAAGGAATTAACCTTGAGATAGGTGAGGTCAATGGTAATCCTGGGAAGCAAGGGAGTACCTTTTACATCTAAACTTTAATTTTTGCTCACTGAGACTGTGTGTTCTGTGTTTGTATTTTGTGTCTCTGTGTGTGCCTGAAGGCACTCCTTTTGTTATTTATGTTTAAAGTTTAAAGAAAAGCATAATTTCAAAAGATCTCTTTCTGTCTTTTGATTGTGGCCAACAGTGAGAGACAGACAGGGGAGGGGGGCCTTTCCCCCAGTTTATAAAAGTTTGGAGATTTGAAAATAGAAGGAGAGGAGAAACTGTTCTTTTGAGAGCTTCCTTGAAGTAAGCCTCCACCCACCCCTACTCTTTTTGGGGGGAGTGGGGTAGAGCAGCCTCCTGTCCTTAGCTCTGAGCTGAACAGATCGCCGGACCATGCCTCCCATAGAATCTAGCTTAAGACGGCCATAGATTGCAAGGGGAATTCTTAGGACAGGTTAAGAAGTCTCATACATCGTGGGGACTACAAATAGCAAAAACAGCATAGCCAAAGGGATTCCCTTACGTGAGTCAGAGAAAATATTGGGCATACAAACCTTTCTCTCCCTCTGATCTCTCCACCTACAGGAATAGTGGCCCTAGGTTTACTTCCCCAGCAAACCGGCATTAGGTTTCAGGAGACAGTGCAAGTGGAGGGTGACAATCCTACTCATTTTCACACAGGCTAGGCAAAAGTGCTAAATCATCTGGGAGACTAGACCCCTTTATTCACAGCCATTTTGTTAACCCGTCCCTGCCTGAGATGGGAAAGTATCTCCACAAGAGAAGGATGTCCAGCCTAGCATGAAACGACCATAGAGCAGATTCTGGGAGTTGCTCCCTATGTCTATGAAGGAAAGGAAGCTGTGGAAAGGGACCAGACCATGCCCCAAGGTCTCTGAAGGGGACCCAGCAATAGCACTGCTGGGTCTGTATCCCAAGGAGATGAACAGCAAAAAGGAGAAGGATGTACAGGGTCTTTTAGGGTGGCAAAGAATTGGAAATTGAGGGGATGCCCACGGATTTGGGAATGGCTGAACGAGTTCCGCCTGTGATGGTGACGGAATACATTTGTGACGTAAGAAACGACAAGCCTGGGAAGATCTACAGGAACACGTGAAGTAAAGTGAGCAGAAGCAGGAGAACTCTGTATACAGGGACAGCCACATCATATGATGATCTAGTGCGAATGACTTAGTTACTCCCAGGAACACCATGATCCAAAGGACTCAGGATGAAAAATGTTCTCTACGAGCAGAGAAAGAACTGATAGAGTCTGAAGGCAGATTGAAGTAGACATAATCTACAAAGCAGGTATTACAGAAACCAAGCCAGACTTAAGTCATTGGAGAACCGTGACTGGCTCCTGGGTGGGTCAAGCCGACATGATAAAAACGACGGTTCTACCTCAATGCACCTCCTTGCTCAGCGCTACCGCAGTTAGGTCGCCAGAACTTATGAGGTACAAAACATAGCGACGGAATTCATTTGGCAGCACAAAAGGTCAGGAATGGGGGCAGCTAGGTGGCGCAGTGGATAAAGCACTGGCCCTGGATTCAGGAGGACCTGAGTTCAAATCCGACCTCAGACACTTGACACTTACTAGCTATGTGACCCTGGGCAAGTCACTTAACCCTCATTGCCCTGCCCCCCCCCCCAAAAAAAAAGGTCAGGAATGGCAAAGGGATTGATGAGAGGGAAACACGGGGGCGGGGGGGGGGGGTGTTTCTAGCCATGCCAGATCTCAGCCTGTCACAGATGGTGGCCACTGTCACAGCTACGGGGCCTGGCCACGAAACAGAAGGGTGGATGCGTGGAAGAGAGCTTTGCGGAAAAAAGCCCACGGAAAGTATTGAGGCGGGATGCTCTGCAGAGTCAGGAAGGGTGGGGCACTACTGAGGAGCAACAGGTGGTGCAGGCTGGCTGCTGACTGATTCATTGATTGATTGATAGATGATTGATTGATGAGCGATTGGTAGCTCTAGCCAGGGCAGGTCCCCGAGCGAGCCCATCCATCCTTTCTACCCTTTTCCTCATCAGCAGCCCTCGGCATCCCCCACCAGGTGGTCTGTGCTATACACCAAACCAGGTGACCACGGGCAGGAGCCCTGGGAATGGCTTTAGCCTTTGGCAGGGAGGGGCCCTAGAAATGGCCAGAGGGCAGGGGGCGCCGCCTGCAGAGGGCGCTGCAGAGCCCGCGTCGCCGGCACCGGCAGAGGGCGCTGCAGAGCCCGCGTCGCCGGCACCGGCAGAGGGCGCTGCAGAGCCCGCTCCTGGTCCACGCTCTCCTCACAGGGCGCTGCGTGTGCAGACTGGCCTCGCCCTCGCGTCTGTCAGCCATCAGGCCTGTTGGGGACTCCGCACCTCACCGCACCTCACCGCAGGACAAGGGAGCCGGCAGCATGGAGGGCGAGAGGACAAAGGGGATGATCTCGGGGTTCATGCTCAGCGCCCTCACTTTCCAGCACCTCAACTCCAACGCGGACGAGGTGAGGCCACGGGAGCAGACCTCAAGGCCTCGAGCCCTGGGAGCGCCGAGGGGGAGAGGGAGAGGGGGGGAGGGGGGGGAGGGGGGGAGGGGGAGGAGAGGGGAGAGAAGGGGGGAGGGGGAGGGGGAGAGAAGGGGGGAGGGGGAGAGGGAGAGGGAAAGGGGGGAGGGAGAGAGGGGGAGGGGGAGAGGGGGAGGGGGAGAGGGAGAGGAGAGGGGAGAGAAGGGGGAGGGGGAGGGGGAGAGAAGGGGGGAGGGGGAGAGGGAGAGGGAAAGGGGGGAGGGAGAGAAGGGGGGAGGGGGAGAGGGAGAGGGAAAGGGGGGAGGGGGAGAGGAGAGGGGAGAGAAGGGGGGAGGGGGAGAGGGGGAGGGGGAGAGGGAAAGGGGGGAGGGAGAGAGGGGGAGGGGGAGAGGGGAGAGAAGGGGGGAGGGGAGAGGGGGAGAGGGGGAGGGGGGAGGGAGAGAGGGGGAGGGGGAGAGGAGAGGGGAGAGAAGGGGGGAGGGGGAGAGGGGGAGGGGGAGAGGGAAAGGGGGGAGGGAGAGAGGGGGAGGGGGAGAGGGGAGAGAAGGGGGGGAGGGGGAGAGGGGGGGAGGGGGAGAGGGAAAGGGGGGAGGGGGAGGGGGAGAGGGAAAGGGGGGAGGGGGAGAGGGAAAGGGGAGAGAAGGGGGGAGAGGGAAGAGGGGAGGGCGAGGGGGAGGGGAGAGAAGGGGGGAGAGGGAGAGAGAAGGGGGGAGAGGGAAGAGGGGAGGGGGGAGAGAAGGGGGGGAGGGGGAAGGGGAAAGGGAAGAGGGGGAGGGGGGAGGGGGGAGAGAGGAGGGGAGAGGGGGGAGGGGGGGGAGAAGGGGGGGAGAGGGAAAGGGGGGGCAGGGGCACCCTCCTCTGGTACCCGCCCCGGCTGAGCTTCAGCGAGGTGTTGGTGCTGGTGGTGTTGGGGTGGCCACTCTCCTGTGCCCCGGGCCCTGTGGCCCTTGGAGAAATGCTGGTGCTGCTGCTCCCCCTCCCCCTCCCCCTCCCCTCAGGGTCCTGCCCCCTCCACTCTGCATCAGTTCAGGCCAGTCATCGCAGGCTTCTCCATCTCCCCCACCATTGCCCCACGGCTAACACGGCCTCACTGGGTCCTGGGTCCCCACCCCCAAGTTCTGCTTCTCTTCATGCCCAGTGCAGCCTGTGCCCCCCACCCCCAAGTTCTGCTTCTCTTCATGCCCAGTGCAGCCTGTGCCCCCCACCCCCAAGTTCTGCTTCTCTTCATGCCCAGTGCAGCCTGTGCCCCCCACCCCCCAAGTTCTGCTTCTCTTCATGCCCAGTGCAGCCTGTGCCCCCCACCCCCCAAGTTCTGCTTCTCTTCATGCCCAGTGCAGCCTGTGCCCCCCACCCCCCAAGTTCTGCTTCTCTTCATGCCCAGTGCAGCCTGTGCTCCCCACCCCCCAAGTTCTGCTTCTCTTCATGCCCAGTGCAGCCTGTGCCCCCCACCCCCCAAGTTCTGCTTCTCTTCATGCCCAGTGCAGCCTGTGCCCCCCACCCCCAGCTTCTCTTCATGCCCAGTGCAGCCTGCCCGTCTCTTCTCCCCGCGCCTTGGGGAGCCTGGAGAAGTGCCTCTGCGGGCTGCTCTTGGCCCTTTTCCTGAGGCTTTCACAAGAACGTATGGGAAGAGCATCCCTAGCATTGCCTCCCCCTTAGGGGAAGCAAGAGCCCCAAATGCTGGAGACTGGAAGGGAGGCATGCTGAACTTTTCTGGGCCTCACCTCTTGATTGGTCAAAGGGCTAGTTGCGGGGCCTCTTGTGAAAGGAAGAATAGAAATGCTTGAGCAGGAGTCACTCACAAGAAAAGCAAGGGACCGAGCAGTACTGTAAGACACGGGGCCTTTGTTAAGGGTGAGAGATTGTAGACCCACACCTACATTTATTTTAAATTTCCAAGAGTCTGCATGCGTCCCTGATTTAGATTAAAAAAAAGAACTATTGTGAGAAACCTTGTAACCCATTCAAAATAAGGGGCTCTCCTAGCCTCCCTTCCCTTTAGACAACAGGATTACACCGATTGAATCGTGTCCTACCCACTTCTAGCTTTGATATTTATGTCAAGGGCACCACCATCCTTCCATCCAACCCAGGTTCTAAAGCTAAGAACCAGCCTAGACTCTTTGTTCTTCTTCACCCCCCAAATCTGATCGGTTGCCAAGTCTTGGGAGAGATGATGTGGATGGAGAAGCAATGTTCGTAGACCTAATTATAAGGACCGGTGAGAATTGACCCAGGAGAAGTGATTCTTTCCACTGAAGAGGTGGGGGACTGTGGGTTTCGATTGTTGTGTCTGCGGCCGCCGCCCCCAAATCAGTTGCTGTTGTGGAACTTTTTCTTTGTCATCAGGAAAAGCTCACTGTGGGGTAGGCGAGAAGGGGTGTGGCGGAAAGGACTGATTTTTTTTCCCCCGGGCAAGGAGGGTGAAGTGACTTGCCCAGGGTCACACAGCTACTAAGTGTCAAGGGTCTGAGGTCACATTTGAACTCAGATCCTCCTGAATCCGGGGCCGGTGCTTTATCCACTGCAGCACCACCTAGCTGCCCCCTGTGACTGATTTGAAAATAAAAGGTGATCCCCCTTTTTTTTGCCCACCCCCCCCCACATTTGTTCAGGACCTCTTTGCTAGAAGACTCACAGATCAGTAGCCTTCCCACTGGTCTTCCTGCCTCAGGGCTTTCTGCTCTCCAGCATAGGTTCGGCCATGACACTCCCGCACTCCAAAAGTTTCAGGGGATCTGGAGTCAAAAGCAAATTCCTCAGTTTGACATGTACATCTACAGAAAACCTCTTCACTACCTGCTTCTGCCTTCCTTTTCACAGTTATCACACATTTCTCCCCTTCGTGCAACCTCTTTCCAGCCAAGCTGCCCCACTTGCAGTTCCTCTAAACGCCCTGTCTTCGTGCCTTTCTCTCAGCTCTCCCCTCTTGCCTCGAATTCCCTCTTTCTTTACCTGCCTCTCAGAATCCCTGGTGCCCTTCAGAACTCAGCTCAGTCACCATCTCCTACTTGAGGCCTTTCCTAACCCACCCCAGCCCCTACTTCCTCCCTCCTCCAAGGACCCAATTCTATTTACCTTTTCTTTGCCCTTCCAAGGCATGGACTGGATTGTTTAACCCCCATGCCTAGCACCAAGTGGGTACTTGATAACTACTTGCTGATTCATATGCCTCAGCAAGCTCCAGAGGCCCCTCATACCCAGAGAATAAAGTCCCAGTTCCGGATGCCAGGACCTCTCCCCTCTAGCCAGACTAGGTATCTAACTATCTTCTGAACCTGACATATTCATTCCTCATTCCAAACCTTAACACAGACACTTTCTCCTACCAGGAATGTCACGGTCCCCATTAGGCTGTGAACTCCTTGAGAGCAGAGACTGGGCTTTTTGGTTTTGTTTTTTTCTTTTACCTCTCTTTATATCCTGGACACTTAGCACACTGCCTGGCACAGGTAGGCATGGGATTGGATGCATTCGGTACGATGATAAATGCCAACTGACTCAATCCAACCTTCCGGGTGCAGCTTATGGGCCTACTTCATTCATTCCTTCAGTAAACATGGAGAGCTTATGATGTGCAAGCACTGTGCTAGAAAAGGAAAGTCAGTTAGTAGTGATGACTTTGATTTCTCTTTAGTTTGAGTGTAGGGTTAAGCCCCCTTCTTTAGGAAAAGCTCGGCCCAACAGCTAAGCCAGACTAACAAATAGTCTCTTCGGTCTAGGTTACCTGTAGTCAAAAATGGATTGATAAATCCTTATCGTTTATCAGCAGATAATTTGGAGACTGACTTATATCTTTGTAGGAATAAGATAATGTTTTGAAAGGCAAGGTTCCCCTTTCTGGCAGCTGGAGAGTTTGTGGGGGTTTGACTGAAGGTTAAGTTTTCCTCTTTCCAGTCTTAGTGGCTAAGGCTTCTTCTTCCTTAGCTAGGAGGTTAAGTCCAAGCTGAGCGATGGACTCTTCTAAGGTGGGCAGCTAGAAGATGGGGCGGGTCGTTTGTGTGACCGCTAATGTGAGGGAAAAATCCATCCTCTTCTCAATAATTCTCAGGAACTCAGCAGCGAGGTGACAAAGGCTTTATTTTCTTCTCATGAGAAGGAGGCACCCTAGTGTGCAGCTAGTGGGTGCCCAGAAAGGGGGCTCGCAGGCCCTGTTTTATACCCTAGTCCCTAACTCGAATGGACCTTCCCCTTTTTCATCACTGGTCGGGGTTACAATCTACGCCCCCAAACTAGCTAATCTGAACGCAGTATTCCCACCCCTCTTCCTTGTATGGGCATAACTCAGGAGTGGACCTTATACTTCCTTATCTGGACAGAACTCTGGAGAGGACCTACTGGAGACCTGGGCTCCTTGAATCATGTGACCTTGCTAACCTGAGGGGGAGGAGGGGATCTGAGACCTTTGTGCTACCAACGGGTCAGGGGAGTATGACTGACTGTTATATCCACATTGAGAGGAGACACCCATTTCTCACAGCTAACTACACACCACAAGTTTCTCTTTCCCAGTAAAGTTTCTGGTTACAAAAAGGCATCACCAGTAAGGCAAGGACTTCTGGGAGAATCTCACTTTGAGAATTTGGGTGAAGAAAGCCTGGGAGAAGCAAACTAGCCAGATGACCCGTCTTGTCCAGTGGAATTATGTTCAAAACAAGTTTCCTAGGTTTTTGATTCCTCCTTTCTGTTAGAAAAAAGCTTCGTCAGTCACCCTTTTGTCACTAATTACTGAAGAATGAGTTGACCTGATTTAATGGTAACTTGCTAGCCTTGCTATTAAATCGTTTTCACTCGGAAACTTTCTGCCTCAGGAATATTTTCTGTTTCAGCTCATTAATCTTAACAGCCAGGTGCAGGTAGTTCCAAAGACAACAAAAGAGCCCCTCCCTTCAAACAACTTGTATTCTTGTGGGGGTATGCAGCATGCATACAGAAATACATATAAGGTAATTTGAGGAGGGAGGGATAGAGAGAATGCTAATGAGTAGGGGAGCCAGGAAGGGTTCACCGAGGAACCTGTCCCTTAGTTGAGTAGGGAAGGAAGCTAAGCATTCTAAAAGGCTTAGAATATAGTTTCCTCATAGACATGCAGGTAAGAGCTGGAGCATTTTAAGTTCAGGGACTGGAGAGTAGCCATTTAGGCTAGTGCATCAATGTGTGTGACATAAACCTGGAAAGTTAGGCTGGAGTCCGAATGAAAGGGTTTGAAGTGCCAAGTTGAGTGGGTATTTTATCTTTGAGGCCAGGGAAACCCATTGGAGATTTTTGAGCAGGGATTAATTAGCGTGGTCAGACTTGTGATTTGGGAAGATTATGTGGGCAGCTGGTGGAATGGGTTGGGGAAAAAAGGAGCACAGGAAAACAGGGAGGAAGGTGATTAGGGGTTATGCAACTGTCCAGGCAACCAACTAGGTAACACAGCAAAAGGGGGTGGGGACAGCCTGGGGGGGGAGAGAGAGTATGTTTCTGAGAGAAGACTGAAAAGACTTGGGCAGTGGATTAGAAAAAGAAAGAAATGCACAACTAGGTGTGTGGGGGGGGGCGCGCAACTAGATGGTGCAGTGGATAAAACACTGGCCCTGGATTCAGGAGGACCTGAGTTCAAATCTGGCCTCTGACACTTGACACCTACTAGCTGTGTGAACCTGGGCAGGTCACTTAACCCCAATTGCCTCACCAAAACAATTTTTTTTTTGGGAAAAAAAAAAAGGGTAGGTTAAAGTGGAAGAAAATGAGGTTCGTTTTGGTGGCATTGAGCTTGAGTTGCCCAAGATGCCCAGGAAGGTTGTAAGTGATATGGGATTGGAATTTAGGAGAAAGATTAGGGCTGGACAGGCATCTATTCAGGAATCATCTGTATAAAGATGATACCTTGAACCCATGGGGCCTGAGAAGATCACAAAAAATGGAAGGGTGAGGACAGCACTTTGGGGCACCCTCATGGTTAGGGTTGTGAGAAAGAGTTATTAGTAATCATTATTTCGGGAGATCCAGAGATCTCTTAGTTCTCCCTCCCTCTCCACTCAAAGGCAAGCTCTCCTTGAAAGATTCTATCAAACCCACCCCTGCCCCAAGCTCACAAAAGGAGCCTTGGGTGGAGACAGATTCTTTTGTCTGGGTGAACAAAAGGACTTTCCTGATGACATTAAACCCCACCTAAATGTCCTCTGATGTCATCCTTGGACTTCATTTAAAAATAACCCACTTCCAGTCATGTCCCCCAGTGAGATTTGATTGTTGTTAACCAACTGGATCTCATTGCTGTGTGATGGACCTCCCACAGTGAGAAGGGGATATAAACTGAGACACCTCCTGCCCCCAAGCCATTAGGAGTCTTTGGTCTGAGAGAGACAACAGACCTCATTTTATTAGTAACCTGGATGGCCATATTAATAAAATGACTGAATTCCCAAGATACCATGTCTCTCATAATTTTAGTCGTGATAGGGACAAGACATGGATGATAGTCCCCAGTAATGGGGTCCCTATTAATCTTCCCCTTATCACAATTTTGCCTTCTGTTATTTAACTAATTCACACCTTTTCTCCAACTAGCTTGAGTGAGATGCTCTTTTGTAGCATATTGTAGGTGCTCAGGTTTGGAATGAATTCATGAGTAAAGACATAGTAAATGTTAGTTGATTTCATACATTGCTTCTTTTTTGTACCCCTCTAGGAAGGTTTTCTTCTTGGGGAAATAAGAGGTGAATCAAACGAGAGCACTACAGACTCTCAGTGGAGTGAGACTGAAATTGTTTACACAATTGGTGAGTCTCTGCTGTGTGTTTGCTTTGTGTCCAATCGGTATAAATGGGTTTAAAAAATATTCTAAAATAATTTTTAAAAAATTTTTGATGGAGATGGCAGATAAAATGAATGCACTTCCTCTTCCTCTAAAAGTCTTAGCCTGAGCTTAGCTAAAGTAGGAAAAACTGAGGACGAGGGAACAGAAGGAATTTCAAATGAAAAGGCCAAGAGACAGAGTCTCTGGGTTATTAATAATCAATTTATTAATTACGATAGCACATAATCCATAAGTTGAGGTCAGTGGTTCCTCTCAGAATGGAGGTCCCTGAATGTTTTAAATACCTTTGGAAAAGCGGGTGTCCCTGAGGGTGAAAATCAGCTCTGATTGGTTAACAGTTAATGAGAGAATGGATATTCTAATGAGAGGCGGACTTTTTCTAATGAGGGACTGGGGAAGTGACTTTGATCATGGTAGCACTCCTACATCATTTTGCCCCCAGCAGTCTTTAAAAAAAGAATCTATTCTCCACCCAGTCCTACTGGAATTGGAGCGGTGGTGGGGTTGCAGTAACAATTGCACCTAGATAAGGTGGTCTGGTGGGGTGAACTTTGGGGATAGTGTGAGGATTAAAATGAGAGAGTCATAGTTTCTGGGTCCCTGAATCATTTTATTGATAAGGTTATTCATAAATGAGGGGCAGGTGATTAGTAAAAAGAGGTCTATGGCCATCTCTCTCAGACAAAAGCCCCCTCCTCATACGTGGGTCTCTGCCGCTTCCAGTTTGGGAGCGTTTCTGGAGCATCGAGAGGGTCAGTGAGTTGCCAATAGTCTTGTAGACAATGTATCTTGAGATGGGACCTGAACTAAGTTTCGTGTACCTGGAGAGCAGTCCTGTATACTCTGCCAGGCTTGATATCAGTACATCGACATTTGTGTCATGCATTCCTCAGAATGTATTAGTTCTTTATTATTATAAAAGTAGTTCCCAGCATCAACAAATTCATGGAATCAAATATCTCTTAAGCAACCACAGAATATGGGCATAGAGGACATATATAAAAGCCTTCCCTAATAGTAACAGCGGCTTTACCAAAGTATGAAATTAAGGGTAAACACACCTTGACATTCAGGGGAAATATTGCAGGCTAGGACTGTGCCTTTGGGAACATATTTGTCATCACCAATGCAGTGTTAAGAAATTTAATTCAATGAAGATAAAATGACTCATCTTTTCCTTTCAGACATACAAAGGTACATTCCTTGCTTTCAGCTTTTCAGGTAAGTATTACCATATGTGAGGAACTCTGACCAGTAGTTTGTGATTGTGTTATGTTGAGTGAGCAAGCAAGCAAGCAAGCAATCAAGCAAGCAATCGCTTGTTAAGCACTTACTAGGTGCCAGGCATTGTACCGAGCACTGGGGATATGCAGATTTAAGAAATGACAGCCCCTGCCCTCAAGAAGCCTATCAGCCATCTTATAATGAATGAAAAGGGCTTCTTTTTTGCTGATTATTTGAAATGTTATTCATTTACTCATTCAACCTGGGTACTCCCATTCCCTGGGATATTCAGTTGCTCCCAGACCTTCACATTCACCATTTGAGTCACTCCAGCCACCTGCTCATTTGCCCAGTTTGTTTTACTAATCCAACTACTTTTCTTTTCTCTCTACTAACTAGTTCTATTCCTCACCCACTATATTTTCTTTGATGGTTGTTCCCCTTTTACCTCTTCACCTATTTTCTAAACTGCTCTGCTTTGGATCTTTCTGCCACCACATGGAAAAACAGTTTCATTATTCTATAAGGTTACATACAAACTCTGTGCTGCATCTTCCCATAGTGAAGCATTCAGTCCCCTAAAACGAGAATAACAACACTTTTGCTGAGAAAATGTGCATCGGTACGGACCTGTCCTTAAGCGTAAGCCCACCAATAGCTTGATTCAATATTTATTGAGCAGTCACCAAAAAAGCAAAATCCCCAACAACACAGCTAGCCAGCTATGAGGACCTGGTAGAGGAAGCTAGAGATTTGACCACTTTTGTGGTGATACCAGGTCCCTGGTAGAACCCTCAAAGATATAAACTCAAACCAAATGGCTGTTGAATCATCATCCCCTCAAAATCATACAGTCTTAGAGCTGGAAAGAGTCTGACAGATCATCTAGTTCTAGCAACCCCCTCATTTTCTACATGCAGAAATGGAGGCCAAGAGTACTGAGTGACCATCCTAAGATTACACATTTGAGAAAACCAAGAGTGAGTCTTGTACTTTGCAGGAGCTTTTCCCAGTGTGGTGCCCACCAGTTGTTTCCATGCATTTCTGCATCTCTTCCATCCACTTATATGTTAATGTTAATTCTCCCATTGGAATGTGGGCTGCTTGAGCTTTTCCCCTTTCTTCCTGTCCTCTGGCTTAGCACAGTGGCCCACACAAAGTAAGCTCTTAATCATCAGTGCTTGCTGACTGGGTGCTGCCTGACTGATAATCAAGTCCTTTGTTTCCTCCAGGACTCAGGATTTCATTGGTGTGCAAAATCCTACCTATTTCTGCATCACAAGTGCCTTGGCCCCACCAGTAACACAGCTGGTCAGTGTCCAAGGAAGAATATGAACCCAGGTCTGCACCGCCTCCAAGTCCAATAATTTTATCTGCTATAGGGGGCGGCTAGGTGGCACAGTGGATAGAGCACCAGCTCTGGATTCAGGAGTACCTGAGTTCAAATCCAGCCTCAGACACTTGCCACTTACTAGCTGTGTGACCCTGGGCAAGTCACTTAACCCTCACTGCCCTGCAAAAACAACCAAGCAAACAAACAGACAGAAAAACTATCTGCTATGCCTGCTGCTGGACTGAGCTATAATGTGTAGCATTTTCACAAACTCTAGCAGATCTGCCAGGAATGAAGAGGTATTAGAAAACTCATACATAATGCCCTGTATTTCCAGAGTGGCCATATCAAGGCATACGTTTGTGGGATGGGGGATAGGAATTAGGGAAGTGATCCTTTTAGCATGCTTTCGGGGCAGAGAGAGAGCAGCCATTCTCAATTTCAGATCTCGGGTTTTTGCTGTTGCTGTTGTTTAATGGAAAGGCACAGGGAGGAGAGAGAAGGGCAAATAAGCTCAATAAAATCTGTTCCGATTCATCCACGCAAACATACATATAGAGTTATCAGCCATCTCCCACCCCCATGCCTTTGCAGACTGTCCTTCAGTCTTAGAACGCTCTCCCTCCTCATCTTGAAATCTCTAAATTTTGGCTCAAATACCAGTTTCCTCCATGAGACCTTAACCGTTTAGCCTGCTTGTTCGGGGTGTACCCTTCCCGCACACCCTGCACATAGATTTGTATGCATTGTGTATTTATTTGTTTCTGGGCATATTGTCTTTTCCAGTGGAATGCAAAGCCAGTGTTGTTTTTTCTTGGTCTCACCAGTTCCTGGCACATAGTAGGCACTTAATGCTTGCTTAGTTGAATGAATTTTTGTACCGATAGGAAAAATGAGTGTGTCATAGCATTGTTTGCACATTCAGTTGTAGTTCCATGACACTCGTTTCTGACCTCAAATTTCTATGGAACACTGTGTGTTTCTTGGCCCCATCACATTCTACCTCGAGATGCTTCAGAAACAGTTTTGTCTACAACACACGCAGTGATTTTTCCTGTGATTTGGACACCAAGTGAACAGTTAAGTTGGCACTACTCAAGGAGAGTTTAGAGACCTCGGTTATGTGAAGTTACCCTTCAGTAGGTTCAGCTGTGTTTGTTGCTCTGTGTAGGTTCTCAGGCTGACATAGGTTGAGGGTAACGTGTACCTCTAATAGGCCTGTTTTATTTAGACTGCAAATACTCTAGGCTGGGTAAATAAAAGTTATAATAGAGTTACTTATCCATTTTCTTTTACCTCTAAGAGTATAACATCCAAAAGGATACCAGTCAGTCAACAAAATTTATGGAGCCCTGGCTACTGTGCTCGGTGCTCAGGATACAAAGAAAGGCAAAAGACAATATCTGCTTTCAAGGAGCTCAAAGTCTAGTGGGGGAGATGACGTGCAGATAGGGATTTACGAATAAGCTCTAGACTCAGTACATTGGAAGTAACGGACAGAGGGAAGGCACCAGCTTCCTGTAGAAAGTGGCACTGTAGCTAGGCCTTGAAAGAAGCCAGGAGGAAGAGATGAGGAGAGAGAAGAACATTCCAGGCACCGGGGCCGGCCAGGAAGAATGCCCTGCCACAGGGGCGGCTAGGTGGCGCAGTGGGTAGAGCACCGGCCCTGGAGTCAGGAGTACCTCAGTTCAAATCCAGCCTCAGACACCTAACACTTACTAGCTGTGTGACCCTGGGCAAGTCACTTAACCCCCATTGCCTAACTAAAAAAAAAAAAGAAGAAGAAGAAGAAAGAAATATGATCTAGATGAGTGAGATGAGCAGAATCAGAAGAACATTATACAGAGTATCATCAACATTATGTGTTGATCAACTGTGATAGACTGGATTCGTCTCACCAATCCAATGGTACAAGAAAGTTCCAGGGGACTCATGATGGGGAGGGCTCTCCAAAGCCAGGGGGAAAAAAAGAACTGTGGAATATGGATGCTGATTGAACCATACTATTTCGTTTGGTTTTGGTGCTGCTGTTTTTCTATTTTGAGGTTTTTCCTTATTGCTCTGATTCTTCTCTTATACCATGACTGATGCAGAAATATATTTAATGTTGTGTGTGTGTGTGTGTGTGTGTGTGTGTGTGTGTGTGTGTGTGTGTCTGTTGGATTGCTTGCTATTTAGGGGAGGGCGGAGGGAGGGAGAAAAATTTGAAATTGGAAATCTTATACAAACAAATGCTGAAAACTAAAAAAAAGTGAACTAAGAAAAATTAATAAATAAAAACATAAAAAAGAAATGTGATCTAAAAGCCAGGTATAAATCATAATTTAAAAATAAAGCAATTTGTTGACATGTGCTTTTAAAGAAAAGAATAACAATGGGTAGACTTTGAATTAAGTAACTTAATCTGGAAACTTTTAGAAGATGTCTTTGTGTATGTTCTAGGGCTCATTTGTCAGGTAGACTCATGAGGTGTGGTTGGGCCAAGGCAGATGGTGTTGGCTTTTACCCACCTGGCGGGCGGGGTAAATACTTGTTGCTTTGCACCGAGGTACGTTGGTTAGCACCAATTACCATACGATATTGGATGGAGGGAGCTATTTATGAAGGGATCTTACTGAAATCTCTTTTCAACTGCCTCTTTTTAGCTTTTATAACTCATCAGGTGAAGTAAATGAGCAGGCACTGCAGGAGATCATCCTGGGCTGTGAAAAGGTATTGGGCCTTGCTGCACCTCTGTGACTCACTCCCGTAATTCTCTACTTTTCTTCATATTATCCTCCAAAGTAGAAAGAGCTGAAAGGCAGCACAGTCAGTGTGTAGGGCCTGGAGGTCCATAGGCAAGACCCTGAGCTTTTCTAAACACAATTCCTCATCTGTGTGTCAAATGGAGATAAATCCTTGTACCTTTAAGGGTTTTTATGAGAGAAGGCCTCTGCAAACTCTAAGGTGCTATATAAAGCTGAGGGGCAGGCCCCTTTACCACACAATTGGAGGGTTAGGCTAGAACACAAAGGGGTCTCCAGACCTGAGGGATTCCCCCTCGTGCCAAGAGCACTGGCTCAGAGCCAGAGGACCTGGCTCAAATCCCCCTCTTAACTGGGTGTCCTTGGGCAAGTCACCTCATTTCCCTGAGCCTCAGTTTCCTCACCTGCAAAAGGAGGGTCTTAGAGTAGTTGGCCTGTAAGAGAGTGTAATTATCCAGATTTGGCTTAAATACCTCAAGTGAGGGAGACCTCACTGTCCCTTATTTAACCCTAACCTCCTAAGTAGGACCTCTTTTTCTGTCTTGAATTTTTTTGGCAGTCTAAGGAATGCATAAGAATATTGGTTTTTTATCGTTATTTTTTTATTTTATGATTACAATATCCTTTACTGAATGTAATTTCTTTGTTTTTAGTTTTTATTTATTTATTTAAAAGATTGAGGTCCAAATTCTATCCCTCTCTCATTCCCTGCCTCCCTACCCTCCCCTGTCCCCAAGGTTACAAGCAATCAGTATAATTGGGTTATACATGTGCAATTATGCAAAATATTACCATATTAGTCATTTTACATAAAAAGACTCAAGTAAAAAAATGAGGAAGTGCAAAATAGCATATTTCAGTCTGTGTTCAATCAATATCAGTTCTTTCTCTGGAGGTGGATAATATGCTTTATCATTAGTCCTTTGGGGTTGTTTTGGAAGGAATATTGTTACGTACAAACCAACATTTACAGTTTTGGAATGTACAAAATGCATATATGTCAATCCTTAAGTTTGTCAACACTTTTTCTAAATGGTGGTGGTTGTTTTTGAATATTTTGCTATTTATTATTGTCTCATGGTGGTAGTACATTTCTAGCTTGATTTAAGTTTGATTCCTCCCTCCCCTTAGAATGTGATTGGATGGTACAAATTAAGACGTAACTCAGACCAAGTGACGTCATTTCGAGAAAGGATTCTTCATGAAAATTTACAGCAACATTTTTCAAATGAGGGACTTGTTTTTCTGTTACTGACATCAAGTATAATCACAGAAAACTGCTCTACTCATAGACTGGATCATGCATTGCTTAGACTTGAGGAAGGGTAAGTGTTGGCACACGTTTAGATTGGCCAGTCAACTTCAGGATCTGATTTTCCCACAGTTCTTAAATATTTTATCCAAATGTTGATAACACAACTATATACACATGGGTTTATGTGAGATGGGCCTTTCCCTTTCATTTCTAGATTTTCCTGAACACAGGGGTCATAGTGAGCCCTGGTACCAGTAGGAAGAAAACCACCCATTTCTCCTTCCCTTACTGGTGCTAATTAGGGTGGTAGTGCCCCATGTCATACAGATGCCTTTTCCCAGCATCATCCAGCCTGATATCAAAAATGCATCGACTTGATAGGATTTTTTTTAACACTAATGGATAATATCTTAAGCCAAAATATTAGTTATGCCTAATTGCAGCTGTATTCCATTTAAAGGGAACTAATCCTTATGAAGTCAACCAAAGTGGGCGTTTTACATTGAAAGTACTTGCCAGTGTTGTAGAGAAGAGGAATTGCTTTTAATTGGGTCATTTTCAGCTGAATAATTATTTGGGCAAGTAGTAAAGGATGTTTGTCTACCTCATTTCTGTAGGGTGGTCTATGATGAATGGAAGAAGAAGGTTATATAGATGCCACTGCTCATTTTTAACGTTGTTTAAAATTCCTCTCAAAAATGTTCTTTAGATTTTTCCATAAAGTGCCTTTAGAGGTGGCTATGTGGGAACAGCAGGATATAAGACCGTGTCAGGTTCCTATAGATCCGCTGCCTTTGGACGAACAATGCACACACACAGGTAAGATCATTCTTCAGCCACTATCTCTTTACCTTAGCTCTTTCGTTTTTGTTTTGTTCTTCAAGCAGGGCAATGAGGGTTAAGTGACTTGGCCAGGGTCACCCAGCTACTAACTCTCTGAGGCCACACTGGCACTCAGGAACATGAGTCTTCCTGACTTCAGGCCCAGCACTCTCTCCACTTAGCCACCTGGATGCCCCAAATTTCCAATATGCTCATTGTCTAAATGAGGATTTCTGTGTCATTCAATCTAAAGAGGATCTAACCTTGAACTAACATAAAGTTAGAGCCACTGTGGAGAGAGTCTGTCTAGGCATTTATGCTCTCTCACTTTAATCAAGCCCTCATGCCTTCCTTTTCCTCCTCTGTAATCTTGTGTCTTGTCAGTAGATCATTAATCATAATTAAGTGCCTCCCCTAGGTCAGGCTCCAGGCTAAGGATACAGTTAAAGGATTCCTGTTCTCAAGGAGATTAGTTCCTTTTGGGGGGAGCAGCATATGCACGAATGAGACAATGCAAATTATGTACACAAGGTCCTTGCAGTGAGTCAAGGGCTTCCTGGCACCTCCAGAGTTGGGTGTAGGGCCCTGCTGGGAGACACAGCTTGACCCCAGGGAGTGACATGGTGCACGTCACCCCTTCTCCCCGCTCCCCCTCAC